>NC_135958.1:42913396-43649758 GCF_053455715.1 Rhinoraja longicauda
GAAGGAGGGAGGGAGGAGAGAAAGGGAAAGCAAGGGTTACGAAGCTAGAAAAGTCAATGTTCATACCGCAGGGGTGTAAGCTGCCCAAGCGAAATACAGTGCCCTCCATAATGTTTGGGACAAAGACCCATTTATTTATTTGCCTCTGTACGCCACAATTTGTGATTTGTAATAGAAAAAATCTCATGTGGTTAAAGTGCACATTATCAAATTTTCACATTGTTCACAATGTTCAAATGTTCACATTGTCAAATTTTATTAAAGGGTATACAATTACATTACTTACTCTCGCCAGAGAAATAAACTTTTTTGGTCTACTTTGCTTTGGTAAATTCAACTATCCTTTAAAAGAAGATGCATTTGAAGACCTCTTCCTACCAACAATTTCCACACTACTCAATATGTGATGTATGTAATGTACTACACTACGTAATGTCCCTATCAACAAAGGTATTACCTGATCTACATGGGAATGCTGCCAATAGATCTGAGGGGCAGCAGAAGCACTGGGGTGCGGGTATGAGGGGAAATGCGGGTATAAGGGAAAATGAGCCTCGGCAATGGAACTAATGTAATTGCCCTCCCTTACATTTCTTTCTCATGATTTAAGAATGGGAACAGGGGTTAACGACTCAACCTCTCCAACTGCTTTGTCATTTAATAAAGTGACTGATCTGATTGCAGCCACAACTCTGGATTCTCATTTTCTATGATATCGAATATCATAAAATATTCAAAGGCAGTGCTTCCACAGCCAGTTGACAGAGACATCCAATGATTCGTGAACCTTCAGAGAGAATTTTTGTCTCATTTGTTTGAAATGGGTGACCCATTTATTTTTTAAACAACGAGCTGCTGTTTTGGGATTCTACACAGGAGGAAACATCCTCTCCATATGCAGATTGTCAAGAGCCCTTTGGGATATTTTGCTTTTGATCAACTCCCTACTCATTCATCTAAACTCCAGCAAATAGCGTTAACTTGTCCAACCTTTCCTCCACAGAATAACCTACCCATTCAGGTATTAATCAAGTAAACTGCTTCCAGCACATTAACATCCTTTCCTAAATAATGAGACCAATGCAAAAATGCAGAGAAATTTTACGAGGATTTTGTCAGGAGTTGGGCGATTGAGGTTGGGAGAGGTTGGGTAGGCTCGAGCTTTACTCCTTGGAGCACAGGAGGCTAAAAGGTTGTCTTATAGAGTATATAAAATCATGAGAAATTAGATCAAGTGAATGCATAGAGTCTTTTATGTAGGGTGGGGGAATTGAAAACCATAGGTTTAGGGTGAGAGGGGCAAGAATTAATAGGAACCTGCGGGACAGTTTTTTCACTGAGGGTGGTGGATGTATGAGACGAACTGCCAGAGGAGGTAGTTGAAGCAGGTACTATAATAGCATTTAAATGATACGCGGACACCCCAGGTGCATGGATATCGGTCAAATGTGGGCAAATGGGACGAGCTTAGATTGGGCATTTTAGTCGGCATGAGTGAGTTGGACTGAAGCGGCCTGCTCCTGCATAAATCTATTTACTAACGTTTATTGAATCATCACGAGCAAACCAAATCCCTCTTCATCTGAAGTTCTGCAATAAATGGTTTTACCTATTCAAGCTCTGCCAATTGGTAATAGGTATTAGCTTTACCTATTCAAGGTCTGCTATGCTATAATAGGGTTCTTAAATTTCATGGACAGATTTACATTTTTCCACATCATTTATTGAACTATTTATGTTCTTGTAGTTTTCACAACCTACCCATTTTGGTGTCGTGAGCAAATTTAGCTCCATATCATGTTCAATATCATCTTTAAATTGCAATCTGAAGCTCCAGCACCCCATTCCTGTACGATTACATTGTTACATTCTGCCAACCCGAATACTAATTTATGCCAATTCTCTATTACCTGCTAACATAATTTTCTATCTGCATCAGAATGTTGCTTCTGCCTGCTCCCTCTTTCTCCATCCCATCCCTTTCTTGTTCCCATACTTTGCATACTATTGTGTGCTTTCCCCCACACCCTTGCTTCCAATGCCTAATTGCTTTTTCACTGAGACCCAACTGAAATTTCACAATGACTGTTTTAGGGCGGCACAGTGGTAGAGTTGCTGCCTTACAGCACCAGAAACCCGGGTGCTGTCTGTACAGAGTTTGTACGTTCTCCCTGTGAACATGTAGTTTTCCCCAGGTGCTCCGGTTTCGTCCCACACTCCAAAGATGTACAGTTTTGTAGGTTAAATGGCTACGGTAAAGATTGTAAATTGTCCCTAGTGTGTAAAATAGTGCTCGTGTGTGGGGTAATTGCTGGTCAACATAGTCTCGGTGGGCTGAAGGGCCTGTTTCCGCTCTGTATCTCTAAACTAAACTAAACTTCTTAGATGTGTCAGCAATCCTGAAGTAGGAGCACAAAAGTCCACTACTTAGTTACGTGGAGCCAAAGTGCACTGTTTGTACCAATTCCAAAGAACATTTCAGCACAGTTACTACCGTTGAACGAAAGAGCAGATATTTAAAATATTATAATTCTGTACCTGCTTGTGCAAGATGTTTTCTGGGGGTGCATAGGTATAATGCGATAATTGAATGAATAAAACAATTACAGAACTGTATCTAGATTGTAACAACAAATTGTGTGTGGGTCATTTTAAGTTTATATTTAACATGTTTGCTTGCAACATTTTATGATCTTTGATTTTCACCAGTATAGCTTTTTTTTTCAGGCAGCATTGTGTGCAGTGCATGTAATTAGGAAAGTGCCGGAACTCATGGAAATGTTTCTACCAGCTACAAAAAATCTGCTGAATGAAAAAAATCATGGTAATATTTTCCACTTTGATCATAGCTCATTATAAGCTAATTAGAAATATTGCTTAAGCTAACTAGAAATAATGCAACTTGGTGCAATGGATACGCATATATAACTTAATGTTTCCTCTCACTGCACACAGTTAATGCAATTGCATATTAACATTTATATTGTGTTAATTCAATTATGTTCATTCAGGTTACCACACTGGTATATGTTGAAATGCTGCCACTAGTGGGAGTGTCTGGATGATGGGGCTTAGTTAGAAGGAGACAGTCATTTAAAATAGGGGTACATGGGAATTTCCTCTCACAAGGTGGCACATCACTGAATTTTTTTACTACGGAGGGTTGTGGAGGTTCAATCATTGATGTTTAAATATGTTTAAAGAGGGAGATCAATTTTTAAAAGGTCATGCTAATGAAAACATGGAGATTTCAAAAGCATGCAAGGCCAAAGTGTGGCCCCAAGTTGCAGTGGGGCTTTGGGCCTTCTGTTTGGAGTCTGCACATTTCGCTCTGTGATTGCGTGGATTTCCACCGGGTGCTCAAGTTTCCTCATGCATCCCATAAATATGTGGGTTTGTACATGAATTGGCCTGTAAATTGCCTCCTGTGTGAAAGGAGTGGATGTGAAAGTGGGATAGCATAGCACTAGTGTGAACGGGTGATCAATGTTCAGCTTGGACTTGGGCCGAAGGGCCTGTTTCCATGCTCTATCTCAATCTCTAAACTAACCTAAAACACTAGTGCAATTATATTTAATCCAGAAAAAAATCTCAATTATTTATTTTGTCTTGTGCTATAATCTTTATTCTTCCCGACCCCAGGTGTACTTCACACATCCGTTGTTCTTCTTACTGAGATGTGTGAACGAAGTCCTGATATGTTAGCACACTTCAGGAAAGTAAGTAACCAAACTTCTATGTTCTGTGTTCTAATGGCAATTTTTAATATGGTTACACACTCCAGCAGTTGAGATTACAGATTAGGCTAAATTTATATTCGCAAATAATTATCCTACATAGTGTTGCACAAGCTTGAACTCCTAAATTCTCTTGTAGATGAATTTGTGCATGAATTAGTAGAATGCAATAAATTACATCCATAAAATATACATGCAGGGTCAGATTTTTATTAGTTAGTATGTTGTTTATAATTGTTAAAATAAATTAAATTTCAAGTTTGCACATAAAATGTGATTCCCTCTCGGATTGTTGTCACACACTTCATTTTACGATTATGTGCTAGTTGTTTAATTTATTTTGGGTGTTGCAGCTCTTTCAGTATAGTTATAACCTCCATTTTCATGTACAGCTATAATATAACATCCCAACTTTTACACTCAATACTCCCAACAAAAGCAACTTAAGACCATCATGAACAAAATAGTCCACATCTTTAGCAACCCATCTACTAGTTAAACATTCATCTCCACACTATGACTGCAGAGTGCACCATTTACTCTCCGTAGACTAATCTAATAGACTCCCCTAAACGTACAAACTCTTCTATCGAGTAAGACAAGGGCAGCGCTTCCACCTGCATATCCTCCAAGGTGCACGGAATCAGACTGACTTCATTCTTGAGAAATCTAAATCCTACAATTTCCTACAAAGCACTGTGGAGAACCTTCACAAGAAGCTCCAGCAGTTGAAAAGGTGGCACCTTACCATCACCAAGGCTCACCTATGCGTAGGCAATGGTTGTTTCTAATGCCCTCTTGTTTAAAAATAACTAAATATCCTCTGAATCAGAAAAGGACTCATTTAAATTAAATTAAATTAACTAAGTTAAGGGAACTGCAGATGCTGTTTTAAACCGAAGATAGACGAAAAGCTGGAGTAACTCAGCGGGACAGGCAGCATCTCTGGAGAGAAGGAACGGGTGACGTTTTGGGTCGAGACCCTTCAGACTGGCTAGGGATAAGGGAAATGAGAGATATAGATGGTGATGTGGAGAGATAACAATGAATGAAAAAAATGCAAAAAAGTAACGACGATAAAGGAAACAGGCCATTATTAGCTGTTTGAAGGGTGAAAATGAGAAACTAGTGCGACTTGGGTGCGGGAGGGAGAGGGAGGGGGAATGCTCACAATGCATAATCCTCTGAAATTTCCGCCACCTCCAACGGGATCCCACCATTAGCCACATTTTCCCATCTCCACCCCTTTCGCCTTCCGTTCCCTCCGCAACATCCCTTCCCACCCAAACCACCCCCTCCCCAGGCACCTTCCCCAGCAACCGCAGAAGATGCAATACCTCCTCCCTCGACTGTCCAGGGACCCCGACAGTCCTTTCAGGTTAGGCAGAGGTTCACTTGCACCTCTTCCAACCTCATCTACTGTATCCGTTGTTCAAGATGTGGACTCTTACACATCGGCGAGGCCAAACGTAGAATGGGCGATCGTTTCGTGGGAAACCTTCGCTCAGCCCGCCTAAACCTACCTTACCTCCTGGTTGCTAAACACTAATTCTCCTTCACATTCCCACACATGCGTTTCTGTCCTAGGTCTCCTCCATTGTCAGAGTGAGGCTAAACGCAAATTGGAGGAACAGCATCTCATATTTTGTTTGGGCAGCTAACAGCCCAGTGGTATGAATATTGGATCCTCTCACTTCAGGTAGCCCCGGCATTCCCTCTCTATCTATCCCTCCCCCACCCAAGTCGCACTAGCTTCTCATTTTCACCCTGCAAACATCGAACAATGGGTTTCCTTTATCATTGTTACGTTTTTGCATATCTTTCATTCATTGTTTTTTTATCTCTCCACATCACCGGTTATATCTTTCATTTCCCTTAACCCTAACCAGTCTGAAGAAGGGACTTGACCCGAAATGTCACCCATTCCTTAAATTGGAGGGAGCCCAAAAGCGGTTCACTTGCTAATTCCTGGAATGAGAGTTTTGTCGTGGCAGGAATGACTTGCAAAAAGATCTGTAATCTTTGTGGAGTTTGAAACAAAGACTATTGAACATGTGGAAACATTGACTGGTTCAAACATTATGGAATACTGGATGGGCGCTTGGATGGGAAAGGTGTTGAGAAATGCGGGCCGGTGTAGAGGAATATGGACCTTATGTGGACAAATTGGATTAGTGTAGATTGCATGGAGGAGGTGGACTAAGAGGGCACTTTTCTGTGGTGTATGCTTCTGTGATTGGATTTTATGCAAGATCCTCAGGTGGCAGGTTACCACACTGGTATAAGTTGAAATGCTGCCACTAGTGGGAGTGTCTGAATGATGAGGCTTAGTTGGAAGGAGACAGTCATTTAAAATAGGGTTACATGGGAATTTCCTCTCACAAGGTGGCACATCACTGATTTTTTTTACTACGGAGGGTTGTGGAGGCTCAATCATTGATGTTTAAAGAGGGAGATCAATTTTTAAAAGATCTGGAAATTGCAGGCAATATGGAGCTAACACATAATTGGGCTCTGGGGCAAATCAGCCATGATTGTATTGAGTGGCAGGGCAGGCTGAAGGCACCAGGGAACCCACTCTGGTGTTCCTTCTTGTATTCATGAAAATAGATGCATATTCCATGCATTCTTTTAAGGAATTTGAAATACACATTTGAAATATGGGTGGGGAATGTATTTATGTGAAGGTTGGGTTTTTGCTTCCTTTTTGCAATCACTTTGATCTTCACAACAAAAACACACTGCTACTTGTCAGAATTGATTCTATTTCAACCTGTTTCCCAATATTCTCACAAGTGTTTCTTTTATTATTCATCTCTTATTGCAAACCCTACATGATTCTAGAATGAAAAGGTAAGAATACATTCTGAATATGAAAACTACCCACTGCATGATTGAAAAAAAAAAGCTTTTGTTTTGTTCAGGGTCAGTATACTTAATGGGGATCACTTTGTTAAATATTTACAATGTACAAATAACATTGTAACAAAATGTGTTTATTAGAAGTTGCAATCTGATGTAAAAATGATTTATTACAAAAATCAAAATACATACAGTGAAATATACATTGCAATTCCTTGTAGAAACAAGGAACTGCGGATGCTGGTTTAGAAAAAAAACAAAGTGCTGGAGTAACTTGGTCAGGCAGCATCTCGGGGACGTGGATTGGTGACATTTCAGATCGGGCTGATCTTTCTTCAGGCTAATTGTGGGGAGTATGGGGGTCGGAACAATGGAAGAGAGGAGGTGCAAGACAAAGTCTAGCAAGTAATAGGTGGATATTGGTGAGGGGGGGAGAGTTGATAGGCACATGATTGTACAAAAGCCAGAGATGAAAAGACAGAAGCTGAGATGAAAGAATTGAACAGTTGTGCATTGTGAAGCTAGAGGAAGGAATGTAGGTGGAAAGGGGGGGAGGGGTGGTGGGGTTTGTGAAATATGGCAGAGGGAAGAAATGGGGATGGGGACACGCTGGAGGGAGGGGTTGTAGTTACCCAAAATTGGAGAAATCATTGTTCATACCATTTGACTGTAAGCTACCAAAACGGAATATGAGGTGCCGTCCAATTTGCATGCGGCCTCACTCTGGCAATGGAGGCACAGGACAGAAAGCTCGGTATGGGAAGAGGAGTTGAAATGGTTAGAAGGCCTTGGCAGACTAAGCATTGAAGCGGTTGCGGAGTCTACGCTTGATCTCACCGATCAGGCCACATCGGGAACACCGGATTCAGTTGATGAGGTCAGTGGAGACACATGTGAACCTCTGTCTCACATGTGTGTGCTGCTAGTCGCTAGATGGAGGGGAGGGGTGAGGTATAAGGAAGGTGTTACATCATTTGCGTTTGAGGGCAAAGTTGCAGGATGTCCTGTAATTCTGCTCTCTGTTCATCTGTTTCCCTCCTTTCACCCCACCAGCCTCTGCATCGAACACATCATCGTCCGACATTTTTGTCACCTCCAATGTGATCCCACCACTAATCACAACTTCCCATCCCCGGTCTTTTTCTACTTCCACAGAGACCGCTCCCTCTGCAACTCCTTGGTTCACTCATCCTTCCCACTCAACCCATCTCCCCAGATACCCCTACCCAGGTACTTTCCCCTGCAAATGCAGGAAATCTAACACCTATCCCTATACCTCCTCCCTTACCTCCGTTCAGACACCCCAGCAATCGTGCTCTTCCTCGAACCTCATGTACTGCATATAATATTCCTGATGTGGCCACCTGTACATCGGCAAGACCAGGAGTAAACTCTGATTGTTTCATCGAATACTTGTGCTCGATCTGCCAAGGCCTACTGGATCTCCCGGTTCAGAGGAGATCTTATCCTCTGAGAGGAGATCTTATCGAAACGTATAAGATTATTAAGGGGTTGGACACGTTAGAGGCAGGAAACATGTTCCCAATGTTGGGGGAGTCCAGAACAAGGGGCCACAGTTTAAGAATAAGGGGTAGGCCATTTAGAACTGAGATGAGGAAAAACTTTTTCAGTCAGAGAGTTGTGAATCTGTGGAATTCTCTGCCTCAGAAGGCAGTGGAGGCCAATTCTCTGAATGCATTCAAGAGAGAGCTGGATAGAGCTCTTAAGGATAGCGGAGTCAGGGGGTATGGGGAGAAGGCAGGAACGGGGTACTGATTGAGAATGATCAGCCATGATCACATTGAATGGTGGTGCTGGCTCGAAGGGCCGAATGGCCTCCTCCTGCATCTATTGTCTATTGTTTATTGGTTGATAACCATTTTAAATTCCCTTCCCATTCCCACATTGACTGTTCTTTCTTTGTCTGCCTCCATTGCCAGAGTGAGGATGCGTGCTAATCGATGAACAGCATCTCATATTTTGCTCAATAGTTTACAGCTCCTCCACCGTGCCCCACGGACTTGCACCTATTTCTTCCGTTCCATCTACATTCCTTCCTCTAGCTTCACAATTTGCAACTTTTCAATCCTTTTCTCATACCTGTGCTTTCATCTCTGGCCTTTGTCCAAACATCTGACGATCAAAAAGGCTATTACTAAGGAGAAGGCGCTTGGGAAGCAGAAAGGTCTGAAAGTGCATTTGGATTCCCAAAACGTTCATCTGCAAGTCGAATCAGTAGTAAGGAAGGCAAATGCAATGCTAGCATTTATTTCGAGAGGGTTCGAATACAAAACAGGGATATAATGCTGTGGTTTTATCAGGTACTGATCAGACCCTTTCAGGACTATTGCAAGCAGTTTTGGGCCCCATATCTGAGGAAGGATGTGCATGCATTAAGAGGGTCCAGAGGAGGTTTAGAGACTGATTCCAGGAATGATCGGGTTAACATATGATCATTTGACAGCACTAGGCTTCTACTTGCTGGAGTTTAAAGGATGTGGGACCTCATTGAAACTTACCAAATAGGATAGAGTAAATGTTGAGAGGATTTTTCCCACTAGGGAGAAGGTCTAGGACCAGAGGCCATAGCCTCAGAATAAAATGACTCTCCTTTAGAAAGGAGATGAGGAATCACTGTAGTCAGAGGGTGGAGAATCTGTGACTTTCATTACAAATGACGTGTATGGAGGCCAAATTGATGGATATTTTTAAGGCGGAGATTGACAGATTCTTAACTTGTAAGGGTGTTATGGGGAGAAGGCAGGAGAATGGGATTGAGAGGGAATGATAGATCAGCCACTATGAATGGCAGAGTCGACTTGATGTGCCAAATGAGGTACTCCAGCAAATTGTATCTTGCTTTCAGTGCAATTGCCTGTGGAACTTAATTTTAATGTTTATGTCGACATGGGTCTATCGTCACACAGCACTTAAACAGCCCTTTGACCCAACTTGTCCACACTGACCAAGAGTAGGATAGTGTTAATGTACGGGGATCGCTGGGCGGCGCGGACTTGGTGGGCCGAAAAGGCCTGTTTCCGCGCTGTATATATATGATATGATAAGTCCTATCTTAGCTGGTCCCACACCCCAATTCTATGTTAGATCCAGAATTTATTTGGCCTGTGTCCCTCGGGACCTTTTGTATCCATGTGCCTGCCATAGAGAGTCGTTCTGCGTGGAAACAGACCCTCCATTCACCTCTCTTCAAAGTCTCTTCATTCACCCCATCAATTCCACTCATCATTTTATATACGTCTAAGGTTACCTCCAGCGCCCAATGAATATAATTCTAGCCTGTTCAGTCTCTCCCTATAGCTCATGCCCTCGGGTCTGGGCAACATCTTTGAATTCTGTTCTGGATTCTTTCCAGGTTAATGGTATCTTTCACATAGCAGGGTGACCAAAACTAAACACAATTTTCCAAATGTGGCCTCAATTAAAGTCCCAACTAATATACCTGACTGATGAACGTGCTATATACCACCTTCACCACCCTATCTACCTGCAAAGCCACTTTCAGGAATAATGTGTAAATATACATCCAGATCCCTCTGCTCTACAACAGTCCCCAGGGCACTACTATCACAGTGAAGGTCCTACCTGGATTTGACGGCCCAAAATACTACACCTCGCACTTATCTGAATTAAAGACATATATCGTGGAAATAGGCTCATTGGCCCAACTTGCCCACATCGATTAATATGTGCATCGACATTAGTCCTACCTGCCTGCGTTTGGCGAATATCCCTTGAAACCTATCCTATCCGTGTTTGTCTAAATGTTTCTCAAACGTTGCGATAGTACCTGCCTCATCTACCTCCTCTGGCAACGCGCTCCATATACCCGCCACACTTTGTGTAAAAAAAAAAAAAGCCCCTCAGATTCCTATTAAATCCTCCCTCATCTTAAAGCTATGTCCTCTGGTTCTCGATTCCCCTACTCTGGTCAAGAGATTCTGTGTTTACACATCTATTTCTCTCATGATTTTGTATAATTCTATGAGATCACCTCTTATCCTCCTGCGCTCCATGGAATAGAGTCCCTAGTGTGCTCAAACGCTCCCGATAGCTCAAGCCCTCGAGTCCTGGCAGCGTCCTCGTCAATCTTCTCTGCACCCTTTCCAGCTTGACAACATCTTTCCTATAACATAGTGCCTAAAACTAAACATAATGCTCTAAATGTGCCTTACCAGCATCTTATATAAAATTATCCCCCAACTTCTGTACTCAATACTCTGACCGATGAAGGCCAAAGTGCCAAAAGCTTTTTGACCAACCTTTCTACCTGCGACGCCACTTTCTGGCTGAGATTTACAAGTCGTTAATCTGCGAGGTACTTTATCTTGCACAAAATGTTTGTACCCTTTATCCTTTATCTGTACAGTGTGGATAGCTTGATGGTAACCTTGTATAGTTTTTGACGGGAAAGCATGCAAACAAAAGCTTTTCACTGTACCTCGATACATGTGTCAATAATAAACTATACGTAAACTAAGCTACGTTAGCCGTCAAGATCCTGCTGTAATTCTTGATAACAATTTTCACTTTCCACGGCACCACCTATTTTAGTGTCACGGACAAACAAATGAATAATTCCTTGATCATACATACTCATCTATTTCATCGCTATCAATGACAAAGAACAACGGGGTACCGATCCCTGAACAATACCACAATCACAGGACTGATCACAACCACATTTAGTATCCAATTAGCTAGCTTTCCCTGGATCCCATGCGATCTAACCTTTCTGGGCAGCCTAGCATGTGGAACCTTATCAGAGGTGCTGAAGTCTAGATAGACTAGGTCTGTGACTGCCCTTCTTGGTTACCTGTAAACTCGATCACAATCTCCCATGCATAAAGCCAAGCTGACTATTCCAAATCAACCCCAGTCTTTCCAAATGCATGTATATCTTATCCCTCAAAATCCTCTACAGTTACTTTAGTACCACAGACTTGCTGGTCTCTAGTTTGCAGGTTTTTCTTTGTAGCCCTTCTTAAACATTAGCCAACCTACAGTCATTTGGCACCTCAACCTTGTCTCAATCAAACTTCCTCAAACTCAATTGCAACAAATCTGAAATCATCATCATTGGTCCAAAAACGCTCACCAAATCCACCCAAAACTTCATCCTCAACATTGATGGTCTCCCAGTATCCACCTCACCTCACATCCGGAATCTTGGAATCATCCTTGATCAAACCCTCTCCTTCGACAAACACATCACAAAGACAGCCTTCTTCCACCTCAAAAACATTGCCCGTCTCCGTCCATCCCTCTCCTCCACAGCTGCAGAAACCCTCATCCACGCCTTCATCACCTCCCGTCTGGACTACTGCAACAGCCTCCTCCTCTATGGCGCACCCTCAAAAATCATCAATAAACTTCAATACATTCAAAACTCCGCTGCCCGTCTACTCACACACACCTCGATCCGTGACCATATCACCCCCGTCCTTTATAAACTCCACTGGCTCCCCATCCCCCAGAGAATCCAGTACAAAATCCTCCTCATAACCTACAAAGCCCTCCATAACCTGACCCCATCCTACCTGACCGACCTCCTCCACAGGCACACTCCCACCTGCACCCTCCGCTCTGCCACTGCCAATCTCCTATCCCCCCACATCCGGACTAAACTCGGATCCTGGGGGGACAGGGCTTTCTCCATCGCTGCTCCCACCCTATGGAACTCACTACCTCAAACCGTTAGAGACTCCCCCACACTCACCACATTCAAAACATCGCTGAAGTCTCACCTGTTCAGTACTGCCTTCAACCACTGAAGGTCACCTCACCTTCTGTCTCCTTTCTCTGTTCATTTATTTATTTATTTATTTATCTATTTATTCATTTCCCTATGTTCTCAAAATCTCTGTAAAGCGTCTTTGAGTATATGAAAAGCGCTATATAAATAAAATGCATTATTATTATTATTATTAATGGTGAGCCATGTGCCTCAGTCAACACTCCGGCCATTTCTGCTTTAGATTTCCCCCAGTATCCTTGGATATATCTCATCAGACTCAGAAGATTTATTTACCTTCATACGCCTTAGAATGTCCAGCATGTCTTCACTGTAATACAGACACTTCTCAAGACATTTCCGTTAACATTCCCAAGTTCCCTGATCCATAGTAAAAACAGGAGAAATATTCATTGAGGACCTGCTCACCTCCTTTCTTCCTGACAGTAACTGCAATGTATCCTGCCATCCAGGCTTCCTTACTCCTACTTGTCTTCCCCTTCAATATAATAGGAGCAGGCATACCTTGAACTTGTTTATGAATGCTTTGATGTTAATGTTTTTGTTTACAGTATTAATATTTGTGTTCTGAGATGTAACCTTTTATATTTTCAGTTGGTTCCTCAGCTTGTTCGAATCCTGAAAAATCTTATCATGTCTGGTTACTCACCAGAGCATGATGTCTCTGGCATTAGCGATCCATTCCTTCAGGTCAGTCTTTGGTGTGTGCCTTGAATCATTTGTGAAAATGTTTATTTTTCTAACAGTGTTCAAGATCGAATTTGATTCAAGGTAGATAATGTTTGGAAAAAAGTTTTAAAAGGTAAAAGGAAAGTGATAGGCTCAGGAAGAGAGACCAGCCAATAAAAGGAAAGGAAGGGGCAGAACAGTGGGAGATTTATTATCTTAAAAAGTCAAGGAGACTTGGCGAGTAGCCATTTTGATTAGAGAAGGCATTTTTTTAAAAATCAGTGGGAAAGTTAAGAGAAAGAGCCGTTTGTGATTGGAACAAGGCGGAGTGAAGGAGGAACATTTAAAAGGCAGGTGTTTGGCTCGGGCACAGTAGCAAATAAGAGGAAAGGAAAGTTTAGCGGTGCAGCCGTGTGGATGGTGTTATAGGGGAGCATTGGTCAGGTGAACCTATGGATACTGTTGTGAGGGAACATTGGTCAGGGGACAGCAGCATTCTGCAGTGTTGGGCCTGGCTCTGAGGTACTGAGCAGTGGGGAGTCAGACAAAGCCATAGTGGTAGGAGGCTTGGGGACAGGAGGGAGATTCTGTGGCAGCAAATGAGACCACAGAATATATTGCCTCCCTGGTGCCAGTGTCCAGGATGTCTCGTTGAGTGGGGGGGGGGGGGGGGTTATGACATAGATAGGGCGTTAGGCTGAAGATTCAAAAGTAGGTTCCCGAGTGCAGTAATCTCCGGATTGCTCCTGGAGCCACATTCTAGTGAGCGTAGGAAAAGGATGATAGGACAGGTGACTGTTGGGGCAGGGGTCAAACACTCAGATATTTAGCCCGGTGGGGTCTCTTTTGGGACAGAAGTGACCTGTACAAGAGGGACAGGTTCCATCTGAACTGGAGAGGGACCAATTATCTTCCATGGAGGATTGCCAGTGCTACACGGGAAGGTTTAGCATAGAGGTGGGGGTGGTGGCAGCCAGTGTAATCGGCCAGAAATTGGAAAGATTAATAGGGAGGTGGAGGTTAGGACCAGTCTCAAAGGAAGGACAGGTAAGGAGTATTGTGCAGTTGAACTTCAAGCCTGGGTCGGTGCTTGGGATTATGATGTTGCAGCCATAACGGGAACATGGTTGCGAGAGGGACATGACTGGCATCTCAATCTTCCAGGGTGTTGATGTTTCAGACATGATTGAGAGGGAGGCAAAAGAGGTGGAGGAGTTACACTGCTGTCAAGGTGTCACAGCAGCACTCAGACGACAAGCTGGAGAGTTCATCCGCTGAGGCGATATAGGTAGAGCTTAGAAATAAGAAAAGTGAAACATTTTAATGGCATTGTACTATAGGCCCATCAATAGCAAGTGGGAGATAAAAGAACAGGTATGGGGACAGATTCCTGAAAGGTTGCCAAAGCAACAGGCTTGTTTTGGTGATTTTAACTTTCTCAGTATTGACTGGGACTTGTTCAGTGCTAAAGACTTAGACGGGGCAGAATTTGTGGCGTGTATCCGAGCGGGTTTATTGACACAGTATTTGGATAGTCCAACCCATGGAGAGAACATACTGGACCTTGTGTTGGGAAATGAGCCTGGTTTCATGTGATCATAATCCCCAAAATGATCTAAACTTCATAAGTTGTAAGATTGTTTTGAATAGGGAGAAGGCTGGATTTTGTGGAAAGGTACTAACTACGAGTAAGACAGGAACTTGGGAGGGTGGCTTAATAACTTGCGTTATCAAGTAGGAACTCTGAAGGGTATTCTGGGAGCAGTTGTTAATGGGCAAGTCCACATCTGATGCAGAAGACATTGAAAGGCCAGTTAAGTTCAAAACTGGCATGTTCCAGTAAGGACGAGAGATAATGTTGGCAAAGGAATGAAATCTTGGTGGACCATAGAGGTTGTAAATTTGGTCAAAAAGAGAAATGAAGCACATGCAATATTTAAGAGGGTGAAATCAGATGGGGCTTTTGAGGTACATAAAGAAAAGAAGAAACAAAACAAGCAGGTGATTAGAAGGAGCGAAAGGGACCAGGAATTGGCATTAAAAAAAATCCCAATGCTTTTTGTACCTACATTTAACCATTGTACCTACATTGTACCATGTGCAAGAACCACAAGGTTGGTGTGGTGGATGTCTAACTTCACTAATATTGACCAGGACTTACTTGGTGCAAGAGGATTAGATGGGCAGAATTTGTTAGATGTATCCAAGAAGGTTTCTGAAACACTAGGTGGATAGTCTGACTCGAGCAGGGATCATACTGATCTTTGTATTTGGAAACGAGCCTGGCCAGGTGTTGTTACGGTGTAAGAACATCTTGGAAATGGTGATCATAGGTTTCAAGATTGTTTTGAATCGTGGCAGATATGCATGTTAGGGGAAGATACTCAATTGGGGCAAGGAACATAGAAAATAGGTGCAGGAGTAGGCCATTCGGCCCTTCGAGCCAGCACCGCCATTCAATATGATCATGGCTGATCATCCAAAACCAGAACCTCGTTCCTGCTTTTCCCCCATATCCCTTGATTCAGTTAGTCCAAAGAGCTAAATCTAACTCTTGAAAACATCCAATGAATTGGCCTCCACTGCCTTCTGTGGCAGAGAATTCCACAGATTCACATCTCTCTGGGTGAAAACGTTTTCTCTCACCTCAGTCCTAAATGGCCTACCCCTTATTCTTAAACTGTGACCCCTGGTTCTGGACTCCCCCAACATCGGGAACAATTTTCCTACATCTAGTCTGTCCAATCCTTTTAAGAATTTTGCATTTTTCTATAAGATCCTATCTCATCCTTCTAACTCCCAGTGAATACAAGCCCAAGCGATCCATTCTTTCGTCATATGTCAGTGCCGCCATCCCGGGAATGAACCTGGTAAACCTACACTGCACTCCCTCAGTAGCAATAATGTCCTTCCTCAAATTAGAAGACCGAAACTGTACACAATACTCCAGGTGCGTCTCACCAGGGCCCTGTATAACTGCAGTAGGACCTCCTTGCTCCTATAATCAAATCCTCTTGTAATGAAGGCCAACATGCCATTTGCTTTCTTCACTAGGCAGAAGGTAAGGAGGGTAGATTGGGTGCAGTTGTTATTGGGTAAGTCCACAGATGAAGTGGGAGTCCATCAAAGGACCTGCCTGTCCAGTAAAGAGGAGGGATAAGGATGGCAAAGTAAGAGAACCGTGGATGCCCAAGGAGGTGGTAAGCTTGCTCAGGAAGAAAAAGGGAATGCATGTCAGGTTTAAGGTGGCATCAGGTGGCATGAGGAAAATAAAATGAGAAGGAAAGAACAAGCGGCAAATTAGAAGGGCCAAAAGGGACCGGGAAATGTCATTGATGAGTCGGATTAAGGAAAATCCCAAGGCTTCTTAAAAAAAAAAGAGGGTGACCAGAGAGAAGATGGGACCACTCAAAGATAAAGGGGGGGAATCTATCCTGAGAGTCAAAGGATGTAGAGTCATAGAGTGATACAGTGTGGAGCCAGGCCCTTGGGCCCAACTTGCCCACACCGGCCAACATGTTCCAGCTACACTAGTCCCACCTGCCTGCGCTTGGTCTATATCCCTCCAAACCTGTCCTATCCATGTACCTGTCTAACTGTTTCTTAAATGTTGGGATAGTCCCAGCCTCAACTACCTCATCTAGCAGCTTGTTCGATACACCCACCACCCTTTGTGTGAAAATGTTACCCCTCAGATTCCTATTAAATCTTTTCCCCTTCACCTTGAACCTATGTCTTCTGGTCCTCGATTCCCCTACTCTGGGCAAGAGTTTCTGTGCATTTACCCGATCTTTTCCTCACATGATTTTGTCTACCTCTATAAGATCTCCCCTCATCCTCCTGCGCTCCATGGAATACATACCAAGCCTATTCAACCTCTCCCTATATCTCACACCCTCTAGTCCTGGCAACATCCTCATAAATCTTTTCTGAACCCTTTCAAGCTTGACAATATCTTTCCTATAACATGGTGCCCAGAACTGAACAGAATATTCTAAATGCAGTCTCAACAGCGTCTTATACAACTGCAACATGACCTCCCAACTTCTATACTCGCCTCTGAGTGACAAGGGGATGGATAGCAGGAAATGATCAATAAGTGCAACTGTTCTAAAGTTCTTGATAAACAATAGACAATAGGTGCAGGAGTAGGCCGTTCGGCCCTTCGAGCCAGCACCGCCATTCAATGTGATCATGGCTGATCATTCTCAATCAGTACCTCGTTCCTGCCTTCTCCCCATACCCCCTGACTCCGCTATCCTTAAGAGCTCTATCTAGCTCTCTCTTTAATGCATTCAGAGAATTGGCCTCCACTGCCTTCTGAGGCAGAGAATTCCACAGATTCACAACTCTCTGACTGAAAAAGTTTTTCCTCATCTCCGTTCTAAATGGCCTACCCCTTATTCTTAAACTGTGGCCCCTGGTTCTGGACTCCCCCAACATTGGGAACATGTTTCCTGCCTCCAACGTGTCCAACCCCTTAATAACCTCGTACATTTCGATAAGATCCCCTCTCATCCTTCTAAATTCCAGTGTATACAAGCCTAGTCGCTCCAGTCTTTCAACATATGATAGTCCCGCCATTCCGGGAATTAACCTAGTAAACCTACGCTGCATGCCCTCAATAGCAAGAATATCCTTCCTCAAATTTGGAGACCAAAAATGCATACAGTACTCCAGGTGCGGTCTCATTAGGGACCTGTACAACTGCAGAAGGACCTCTTTGCTCCTATACTCAACTCCTCTTGTTATGAAGGCCAACATTTCATTGGCTTTCATCACTGCCTGCTGTACCTGCATGCTTCCTTTCAGTGCCTGATGCATTAGGACACCCAGATCTCGTTTTCCTAACTTGACACCATACAGATAATAATCTGCCTTCCTATTCTTACCACCAAAGTGGATAACCTCACACTTATCCACATTAAACTGCATCTGCCATGCATCCGCCCAATCACACAACCTGTCCAAGTCACCCTGCAACCTCATAGCATCTTCCTCACTGTTCACACTGCCACCCAGGTTTGTATCATCTGCAAATTTACTAATGGTACTTTTAATCCCTTCATCCAAGTCATTAATGTATATTGTAAATAGCTGTGGTCCCAGCACCGAGCCTTGCGGTACCCCACTACTCAGTGCCTGCCATTCTGAAAGGGACCCATTTATCCCCACTCTTTGCTTTCTGTCTGTCAACCAATTTTCTATCCATGTCAGTACCCTATCTCCAATGCCATGCGCTCTAATTTTGCCCACCAATCTCTTATGTGGGACCTTGTCGAAGGCTTTCTGAAAGTCGAGGTACACCACATCCACCGGCTCTCCCCTGTCAATTTTCCTAGTTACATCCTCAAAAAATTCCAGAAGATTAGTCAAGCATGATTTCCCCATCGTAAATCCATGATGACTCGGAACGATCCTGTTACTGCTATCCAAATACTCCGCAATTTCGTCTTTTATAATTGACTCCAGCATCTTCCCCCACCACTGATGTCAGACTAACTGGTCTATAATTTCCCGTTTTCTCTCTCCCTCCTTTCTTAAAAAGAGATAACATTAGCTACCCTCCAATCCACAGGAACTGACCCTGAATCTATAGAATATTGGAAAATGATCACCAATACGTCCACAATTTCTAGAGCCACCTCCTTAAGTACCCTGGGATGCAGACCATCAGGCCCTGGGGGTTTATCAGCCTTCAGTCCCATCAGTCTACCCAAAACTTTTTCCTGCCTAATGTGGATTTCCTCCAGTTCCTCCATCACCCTAGGATTTCTAGAACATCTGGGAGATTGTTTGTATCTTCCTTAGTGAAGACAGATCCAAAGTACCGGTTCAACTCGTCTGCCATTTCCTGGATCCCCATAATAAATTCCCCTGCTTCTGTCTTCAAGGGACCCACATTTACCTTGACTATTTTTTTCCTCTTCACGTACCTAAAAAAGCTTTTGCTATCCTCCTTTATATTGTTGGCTAGTTTACCCTAGTACCTCATCTTTAATTCCAAGTCCCTGAATTTTCTGGTTTGGTCATAAAGACACATTATGGAAATAGGCCTCTTAGACCAACTTGTCCATGCTGACCAAGATGCCCCACCTAAGCCAGTCGCATTTCCCTACATTTGGTCCAATCCTCATGATCAGTGGTTTACAACTTCTTCAGGCCACAACCCCCTTGGCTCCATAAACTCATCCCCAGTGCCTCCCCGAGCATACAAAAAGCAAAAACAATAGCGGTTTGCTCGACCCACTATCAGTGGTAGTAACTTGTGTACAACACTATTTATTAATATTTCTAATGAAATAAAATGCTGGCTTCGTGCCAATTACAGGTGTGAGTATGCTAACTATTATCACAACAATTATGCATAATTATGCATGAATCATTATATAAAATGCAAATAATAAGTTTGAAAAGTTGCGAAATACTATTTAGCAAAACAGTGCGTAGTTTTAGAGAGAAGGTCTGTGGAGCACCTGGTAGAGCAGGTCAAGTGCATACTGACATCGCTCTTGCCCAATGCCTTGCCCAGCTCCAGCACCACCTTGCCCCTTAATCCCACAGACCCGCAGTTGGCAGTACTGGCCACTTTGGGAACCACTGCTCTGGCCTTTCCCAACATGTACTTGTCCAAGTGTCTATTACGCTAACTGCCTCCTCTGGCAGCTTGATCCATACACTCGGCCCTCAATTCCACAACTTGTGGAATTGCAACGTATCACTGGACTGAACTGAAGGAACAAGTGAAGGTCGGAGCAAAATAAAGCATAATGTTGAGTGCCACAAAAAAACCGATGAAGCAAAGTGTAACATTTTGGAGCAGTAGATTGAAGTTCAGTTGATATGTCACTTTTCGAATATCATAAAAGTCAGTTTTAACATTCTAAATATTTTTTGTGTAATTCTAGGTTCGAATACTACAGTTATTACGAATGTTAGGCAGAAATGATGACGACTCAAGTGAAGCTATGAATGACATTCTTGCACAGGTGAACGCTACAACAAAATTGCCAATGGTCTGAAGTTTATGTAAGAGCTAGAAATTTCAAAATGTATTACTGCGACTCGTGTTTGTCTGGCCACGTTCCCACGTGAAAAAATGTGATTTTTAACTGACCAATTCCATTCTTTTTATGATTTTAATCATTTTAAGGTTGGAAAATGAGAAAACTTGGTCTATCTGCTGCTTGCTGCTTTTTGTGTGGCACCTAATTTATGTAAATTTTATATTTCTAAATGAAACCTCAGTCTTTACTGTTTCAATCCATCTGCATTTGCATGCACTAATAAAATGAAATGGGTAATTTCTGTCGATAATTCGTGTTTCTTTATTTTTGCACCTTGGGTTCACTATTGTTAACTTGGGTTTCCTTCCCTCAATTTAATAGTTTATTGAAAATTTGCCATCTTGTGTTATGTGTCAATTTTGTCTATATTATAAATCTGAACTGCACAAGTAATGTTTAAAAATTAAATGTTATGCAGGGTAAGCTTGCCTATAAGCACCATGAATCCAAGAAAATTTTGAAGATGGGGTTGATCCAAATTTTATTTATATTTAATATATAAACATAGCACAAAAAGTAAGGAAATTTGTGTTTGGTAGATTATTTCTTTGTTGTAACAATGCTTCTTGGCAATAAATCTTATACCGTTGGAAAGCCTGTTTATTTCCCTTTTAAATGGTGCCACATTTGTAAGGAACATGCATTTGTGGGATGAGCAGCAGAGCTGAGTATATGGGTTGCGCCCATGAATAATTTACCAAATCTTCTCTGCCAATGCCAAACAGCTTATTCTGCTGTTGCTATTGACTTGTTTTGAGCTTCTGGTACCCCCAGGTGCTGACAATCAGGTGCCTGATTGGCACCTGATTGGCAGCATCTGTGAGCATGGGCCCTGCTACAGTGGTCAGTAGGTGTCTGCTCCAAGAATCGGCATGCCACGTTTGACTGATCTGGATAGGGCCCGTGCGATAGGGCAACTTGAAGCTGGTGTTCCGCAAAACCAAGTTGCGGCATTATTTGGAGTGAGCCCTAGTACCATCTCCAAAGTGAAGGCCAAGTTCCATATAACGGGGGATGTCAGAGACAGGCCGCGAAGTGGGCGTCCCAAGAAGACGACACCCGAAGAAGAACGTTTCCTCACCCTGTCAGCACTTAGGAACCGTAGGCTGTCTTCTACAGATTTGCAGTCAAGGTTTGCAGGACGATATGGCCGACGGCTCTCTGCCCAGACAATTCGGAACAGACTGCACGCAGCCGATCTCTGGTCTCATAGGGCTGCCAGGAGGCCTGCCATGACTGCCCTTCACCGTCAGGCCTGTTTGCGCTGGTGTCGGCAACACGTGCACTGGAACCTGAACATGTGGAGGAACGTTATGTTCAGCGATGAGTCCAGATTCTGCCTACGGCAGTTGGATCATAGGGTCAAAGTGTGGAGAAGACGCGGAGAACGCTATGCTGATTGCTGCACCGATAGAGTAACATCTTTTGGTGGAGGCAGTGTGATGGTGTGGGGCGGCATCTCCCTCACTGGAAAAACGAGGCTTGTCATCATTGGAGGCAATCTCAATGCAGAGAGATATCGAGATGAGATTCTGCAACCAGTGGCAATCCCATATCTCCACAGTCTGGGACCGAACTCTATGCTCGCCCCCACAGAGCAGGGTTTCTCAGAGACTACCTCCAGAATTTGGGAGTGGAGAGGATGGAATGGCCTGCCAGCAGTCCTGACCTCAACCCCATTGAACACTTGTGGGATCAGCTTGGGCGTGCTGTTCGTTCCAGAGTGACCAACACAACCACGTTGGCTGACTTGCGACAAATGCTGGTTGAAGAATGGGATGCCATCCCACAACAGTGTGTGACCAGGCTGGTGACCAGCATGAGGAGGAGGTGCCAGGCTGTTGTGGCTGTGTATGGTTCTTCCACACGCTACTGAGGCTCCTGTTTATTAAATTAATAAATTTGTTAAATTGCCAATATGTCTTGTTTCTGCAGACTTCAATCGTCCAATCCACCAAACAACACCGAACAAGAATCAATGGCAGAATAAACTGTTTGGCATTGGCAGAGAAGATTTGGCAGATTTTTCATGGGCGCAACCCACATACTCAGCTCTGCTGCTCATCCCACAAATGCATGTTCCTTACAAATGTGGCACCATTTAAAAGGGAAATAAACAGGCTTTCCAACGGTATAAGATTTATTGCCAAGAAGCATTGTTATAACAAAGAAATAATCTATAATCTATATATATAAAATAATTATTCTGTGGAACTGACTATGTGAATAAACGTTCAAGGTAGTTTAAGGAAGAAAATGAAACATTTTAACGTATTTTCATTTCTTAGGTTGCAACAAATACAGAAACCAGCAAAAATGTGGGTAATGCAATTTTATATGAAACCGTTTTGACAATTATGGATATCAAGTCAGAGAGTGGACTAAGGGTATGTAGCAATAAAGTTAGCTTTTTGAGCTACCGTCATTAAAGTCAAGTCCATGTAGTTCAAAATTAGTGTTGGGAATAAGGAAAATGCCACTAAATTGCTCAAAGAAAACCTGAAATGTACAAAAAGATGGTATTTGTGATTGTTATACAGCATGGAAACGGGCCCTTCGACCCAACTTGCCCAATACCAATCAAGAAGCCCCATCTACACTGGTCCCACCTGCCTGCATTTGGCCCATATCCCTCTAAACCTTTCCTATCGATGTTCTGTCCAAATCCCTTTTAATTGCTATTATAGTACCTGCCGCAACCACCTCCTCTGGTTCCATATAACCATCCATCTCTGTGTGAAAAATTTGCCCCTCAGGTTCCTATTAAATCTTTACTCTCTGATCTGAAACCAAAGTCTCCTGGTTCTTGATTCACTTGCAGCCATAACCCTGCGTGCTACTGCGCTCACCCGTGAAAATCAACCTGCTGACAATATCCAAAAGGATCTACCTGTTTTGAATGGGAATGGCCACATGATCATCTGCACTCTGTCTACTGCCTTTCCTCGTGGTCACCCACCTAGTCTCTTCCTGTAACCATCTCGCCGTGTCCTTTCTAGGAAGCTGTCATTCTCCAGGTGATCCTGAGGCTGCAGCTCCAGTTCCCTACTGCGGCATGTAAGGAGCTGCACCGGGACACAATTCCCACACGGTCACTTGCAATTTCCATGACTTTCCACATCCTGCATGAGGAACATTGTACCATCTCTACTGCACGAAGCCTAGAAACAAAAAGCACAAGAATCACACACAATGACAGACTGTAGCTTTACCTCTGTCTCCCTCAGTTCAGACTCCTCATCGAAGACTATGAACCAAAGACTAATCCCTCCCCGCCGTGACGCACCTAGGTAGAAATTATTTGATTTCTTAAATTGGAGTAATTCCTCTTCCTGGTGTTGTCGTATGATGAACTTATTGAGTGATCCACTGGCAGAGTTCTCTGGAACCATGCTGAGTACTCACTATCTGAGACAATATGTAACCAGAGAAAGGAATGTTCGGATAACTATTGAGATGCTGAAATTGTGCACATTCACCTGCCATTTTCCTTTGACTAAGAGCAGGACTGATCATGCAACTGATCAGACTATGGTGTTTTTACATATGTTCATGGAAATTATGGGATACAAATTGATTGCTTTATAAAAAGGATATTTGATCTCATCAGATTAAGTTGAATGTGATTTCAGCTGCGGTGGCTTCTCTGATCATTTTATTCTTGCTGATTTTATTAACATGATTTAATCTGACATTCACAATTTATGTTCCATGCCTCAGTATCTTAGGAACAGCATGTCAGAGTACCAATGTATGTTAATTGTTTTCATTAGATGCAGGTATAATGCTCTTACTAGATCCTAGATATATTTCAGAGAATACAGGATTTCCTGACTTCAGGATATAATGGTAGGTAGCTGACTATGTGCCTGGTTAATGTGAAGCCGAGTTCCAATCCTGATATGGTGATTGGGCAAGTAATTTTCTAGTAATTAAGTAAAACTTAAATGTGAAAAATTAGCATCGGGAACATTTATCATGAAACAACTGGAGTGTTGTAAAATAATAGGTGGTTTGCAAATGTCCTCTTGGGAAGGAAGCATGCTATTCTTGTTCAGGAGGATTGTGTAGGAAAATAACTGCAGATGCTGGTACAAGTTGAAGGTATCACAACAAGCTGAAATGTCACCCATTCCTTCTCCCCTGAGATGCTGCCTGACCCGCTGAGTTACTCCAGCTTTTTGTGATGCTATTCTTGTTCAGTTAGACCTGTGCAACTCCACATGCATCAATGTAATTGATTCTTCATTGCCCAGTAGAATGGTGCAGCAAACTACTCAATTCAGGAAGCTGTGAAGAATGGTAATAACCATTAACATTTCTGCATGGACAAAGAAATAAACCAATACCAAATGAAGGCGAGCCATTGAGGAACTTTATGATCAATGTCATTTGAGGAAATATTAGATTAAGTGGTCCAAAATGAGTATACCCTATAATATCCAACATCTCAGGTGTTTGTGTTGGGTACAGAAATTGGGATGCATTCATTAAGATATTTAAACCATATCTTGGATTCCAAAAATAGTATAATAATGAAAGGTGGCAAATGTAATCGTGCTATTCAAAAAGGGAAAGACTAAATAAAGTAGTGAAATGATCTGCTGCCTAGAAATGCAGTTATTCATCATTAAATATTCAGTGCACACTTCATAGTGTTATGAAGTGAAAATATAATTTCATCGTTTTTTTGAGGCTATAACTGGGGAGGAATTGCCATTGGATGTTATATATCTCAATTTTCATTGCTTTTGATGGTGTGGAGCTAAAATAGTGATTTCTCAAAAAATACAGGTCCATTGGGTTGACAGATGATTGGTTGAAGGATAGGAAAAAAATAGGAATTGGGTCTTTTCTGTTTTGCAGTATGCTATTAATTATCATTAAGATAGGTACTGGGTTCTTAATTTTCTACAATTTGTGTTGAACTAAAATAAATTAAGGTGTTAGGTATCTTAGCTGACTCAAAGGTGGATGAATTGCCATGGCCCGGTTATATATCTTAGCTACTATGTGAGGTGATAGAGCAGATCGCTGCAGCCCGAACATTTAAAAATCTTCCCTAGCCGCAGATAAAGTGCAGGGTGGGATAACCAGGTAATTAAAGGCCAGTGGTGGGGAAATCATTGGAAAAATCTTGAAGGACAGGATTAATCTACATGGATTGGCATAGTAGAGGTAGATAGTGAGGATTTGTTAGGGGAGGGCCTTTCTGGTCAGTTTGTTTGAACGTTTTTGAAGAAGGCAATGTATTGAGAAGGGCAGTGAGGTTGATATGGTTTATAATGACTTCAGTACTTCGACAAGCCCCCACACAGAAAACATGTCCAAAATGTTAGACCACATTAAATCTAGGCAAATTGCAATTAAAATTGGTGGCGACAGAAGAAAGTGATGGTGAAGGGTTGCTTTTGGTTTAAAATTCAGTACCGACTGGTGCACCAGAGGGTTGGGTGCTGGGACCAATACTGTTGGATATACTAATTGAAGTGAATGGAAGTGTGCCTTCCAGGGCCCGATAAGGGATGTCAATGTTCTCTCTTTCAAAGTAAGCTTTGAGAGCATTGAGCTTGTCCAGGAGTGATTCCTTGAGCTACCACTTGGTTTAGCCATGTAGGAAGTGATGGTGTACAAGCCCTGCTATAGCCGACGAGCATCCGTCTCATCCAGTTTACAGCAAAAGTGTCTCAGCCTTTCTGATGGCCTTGTCGAGGTCATACCTCAACTTCCTAAATGAACCCGATTACCAGATTTGAATGCCGGAGATCTTCAGAAGATTACAGACTTCCTGGTTCATCCAGCGTTTCTGGTTAAGGAATACACTCCTCCACTTTATAAAGTCTATAATAATCGTGACACATTTGTTGAGGTCCACCTTGCGTCTGTGGTGGGGAAGCTTTTGGGGAGGATTCTTTGGAGTGGGCTTATTATGGACAGTCAGAATAGTTTTGGGCACGACAAATCATGTCTTACTAACTTGATCATGTTTTTTGAGGAGGTGACAAAGATGTTTGAGGGTAGGGCAATGGATGTTGTCTTCGCCGATGTAAGGTATTTGATGAAGTCCTTCATGGTAGGTTGATCCACAAGATTAAGATGCACAGGGTTTATGGTGACTGTTGTATGGATTCAGAACTGACTTACTCATAGAAGACAAGAGGGTTCTGGTGGAAGGGCATTATTCTGGCTGGTGGTCTATGAGCAGTGAAGTTTCGCAAGGATCTGTGCAGGGACCTCTGATATATAAATGACATGGATGTAGATGGGCTGGTCAGTAGGTTTGCAGATGACACCAAGTTTGCTGGAGTTGCAGACATTGAGGAAGTCTATATCAGCGGGATAGAGATCAGCTACCGAAGTGGATGGAGAGATGGCAGGTGGAGATTTGGAGCAAGCATTGTAATTTGGAAGGTCGAATGTAAGGGGAAGAGAAATAGTTGATGGCAAGATTCTTAACAACATTGATGTGCAGAGGAATCTTGGAGTCCATGTCCATAGTAGGTCCAGGTTCAAGTGACAACAAAAGTGGTTAGAATAGAAAAGAAAGCTAATGGTGTGCTTGCCTTCTTTAGTCGTGGCATTGAGTATAAAAGTTAGGAAGTCATGATGCAGTTGTATAAGAGTTTGCATCGGCTGTAATTGGGAATATTGTGGGCAGTTCTGGTCATCCCGTTACAAGAGGGATGTGGAGACTTTGGAGAGGGTGCAAAAGAGGTTTGCTGGAATGCTGTCTGGGTTCAAGCAACAAGGAAAGGATGGACAAGCCTGGATTTTTGCTAGAACATCGGAGGCTGAAGGGGGACCTGAAGGAAATATGTAACACGATGAAAGACCAAGATAGGATTGACGGTCAGAATCTTTTTTTCCACGGTGGAAATGTCAAAGACCAAAGGCCATAGCTTTAAGGTGAGAGGAGGGTGGGATCTTATACAGGAGGTGAGAGGTTAAAAGTTGGTATGGACGGTGATGAGAGAAAGTATTGAGCACAGAATAGGCAGGTAAAAGGCAGAGAGCGAGAAAGAAATTAATTTAAGTTGCACATTTCAATGCTAGGTGCCTGACAGGTAAGGCAGATGAGTGGTCAGATGGAACCACATGAGACGGGCAAGGTCTTCAATGAGTATTTCTGTTTTTACCATGGAGAAAAACAGGAGCACTGAGAAACTTGGGGAAGTCAGTGGAAGTGTCTTGAGAGCAGTCAGTATAGCAGTGAAGAGGTACTGAAGGTCCTGACACGTATGAAGGTAGACCAATCTCCCAGGCTGGATATATACGAGAACACTGGGCAACAAGAGAGGAAGTCTGGAGGGCTGCAGGGAAATGACTTTGAACTGTAGGCCAGTGTGCTTAATGTCTATAGTTGGAAGATTATTAGAGAGTATTCTGAGGGATAGGATGTACATGCATCTAGATGGACAAGAGGTGCTTATGGAGACTCGGCATGGTTGTGCATGTGGGAAGTCGTGTTTCACGAATCTGAGATTTTTGAAGGTGTGAACAAAAAGGTTAATGAGGGAAGAGCTGTGGATATTGTATATATGGACCAACAAAGCATTCAACAAGATTCCACATGGTAGGCTGCTCTGGAAGTTAACATTGCATGGGATCCAACAAGAGATAGCTGAATGGTAGAAAATTGGCTTCATGGAAGAAAGCAAAGGGTAACGGTGGAAAGTTGCTTCTTGAACTGGAGGCCTGTGACTAGTGGTGTACCTCGGGGTTCGGTGCTGGGCCCATTATTGTTTGTCATCTATATCAATGATTTTGATTAAAACATGTGGCAAGATGAACAAATTTGCAGATGATACAAAACTGGGTGATATTGCAGATGGTGAAAATGGATGTCAAAGATTGCAGCAGGATCTTGATCAATTGGCCAGTTATACTGAGGAATGGTGGATGGAATTTAATACAGAGAAATGTGAGGTGTTGCAATTTGGGAAGTTTAACATGGGCAGGACCTGCATAGTGAATAGTAGGGCTCTGGAAAGTGTAGTAGAGCAGAGGGATCTAGGAGTGTAGGTACATAGTTCCTTGAAGTGTCATCACAGGTAGATAGGGTGGTCAAAAAGACCTTTGGCACTCTTCATCAATCAGAGTATTGAGCATAGAAGTTGGGAGGTCATGTTGCAGTTATATATTACGTTGGTGAGGTCACATTTAGAGTATTGTGTTCAGTTCTGGGCACCATATTGCAGGAAAGATGTCAAGTTGGAAAGGGTACAGAGAAGATTTACGAGGGTCTGAGCTGAAGTGAGAGGTTGAGCAGACTGCGACTCTATTCCTTGGAGCGCAGGAGGATGAGGGGTGATCTTATAGAGGTGTCTAAAAATCATGAGAGGAATAGATCGGGTAGACGCACAGAGTCACTTGCCCAGAGGAAGGGAGCTGGCTGCCAGAGGATGTAGTTGAGCCAAGGATGATTGCATTGTTTAATAAACAATTAGACTGGTACATGATAGGACATGAGACTAGAGGGACATGGGCCATATACAGGCAGGTGGCACTAGTGTAGATGAGACATGCTGGTTGGCATGTTGAGGGTGGGCTGAAGGGCCTGATTCCACACTGTATATAGCGCTATGACTACGGCAAAATTTAAAGGAGATGTGCGGGCAATTTTCTTTCGTTATGGTGGGTTCCTGGAACAGGCTGACAGTAGTGGTGGTAGCAGATAGTAGCGATTAAGAGGCTTTCAGATAGGAACATGGATATGCAGGATATGGATCACGCTCAGCAGGTGCGATTAGATTTATCTTGGCGTCATTTTTGGCACAGACATTGTGAGTCAAAGGCCTTGTTCCTGTGCTGTACTTTTCTATGTTCTATTTGATCCACTGGTGCTGCAGGACATATCCTGCTGCGAATTAGGAAACCACTTCATCAAGCTAGCTTGTTGAAGTCCCCAGCTTTGATGGGAAAGGCGTTGGGGTGCACTGTTTGGCGTCTGATGTGCTGCGTAGCTCCTCCAGTGCTAGCTGTATGTTGGTCTGGGGTGGGATGCGAATCAGTCACAGGGTCTTAGAGAAATACAGCATAGAAACTAGCCCTAATGGCCCAGCTATTTCATCCACCATCCACCCATTTACTCTAATCCTACTGTTAGCTAATCTAATGTTCTTCTCTCCATATTGCATCCGATTCTACCACTCACCTATACACAAAGGGTAATTTATCTCGCCAATTAATCTACCAATCGGCAGATGGGACCTTGGGGGGGGGGGGTGGACCAGAGCATCCGGAGGAAATCTAAATGGTTTCAGGAAGAACTTGCGTATGCCACACAGATAGCATTGAGGTTAGGATTGAACGCTGGTCTCTGATGCGCCAACCTCATGATGATGGAGGTGAATTCTCTTGGGAAGTAGTGGAAATGGTACTTCATTCCTAGATGTTCCAAGTGCAGGGAGAAGGAATTGAACAAGTCCTTTGTCTACAACGAGTTTATCATGGGGCAGATGTTGCCATGTCTCTCTTTCCCCAATAACGCCATCTGGTCCATGCAATGAATAGCAAAATCTTTGTGCTGGAAAGCTCAGTCTGGAGAACTGGGGGTGAGACACATCTCTGAGAATCAGAGCACACAGCATTCCCTCATGTCTCTTTTGATAAAGTAATCTTGCCCTTAAGTTCTCAATGTTATTTTCTAGGGGCTGTACATTAGCCTGTTGGGTGCTAGGGAGTTGGAGCAGTGGGTGGGGAGGGGTCGGTGTTCGTATTCCCCTGCACTGCAATCTCACTTGCAGGCCGCCCTAACAACCATATTTCTGGGCACAATGCAGGCCTCCCTGGAGCTTTCGGTTCATGAACACACTGTTTGTACAGGCACCGGGGTTGAGAATTGCCCTGCTGAATGGGGGCTCAGTTGCCATCAGTAAATTGCAATAGCACTAATCCATTTAAATGAAGTGTAGCTTGGAATGGAGTGGAATGGAATGGAATGCTTTATTGTCACCTGTCAAGGCACAGTGAAACTCTTTGATTGCATACCCGATATATACAAATAGCGGCCACCTACAGCGCTGACAAAGTTACAGAGCACGCTGGCTCCTCCTTTTTGTTTCCCCCTCCCCCTCTTGACTGTTACAGCACTAATTTGTTCTGCTTTTAACAAGTTCAAAATGACTTTAGTCTTTACCAGATCTGCTCCTTGCAAAATGCTGCCACACTCCGGCGCGATTTTGATGAGGGGAGGACTATGAAATGCTACAGTACTTGATCATTTGTAGTTCTCATAATATATTGATTACACGAAAGATAGTGCAGAGAAGAATTACTAGGCAGAATATTTTGGCTATGAGATCAGACTGGATAGATTGGATTTAATTGCTTGGAGGAGAAGCTAAGTTGGCTCTTGATTAAACTCGTAATTATGAGAGACCATAATGTCCCACTGTTCATGTCCCACCGAACTTATTTCCACCGACCTCGACTCCATCCTATCCCCCCCTGGTCAAATCCCTCCCCACCTACGTCCAAGACACCTCACATGCTCTCCGTCTCCTCAATAACTTCCAGTTTCCAGGCTCCCACTCCCTCATCTTTACCATGGATGTCCAGTCACTACACTTCCATCCCCCACAAGGATGGTCTCGAAGCCCCCCGTTTCTTCCTCGACCGTAGAACCAGCCAATCCCCATCTACTGACACTCTCCTCCGCCTAGCAGAGCTGGTCCTTACCCTCAACAACTTCTCCTTTGACTCTTCCCACTTCCTCCAAACCATCCCCGAACTCTACCTCCGCTACATTGACGACTGTATTGGTGCTACCTCTTGTACCCATGCAGAACTCACTGACTTCATACTTTTCACCACCAATTTCCATCCTGCTCTTAAATATACTTGGACTATCTCCGACATCTCCCTACCGTTTCTGGATCTCACCATCTCCATCACAGGAGACAGACGAGTGACTGACATCTACTACAAACCCAATGACTCCCACAGCTATCTGGACTACACTTCTCCCCACCCTGTCTCCTGCAAAAAGTCTATCCCCTACTCCCAATTCCTCCGTCTACGCCGCATCTGCGCCCAGGATGAGGTGTTTCACACTAGGGCATCAGAGATGTCCTCATTCTTCAGGAAACGGGGCTTCCCCCCTTCCATTATAGATGAGGCTCTCACTAGGGCCTCCTCTATATCCCGCAGCTCCGCTCTTGCTCCCCTTCCCCCCATTCGTAACAAGGACAGAAACCCCCTTGTCCTCAGCTTCCACCCCATTAGCCAGCGGATCCAACATATCATCCTCCAACATTTCCGTCACCTCCAACGGGACCCCACCACTGGCCACATCTTCCCATCTCCTTCCCTTTCTGCGTTCCGCAGAGACCGTTCCCTCCGTAACTCCCTGGTCTACTCATCCCTTCCTACCCACACCACCCCCTCCCCAGGCACTTTCCCCTGCAACCGCAGGAGATGCAAGACCTGTCCCTTTACCTCCCCCCTCAACTCCGTCCAAGGACCCAAACAGTCTTTCCAGGTGAGACAGAGTTTCTCCTGCACCTCCTCCAACCTCATCTATTGTATCCGCTGTTCCAGATGTCAACTTCTCTACATCGGCGAGACCAAACACAGGCTTAGCGATCGTTTCGCTCAACACCTTCGCTCAGTCCGCCTTAACCAACCTGATCTCCCAGTGGCTGAGCACTTCAACTCCCCCTCCCACTCTCAGTCTGACCTTTCTGTCATGGGCCTCCTCCAGTGCCATAGTGAGGCCCACCAGAAATTGGATGAACAGCACCTCATATTTCGCTTGAGCAGCTTGCAGCCCAGTGGTATGAACATTGACTTCTCCAACTTTAGATAGTTCCTCTGTCCCTCTCTTTCCCCCTTCCCAGTTCTCCCACTGTCTTCCTGTCTCTACCTATATTCTTTCTTTGTCCCGCCCGCCTGACATCAGTCTGAAGAAGGGTCTCGACCCGAAATGTCACCCATTCCCTCTCCTAGATGCTGCCTGACCTGCTGAGTTACTCAGGGACCATAAGGTCGTTAAGAAAATTTCCCTTGTCTAAAACCACAAGGCATAGGTTTATGGGTAGAGAGGATTTAGAGGGAATCAGATGAAATATTTCCTTTCACCCAGACGTTGGTTGTAATCAGAGGCGCGCTGCCTGGGCATGTGGTGGAGGCAGAGCCGCACGGTATTGGAGGATATCTGTAATGGTGGGTGAGTGCATTGGCCATTTGTCGCTGGGAATTATTTTACAGATACATTTTTTTGCATTCACAGAACAATAGAACACTTACAACTCCATACTATACTTACAACTCTGTGCTATAGGAAAGATGCCAATAAGCTGGAAAGAATGCGGAGAAGATTTATAAGTAAGCTGAGTTTTTTGAAGAAGTAACTAAAGACTGATAAGGGCAAAGTAATAAACGTTGCCCATATGGACTTCAGCAAGGCATGTGATAAGGTTCTGCATTGTAGGCTTCTCTGGAAGGTTAGATCGCATGGGATCCAGGGAGAGTTAGCCGACTGGATAGAGAATTGGTTTCATGAAAGGAAGCAGAGAGTGATGGTAGTAGGTTGTTTATTGGGCTGTAGGCGTGTTGCAAGTGCCTCCAGGCCTGCGGCTGGACCCATTGCTGTTTGTGGTTTATATCAACGATTTTGACGAGAATGTACAAGGCATTATTAGTAGGGAAAAAAAAGCATATGCTGGTTTAAATCGAAGGTAGACACAAAATGCTGGAGTAACTCAGCGGGTCAGGCAGCATCTCTGGAGAGAAGGAACGAGTGACGTTTCGGGTCGAGACCCTTCAGACTGATGTCAGAGGAGGGGGCGGAACAAAGATAGGACGTAGTCGGAGACAGGAATAGTGGGAGAACTGGGGGGTGGGGGTCGAGAGGGAAAGCAGGGACTATCTGACGTTAGAGAAGTCAATGTTCATACCACTGGGGTGTAAGCTACCTAAGCAAAATATGAGGTGCTGTTCCTCCAATTTGCGCTGGGCCTCACTCTGACAATGGAGGAGGAACAGGACAGAAAGGTCAGATTGGGAATGGGACGGGGGGGGGGGTTGAAGTGCTGGGCCACCGGGAGATCAGGTTGGTTAAGACAGTTTGAGCGGAGGTGTTGAGCGAAACGATTGCCGAGCCTCTGCTTGGTCTCGACGATGTAGAGAAGTTGACATCTGGAACAGCAGATACAATAGATGAGGTTGGAGGAGGTGCAGGTGAACCTCTGTTTCACCTGGAAAGACTGTTTGGGTCCTTGGATGGAGTCGAGGGGGGAGGTAAAGGGACAGGTGTTGCATCTCCTGGGGAGGCGGTGGTTTGGGTGGGAAGGGATGAGTGGACATGGGAGTTACGGAGGGAACGGTCTCTGTGGAAAGCAGAAAGGGGTGGAGATGGGAAGATGTGGCCAGTAGTGGGATCCAGTTGGAGGTGGCGGAAATGTTGGAGGATAATTTGTTGTCTGCGACGGCTGATGGGGTGGAAGGTGAGGACAAGGGGGACTATCCTTGTTACGAATGGGGGGAGGGGGAGCCAGAGCAGAACTGCAGGATATTGAGGAGACCCTAGTGAGAGCCTCATCTATAATGGAAGAGGGGAACCCTCGTTTCGTAAACAATGAGGACATCTCTGATGCCCTAGTATGGAACACCTCATCCTGGGCGCAGATGCGGCGTAGACGGAGGAATTGGGAGTAGGGGATAGAGATTTTACAGGAAACAGGGTGGGAAGAATTGTAGTCACGATAGCTATGGGAGTCAGTAGGTTTGTAGTAGATGTCGATCACTAGACTGTCTCCTGTGATGGAGATGGTGAGATCCAGAAATGGTAGGGAGATGTCGGAGATAGTCCAAGTATATTTAAGAGCAGGATGGAAATTAGTGGTGAAGTTGATGAAGTCAGTGAGTTCTGCATGGGTACAAGAGGTAGCACCAATGCACTCGTCAATGTAGCGGAGGTAGAGTTTGGGGATAGGGCCAGTGTATGCCTGGAACAGGGATTGTTCAATGTACCCTACAAAGAGGCAGGCGTAGCTGAGGCCCATGCGAGTGCCCATAGCTACGCCTCGGATTTGGAGGAAGTGGGAGGAGTCAAAGGAGAAGTTGGTGTGGGTAAGGATCAGCTCTGCCAGGCGGAGGAGAGTTTTGGTAGATGGAAATTGCTGGTTCTGCCGTCGAGAAAGGCATTATTAGTAAGTTTGCAGATGACATGAAAATAGGTGACATCGTAGATAGCGAAGATGGTTATCAAAGTTGCAGCAAGATCTTGATCAGATGGGCATTTGGGCTGTGGAATAGTAAATGGAGTTTGATACAGATTAGTGCTGGAAGGAACTGCAGATGCTGGTTTAAACCGAAGATAGACACAAAATGTTGGAATAACCCAACAGGACAGGCAGCATCTGTGCAGAGAAGGAATGGGTGACGTTTTGGATCGTCTCGACCCGAAAGTTCACCCATTCCTTCTCTCCAGAGATGCTGCCTGTCCTGCTGGGTTACTCCAGCATTTTGTGTCTATCTTTGAAACAGATTAGTGCGTGTTGCATTTTGGAAGTCAAAGCAGGGCAGGACTTTCACTGTGAATGATAGAGCTCTTCGGAGTGTTTGTTGAGCACAGGGATCAAGGAGTACAGGTACATAGTTCCTTCAGTCACGCCACAGTTAGATTGGATGGCCAAGAAGCCTTTCGGCACAGTGGCCATCAGTCAGCGTGTTGAGTATGGAAGTTTCAATGTTACAATTGTTCAAGACATTGCTGAGGCCACATTTGTAGTAGTATGTCCAGTTTTGCTCACCCTGTTACATGAAAGATGTTGTTAAACTGGAAATTGTGCAGAGATGATTTAAAAGGATGTGCCAGGACTCGAGCGCCTGAGCTATAAGGAGAGGTTACCCAGGCTAGGACTTTATACCTTGGAGCCCAGGAGGATGAGGGGTGATGTGATAGAGGTATATAAGATTATGAGGAGAATAGATGCACAGTCATTTACCTAGAGTAGAGGAAACAAGAACCAGATGGCATAGGTTTATGGTGAGGGGGGAAAGATTGAATAGGAACCTGAGATATAACTTATTCTATACCAAGGGTGATGGATATATGGAACTCGCTACCAGAGGAGGTCGTTGAGGCAGGTATTATCACAACATTTAAAAGACATTTGACCAGGTACATAGATGTAAAAGGCTTAGAAAGATATATTGGCCAAACACAGGCAGGTGGTACTAGTTTAGATGGAGCATCTTGGTCGGCGTGAGTAGGTTTGCCGAAGGGCCTGTTTCCATGCTGCATGACTGACTCTGTGTGGGAACATGGATAGGAAAGGTTTAGAGAAGTATGGGCTAGATGGGACTATCTGTGATGGGACATCTTGGTCAGCATTGGCAGATTATGCTGGAGGGCCTTTTTCAGTGCTGAATGACTCCATGACTGTAATTGCAAACTAGCAAGAGGGATCTTGCTGTGCTGGTTTGTGAGAGGCAGTGGGTGAACCAGTAGCAAGGAAAGATTGTGCACATTGCGAGTTTAATGTTGTCATCACACCAAACAGATTCCACGGTGATTTCATACAGTAAATGTTTCCCCTGGATGTAAGTGGTATAAACTGAAGGCCGTTTTTTGAGGAAAAGAGATCAGCCACAAGACAGAGATGAGAATATCTTTCTTGTAGGATTGTGAAGTTTTGGAATTCTCTATCCTGAGAGGATCATTGAGGGCAAATATTGGAATTTAATAAATGGGTAGAGCAACTGTGTGGCTTAAACCTATTGTGCTGTCAAAATCAGTGTTGTATATAATCATTGGACTCAATTCTGGGACAAGGATATTGCCACAAGAGATTGAATAAGATCTGCTTATTAAAATTCAGGATAGAGATTAATTTAGGAATATAAAATTGAGGATGATTAACATCACCTTAACTGGAGGGGGACCAATATCCTGTTAGGCAGGTTTGCTAGTGCTGCACAGGTGGATTTCAACTAGATTGGCAGGGAGCTGGGATCTTATTTACGACGAGGCAGGTGAGAGGTTAGAAGTTGGTGTGAACAGTTATGGGAGAAAGTACACTTTACACTTTAAAAGAAGTGGTCTGGAGGAAGCCGCTGATTGGTGGAAGCGGACTAGAGGAAGCAGCTGATTGGGCGTAACCCCGGGGTTGTATTTCTGCTTTTTGTTCGTACTTTTAGTTAAGGGTTCAGTGAGTTAAGGGTTCAGTGAGTTCAGGGTTCAGTGAGTTCAGGGTTCAGTGAGTTCAGGGTTCAGTGAGTTAAGGGTTCAGTGAGTTCAGGGTTCAGTGAGTTAAGGGTTTAGTGAGTTAAAGGTACAGTGCTTTTTAGTAAAGGTACAGTTTAAAGGATTAAGAGGGATTTGATTTAATTTGGGGGTAAGACATGTCAGGTGAGATCGGCCCCATGGAATGCTCATTCTGCAACATGTGGGAGATCAGGGATATTGTCGGTGTCCCTGATGACTATATGTGCAGGAAGTGTGTCCAGCTGCAGCTCCTGGCAAACCGCATTGAACGGTTGGAGCTGCGGTTGGACTCATTCTGGAACATCCACGATGCTGAGAAGGTCGTGGATAGCACGTTTAGTGAGTTGGCCACACCACAGGTAAAAGATAAACGGACAGAAAGGAAACGGGTGGCCACTAGCCAGCGTAGCAGTAGGCAGGTAGTGCAGGAGTCCCCTGCGGTCATCTCCCTCCTAAACAGATATGCCATTTTAGATACTGGTGGGGGAGATGGCTCATCAGGGGAAGGCAGCAGCAGCCAAGTTCATGGCACCGTGGGTGGCTCTGCGGCAAAAGAGGGGAGGAAAAAGAGTGGAAGGGCTATAGTAATAGGGGATTCAATTGTAAGGGGAATAGATAGGCGTTTCTGCAGCCGCAAACGAGACTCCAGGATGGTATGTTGCCTCCCTGGTGCAAGGGTCAGGGATATCTCTGAGCGGCTGCAGAACATTCTGGAGGGGGAGGGTGGGCAGCCAGTTGTCGTGGTGCACATTGGCACCAACGATTTAGGTAAAAAACGGGATGAGGTCCTACAAGGTGAATTTAGAGAGCTAGGAGAAAAACTTAAAAGTAGGACCTCAAAGGTAATAATCTCTGGATTACTACCAGTGCCACGTGCTAGTCAGAGTAGGAATAGGAGGATATTTCAGATGAATACGTGGCTTGAAAAATGGTGCAAGGGGGAGGGATTCAAATTTTTAGGACATGGAACCAGTTCTGGGAGAGGTGGGACCAGTACAAACAGGACGGTCTGCACCTGAGCTGGAATGGAACCAATGTCCTAGGGGGAGTGTTTGCTAGTGCTGTCGGGGAGGATTTAAACTAATGTGGCAGGGGGATGGGAGCAGGAGCAGAGAGACAGAGGGGTGTAAAATGAGGGTAGAAGCAACAGGTAGCAAGGTGAAAAGTAAAAGTGGCAGGCAGACAAATCCAGGGCAAAAATCAAAAAGGGTCACTTTTCAACATAATTGTATAAGGGGTAAGAGAGTTGTAAAAACAAGCCTGAAGGCTTTGTGTCTCAATGCAAGGAGTATACGTAATAAGGTGGATGAATTAAATGTGGAGATAGTTATTAATGATTATGATATAGTTGGGATTACGGAGACATGGCTCCAGGGTGACCAAGGCTGGGAGCTCAACATCCAGGGATATTCTATATTCAGGCGGGATAGACAGAAAGGAAAAGGAGGTGGGGTAGCGTTACTGGTTAGAGAGGAAATTAAAGCAGTGGAAAGGAAGGACATTAGCTTGGAGGAAGTGGAATCGATATGGGTAGAGCTACGAAACACTAAGGGGCAGAAAACGCTAGTGGGAGTTGTGTACAGGCCACCTAACAGCAGTAGTGAGGTTGGGGATGGCATCAAGCAGGAAATTAGAAATGCGTGCACTAAAGGTGCAGCAGTTATAATGGGTGACTTCAATCTACATATAGATTGGGGGAACCAAACTGGCAGGGGTGCTGAGGAAGAGGATTTCTTGGAATGTTTGAGAGATGGTTTTCTAAACCAACATGTCGAGGAACCAACGAGAGAACAGGCCATTCTAGACTGGGTATTGAGTAATGAGGAAGGGTTAGTTAGCAGTCTTGTTGTGCGAGGCCCCTTGGGCAAGAGTGATCATAATATGGTAGAGTTCTTCATTAGGATGGAGAGTGACAAAGTCGATACAGAAACAAGTGTTCTGAACTTAAAGAAAGGTAACTTTGAGGGTATGAGGCGTGAATTGTCCAAGATAGACTGGCGATTGATGCTGAAAGGGTTGACGGTGGACATGCAATGGAAGGCATTTAAAGGTCGCATGGATGAACTACAACAAGTGTTCATCCCAGTTTGGCAAAAGAACAAACCAGGAAAGGTAGTGCATCCGTGGCTAACAAGGGAAATCAAGGATAGTATTAAAACAAAAGATGAAGCATACAGATTAGCCAGAAAAAGTAGCATACCAGAGGACTGGGAGAAATTCAGAGTCCAGCAGAGGAGGACAAAGGGCTTAATTAGGAAAGGGAAAATAGATTATGAGGGAAAACTGGCAAGGAACATAAAAACTGACTGCAAAAGCTTTTATAGATATGTCAAGAGAAAAAGATTAGTTAAGACAAATGTAGGTCCCTTGCAGTCGGAAACAGGTGAATTGATCATAGGGAACAAGGAGATGGCAGACCAATTGAACAAATACTTTGGTTCTGTCTTCACTAAGGAAGACATAAACCGTCTGCCGGAAATAGCGGGGGACCGGGGGGTCTAATGAGATGGAGGAACTGAGGGAAATCCAGGTTAGTCGGGAAGTGGTGTTAGGTAAATTAAATGGATTAAAGGCAGATAAATCCCCAGGGCCAGATAGGCTGCATCCCAGAGTGCTTAAGGAAGTAGCCCCAGAAATAGTGGATGCATTAGTGATAATTTTTCAAATCTCTTTAGATTCTGGAGTGGTTCCTGAGGACTGGAGGGTAGCTAATGTAACCCCACTTTTTAAAAAGGGAGGGAGAGAGAAAACGTGGAATTATAGACCAGTTAGCCTAACATCGGTAGTGGGGAAAATGCTAGAGTCAGTTATTAAAGATGTGAGCATCACATTTGGAAAGTGGTGAAATCATCGGACAAAGTCAGCATGGATTTACCAAAGGCAAATCATGTCTGACGAATCTTATAGAATTTTTCGAGGATGTAACTAGTAGAGTGGATAAGGGAGAACCAGTCGATGTGTTATATCTGGACTTTCAGAAGGCCTTCGACAAGGTCCCACATAGGAGATTGGTGTACAAACTTAAAGCACACGGTATTGAGGGTTCAGTGTTGAGGTGGATAGAAAATTGGTTGGCGGCCAGGAAGCAAAGAGTAGGAATAAACGGGTCCTTTTCGGAATGGCAGGCAGTGACTAGTGGGGTACCACAAGGCTCAGTGCTGGGACCCCAGTTATTTACAGTGTATATTAATGATTTGGACGAGGGAATTGAATGCAACATCTCTAAGTTTGCGGATGACACGAAGCTGGGTGGCAGTGTTAGCTGCGAGGAGGATGCTAGGAGGCTGCAGAGTGACTTGGATAGATTAGGCGAGTGGGCAAATGCATGGCAGATGCAATATAATGTGGATAAATGTGAGGTTATCCACTTTAGCGGTAAGAACAGGAAAGCAGAGTATTACCTGAATGGTGACCGATTGGGAGAAGGGGAGATGCAACGTGACCTGGGTGTCATGGTGCACCAGTCATTGAAAGCAAGCATGCAGGTGCAGCAGGCAGTGAAGAAAGCGAATGGTATGTTGGCATTCATAGCAAGAGGATTTGAGTTTAGGAGCAGGGAGGTTCTGCTGCAGTTGTACAGGGCCTTGGTGAGACCGCACCTGGAGTATTGTGTGCAGTTTTGGTCTCCTAACCTGAGGAAAGACGTTCTTGCCTTAGAGGGAGTACAGAGAAGGTTCACCAGATTGATCCCTGGGATGGCGGGACTTTCATATGAGGAAAGACTGGATAGACTGGGCTTGTACTCGCTGGAATTTAGAAGACTGAGGGGGGATCTTATAGAAACATATAAAATTCTTAAGGGGTTGGAGAGGCTAGATGCGGGAAAATTGTTCCCGATGTTGGGGAAGTCCAGAACCAGGGGTCACAGCTTAAGGATAAGGGGGAAGTTTTTTAGGACCGAGCTGAGAAAACATTTCTTCACACAGAGAGTGGTGAGTCTGTGGAATTCTCTGCCACAGAAGGTAGTTGAGGCCAGTTCATTGGCTATATTTAAGAGGGAGTTAGATGTGGCCCTTTTTGCTAAAGGGATCAGGGGGTATGGAGAGAAGGCAGGTACAGGCTACTGAGCTGGATGATCAGCCATGATCATACTGAATGGCGGTGCAGGCTCGAAGGGCCGAATGGCCTACTCCTGCACCTATTTTCTATGTTTCTATGTTACAGAGGACATTGTGGAAGCGTTGTTAAGGGGGGGGGGGGGGGCAGGACTGGCAGCTCAATGTTCCTGGGTACATGTTGTTCAGGAGAGACAGAGGAAATGTGAAAGAGGAAAGGGTGTCGTGTTAGTGATTAAGGTGGATGTCAAGACGGCAGTGGTTAGAGGTGACATTACAGACGGTTCGTCTATATGGGTGGAACACGAAAGGGATGATCACCTTGTTGAGGGTGTACTACAGGCTTCAAAGTGGTACTACAAGCCTCAAAGAGCAAATGTGCCAGGAGATTGCAGACAGTTGCAGGTCTAATAAGCTTGTCGTAGGGATTTTAATTTTCCCAACATTGACCTGGAATGTGAAAGGTGTAGATGGGGTGGAATTTGTTAAACATGTTCAGGAAAGTTTCCTCTGGAAACATACCTCCGGCAACATGTTGAGTGCCTGACACGGGAGAATGCTTGATCTGGTTTTGGGAAATTGGGAGGGGCAAGTGGATGAAATGTTCCTGGATGAGCCTTTTGGGACCATTGACCACTGTTCTGTTAGGTTTAATATAATTATGGGTAGGGACCTAGCGGGCCCACGACTTAAAATGCTAAATTGGGGAAGGGCCAACTTTGAGGGTATGAGACAGGAATTCGCTCAAGTTGATTGGAGTACGTTATTTGATGGAAAAGGAACGTCAGGAAAGGAATGTTTTTAAAAGTCTGCTGACAAGAGTTTAGGACATGCACGTCCCTGTTAAAGTGAAGGGCAAGGCAGGCAAGGAACCCTGGATGACAAGGGAAATTGGGGCTTTGGTCAAGAGCAGGAAGGAGGCATGGGACAGGTATAGGCATCTGGGATTAAATGTATCCCTGGAGGAGCTTTGGGAACAAAGGAGTAAGCTGAAAATGGAAATCAGAAGGGCAAAAAGGGGCCAGGAAATAGTTCTGGCAGATATCATTAAGAATAATCCCGATATTTTATAAGCACAGAAATGGAAAAAGGGTAACTAAAAAAAGTGGGAGCCCTCAGGAATGAGAGCAGTCAACTCTGTGGTCCCACAGGAGCTGGGCAAGGTCCTCAACAAATACTTCTCTGTTTTTACCAAGAAGAAAGGCAAGAGGATGGAGGAACTTGGGGTAGTCACTGGAAATGTCTTGAGAGTCATTATTACGGTCTCAGAGGTGCTGATGGTCTTGGCACAGGATGGACAAATCTCCAGAGCCTGATCAGATATATCTGAGCTCCCTGTGGGAAGCTGGAGAGGAAATTGCAGGAGCCCTGGCTGAGATTTATGAGTTGTCATTAAATACAGGAGAGGTGCCGGAAAACTGGAGGGAGGCAAACATTGTGCCTCTTTTTAAGAAGGGCTGCAGGAAAAGGCTTGGAACTACAGGCCAGTGAGCTCAACATCTGTGGTCGGAAAGTTGCTGGAGAGTATTCTGAGGGATATGATACACGTGCACTTAGATGGACAAGGGCTGATTGGGAATAGTCAACATGGTTTTGTACCTGGGAGTTCATGTCTCACAAATCTGAGTTTTTTGAGGATATGAACAAAACGGTGGATGAAGGCGGAGCTGTAGACGTTATACATATGGATATTAGTAAGGCATTTGCCAAGGTTTCACGTGGCAGGCTGCTCTGGAAGGTTAAATCGCATGGGATCCAAGGGGAGATAGCTGGATAGAAAATTAGCTTCATGATAGGAAGCAGAGGGTGATAGTTGCAGGCTGCTTTTCAGACAGGAGGCCTGTGACTAGTGGTGTGCCTCAGGGTTTGGTGCTGGGGCCTTTGCTGTTTGTCTATATCAATGATTTGGATGAGAATGCACATGGCATGGTTAGCAATTTTGCAGAAGTAGGTGGTATTGTAAATAGTGAAGATGGTTGTCAAAAATTGCAGCAGGGTCTTGATCAGTTAGGCAGGTGGGCTGAGGAATGGTTGATGGAATTTAATATAGAGAAATGTGAGGTGTTGCATTTGGGAGCACTAACATGGGTAGAACCTACGCAGGGAAGAGTAGGCCTCTGGGGAGGGCTGTGGAGCAGAGGGATCTAGAAGTACAGGTACATAGTTCATTGAAAGTGGCAACATAGGTAGATAGGGTGAAAAAGCTTTTGGCACATTGGCTTTCATCAGTCAGGGTATTGAGTACTGAAGTTAGGAGGTCATGTTGCAGTTGTATAAGACGTTGGTGAGGCCGCATTTAGTGTATTGTGCCACTTTTCTGCACCATATTATAGGGAAGATGTTGTCAAGCTGGAAAGAATGCAGAGAAGATTTACGGGGATGTTGTCAGAACTCGAGTGCCTGAGCTATAGGGAAAGGTTGAGCAGGCTGAGACTCTATTCCTTGGAGTGCAGGAGGATGAGGGGTGATCTTACAGAGGTGCATAAAATCATGAGGGGAATAGATCTTGCCCAGAGTACGGGAATCGAGAACCAGAGGACATAGGTTTGTGAGGGAGGGAAGATTTAATAGGAACCTGAGGGGTAACTTTTTCACGCAAAGGGTGGTGGGTGTATGGAACGAGCTGCCGGAGGAGATACTATTGCAATATTTAAGAAACATTTAGACAGGTTCATGGACAGGACAGGTTTAAAGGGATATGGGCCAAAAGCAGGTAGGTGGGACTAGTGCAGATGGGACATGTTTGCCGGTGTGGGTACATTGGGTGGAAGGGCCTGGTTCCACACTGTAAGACTCTATGACTCTTACAAGATGTGCAACTGTGCAGGGCAACCTTTTTATACCGAGGGTGGTGATTTATGGAACATGCTGCAAGGGTTGTGGGTGGTTGAGGCAGATATGATAGTGACATTTAACAGGCTTTTGGATAGGCAGCTGAATATGGAGGGATATAGAATATGTACAGGTAGATAAGGGATGGTTCTGACATTATGTTCAGCACACCCATCGTGGGCTGAAGGGCCCATTCTTATGTTGTACTGTTCTCTGGTCTATGATTGAAACGAAACACACAGAAAAGTCCTTGGAAATATTGCATGTTCAATCAAAATGTGTGTATTGTAATTACAATTGCAAACTTGTAATTAATATTAAAATGAATTGATATAACCTGCACTTGGGCAGAGACTATTTTATCATGTCCCAGAAAAGGAAAAGAGTAGAAACATCATAAATAGCACTGTGGCAGAAAAGTTTAAATGACATAAAAATATAGAAACCTCCAATCATTTAGCCCGCTTGACTTTATGCATAATTAACAATATAAATGTCGTACTATTTGATTCCTTGCAGGTTTTAGCCATCAATATCTTGGGACGATTCTTGCTAAACAATGACAAAAATATTAGGTATGTTTGTAACCTTAAGCAGTTTTGTTAAATCTGTATATATTGACAAAAGCCGAGTGTGTTTAACAAATGAGAAAAAACACATCTTTTGCTTCGTTTATATATAAATTGGTTGTCCTAAGAGGCGTGTTGGATCGCTTGCTCTACAACCAATCTTATCAATTTGTGGGACAACAGTATTACTCGAGATCTGTGGGCTACTGTAATCCTGAGACCTTGTCTTGAATGTTGGACCCTTTTGTGCTTGCAAAAAATCTCTATATGGTCGATGATGCTAATTTTCCCCTGCAATCACCAGAGTAGCTGATTTGTCATCAAGAATACTAGAGCACAAATATTGCATTAATTCTGGTTATAAATTAATTTTCTATAGGATAATCTTGTTTTTTTCAACCTGAGTTTAGAATACAAAAGTTAACAGTGAAGTACAAGCAACCCATATTCACGTACAGTTTTAGTACATTCTGATATAACTGCATCATTAGCAGAGTATATTTCAATGTTTACCTAACAGGCGTAATGGGATTTCACCCACAGTTAATGAAATTTAAATTTATTGGAATCTAAATATAGGTTAGGAAACATGAAAATGTGAGTCTAGAGATTGGGACCTACTTACAGAGGATTTGAACATAACCTCCAATAATATAGAGTCATACAGCACGGAAACCGGGTCATCAACCATCTTGTCCATGCTGACCAAGACCTTATAAGCTACTCCCATTTGCCCAGATTTGGTCCATATTCCTCAAAGTCCTTCCTGTCCATGTACCTGTCCAAGTGTCTTTTAAATGCTGTTATACTATTTACCTCAACTCTTCTGGCAGCTTGTTCCACATACCCGCCACCCTCTGTGTGGAAAAAGTGTGACTGCGCAGGTTTCCTCCGGGTGTTCTGGCTTCCTCCCACATCCTAAGACGTGCGGGTTTGTAAGTTAATTGGTTTCTGTAAACTGTCCCTCGTGTGTAGGATAGAACTAGTGTATGGGTGATTGATGGCTGTTTTGCGTGGACTCAGTAGGCCGAAGGGTCTGTTTCCACGCTGTATCTCTAAACTAAACAAAAAAATAGCAGTAGAGTTGCTGTCTAACAATGCCAGATTCAATCGGGTTCAATCCTAGCTGTGGGTACTGTCTGTATGGAGTTTGTATTTTTTCCTGTGACCATGTGGGTTTTTGTCTGGGTTTGTAGGTTAATTGGCCTCGGTAAATTGTCCCCAGTGCATAGGATAAAACTAGTGTACAGGTGATTGCTGGTCGGAACGGATTCGGTAGGCCAAAGGGGCCTGTTTCTCTAAACTAAATCTTACCCCTCCCACTTTAATCCTATATCTTCTAGTTCTTGATTCTACTACCCTGGCAATAGACAATAGACAATAGGTGCAGGAATAGGCCATTCGGCCCTTCGAGCCAGCACCGCCATTCAATGTGATCATGGCTGATCATTCTCAATCAGTACCCCGTTCCTGCTTTCTCCCCATACCCCCTGACTCCGCTATCCTTAAGAGCTCTATCTAGCTCTCTCTTGAATGTATTCAGAGAATTGGCCTCCACTGCCCTCTGAGGCAGAGAATTCCACAGATTCACAACTCTCTGACTAAAAAAGTTTTTCCTCATCTCAGTTCGAAATGGCCTACCCCTTATTCTTAAACTGTGGCCCCTGGTTCTGGACTCCCCCAACATTGGGAACATGTTTCCTGCCTCTAACATGTCCAACCCCTTAATAAACTTATACGTTTCGATAAGATCCCCTCTCATCCTTCTAAATTCCAGTGTAGTCGCTCCAGTCTTTCAACATAGGACAGTCCCTCCATTCCGGGAATTAACCTAGTAAACCTACGCTGCACGCCCTCAATAGCAAGAATATCCTTCCTCAAATTTGGAGACCAAAACTGCACACAGTACTCCAGGAGCGGTCTCACTAGGGCCCTGTACAACTGCAGAAGGACCTATTTGCTCCTATACTCAACTCCTCTTGTTATGAAGGCCAACATTCCATTGGCTTTCTTCACGGCCTGCTGTACCTGCATGCTTCCTTTCAGTGACTGATGCACTAAGACACCCAGATCACCCAGCATCCTCGTAAATCTTCACTGCACTCAGCTTTGTGATATCCTTCCGAAAGTAAGGTGACCAAAACAGTACTCCATAATGCAGCCTCGCCAATGCCTTGTACAACAGTAACATAATATCCCAACTTTATACTCAATACACTGACAAATGAATGCCAATGCCCCAAAAGCTGCCCTTATCACTCTTATGTACAACCCTAACTACCTGTGACCCCACTTTCACGAATCTATTTACCTATACCCCGAGATCCCTCTGCTCTAAGAAGGGCAGCATGGTGGCGCAGTGGTAGAGCTGCTGCCTTACAGCGCTTGCAACGCCAGAGACCCGGGTTCAATCCCGACTACGGGTGCTGTCTGTACGGAGTTTGTACGTTCTCCCCGTGACCGCGTGGGTTTTCTCCGAGATCTTCGGTTTCCTCCCACACTCCAAAGACGTACAGGTTTGTAGGTTAATTGGCTTGGGTTTGTATACTTGGTATAAGTGTAAATTGTGCGTAGACTTGTGTTAGTGCATGGGGATCGCTGGTCAGTGCGGACTCGGTGGGCCGAAGGGCCTGTTTCTGCACTGTATCTCTAAACTAAACCTTCCAGGGCCCTGCCATTCACTGTGAAGGTCCTGCCCTGGTTTGACTTCCTCAAAATGGAACATCTTGCAATTATCTGTATTAAACCACATAAGCCATTCCTCAGCCCAGCTGATCAAGAATCTGCTATAATTTTTAACAACCCTCTTTTTTTAATCTACGATACTAGCACCTTCAGGCCTTCAGTCAATGTAGACAGCCTTGGCCTTGTTAACCTTTTTGCTTACTTCTTTAAAAAAAATCATAGATATAGTTAGTACATTGCAGCACAAGAACAGCCCCTTCGGCACAAAATGTCCGTGCCGAATATTGCCTGCATGTGATCCATTTTTCTCCATTCCCTGCATATCCATGTGCCTATCCAAAAAAAAGCCTGTTGCATATGCCTCCACCACCATCCCTGGCAGTGCAACTACCACCTTGTGCAAAAAAAAAGCCATCTCCTTTAGCATTTCTACACTGGGAAAAACATTTTGACTGTCTACCCTGTCATAATTTTATATATGTTAAAATGTTTAAGACAAACCATATCCTATTGCACAATTCATAATTAAAGGCAAAAAATGATATTCACTTATTTGTTACTGCAATTAGATGTGTGATTATTATAAAATGTGTTCATTGTATGCTTAATCACTACATTTTTATTCACTCAATAGCCCTAATTACATCCTTCAGCTATTGCATGCTCATTTTGAGTTGGGTTTGTGTTTGAATCAAGCTGACCTATTTTGAAATGTATATGATTATTATGAAAGATTTTAAACTTACAGAATTTTTCTTTTCCGTCATCGTAAGGTATGTGGCACTAACATCGCTGCTCAAAACTGTCCAAACAGATCATAATGCAGTCCAAAGACATAGAAGTACAATAGTGGATTGTTTGAAGGACTTGGATGTATCTATTAAACGGTAAAATCACTGTCTTGGAAGTTTGAATATTGTATAGTTCATTTTGCCACATACAATGTTGTTACGCAGTTATTACAAAGTATTAGCCTGTGGTTTTGACATCATAAGAAGAAATTTGTGAATCCAGTAATGCTTTATGGGTAATGAACTTGGTTGTCCAATCCGAAACATTTCCTATCAATTCATTCCACAGATGCTGCCTGACCTGCAACAATTCCTCCAACACCTTGCTTTGCTCCACATTCCAGCATCTGCAGTTCTTTATGCCTCTGTATTTTATACTCAGTTCATTACAATTAACCTATGCTGTGATGGGCATTTAGGCAACTAATATCGAACGCATTGTAGAATTAACACATTTTGCTAAAGTTTACTGAATAGAAAGATTGTACAGTGATGAGTATAATATTCTTGATTTGACATCTGTACAGCGAGAATAATTATGAAATTCACCATTCCTGGTTCAATACACCTGAAATTTAATTTGTTTATTTTGCTTTATAACAGAAACTATCTAAGATTCCTGTTTCTTAGAGGTGCGGCTTGTGAATGTGGCTAACCCAACAGTTTATAATTTCGAAGATAGACACAAAGCTGGGGAAACTCAGCGGGACAGGCAGCATCTCTGGAGAGAAGGAATGGGTGACGTTTTGGGTCGAGACCCTTTTTCAGACTCGACCCGAAACGTCACCCATTCCTTCTCTCCAGAGATGCTGCCTGTCCCGCTGAGTTATTCCAGCTTTTTGTGTCCATCTTTGGTTTAAGGTAGCATCTGCAGTACCTTCCGACACAATTTATAATTTCAACAATTCTCATGCTAGAAAGTTGTCTTTCTGTGTATTCAAATAGCATATAAAAGTTTTTTCTGTATTTGTCTGTTTAGGCGTGCAATGGAACTGAGCTTCGCTCTTGTAAATGGAAATAACATTAGAGGAATGATGAAGGAATTACTCTATTTCCTGGATTTATGTGATCCTGATTTCAAATCTGATTGTGCATCTAGCATCTTTCTTGCAGGAGAAAGGTAAGGCTTGAAATTCTGAGTGCTGTACAAATGTATTGCCAGTTTGATACTGATTAAGTGCAAATATTAGATACCCCAAAACATCAAATTGTGCACTTGAACGGTTTTGTGGGAATAAATAGGGGGTTAATTTGGGCCTGTTTCCGCGCTGTAAGTCTAAAGTCCAAAGTAAAATCGAAATTTGTGTACTGATATTATATTTTGGTAATTGTTAAATAGGTTGCTATCTTTGAGTATTGCCTTAGATATTGCAGTGTTTTGTAAAATCCGCTATAAGGTGACTCCGTGAAAGAGCGGGTTATTTTCAAATACAACGTTCTTTACAATAGCTAAAAAATGAGCTTTTGTTACTGTAAGCTAAATATACTAAAGGCTGTTAGTTACATTGTTTTCTAGAATATCTTTGTTCAAATGTCAGATCAAAGCAGTTGCTTGTCAATTTAAATGAATTGCTGAACTGTAACGAGCAGCCTGTGTTCTTAAAGAGGCAATGGTGTATGATTACTGTGGGGACGCTCCGTCCACTATAACCAACACCCATTATAAAGAGATCCATAATAACGGGAGTAGACTGTACCGTTCCTCTTTCACCCCATCCCCGTTCCGATGCATCCAAAACATCATTCCATCCCCTTTGCTTCTCGGTTAACCTGCTGAGTTCATTCAGCAGTTTATTATTTTGCCCCAGATTTCACCGTTACAGATCTCTCTCCAGGTCGCTTAGCTGTTACTTTTCAGGCTTTAGTGACTACCCTTTACTACAAAGAGAATTGGCCTCTATTTTAAATAGGCAAGCCCTATTTTAGAGCAGTAACCCATAATTATTGATTAGCATACAAAAGCATATGTGAACTGTCTTGACCCTCTATAATTTGGTAAATCCTTTTATCTTTTATCATTTGGTAAATCCTCTGAAAAAGTGGATCATTTTTATTAGCTTAAGATTTATTTGCTAACAAATAACATTTTGGCATTTCAAATATGAGTGTGAATGTTTTCTTATGTGTTTTAAGTTCCTTTGGACCAAGTTTCTTGAGTATTTAAACTAATAGCAATTATTTTTGCATTAAGAATTTTCACTTTAGACCTGTGAATACCAATATAGTTACTTAAAATAAAGGTATTTGCCAATTGATTCTTTAGCAAGAATATAGCTTGGGCAATTAAAGGAATTATATTGATTCTATTGGCATGGAAAATTCATGTTATTCTATTTCTCTTAATTAGGTTTGCACCATCCAAGAGGTGGCACATTGACACAATAATGAAAGTCTTAACAACAGTAGGTATAGCCTTGGCTTATTTTGTGAAAGGTCTATGTGTTCTTGATAACTTTTGGGGTCAGCTCTCAGCTCTGGTCTCTTGGATTGAATTTGTCCTCATTTCTGTAACCATTGCATATTTTCAACTAGGTAAATATCTGAAGGAAAAGGTGGGCCATGGGAAGACTGCAATGCGTCGTGTAGTTTTGTATTGTTTGAACAAAGATCCATTGCAACCATTATAACACTTTGCCATCTTTACCTTATTTTATAGAAATTCAATGAGAGTGAATTTTATTTCATATCTCATTATGAGGAGTGATTTGTGAATTCTCGCAGGGCACGTTTCGGCTATCTGAGTAGCCGTAATGTGGGCGTCACCTGTATAAACTTGCCTTGGCTGTTTCACTACGTTGTTTGCTCAGGGTTGTAGTTGTCATTCTCATATCATGGTTAGTTTGCCTAAGCTGCCTGCAATATCTAGTATTTGATATTTCCATCTGAGAAAAAGTGTCTGATTGTCCTTCCTATCTGTGCTTCTCATAATTTTATATACTTCTATCAGGTGTCCCTGCAACCTCTGGAGTTCCAGAGAAAACAATTCAAGTCTGTCCAACCGGTAGATAACTGATTCCAGGCATCAGTTTAGTAAACCACCTCTGCACCATTTCCGAAGCTTCCACATCCTTCCCGTAATGGAGCGACCAGAACTGCATATAACATCCCGAATGTGGCATAACCAAAATCCTATCATTACATCGTGACTCTTTTACTCAATGCCTCAACCTATAAAAGCAAGCATTCCATTTGCCTTCTTTACCAGTCTTGTCTACTTGTGTTGCCACTTTCAGGGAGTTAGGGACTTGGAGCCCAAGATCCCTCTGTACATCAATACTGTTAAGTATCATGCCTTTAATTGTATATTTACCCCACCTAAGTGCAACACCTCACACTTGCTCGAATTAAATTATCTGTCATTTCTCGTAACTCATCTATATCCTGCTGTATTGTTTGAAAACCTTTCTCATAGTCTGCAGAATCCCTCTGAATCCATGTGACCAAGTCACTGTTCATCTTCTGGATATGCCTACCATGGGGGACTTTATCAAATCCATTACTAAAATCCATTTAGACAACATCCACCACCCTGCACTCATTAATTACCTTTGTCACTCCTTAAAAAAACGTATTCAAGTTCGTAAGGCATGACCATGTCATGCCGACTTCCCCTAATTATCACATTCTCTTACATCCTCATAAACCTTGCATGCGCTTCCTTTTACTTTTGGACTAAATTTACAACCTCTTTGGTCAGCTACGGTTCCCTTACTTTGCCATCCTTATCCCTCCAACTTGCTGGAACTTGTTGGTTCTAAACTTTAATCAACTGGCCTTGAAATGACTCCCACATGTCGGATGTGGATTTACAGAATACAAATGCTCCCAGTGTCCCCACCCACGCTCCGGCCTAATCACATTGTAGTTTGCTTTGCTCCAATTTAATACCGTTACACAAGGTCCAGCCTTGTTCCTTTTCAAAACAATCTTAAAAGGAATTAAGACCTTGAGGAATTTTGATCACAATCCCAAAATGCTCTTCCACTGTAACATTAGTCACCTGGTTAGGCTCATTTCCCAAAATAAGGTCCAGTATGTTCCCTTTGTGTGTTGGACTATCCGCAGACTTTTTCAAGAAACTCTCTTGCATGCAACTCAGAAATGTTGTTCATTCTAAGCTCATGGCACTGAGCAAGTCCCAGTCAATATTGGGGAAGTTAAAGTCACCCACTAAAACAACTCTGGTGCTTTGGCATCATTTGGTAATCTGTTTATCAGAAGGGCGGCACGGTGGCGCAGCAGTAGAGTTGCTGCTATGCAGCACTGGAGATCCCAGTTCGATCCCGACTAAGTGTGCTGTCTGTACAGAATTTGCACGCTCTCCCCATGACCACGTGGGTTTTCTCCGAGATCTTCAGTTTCCTCCCACACTCCAAAGACGTACAGGTTTGTAGGTTAATTGGCCTGGTACAAGTGTAAACTCTCTCTAGTGTGTGTAGGATAGTGTTAATGTGCGGGGATCGCTGGTCGCTGTGGACTCGGTGAGCCTGTTTCCACGCTGGAGTAACTCAGCAGGTCAGGCTGTATCTCTAAACTAAAAAACTAAACGTATCCTAGTGTCTAGTGGAGTACCCCAAGGATCTGTGTTGGGTCCACTGTTGTTTGTCATTTACATTAATGATCTGGATGATGGTGTGGTAAATTGGATTAGTAAGTATGCAGATGATACTAAGATAGGTGGTGTAGTTAATAATGAAGTAGATTTTCAAAGTCTACGGAGAGACTTGGGCCTTTTGGAAGTGTGGGCTGAAAGATGGCGGATGGAGTTTAATGCTGATAAGTGTGAGGTGCTGCATTTTGGTAGGACAAATCAAAATAGGACGTACAGGGTAAATGGTAGGGAATTGAGGAATGCAGTGGAACAGAGGGATCTGGGAATAACTGTGCATTGTTCCCTGAAGGTGGAATCTCATGTGGATAGGGTGGTGAAGAAGGCGTTTGGTATGCTTGCCTTTATAAATCAGAGCATCGAGTATAGAAGTTGGGATGTAATGTTGAAATTGTACAGGGCATTGGTGAGGCCGAATCTGGAGTATGGTGTGCAGTTCTGGTCGCCAAATTATAGGAAGGATGTCGACAAAATGGAGAGGGTACAGAGGAGATTTACTAGAATGTTGCCTGGGTTTCAGCACTTAAGCTACAGAGAGAGGTTGAACAGGTTGGGTCTTTATTCTTTGGAGCGTAGAAGGTTGAGGGGGGACTTGATAGAGGTTTTTAAAATTTTGAGAGCGACGGACAGAGTTGACGTGGGTAGGCTTTTCCCTTTGAGAGTGGGGAAGATTCCAACAAGGGGACATAACTTCAGAATTAAGGGACAAAAGTTTAGGGGTAACATGAGGGGTAACTTCTTTACTCAGAGGGTGGTGACTGTGTGGAATGAGCTTCCGGTGGAAGTGGTGGAGGCAGGCTCGATTTTATTATTTAAGAGTAAATTGGATAGGTATATGGATGGGAGGGGATTGGAGGGTTATGGTCTGAGAGCAGGTAGATGAGACTAGGTCAGAGAAAGTGGTCGGCGTGGACTGGTAGGGCTAAACGGGCCTGTTTCCGTGCTGTAATTGTTATATGGTTATATCCATTCCTCTATCTCCCACTTGCTATTGGAGGAGCTTACAGTATAATCCCATTAGAGTGCTTGCAGCTTTCCAATTTCTCAGCTCTACCCATATCGTATCAGCGGACAAACACTTAAGTATGTCCTCTCTGAGAGTCGCCATGACATTTTCTGAAAATCATACATCATGTCTGAAACATCAAAACCCCGGAACATTGAGCTACCAGTTGTGTCCCTCTTGCAACAATGGCTGCAACATCATAGTCCCAAGCACTGATCCAGGTTCTAAGTTCATCTGGTTTCTCTACAATATTCCTTGCATTGAAATAAACACACTTCAGCCTGTCAGTATCAACACATTCCTTTAGCATTTCCTGCCTGTTCTTCCTTTGGAATTTACTGGTCCTAACCTCTACCTTCCCATCACTCCTAATTTCTGACCGATTATTCTGGTTCCACTCTCATGCCTTTCTAGTTTAAAACCTACGAGTAGAACCAACAAACCTTCGTGCAAGGAAATTTGTCACCCTCTAGTTCACTTGAAACATGTCCCTTTTGTACAGATCACCTCTGCCCCAGAAGAGATCTCAATAGTATAAAAAACGTTCATGCCAACCAATATGCCCCATCTAAGTTAATTCAATTTCCCTGCATTTGGCCCATATTCCTCTAAACCTTTCCTATCCTGGTACTTGTCTGCATCTTTTAAATGTTATTGTACTTCTTATTTTCCTCCTCTGGCAAATCTGAGTGAAAAGTTGCCCCTCGGGTTCCTATTAAATCTTTCTACGCGCACATTAAATGTTCCTGATTTCCCTACTCTGGGTAAAAGACTCCATGCATTCACGCTATCGATTCCACTCATGATTTTATACACCTCTGCAAGATCACTCCTCAGCCTCCTGCGCTCCAAGGAATAAAGTCATTGCTCAACCTCACCCCATTGCTCAGGCCCTCAAGTCCTGGCAACATCTTCCCAGCTTAATGACATCCTTCCTATAGCCTGGTGACCAAAACTAAGCACAATCTTGCAAATGTGGCTTTACCAACTTATTGTACAACTATAATGCCCCTTCTTTTATACTCAATACTCTGACTGGTGAAGTTCAATGTACCAAAAGCCTTCTTGAGCACCCGATCTACCTGTGACACCATTTTCATGAAACTATATTTAGTTCCTATTAAATCTTTCTACTCGCACATTAAATGTTTGTCCTCTGGTTTCTGATTCCCCTACTCTGGGTAAAAGAGTCCATGCATTCACCCTATCAATTCCACTCATGATTTTATACACCTCTACAAGATCACTCGGCTCACCGAGTCCACACCGACCAACGATCCCCGCATATTAACGCTATCCTGCACACACTAGGGACAATTTTACATTTATACCAAGGCAATCAACCTACAAACCTGTACGTCTTTGGCATGTGGGAGGAAACCAAAGATTGTGGAGAAAACCCACGTAGGTCACAGGGAGAACGTGCAAACTCCTTACAGACAACACCCGTAGTCAGGATCGAACCCGGATCTCTGGCACTGGAAGGCAGCAACTCTATCACTATGCCGCCCTATATACCTGTACTCATTGATCCCTCTGCTCTATAACACGTCCCACGGCCCTATCATTCACTGTGCAGCTACTGTCCATAAAGATTTTCACAAAGTGCTAATCATAGTTGTAAAATGTCTTTGTTTTTTCTTTAATTCCAGGCTGGAAGTTATGTGCGAGACGATTCAGTGCCTAACTTGATCCAGTTGATAACAAACGGTGTTGAAATGCATGCCTATACTGTACAGAAACTTTACAAAGCCGTCTGCGAAGATATCTCTCAGGTACATATAAACAATAAGAAATGTTACATTTGAACATGATTGTGATGACCTGTTGTGCTGCTGCAAGAATTTCATTGTTCTGTTAGGGAACATATGACCATTACACACTTTTGATTCTTGAAGTGCCAAAAGCTAAATTATATTACGGATTGAAGTGAACTTCGGTGTTTTAGTTTTCTAAAACTTATGTTGTAGTTCGTGACGCTGTTCGAATGAATCAGTTTTTTGATAAAGGTGATCAGTCAGCCATGATTAATCTTGATTAAAGTAATTCAATTTATAAGCTCTCTCTTCCCTTTAGGTAGTAGTAGAATAGGATGGTACGAGGATTCCTTGTTTTGTCAATAAATGTTTGGTAACTTTTCAGCCAGTTTATCCAGTAGAGCTAAGCAAAAACGTAAACATAATCAAGCAGGTAAATGCATTCAGAAAATTTAAACGGCAAAATGTCGAATAACCGGTTTGACTTTCAAGGCAAGAACGTTTGGCACAACTTCCTTGTGAACAAAAACGATTGGAAATTAGTGAAGTGCAAGCATTGTGAAACAACATTCAAATATCAGCCATCCCATCATTACATAAAGATCACTCACCTGGAACACAAACACGCCATCAAATTTGGCCTAATGTCTTTAAGTAGGTCAGTTGGCATTCCATCCTGCACAAATCGGGGAACAATTCTTTTGCATTTCAGGAAGAAATCAACAGAAACCCCCGAGTTTGTTAAAGAAAATAACTGCAGATGCTGGTACAAATCGATTTATTCACAAAATGCTGGAGTAACTCAGCAGGTCAGGCAGCATCTCGGGAGAGAAGGAATGGGTGACGTTTCGGGTCGAGACCCTTCTTCAGACTGAGTTTGTTATTGCACATTTGACAGCTTTTGACAGAATTCCGTTTGCAACTTTGGCCGAAAGTGTTGACATCAAAAATGACTGGAAAGCACAAGGTCTGAAAAGCCCAAGTACAAGTACGGCAATTTGTGATATTGTAGTAAACCAAGCGTTGTGAATGAAACGGATTTTATTAACGAAACAGTGGTTGAACACACACGCGCTTAGTTAGGAGAACAGTTAGGTGCTTGTTGCTGTTGAGAGGTGCACCACACGTCTGTCCACTCGTGGGCTCGAGCTGAGCTTCCCACCTCCAACTGTCAACTGTCATCGTCAACTGTCATCTCCCTGTCACGTGATCGTTCCAGTTCTGGTGACGAGGGTTCCAGCAGTAAGTGGCTTTTCCCCCAGGTGGCGCCACATAACCCCCCCCCCCCCCCCCCCAGAACCGGAGGAATGAAAACGAGCAGGAGCCCAAGTAAGGCATCCAGACTGTGTGTGCACATGGTCTGTGCTCGGAGGCACCACCAACAGAGGTGAGGGTGACCAAGTGGCTGACCCCTACGACGGGGCTGTGCTACCCGCACCGGCTGATCATTGTTGACATGAGCAAGGTTAAGGCGGAACACCAAAACAATCTCCCGTCTGCCCCCCATGTCCAGCACAAAAGCAGCAGTACCATGTTGCAGCACCTGGAAAGGACCTTCGTAAGGCCTGTGCAGGAAAACTTACTGACAGTCCTTGAGGGAAGGTGGGACATGTGAAGTAGTAAGTCCATGATGAGACGTGGATACAGGGGCCAGCTGGCCCAGACGCACCAGCACAGTTGAAAGAGGCTCTTGGCTGGGATGAAGTCCCCTGGGACCGTAAACGGGGTGCCGTACACCAACTCAGCGGATAAAGTAGCCAAATCCTCTTTCGGGGCGGTACAAACCCCCAACCAATCCCAAGGCAACTCATCTAACCAGTCGAGCCCGTGAGCAGCGCCTTCAGGGAGGACTCAGATGCTGATGGAAACGTTCCACCAGCCCATTGGATAGTGGATGGTAAGCTGTGGTGTGGTGCAGCTGCACGTCCAGCAGCTGGGCCATGGCAGACCACAAAGCAGAGGTGAACTTTGCGCCGAGGTCTGACGAGATGTCCACTGGCACACCATAAGCGGGCGATACAGTGAGCAGCGAGGGCATGGGCACATGTTGCGACAGAGGTATCGGTGAGCGGGACAGCCTCTGGTCATCGCGTGAACCGGTGTACAATGGTGGGAAGGTGGGGACACCCCTGGATGGTGGTAGCGGGCCCACCAGATCAACGTGGATATGGTCAAAGCGACGGCACGGCAAAGCAAAATCCTGCAGGGGCGCCTTGATGTGATGCTGGACCGTAGATGTCTGGCAGGGCACGCACGTCCTGACCCAGTTGACAACCTGCTTCCGCAACCCGTGCCGCATAAACTTTGCCGCTACCAGCGCCGTCATTGCTCGGATGGAAGGGTGGGCCAAACCGTGGACGGAATCGAAAATCTGGCGATGCCAAGCCGCGGGGGCGATGGGCCAAGACCGGCCAGTAGAGATGTCATAAAGGACCATGGTGCCAGCAGGTCCCAGTGGTACATCCTCCAAGGACAGGCCGGAAACGGCGGTGCGGTAGGCATGCATCTCCTCATCGTCCTGCTGCGCAGCTGCTGGGGCCGAATAGTCGATGCCCTGGGCTAAAGTGAGGACGCCATTGATGGTAGTGCGGGTCAACGCGTCGGCGACCTGGTTGCTTTTACCCGCAGTGTGCTGGACACAGGTCGTGTACTCGGAGATGTAAGCCAAGTGACACTGCTGCCTGCAGACCAGGGATCGGAGACCTTCGCGAAAGCAAGTGTGAGGGGCCTTGTGGTCGGTAAAGGCCATGAAAGGTCTGCCCTCAAGGAAATAACCGAAGTGGCGGACGGCCAGGTAGAGCTCCAGGAGCTCACGGTCAAAAGTGCTGTAGTTCTGTTCTGGAGGGAGTAGGTAACAGTTGAAAAAAGCGAGTGGTTGCCAGCGGCCATCGATCGGCTGTTGGAGTATTCCACCTACAGCAGTGTCCGATGCGTCCACAGTCATAGCGGTCAGAGCCTCAGCCCGCGGAATGACCAGCATCGTTGCCTCCTTTGCGCCGTTGAAAGCGGCCGTGGTCTCAGCATCCCGCTCGAGGTCCCGCTGCTTGCTGGACAGGAACTTGAACAATGGACGCATAATCCTGGCAGCCGCTGGCACGAACCGATGGTAGAGGTTTATCCTGCCAATGAACTCCTGAAGACCTTTCACCCTGGAAGGCCGAGGAAACTGCTGAATGGCCTCAACCTTGGCCGGGAGCGGGACTGCACCATGTTGGGTGACGTGATGGCTAAGGAAATTAATTGAATTAAGGCCACTTAATCTGCCACTTAGCCAGATTAATGGCCAGGCCGTGTTCGCTGAGCCGCTGGCAAAGGAGCCGGAGGTGCGCGAAGTGTTCTAGACTAGCGACTGGCGCCGAGAATGTCATCTAGGTAAATGAACAGAAAGTCCAACCCACGGCCTACCATGTCCATAAGCCTGAGCGGCGTTCTTGAGGCTGAAAGGCATCCTGAGGAACTCAAACAGGCCAAAAGGTGTGATGATTGCGGTCTTGGGAACGTCGTCCGGGTGCACGGGAATATGTGGTAACCGCGGACCAGGTCCATTTTAGAAAAATATTTTGTGCCTTCCAGATGGGCCATGAAATCTTGAATGTGGGAACAGGACACTGATCGGCCATGGTGGTGTTATTAAGGCGGCGGTAGTCCCCACCAGGCCTCCAGCCCCCAGACTCTTTAGGGACCACGTGAAGGGGAGAAGCCCACAGTCTATTGGACCGACGCACAATGCCCATGTCCTCCATTTGTTGGAACTTATCCTTGGCAAGCTGCAGTTTATCGGGGGAAGCCTGCGTGCCCATGCGTGGAGCAGCGGTCCGGTGGTTGGGAGATGGTGCAGCACGCCGTGGTTGGGGCGGGCGGATTGGAACTGAGGAGTCAGGGTGTCGGGGAAATCTGCTAGTACCTGAGCATACACGTTCTTAGCGAAAGATACGGAGTCGAGGTGTGGGGCAGCGGGAACAGCAAAGAGACGGGTTGGAAAGTCCCAGAGTGGACGAGACATTGTCCCTTCATATCGACCAGCAGAGAACGTGCCCGGAGGAAATCGGCGCCCAACGGTTGGAGACGTCTGCGACAGTGAAAGGCCAAGTGAAGTGGCAGGAGCTGAAAATAAGGGGAGCCGTACGGACACTGTATGTCCGTATGGGGCTGCCATTGACGGCAGTCAGGGGATGCCCTCGGCTACTGGAACGGGTGTCGACTCCCAACGGGGGTAATATGCTGACCTCTGCTCCCGTGTCGACGAGGAAACGATGCCCAGAGTGGTGATCCCAGATGTAGAGGCGATGTTTCTGGCCGACTGCGACAGCCACTACTGGCGGCCGGCTGCAGTTTTTCCCGGATGCCTGCAGGGAGAACAGCTTCGACGGGCCTCGGAACCCTAGCGTTGGTGGTAGTAGCACCATGTACCTTTGCCAGCGTCGCCCGACACCGGCTTCAACGCTGTGCTGGCAGCGGGGGCTGGAAATGGCCGCTGGGACCGCCGCGGGCCTGCCGAAACCCGACCGAGGGAAGCACCATCCTGCTGTTTGGCGAGCCGCAGCTCGGCCACTCGTTCAGCCAGCTGCTGGGGGTCGGCAAAATCACTACAGGCGAGGAGCAGGCAGATGTCATCAGGCATCTGCTCCAAAAACGCTTGCTCGAATAGTAGGCAAGGCTGATGTCCGTCCATCAAGGAGAGCATCTCGCTCATCAACACTGACGGCTTGCGATCGCCGAGCCCATCCATGTGAAGGAGCCGGGCTGAGCCCAAAAGTGCACAACAGGAGTGCTTTGAGGCCCTCGTACTTGCCGTCGTCAGGCGGTTGGCGAAGATAATGTATGAGGAATGTCAAGAAGCCGGTGCCAAAAGAAGTCATATTCAAACCCAAAGGACATTTGGAGATATTGAAACGAGAAATGGCTGGCCTGGAAAATGCATTGAAACGCCCAAGCACACTTGAAAAACTGTACAGATCACTCATGACAATTCCTGCCAGCTGTTGAATCTGGAAGATGCTTATGGCATCTCTGTCACAAGATTGCGCACATCGTTGAGTGACGAGCATTGATACTGTATGTTTTTTGAGATCTTACCTAATGACAGTCTAAAGTAGTTTACATTTGTGAAATAAAGTTAAATTGGCCAAGAAAGAATGAGTTTAAATTTGAAAATTACAAACCTTTGAATTTTTGAAAATTATTAATTTTAATTGGGGCAAAGTGATTAATGAATGATTAATTACTTTTTCAAAATTAATCAGTTCATCAGAAAGCTGTCCTAGTAGTTATTTAATCATTGAATTATATACTTCCTAAGCAAAAATTGTTGCCAAGAAAGTTAATAACTGATGTTTTAGCACTGTAATGGTAAACATTTAACAGGTTCATCCGTGACTTTTAGATTCTTTCGTGCATAAGAATGAGTTTCAGTTAGCTTTGGGCCAGTGTGTTGCACATGTAATTTAAAGTGGGGAGATGTGCACTAATGTGCAAAAATAAGGAAATCAGCGCATCAGAACTGTTTCTAGAACACAACTCTCTCTTGGTAGCATCCAGTTATATTTTAAATATGTATGCTTTAAATATTAGATGGGTCTTTCTGCCCCTTATCCCTGGACTGCCCTTCAGGTTGGTCTTTTGTGTTGGGGTCACTTTCATGTTCTAAACACACAACCTGTGAATTCCCCCAATATCTAAAACTGGATCAGTGAGCCTTGATCCTTTTCTACCTTTTCCATTTTTATTAGTATTTTTATCAAATTGATTATGAAATAATTTCTATTCATATCCTGAGATTTCATATTTTAAAATATGATTAAAAAAACTCTGATCAGGCAAGAGCCAGACTTTTAAGTGTTGGTTAATTCCATTTGTTGGTTAACATGATGTCATTCGCACTGCTGTGCCCTGGAGTTTAGTCCAGCCATTCCATCTTACATTCTTTTAGGAAGAAGATGAGGAGACATTTATTTAGCCAGAGAGTGGTGAATCTGTGTATTCTTTTGCCACAGAAGGCTGTGGCAGCCAAGTCAGTGGACATTTTTAAGCAGAGATAGATACATTCTTGATTAGTACACGTGTCAGGTTATGGGGAGAAGGCAGGAGAATGGGGTTGGGGGGGGGGAAGATAGATCTGTGTTCATAAATCTAAGAACTGTTCATTTTAGTCCATAACTACATTTTTAAGATCACTGAGAAACTGTTTCTCATGAAAACAACTTTTCTTTTTTTGAAAAATTCTAATTATCCAGAGATCCAGACCATTTCCGTCACCTCAAGTGATCCCACCACTAGTCACATCTTTCCCTCACCGCCACTTTCTAGTTTCAGCAAAGATTGCTCCCTGCGCAACTCCTTGGTTCATACCTCCCTTCCCATCCAAATCACCTCTTCCCCAACTACTTTCCCCTGCAACCGCAGGGGAAGTTTAACACCTGTCCCTATACCTCTTCCCTCGCCTCCATCCAGGGAGCCTGCATTCATTCCAGCTGAGGCAGAGGATCACCAGCTCCCCTTCTTACTATATCTACTGCATCCAGTGTTCCCGCCTGGACTCCCACCTATTTTTCTCATCTTTTCCCTCCCGCTCCCACTATCACCCCCTGGCTTCACAATCTGCAACTCTTCAAACCCCTCTCACACCTATCGTTGTTACCTCTGGCCTTTGCTTCCAACCATCTGCCTGTCAAAAAAAAACCTCGCCCGTGTCATCCTATTTCCTGTCACGCTTTGTTCTGCTTCTCCCCTCTTCCAGCTTTCTTTTCTCTTCCCTGCTTCCCACCCCACAATCAATCTGAAGAAAGGTCTCGACCTGAAACGTCACCTACCCCTGTTATCCAGAGATGCTGCCTGACCTGCTGAGTTACTCCTATACTTTGTGTCCTTTTGTGTATTAAACAGCACCAGCAGTTCTTTGTTTCTATGTGCTAATGCAGGTTAATGTTAGACTTTTTTACTTTTGTATGCGTTTGAATAAAAGTAATCTATCCTACCCTAGTTCTTTAGATTCGAGTCATATCTCTGAATAGATACTAAACTGTGATACAAATCTGCATTTAACATTTAATAAATTAGTAGATTATAACAAGAAATAATTTTAATTTCAGTTTTTAAGTATATTTCAGTTTCTGACTGTCTTTCAACAGCAACCTCTTGTACAAGTCGGTGCGTGGTGTATGGGAGAGTATGGTGATCTTTTAGTTTCTGGCCAATGTGAAGAAGAAGAGCCTATTCAGGTAATACGGATTTTTTTTAACAAAGCAAGTTGTATATCTGGATTTCAGCAAGGCATTTGATAAGGTTCCACATGATAGGCTGCTCTGGAAGGGTAGATCACATGGGAGCCAAGGAGACGTAACCGACTGCATAGAAAATTGGCTTCATGGAACGAAGCAGAGGGCAGTGGTGGGAGGTTGTTTTTTGGACAGGGCGCCTGTGCCTTGTGGTGTACCTTGGAGTTCAGTGCTGGCCCATTGCTGTATGTCATCTATATCAATGATTTGGATGAGAACATGCAAGACATGATTATGTTTGCTGATGTCAAAAGTGGGTGGTGTTATAGTTAGTGAAGATGGTTGCCAAAGATTGCAATAGGATCTTGATCGGTTGAGCATTTGGGCTGAGGAATGGTTGATGCAGTTTAATACAGAGAAATGCGAGGTGTTGCATTTTGGGAAGTCTAAACAGGGCAGGACCTGCATAATGGTCTGGCAAGGTCTTGTGTTCACTTTTGGTCACCCTGCAATTTGAAAGGTGTTAAGATGGAAAGGGTGCAGAGAAATTTACGAGGATGTTGCCAGGACTCGAGGGCCTGAGCTATCGGGGGAGGTTGAGCAGGCTATAGGACTTTATTCCTTGGAGCGCAGGAGGATGAGGATCTTATAGAGGTGTATCTGATCATGGGAGGAATAGATAAGGTAAATGCGCATTCTTTTACCCAGAGTAGGGAATCAAGAACCAGACGACATGGGTTTAAGGTGAGGAGGGAGTGATTTATAGGAAACCGAGGGGCAACTTTTTTATACAAAGGGTAGGTATATGGAACGAGCTGCTGGAGGAGGTAGTTGAAGCAGGTACTATCACAACATTTAAAAACCATTTGGCCAGGTGCATGGACAGGATAGGTTTAGAGGGATATGGACCATACGCAGGTGCGTGGGATTAGTGCAGGTGGCATGTTCGTTGGTGTGGGGAAGTTGGACCAAATGGCCTTTTAACACACTATGACTCTATTCCAATAATTTCCACACAAATCATTGAGCTTAGAAGTAATAACATTCCTGCTGAATTCTTGCCCAGCAGCCCAAATAAACATTGAGTAAAAACACGAATTAGAAGTGTATTGAAAATAGACTTTGCTGGAATACATTTCTGCATTGTATTGCATGGTGCATTGTCCTCTTCAGTTGTAGAAATATTGTTGGTGTTGTCATTTTGTGATATCATACAGTATATCAGAATAAATGGCCAGCAATGGAAGCCAAATCTTTTCCCACTCATCTTAAACTTATGTCCTCTCGGTACTTGATTCCCCTACTCTGGGTGAAAAAAAATCTCTGTGTCCACCCTATTCATGATTTTATGCTCCTCTGTAAGATCTCCCCTCAGCCTTCTGTGCTGAAAGGACTAAAGGCCCAGCCCACCCTTTAACTCAGACTCTTGTCCTGGAAACATCCTTGTAAATCTGCACCCTTTCAAGCTTAATGGCATCGTTCCTGGAGCAGGGTGGCCAAAACTGAGCACAATGCTCCAACAAGTGCAAGCCCACTGTGTCTCGTACAACTGTAACAAAAGTCTCAACTTTAATACTCAATTTGCTAACTGAGGAAGTAGTGTTCCAAAAGTCCACCCTAACTACCTGTAATGCTACTTTCATGGAACCACGTACCTGTAATCCTAGAATCCTCTGCTCTACCACACTCCCCACGCCCCTTCCTTTGATTGTTAAGTTCTTGTCTTGGCTTGACTTGCAAATGTACAACACCTCACACTTAATAGAACAGCACAGCACATGAATAGGCACTTCGACTCTCAATACCTGTGCAGAATATGATGCAAGTTAATCTCCCCTGCCTGCATGCGATTCAATCCTTCTATTCCCTGCATGTTCATGTGCCTATCTGAAAGCGTCTTAAACATTACAGTCATATGCTTTATGCACAGCAAGTTCCCAGAAACAGCATTATCAATTTGTTTGTCAAATTGCACTTAGCTGAATTAAACTCCATTCACCATTCCATGGCCCATTTGGCCAGCTGATCAGGTTCCCACTGTAATTCTCGATGACCATCATCACTGAGTACAGTACCACCTGTTTTAGTGCTGCTGCTGACCCTCACCACCTCCCCAGGCACACAGCCAACGTCGTCAACAACCCTTACCTGCATTCGCTTCGTCGATCCTCACCACCTCCTCCCTCCTGACCGCCGGCTTTCGACTCACCTGTATTCCAGGTCCAACTCCAGGATGGAAGCCTCCATGTTGCCAGCTCCCTTGAGTCCTACAGCTCCCCCAATCCAGCAGGGAATGTTTAATGCGCCCTGATGCCCTTCCCCCTCTTCAAACCATGATACGTCTACTACCCCTCACCCATACACCTGTTCTAGACCCAGTGAGCCTATCTCCATATACCTTGATTCTATCCTATCCCACTTTGTCCAGTCCCTTCCAACCTACATCCAAGACGCCTCACATTTATAAATTTTTTACTCCTCTTGCCTTTTACTGACTTGCCTTTTGACTTTTACTCCTCTTGCCTTTGTCCTTTAATATAACTATGATGAATCTCAGTGAATTAGGTTAATTTTGAATGGAAGGCAGAATAGAGACGATATCTTAACAGACAATAGGTGCAGAAGTAGGCCATTCGGCCCCACGAGCCAGCACCACCATTCAATGTGATCCTGGCTGATCATTCTCAATCAGTACCCCGTTCCTGCCTTCTCCCCATACCCCCTGACTCCGCTATCCTTAAGAGCTCTATTGAGCTCTCTCTGGAAAGCATTCAGAGAACTGGCCTCCACTGCCTTCTGAGGCAGAGAATTCCACAGATTTACAACTCTGACTGAAAAAGTTTTTCCTCATATCATATCATATCATATCATATATATACAGCCGGAAACAGGCCTTTTCGGCCCACCAAGTCCGCGCCGCCCAGCGATCCCCGCACATTAACACTATCCTACACCCTCATCTCTGTTCTAAATGGCCTACCCCTTATTCTTAAACTGTGGCCCCTGGTTCTGGACTCCCCCAACATTGGGAACATGTTTCCTGCCTCTAACGTGTCCAACCCCTTAATAATCTTTTATGTTTCAATAAGTTCCCCTCTCATCCTTCTGAATTCTAGTGTATACAAGCCTAGTCGCTCCAGTCTTTGAACATTCGACAGTCCCGCCATTCCGGGAATTAACCTAGTAAACCTACGCTGCACGCCCTCAATAGCAAGAATATCCTTCCTCAAATTTGGAGACCAAAACTGCACACAGTACTCCAGGTGCGGTCTCACTAGGGCCCTGTACAACTGTAGAAGGACCTCTTTGCTCCAATACTCAACTCCTCTTGTTATGAAGGCCAACATTCCATTGGCTTTCTTCACTGCCTGCTGTACCTGCATGCTTACTTTCAGTGACTGATGCACTAGGACACCCAGATCCCGTTGTACGCCCTTTTCCTCTTTTCCTAACGACACTATTCAGATAATAATCTGCCTTCCTATTTGTACCACCAAAGTGGATAACCTCACACTTATTCACATTAAACTGCATCTGCCATGCATCCGCCCACTCACACAGCCTGTTCAAGTCACCCTGCAACCTCATAGCATCTTCTTCACAGTTCACACTGCCACCCAGCTTTGTGTCATCTGCAAATTTGCTAATGTTACTTTTAATCCCTTCATCCAAGTCATTAATGTATATTGTAAATAGCTGCGGTCCCAGCACCGAGCCTTGTGGTACCCCATTAGTCACTGCCTGCCATTCTGAAAGGGACCCATTTATCCCCACTCTTTGCTTTCTGTCTGCCAACCAATTTTCTATCCATGTGAGTGCCCTACCCCCAATACCATGTGCTCTAATTTTGCCCACTAATCTCCTATGTGGGACCTTGTCGAAGGCTTTCTGAAAGTCCAGGTACACTACATCCACCGGCTCTCCCCTGTCCATTTTCCTAGTTACATCCTCAAAAAATTCCAGACGATTAGTCAAGCATGCTGACATTAGTAAATCCATGCTGACTCGGAACGATCCTGTTACTGCTATCCAAATGCTCTGCAATTTTGTCTTTTATAATTGACTCCAGCATCTTCCCCACCACTGATGTCAGACTAACTGGTCTATAATTTCCTGTTTTCTCTCTCCCTCCTTTCTTAAAAAATGGGATAACATTAGCTACCCTCCAATCCACAGAAACTGATCCTGAATCTATAGAACATTGGAAAATGATCACCAATGCTTCCATGATTTCTGGAGCCACCTCCTCAAGTACCCTGGGATGCAGACCATCAGGCCCTGGGGATTTATCAGCCTTCAGGCCCATCAGTCTACCCAACACCATTTCCTGCCTAATGTGAATTTCCTTCAGTTCCTCCGTCTCCCTAGGATCTCTGGCCACTAGAACATCTGGTAGATTGTTTGTATCTTCCTTAGTGAAGACAGATCCAAAGTACTGGTTCAACTCGTCTGCCATTTCCTTGTTCCCCGTAATAAATTCCCCTGCTTATGTCTTCAAGGGACCCACATTTGCCTTGACTATTTTTTTCCTCTTCACGTACCTAAAGAAGCTTTTACTCTCCTCCTTTATATTATTGGCTAGTTTACCCTCGTACCTCATCTCTTCTCTCCTTATTACCTTTTTAGTTATCTTCTGTTGCTCTTTAAAAGTGTCCCAATCCTCTGGCTTCCCGCTCTTCTTTGCTATGTTAAACTTATTCTCTTTTATTTTTATGCTGTCCTTGACTTCCCTTGTCAGCCACGGGTGCCTCTTACTTCCCTTAGAATCTTTCCTCCTCTTTGGGATGAATTGATCCTGCAACTTCTGCATTATTCCCAGGAATACCTGCCATTGCTATTCCACCGTCTTCCCTGCTAGGGCCTCCTTCCAGTCAATTCTGGCCAGCTCCTGCCTCATGCCTCTGTAATCCCCTTTGCTATACTGTAATCCTGACACCTCCGATTTTCCCTTCTCCCTCTCAATTTGTAGAGTAAAACTTATCATATTGTGATCACTGCCTCCTAATGGCTCTTTTACCTCGAGTCCCCTTATCAGATCAGGCTCATTACATAACACTAAATCCAGAATTGCCTTCTCCCTGGTAGGCTCCAGTACAAGCTGTTCTAAGAATCCATCTCGGAGACACTCCACAAACTCTCTTTCCTGGGGTCCAGTACCAACCTGATTTTCCCAGTCTACCTGCTTGTTGAAATCTCCAATAACCACCGTAGCATTACATTTTCGACATGCCAATCTTAACTCTTGATTCAACTTGCACCCTATGTCGAGGCTACTGTTTGGGGGCCTGTAGATAACTCCCATTAGGGTCTTTTTACTCTTACAATTTCTCATTTCTATCCATACTGATTCTACGTCTCCTGATTCTATGTCACCCCTTGCAAGGAAGTGAATATCATTCCTTACCAACAGAGCAACCCCACCCCCTCTGCCCACTTGTCTGTCTTTTCTATACGTTGTGTACCCCTGAATATTCAGTTCCCAGCCCTGGTCCTCTTGTAGCCATGTTTCTATAATTCCCACAACATCATACTTGCCAATGTCTAACACTTGTCAAGCTCATCCACTTTATTTTTTATACTTCGTGCATTTAAATACAACACTTTAATTTCGGTATTCACCTCCCCTCTCACACCAGTCACCATTGGCCTTGACCTTACTCTCTTATCCCATCTAGAACTTCCCTTCCCATTTATTCTAGAGTCCTTTGTAATTTCTCCTGTATTCGCTTCCCCTTTAACTCCATCTTCATATTCCCAATTTGTCAACCCCTCCCCCCCCCCCCCCCCCCCTACTTAGTTTAAACCCACAGTGTAACACTAGCAAACCTGCCTTCCAGAATGATGGTCCCCCTGCTGTTAAGGTGTAACCTGTCCCTTTTGTACAGGTCACCCCTACCCCTGAAGAGATCCCAGTGGTCTAGAAATCTAAATCCCTGCTCCCTGCACCAGCCCCTCAGCCATACATTCATATCCCCGATCTCTCAGTTCCTGCCCTCACCAGCACAAGGCACAGGTAGCAGTCCAGAGATAACCACCCTCGACATCCTACTTCAGTCTTCCCAACTCTCTAAACTCACGTTGCAGTACCTCCTTCCTCTTCCGCCCGACGTCATTCGTGCCCACGTGCACAACTACTTCCGGTTGATCGCCTTCCCTCGCTAGGATGTTCTGAAGCCGGTCCGTGATGTCTTGAACCCTGGCACCAGGGAGGCAACAGACCATCCTCGAGTCCCACCTGTCGCCACAGAATCTACTGTCCGTACCTCGGACAATGGAGTCACCCACTACTATGGCTCTTCCCGACTTCGGTCTCCCCGGTCGAGTTTCCTTGCCTGGGTTAGATCTACCAACACGTCCGCCGCTCGGACTGGAAGCGTCTTCTGCCCTGACGGCTCCCAAGAGGGTGTACCTGTTTGCAATCGGCACAGCCACCAGGGTCTCCTGTAGTCCACGTTCGCTCCCCTTTTAAACAGTCTCCCACCTTCGCTTGACCTGGACCCTTGGCGTGACAGCCTCACAGTTGGTCCTGTCCAGGAAACTCTCGCATTCCCAGATGGCTCTGAGATCATCCAGCTCCAACTCCACAACACGTCCATTCAGGAGCGGCACCTGGACACAGTTCTTGCAGGTGTAGCTCCCAGAAGATCCAGCGGTGTCTCTATCTTCCCACATCCTGCAGGAAACACACTGTACCAACTTGTCTGCCATTACTTTTCTTCACAGGGCCACACCCCTTGTGCAAGCCTTGTTTATATCAGTCACTAAATTGACTAATTGGCCAATTTACCAAGCTTCTAATTTAATTGCTCAGCCAATCCCCGCACTCACTCCTATCCTGCCTTCCTCTGACTAGCTTGGAGGTGTGCGCTTCACTGACGAGTGTGGAGGTGTGCGCTTCACTGACGAGTGTGGAGGTGTGCGCTTCACTGAATGCCTGCTAGCGTCCCTTTGGCGCTCTTTGTTAAACGGACTTTTACCTGTAACTCACACTTACTTTCTTTCAGCCAATGGTCGTCCTTGCTTCTGCTGCTGCTCTCCCGACCTTTACTGACTGATGCGTAATTAAACTACCTTTAATGCGCAATTCAAACATATAGAAGTTTATTCAGAATAAATATTTGATTTTTTTTTTTACAGGTGACAGAAGATGAAGTTATGGATGTTTTAGAAAATGTTCTGCAGTCTAGCATGTCAACGTCTATAACAAGGGGATATTCACTCACTGCAATTATGAAATTAAGCACAAGATTTACTGTAAATGTTAAGTAAGTAACTGTTTCCAGTAAAGGTATGAGGAAACATATATGATCTTGGAAAATTGGCATGATAAATATTTAGTATCCAGATTTGATTACAAATGCAGGCATATGTGGATCTAATATAACAAATTCTGTTTTTCAGTCGAATCAGAAAGATAATATCTATCTATGGAAGCAGCATAGATGTGGAACTCCAGCAAAGAGCAGTTGAATACAATGCACTTTTCAAAAAATTTGATCACATGAGGTATGTGTAAACTTGCAAGTAATGAATTGGGCAAGTTGGCATGCTCAGTTAACATAACTTCCAATTTTTCTGTTGCACCATAAATCACATACTTGTGTGCAAAAGATTCCTGTTGAAATCATAGAATTTTACCAGCAATCCAAGTAGATTGTGATATGCTATTGATTTTATAAATTATTAAACTGCCTCTGATTAATGTCTAAATCAGCATTGGTAACTAGTTCATTGTCAAACAATTTAAGAAAGCAAAAATTCATAAATGTCATCCAACTAGATCCTGCAATTTCTTTCTTCAGATGTTTATCCTGCTCCCCTTTCAATGCGAATCTGCTTCCACTACTCCCCTTGGCTGTGCGTTCCCGATTTTAACCACACTAATTTTGGTTCTTTTGTAATTATCTTCATTCTGTGTCCTGAAGTTTTCAGGACGTTCACTATAGTCAAACAGGATGGAAACATGCCTATCGGCCCAAATTTCTCATGCCGACAAAGGTGCCCCATCTACACTACTCCCACCTGCCCAAATTTGTCCCATATCCCTAAATCTTTTCTAGCTGTCCAAATGTTTTTTGAATGGTGTTATAGTTTCTGCCTCAATTACCTCCTCCAGCAGCTCATTCCAAACGCCTCTTTCTGTGTGAAAGAATTGACCCTTGGCTTCCAATCCCCTCTCACCTTAAACCAATGTCCTCTGGTTTTGATTCCCCTCTTCTGGGTAAAGGAATCTTTGCATCTCCCCTCAATAACACTTACCAGAGCCCTGCTATTTACTGTGAAGATCCTGCACTGGTTAGACTTCCCAAAATGCAACATCTCACATTTATCTGCATTAAACTCCAGTAACCATCCCTCTGCCTATTTGCCCAACCGATCAAGATCCTGCTGTAACCTTTGATAACCACCTTCTGGGCCCTGCACCAATCCCTGTGGCACACCAGTCTGAAAAACAACCTTCCATCATCACCCTCTGCTTCCTTCCAAGAAACCAATCATCTATCCAGCCGACTAGTGTTCCTTGGATCCTATCTAACCTTCCATGTACATTTTATCCCTTGGAATACTCTTTAGCAATATTCCAACTACAGATGTTAGGCTCACTGGCCTATCGTTCCCAGGCTTTTCCTTACACCCCTAAAATAGAGGCAGAACATTTGCTCCTCTCTAGTCTTCCGCAACCTCATCCGCATTTAATATTGACAGTTTAGTTTAGAGATACAGCGCGGAAACAGGCCCTTTGGCCCAATGAGTCCGCACCGACCAGCGATCCCTGCACATTAACACACAGGGGACAATTTTACATTTATACCAAGCCAATTAACCTACAAACGTATGTCTTTGGAGTGTGGGAGGAAACCGAGGTTCTCGGAGAAAACCCACACGATCACAGGGAGAACGTATAAACTCCGTAAAGGGCACCTGTAGTCAGGGTCGAACCCGGATCTCTGGCGGTGTAAGGCAGCAACTCTACCGCTGTGCCACCGTGCCAAGCTTGTATATCTCAGCCAGGGCATCTGCAATTTCTTCTCTAGCTTCACACAGTGTCTTCAGATATATCTGATCAGGCCTAGGAGATTTGTCTCGCATCATACGTGTTAGGACGTTCAGCACCACCTCAAGCGTAATACTGACTGCTCTCAAGGCACTTGCATCGACTGCCCCAAGTTCCCTGGTCTTCATGTCTTTCTCATCAGTAAGATTATATTGACAAGTTGCTTACATATTAAAACTAATTAAAATATTATTGTTTGCACTTTGCGTCCTTGCTTTCTAAATCTGATTCTTCACTGTCCAGAAATTGTGTAGATTTTTGGTCATGAGAAATAACTATTTATTTTGACCAACATTCTACATATTGGTAAATGATTTTAGTAGAGTTTTAATTTGTCATCTTAGGGTAAACAGTTTCTATAAGATATCACAACAGATGGTAAATTGGTGGAATTGTGTATATGTAAATGGATTGAAATGCTGAAATGATGTTTACAATAGGCCTGCACTGTTGGAGCGAATGCCGATAATGGAAAAGATGACAATTAATGGACTCACAGAAATTGCACAGACTAATGGAGAGGCAGAACCCATAATAGTGGATACTAAATTAGCATCAATTATGATTCAACCTTCTAACCAGGTAAAACAAAACTTGGATATGTTTTACTTTTTCAATATAAAATAGTTGTATTTGTTGATATTAGTATCTTTCATCTCATTATCTTTAAATACTTACATGAAATGAATGACATCATTGCGGTAAATAAACTCAATAATAGGGCAGCACGGTGGCATAACACTAGACCTGCTGCTGATTATGGGTGCTGTCTGTACAGAGTTTCAACATTCCCCTGTGGCCACATGGGTTTTTTCTGGTGCTCCAAATTCTTCTCGTGTTCCAAAGGCATGAAGTTTTGTAGGTTAAATTGGCTTCTGTAAATTATCTCGAGTGTAGAGGCTAGAACTAGTGCATAGGTGACCTATTGACCATATCCCTCTAAATCTATCTTATCCATGCACCTATCTAAGTGCTGCTGAAACGTTGCGATTGTACCTGCCTCAACGACCTCCTTCGGCAACTGGTTCCAGACACCAACCACTCTTTGTGTAAGATAGTTACTCCTTAGGTTCTTATTAAATCTTTCCCCCCTCACCCTAAACCTATGTCCTCTAGTTCTCGATACCCCTACTCTGGGCAAAAGAGTCTGTGTTTACCCGCTCTATTATGATTTTGTGCACCTCTATAAGATCACCACTCATCCTCCTGTGCTCCAAGGAATAAAGTCCTAGCCTGCTCATCCTCTCGTTATAGCTCAGGCTCTCGTCCTAGCAATATCCTCGTAAATCCTCTCTGCACCCTTTCCAGCTAGACAACATATTTTCTATAACATAGTGACCAAAACTCAACGCAACACTTCAAAAGCGGCCTCACGAACATCTTATATAACTGCAACATAGCCTCCCGACTTTTATACTCAATACTCTGACTGATGAAGGCCAATGTGCTGAAAGCCTTTTTGACCTTACTATTTTCCTATGAAGCCACTTTCAAGAACTAAATTATGTACCTACACTCCCAGATCTCTCTTCCACATCACTCCCCAGAGCCCTCCCATACACTTAGGGCATGCCATTGCTAGATTTCCCAGAATGCAATAACTCTGGTTCTCTCTCTTAAATTCCATTAACCATTCCACAGCCCACCTGCCCAACCGATCAAAATTCATTTTTGTAATTTTTGGCAACCATTATTATCGACAATACCGCCCAGTTTAGTGTCATATGTAAACATGTCATGTACGTTCTTATCCAAATCTTTGATATAGATGACAAACAGCAATGAGCCCAGCACTGAACCCTGAGGCACACCACTAGTCAGGGGGCTCCAGTCCAGCTAGCTTGCTGCTTAGTTCCTGAAACTCCTCCAGGGATACACTTCCTCTCAGCTGCTTATACCTGCCCCATGCTTCCTCCTTCCTCTTGACCAGAGCCTCAATTTCTCTCATCATCCAAGCTTCCTTATGCTCACCTGCCCTGCCCTGCCTTTCAGTCTAACAGGAACATGCATGTCCTGGACTCTTGTCAGCACACTTTTAAACATCGCAATTTCCTGAAGTTCATTTTACCCAACAATCTGCTCCAATCTACTTGAGTGACTTCCTGTCCGATGCCTTCAAAGTTGACCTTGCCCCAATTTGGAATTTTAACTTGTGGGCTCGCCCTGTCTCTATCCATAACTATCTTAAACCTAATAGAACAGTGGTCGTTGGTCCCAAGAGGCTCATCCACGAACATTTCATTCACTTGCCTCAACCAATTTCCCAAGTCAAGATCAAGTGTTGCCCTCTCCCGCATGTGGCCTTCTACATATTGCTGGAGGAAACTTTCCTGAAAACATTTGATAAATTCCATCCTGTCGAAACCTTTTGTGCACGCCCAACAAGGTGATCATCCCTTTCTTGTTCCTCAGCCTCGCCCACATAGCCTCGCTAGAAATAAAGTCCGTAATGTCACCTCTGACCACTGCTGCGACATCATTGTTAACCAATAGCTCACCAGCCCCTCCTCTTATCCCCACCTCTCCTGAAGCACCTGTACTCTGAAACATTGCGCTGTCCGTTTGGCTCCTCTCCTCACCAGGTTTCTGTAATGACTACAGCGTTCCAATCGCACATACTTATCCATGCCTTAAGATCATCTGCTTTGCCCATCAGGCCTCTAGCATTAAAACAAGTGCAACTCAAAACAGGATTCCTTCTTCGCTCCCTGCCTTTGTCCTGTCTATTCTGCCTATTCTGTAAGGCAGCAATTCTACTGTTGTGTCACTGTGCTGCCCTCACATGTTGGCTTTCTATTGTCTTATGGGTGATGTTTACAAAGCAATTTCTTTTTCAGGCTAATGACTTACTGGATTTGCTTGGAGGTTCTGATGTGCCACCGGTGATTCAGACTCTCCCACCCAGTAAACCAAACTCAGTTGGAGGAGAACTTCTGGATCTGCTAGGAGGGCTGGATTTATCAGGTTAGCTTCATGTGTACTTTCTCAAGTTAAGTGTAAGACACAAAGAACTTTGAGGTTTAAAAAGCACGATTAATTAAAACACTCCAACTCCACTTCCCATTCCCATACAAATCTTTCTGTCCTGGGCTGCCTCCATTGTCAGAATGAGGCCAAACACAAATTGGAGGAACAGCACCTTATATTTCACTTGGGCAGCTTACTACCCAGCAGTATGAATATTGATTTCTCTAACTACAAGTAACCCTTGCATCCCCTCTCTCTCCATCCCTCCCCCACCCTAGTCATTCTACTTTCACTGTTGAGGTTCACTCTCTGTATAACTAGTTATCACCTACCGCACAGCCAACAATGGACCATTGTGGGCTCCATCGTTCCTTGATCATCGCTGTTTGTTTTGCATATCTTTCATTCATTTGTTCTATGTGGTTTCTATATCTCATTTCCCTTCCCCCTCACTCTCAGTCTGAAGAAGGATCTCGACCCGAAACATCACCTATTCCTTCTCTCCAGAGATGCTGCCTGACCCACTGAGTTACTGCAACTTGTGTTTATCTTCCTATAATTTCTTGTCTAGCTTCCACACAGCTTCAATGGAAAATGTTGTGGAACTGGAAATATGAAGTGTTGAAAAGTCAGTGGCATGCATATATGGAGAATACATTTGTAGATTGTTATAAATTTAAGTAAGATTGAAAAAACACTTGGCAGGGCAAATGCATCCATGCATGGAACAATCAAATTGGTGCTTCAGATCAGTGACTTCCTAAGAATCATTTTAGACTGGCTTTGGGAAACGTGCAGAGGTGGTTTGCCTGAATGATCCCTGGTTTGGAGGGTAAACATAGAAACATAGAAAATAGGTGCAGGAGGACGCCATTTGGCCCTTCGAGCCAGCACCGCCATTGTTTGTGATCATGGCTGATCATCCACAATCAGTAACCCGTGCCTGCCTTCTCCCCATATCCCTTGATTCCGCTAGCCACTAGCGCCCTAACTAACTCTCTTTTAAATTCATCCAGTAAATTGGCCTCTACTGCCTTCTGTGGCAGAGAATTCCACAAATTCACAACTCTGGGTGAAAAAGTGAAAAATGGCCACCGCGATAGGTTCTGGACTCCCCCAACATTGGGAACATTTTTCCTGCATTTAGCTTGTCCAGTCCTTTTATAATTTTTATATGTCTCTATAAGATCCCCAGTGGCTACAATGGGAGGTTAGACAGACAGGTGGTTTTCTCTGGAACACAGGAGGTTGATGTGAGATCTAATAGAAATATATATAAAATCATTAGGGACAGAGAATAGGGTAAATGGTCAAACTTTTTTTTTCCAGAATGGAAAAATCAAATACTAGAGGACATAGCTTTAAGTTAAAAGAAGAAAAGTTTAAAGAAGATGTATGGGGTACATTTGTTTACACAGAGGGTGGTGTGTGCCTGGGGCAGGCTGTTGGGGGAGGTGGTGGAGCAGATATGATAGTGGCATATAGGAGACTTTTAGATAGGCACGTGGATCTGCAGGAAATGGAGGATACGGATAAAGTGCAAGACAAATAAGAGTTTGGCTTGGCATCATGTTCAGCACAGACAGTATGGGCCAAAGGGCCTGTTCCTGTGCTGTACTGTTCTTTGTTCTCGTAAACATTGCCATCAATCCCATTCCTCCACTTTATTCCCAATAACCTGTTCTGAGATTCCGACCAACTCGCCCTATATTTTAGATGCAAATAAATCTGGCTCGTATGAAGATCAACTGGATTGTTTTTTGTTTTGTTTGCAGGTGGCACCTTGCCATTAGGTGTCCAAGCTCCACAATTTTTACAGACACCATTTCTATTGGATAGTTTTGCATCTCAGCCAGTCTTGAATGATCTAAGTTCAGGTGAGTTTTTAATTTCAAATGAATGGCCAAATTTTATTCCATGCCATTTTACAGTCCTGACATGGCCTGCGTGTTGTTTAGTGACGCTGGTCATTGTACAAAGGTAATCTGGCAAGGAGCAAAATCTTTCAAGAGGATGAAGAGGATGAAAGATGGCATCTGAGCAGATGTAGTGGAGACTTGGGGTGGGAGGGGTCAGTTTTAATATAATATGGTCTTCGTAGAAATCAAGGGCTTAGAGTAAAAATGACCAATTATTCTCAAGGTCCTTGGATTTTGTAAATATTTACGAGTAAACTACAAAATAAAGAAGCTGAAACGAGGGAGAAAAGACAGAAAGGCAGCTGGACATTCAAAGCAGAGTTGATGTTTTCCATGTCTCAGTAGCAGCAGGAAACAACACAGGTTACCAGTATGCCTAGAGGAGGTAAAAGAGTGATTGAGTAAGTCTGAAACAGTATTGAGTGAGACCAAAACTGAAACACTGCACATCTCAGAATCTGACTGCAAAGTGCACCCAGTGCAAATTATTCAACACCAATTTGAATAATTTTGAGGTCATTTATCGAGTTAAAAGCAAAGCTGTTCAAGTTGGAAATACATTTGGATAGACATGCTGGTCCACCATTCAAGGAAGCATGGCAATTTGATAGAAATGTAAAATTTGGTCCGTGATGAAAACTAGTTATTTGATGCTGTAAAGGTGGAAATGGTTTAATTAGGAAAACTACAGTTGTAACTTTTTTATTCCACAGGCATTCCTCCTGTTACAGCATACAGTAAAGGTGGTTTAAAAATTGATTTTAACTTTGAACGTTCCAATACAAATCCTAATGTGACTGTTGTTACTATAAATGCTACCAACTCCACAGAAGAAGACATGATGGACTTTGTATTTCAAGCTGCAGTACCAAAGGTATGTGTCTGGTTTAACCTACTTTTGGCCCAGCATCCTTGCCCAAATGCCTTCATTGTTGTCCCATACCCGTGACTTCAGGGTAACAGTCAAACGGCGAATGATTAGTTGCAACAGGGATTTTGGAATATTACACATTATGTTTACATAAAATCTGTATTTAAAGGATTTGCATGAAAATATTATGAAAGGACTCCCTATTGTTTTCTGTTCATTCTTGGAATGCGTGTCATGGAGCCAATAGAATATGGAAATGTAAAATGTTTCTATCCAACTTTGAACTGCTGCTGTCTATTTAGTGACGTTTCTGTGATAATGCTGATAATTATGATAGAAATTTACTTCATGGGAAATTCATTCAGTCCTGTAAGTACACGGTGGGCAAAGTGGACCTTGTCTTAATCCTTCTGGGTTTTGGTCCATAGCTTTGTGGTTTATGGATCCTCGCATGATCCTTGTGGTACTTTTTTAATCCAATGAAGGCATCTGCATCCACTGCTTTTTCTGGCAATGAATTCCAAACTTAATGACACTGTTTGACATGTGTGAAAACTCCTTTCATCCCTCAAATCAGATCTAATCTCTGCTCCTTAGTGATTGTCTGAAGTAATTCTTTCCTATACAACTATCTAGGCTCTTAAATATCCTTGGACATATTCATCCAATTGTCCAAGGTTGTTCAAGGAAACAAGCCAAACTCATCAGTCCTGTGACTATAATACTCCAGCTCTGCAATACCCTCTGCATTCTCCATGCTGCGATTACATTCTTCCCGTTGCATGGTAACGAGCAAGAGTACACAATACTACATCCGTGGGCACAATGGTGTTTCATATAGTTTTATCTTAATATTACTGTTCTTGCTTTTATTGGAAAAGGCATTGTTACAAGAATCAAAAATGCACCTTGAGCATATTTTTAAACCGCCCTCGTCTTGCAGGTTGACGTTAAATGCATTAAGTTGCCGGCTCTGGAATGTTCTTCCCCTGGCCTTGGAATAGAACAGTACAGCACAAGAACAGGCCTTTCGGCCCACAATGCAGGACAATGCCAAGACCAATTCATTGCTGTCTACACATAATCCATAGCCCTCCATTCCTGCATATCCATTTGCCTATCCAAATGTCTCCTAAATGAAACTATTGTACCTGCCTCAACAACCACCCAAGTGGCAGCGGGTTCCAGGCCTCCATATAAAAATATATAAATATACCGCCCGCCATATAAAAATAACTTGCCTCACACATCTCCTTTAAACTTTGCTCCTTTCACCTTAAAACGATGCTCTCTGGTATTTGATTTTTACATCCTCAAAATGTATATAAAATTCACATTTTGAATATAATAAATTCTCATATTTTTTTATACTTCCATCAGGTCTCCCCGCAACCTCTAGTGTTCCGGAGTAAACAATCAGTCTGTCCAATCTCTCCCTGTTGCTAATAGCCCCTAATCCAGGCATCATGCTGGTAAATCTCCTCTGCACCCTCTCCAAAGGCTCCATATCTTTCCTCTAATGGGGTAACCTGAACTGCACACAATACTATTTCAGTTTTCGCAGCCAAACCAAAGTCCTATAAAGCTGCACCTTGACTTTCTGACTCTTGTCAATGGCCTGACCAACGAAGCATTCCTTTACATCTCTACGTACTGTGTTGTCACTTTCAGAGAGTTATGAACTTGGACCCCAAGATCCCTCTGAATATCATTATTTGGAAGTTTATTTAGGTGCATCATTATTTAGGTTTAAGGTGAGATGGGACAGGTTTAATGGGAATCTGAGGGGCAACGTTTTCACACAGATGTGATGGGTACATGGAAAGAGGTGAAAGAGGTAATTGAGCTGGAAACTAGAATAACATTGAAAAGATATTTGGACAGGTGCATGTGCAGGAAACATTTAAAGGGATATTGGCCAAATGTGGGCAGGTGGTGCTGGTGTAAATGGGACGTCTTGGTTTGCATGGGCAAGCTTGGTGAAAGGATCTGTTTCCTGCTGTATGCTCTATGACAGTAGTGTGCTCAGCAGTGTGGGAAAAGTGAAGATCACATGATTCTGTGGCCTATTCTATCATGGAACCATCGTGATTCAGTCACTGTTACACTCATCCAAACCTGAAAGCAACAGGTGAGGTTGAATTTAATTCAGCAATTCTTCCTTGCTCCCTGCCTGTCCTGTCCACTAAATTTGCTTTCATTGCCTTCCATACCAATTCTCAACCTCTCACCTACCTCACTCCTGCACTGGATCCAATCCCGCTGCCAATTTGGTTTAAACCTTCTTGAGTAGCACTGGCAAACCAACCACCCAGGATATTAGCTTCCCCAACAGTCTCATGACATTCTCTGTGGCAGACTGTGGGGCAACTGAAGAAAGATCCTCATCTGAAATGTTGTCTATCAATGTCCTCCAGGCATGCCGCCTGGCCTGCTTAGTAACTCCAGAGCTTTGTCTTTTTTCCTGTCTAAAATGCTGTGAGCTCAATTTATTACCTCTTCAAACTCCTGCTCATCCCCCAAACTAGTCTGTGTTTTCTGGTGAAGAAACTGAGTTACTATTAGCAGTTGCTAATTAAGGCAAAGGTCAAGGTGGAGCTGGGAGACTGTAGCTCAAGAAGCTTTACAGTAGTCAGAACAAAGCAGTCTGCTTGTTTGGCACTCCATCAATTACCATAAACATTTATTCCACCCATCATTAGCACACAGTGTCACCTACACGATGCACTGTAATCACTCTCAGACTCCATCATTTATTTATTTGCCTCTGTACTCCACAATTTGAGATTTGTAATAGAAAAAATCAAATGTGGTTAAAGTGCATATTGTCAGATTTTATTAAAGGCCATCTTTATCCATTTTGGTTTCACCATGTAGAAATTACAGCTGTGTTTATACATGGTCCCATTTCAGGGCACCATAATGTTTGGGACACATGGCTTCACAGGTGTTTGTAATTGCTCAGGTGTGTTTAATTGCCTCCTTAATGCAGGTATAAGAGAGCTCTCAGCACCTAGTCTTTCCTCCAGTCTTTCCATCACCTTTGAAACTTTTATTGCTGTTTATCAACATGAGGACCAAAGTTGTATCAATGAAAGTCAAATAAGCTATTATGAGACTGAGAAACAAGAATAAAACTGTTGAAGACATCAGCCAAACCTTAGGCTTATCAATATCAACTGTTTGGAATATCATTAAGAAGAAAGAGAGAACTGGTAAGCTTACTAATCGCAAAGGAACTGGCAGGCCAAGGAAGACCTCCACGGCTGATGACAGAAGAATTCTCGTTATCATAAAGAAAAATTCCCAAACACCTGTCCGACAGATCAGGAACACTCTTCAGGAGTCAGGTGTGGATTTGTCAATGACCACTGTCCGCAGAAGACTTCATGAACAGAAATACGGAGGCAACACTGGAAGATGCAAACCACTGGTTAGCTGCAAAAATACAGTTTGCCAAGGAGTACTTAAAAGAGCAACCACAGTTCTGGTAAAACGTCTTGTGGACAGATGAGATACAGATTAACATAGATCAGATTGATGGCGAGCAAACTATGGAGGAGAGAAGGAACTGCCCAAGATCCAAAGCATACCACCTCATCTGTGAAACACAGTGGTGGGGGTGTTATGGCCTGGGCATATATCGCTGCTGAAGGTATCTTCATTGATGATACAACTGCTGATGGTAGTAGCATAATGAATCCTGAAAGGTATAGACACATCCTATCTGCTCAAGTTCAAACAAATGCCTCAAAACTCATTGGCCGGGGGTCATTTTACAGCAAGACATTGATCCCAAACATACTACTAAAGCACCAAAGGAGTTTTTCAAAGTTAAAAAATGGACAATTCTTGAGTGGCCAAGTTAATCACCTGAGCTAAAGATGGCTGCAATACAGGCCTGGCAGAGCATCACCAGAGAAGACACCCAGCAACTGGTGATGTCCATGAATCGCAGACTTCAAGCAGCCATTGCGTACAAAGGATATGCAACAAAATACTAAACACGACTACTTTCATTTACATGACATTGCTGTGTCCCAAACATTATGGTGCCCTGAAATGGGGGGGACTATGTATAAACTCAGCTGTAATTTCTACATGGTGATACCAAAATATATAAAAATGGCCTTTATTAAAATCTGACAATTTAACCACATGTGATTTTTTCCATTACAAATCTCAAATTGTGGAGCACAGAGGCAAATAAATAAATGATGGGTCTTCGTCCCAACATTATGGAGGGCACTGTAGATAAAGCCACCAGACCCGAACAACGTGCAGACAAACTTTAACACTTGCATTCTTCACTCTTCTGTGTCCCACCCTTTCCCAGATCCATTCTTTCCCCTCTGCTTCCCCTTCCATGTAATACTGCCATATTTCATTATCCCTCGTAAACTGCCATCTCAGTCCCTTTTCTCAGCCAGTCCTCACCTCTTCCTTTCTACATTGCCAGCCCACCCTATCGCAGCTTATCAGCTGCTACCTATCAATTCTCTTGCACTGTGATTGTGTTCCCTTTCATCCGCCTCCCTCAGCACTCCCATTCTCACCAACCCATCACAGCAGCTGTACTGTCTTACTTCTGTGGTCCAATCCAAACAGCCCCGAATCGCCCACAGAAAATCATTCAACCAAACCGTTCTCATGTCAGAGGGTCATATTTATCACATGCTGCATAGAAAGGCCTGATGGATTTTCCAGCTGTTTCATCCTGCAGAAACGTCTAACCTGCCGGTTTAAATCCTGCCAAGGAAACTTGTTATATTCTAAACACCTCCAACACACGGTTGAGATGAAAGCTATTCACTTTATCTTACCTTGCTCACTCCTCTGACTGCAGTTGCTCAAGCAGTGCAGTTTCACCTCCTGGAAAGTATATCCATGCTTTGTATAATTGAAAGTATTTAACTATCAAAAAATAATTAAAACTAGTTACAAACATAGAGTAACAGCACATTTAAAATCAATGAATAACTGAACTGTGCTCAACTTTTCATAATTTCCAGGTCAAGAATTCCCATTCATAGAAACATAGAAAATAGATGCAGGAGGAGGCCATTCGGCCCTTCGAGCCAGCACCGCCATTCATTGTGCTCATTGCACCGCCATTCATTGTGCATTGAGGGAGTTAGATGTGGCCCTTGTGGCTAAAGGGATCAGGGGGTATGGAAAGAAGGCAGGTACAGGTTACTGAGCTGGATGATCAGCCATGATCATATTGAATGGCGGTGCAGGCTCGAAGGGCCGAATGGCCTACTCCTGCACCTATTTTCTATGTTTCATGGCTGATCGTGCACAATCAATAACCCGTGCCTGCCTTCTCCCCATTCATGTGAATGTAGATGTTAATTTTAGGTTCTATCTGCTTGGCATAAAATTACAGAGGTGCATCATGAAGCAAAGCGATGGAGTTCAGCAGCAAATATATTTGCATCAGCCATTTCAATCGGCCCACAATGTTTGTGTGGAACATGATACCAAGTTAAACCATCTGCCTGCATATGATTGATATCCCTCTATTGCATGCATTCCTTTCTATGTGGCTCTAAAAGCCTCTTAAATGTTCGCTATTGTATCTGCTTCCGCCAACACCCCTGGCAATGCATTCTAGGTCCCCACCACACTGTGTAGAAAAAAACTGCCCCGCACATCTGTGTTAAACTTTTCACCTCTCACCTTGCAGCTATGTCCTCTATTGTTAGACATTTCTGCCCTGGGGAAAAGGTTCTACCCTATCTCTGGCAATCATCTTTTATATACTTCTGTCAAGTCTCCAGACATTCTGGCATTCCAGAGAAAAGAATCCAAGTCTATCCAACATTTCCCTGTAGGTGAAAACCCTCTAATCCAGGCAGCATTCTGGTAATAAACGCAAAATGCTGGAATAACTCAGCGGGACAGGCAGCAACTCTGGAGAGAGGGAATGGGCGATGTCTAGGGTCAAGACCCTTCTTCAGACTGAGCTTCCCCATTCTGGTAAACCTCTGCACCCTCTCCAAAGCCTCCAGATCTTTCCTGAAATGTGGTGACCGGAAATGAACTTGTGGCTTGATTGTGAGAGTTGATACTAAAGAAGCAGATTAATACTAAAGAACCATAGTTTTCTCTTTTTAACTCATTTATAGACCCTTCTAAACTTTAAAATAAAACACTAATACACCACCTTTCCCAGTTTCCCAAGCATTCCATTTGACCAAATCTGTTGGAAATGCTGCTTGAAGAGTGTGCAGTCAGCAACCATAACGTTCAAGATTTTGACCCAGGAATTTAAAGTTGAAATAATTATTATTTCAATGTGAGGACAATGCGTTCATAGAACCTTCTCAATGGTAGTGGTTGACGGATTAGGTCATGCTGCCAGAGTCCTGGTTACTGTAGTCATGCTTTTTGAGTGAGTTTTATGCTAGATGAGCTGTTTTGTTGCTTTGTTTGGTATGACTGTATGGCAAATCAAATTCCTCATTTGATTTACATGTTTTGTTTTCATACTTGGCCAATAAAACAAATCAATTACAATTAAAATCAATTACAATTAATCACAATTTTAGTTTTCTTCAAGAGAATGCACGTTTTATGTTAATATTGATTAACGTCATAGTACCTATCTGTACTGAATCATACTTATCAATTTATTGCTTTCTTTATTTCTGCAGACATTTCAACTGCAGCTGCTTTCTCCAAGTAATAACGTAATTCCAGCACGGAGTGCAGGAGCTGTTACACAGGTCATTAAAGTGCTGAATCCTCAGAAGGTATGTTGGGGATTTCACGTAAAAATCTCAATTTGTAGCTATCGGGTAAATTTTGTGTGTTATCTTTTAAGTGTAACTTGAGTTAACACAGTTCAGCAAACATCTAAAAATCCCAATGAACACAGAAAATGCAAGCAATATTCAGCAGATCAGTCAAAAGAAACGGTCAATGTTTTTTTTAAAAAGACACAAATTGCTGGAATAACTCAGTGGGTCCGACAGCATCTTTGGAGAACATGGGTGACGTTTCAGGCTCAACATTCTTCAGGTCAACCTTTAAGTCTCTCATGAGAACCAGGGAAAATTTTAAAACAATAGACAGAGCAAACAGATGTATGAGGAAAAAGAAAGGAATATATGATAGGTAAAAACCTAGAAAAGATTAATGAAAGAGATTAACTAGATGGATTGCAGGGGAAATAAACAAAAATGACATGGTGGAATTATGCAGCACAAAATATATCGTTACTGATGATCTGAAATAAAGGGAAATGGTGAGAAATTGAGAAAATGATGGGCGGTCAAAGTCCTTTCTTGGTGCTATCTCTCTGACTCTGAAATTGATCTCAAATTGTTGAAATTGGTGCTGTTTACTAACAACAATAGCAAACTAACACGGAAGATGAGATTGAAGGTATCACAAAATGCTGGAGTAACTCAGCGGATCAGGCAGCACCTCAGGAGAGAAGGAATGGGTGACGTTTCGGGTCGAGACCCTTCCTCAGACTGATGTCAGGGGAGGGGGCAGGACAAAGAAAGGATGTAGTAGGAGAAACTCGTCGAAGAGAGGAAGAGAACGTCTTCAAAGTAGACATACCTTGAGGAGAAATTGCAGTGGAGCGGCAAGTTGTGGGAAAATTACTGCAGATGCTGGTACAAATCGAAGGTATCACAAAATGCTGGAGTAACTCAGTGGGTCAGGCAGCATCTCAGGAGAGAAGGAATGGTAAGAAGGGTCTCGAAACCGCCCTGACATTAGTCTGAAGAAGGGTCTCGACCTGAAACGTCACCCATTCATTCTCTCCTGAGATGCTGCCTGACCTGCTGAGTTACTCCAGCATTTTGTGGTACCTTTGATTTGTACCAGCATCTGTAGTTATTTTCCTATGGAAGATGAGATGTTACTTGATCTAACATTGGAGTTTGTTGGAACAGCTTAATAAGCCAAAAATGTCAGGTTAGAGTAGAAGTAGGATTAAGAATTTGTTTTAGACAACTCGAATGTTGCGGACATAATAGAGGTGTTCTGCAAATGGTTTGCCCAGTCTGCATTTAGTTTCTACTGTTTAGAAGTGAACACATTGTGATCAACAAATGAAAATAGAAAGAGATTGAGTTCTGTGTGGGTGCAAGAAGCAACAGCGGTGTACCAGAAAAAGAGGTGAGGGAGGAGGTCCGAGTATGTTTGAAACAAGGATGAATCTCATAGAAAAGGCATGTAAAACAGATTTGTACCGACTTCTAAAACTAAACGCTTGATTTGAGGGAAGTAAACATAGGTTTTTTTATTATTCACTGCTAATGAGCTCTACCAGGTTATTAAGAGAGGTGAATGCAGGGACCCTGATGACGAACTTTACAGCTTCTCTAGACTCGGGTGAGATTCCAGATGATTGGAGAGTAGCCATTGTTGTTCCTTTGTTTAAGAAATGAATAGAGTTAATCCAGGAAATTATAGGGTGATGAGTCTCATTTCAGTTATTTCAAGCTATTGGAGAGGATTTTTCGGAATAGCATTTACACTCATTTGGAAGAGAATGGGCTAATTGGGCAGCAAATCAAGTCTTACTAACATGATTTTTTTTCTTTGAGAAGGTGATCGATAAGGGTAGAGCAGTGGGAGTTGTATATTGTGACTTTAGTAAGGCATTTAATAAATATGGTAGGCTGGATCACTCTTATGCAAAGAATAGAGGGATATGGATCATGTTCAGGCAGAAAAGATCAGTTTAGCTAGGCATCGTGTTCGGTACAAATATTGTGGGCCGCAGGGCCCGTTTCTGTGCTGTACTGGTCTCTGATCCAGATGATTAAGATGCGTTGGATCCATGGTGACTTGATCGTTTAGAACTTGTAGATGACAGGGGGATGTGGTGCAAGGGAGTTATTCTGGCTGGAGTTCTATGACCAGTTGAGTTCCACAGAAATCTCTTCTGGGACCTCTTTGTGATATATATAAACTGCATGAATGTAAATGTAGATGAGTTGGTTGGTATGTTTGCAGACAGCACCACAAATGGTAGAGTATCGGACAGTGAAAAGGTTGTCAAAGTATACTGTGGGATATAGATCAGCTACAGAAATAGGTGAAGAAATGGCAGGTGGAGATTAATCCATGCAAGTGTGAGGTCGAATGTAAGGAGCTATGCAGTTGATGTACAGAGGGATATTGGGGTCCACGTGCACAGCTCCCTGAAAGTGGCAACTCAAGTAGCTGGAGTGGTAAAGAAGGCGTGTGGTCTGCTTGCCTTCATTAGTCGGGGCATTAAATGTTGGGGTTAGGAAGTCACGTTGTTTCTAGGACTTTGGTTATGCCAGATTTGGAGTTCTGGTCACCCCATTACGGGAAGAATATGGAGGCTTTGGTGGGGTGCAGAAGAGGGTTACCAGAATGTTGCCTGGATTAGAAGCCATTAGCTGAGGTTGGACAAATTTGGGTAAAATACAAAGTGCTGAAGCAACTCAGTGGGTCAGGTAACAATTGTAGAAGTAATGGTAGATGATGTTTTGGATGAGGGCCATTCTTCAGACTGATTTTAGTGGGGAGGGGGTGGGACAAAGCCTGGTGAATACAGGCCTGGTACCTGTATAGGTGGATATAGGTAAGTGAGGTTTGACTAGCAGATAGGTGGACAAAGGTGTGAAATGTAAAGCCTGAGGGAGGCGTATAGGTAAAAGGGGACAGGGGTGGGGTGGGGTGGGGGAGGACAGGCAGGGTCGTGGGAGAAGTGAATGCACTCCGGGGTAGAGGGGAGACCAGGAAAGGGGAGGTGACAAAGTTGGATATCGGATGCTTAGACGAGACCTGATAGAAGTTGATGAGAGGCATAAATAGATGGACATTCAGAACCTTTTACCACAGGATGGAAATATCAAGCACTAAAGGGCACAGCTTTAAGGTGAGAGAGGCTAAAGGAGATCTGCAGGGCAAATGATTTTTACACAGAGGGTGATGAGTGCCTTGAATGCGCTTCCAGGGATGGTGGTGGAGGCAGATAAAATAGTGGCAATTAAGAGGCTTTTGGATAAGCTCAAAGACCAGAAGGGAATGGTGGGATATGGATTGTGAATAAGCAAAGTAGATTAGTTTAACTTGGCATCGTGTTCAGCGCGGATATTGTGGGCATGGGACCTTTTCCTGTGCTGTATAGTTCTGTGTCGTATGTACCAAGCCAAGGAGATTGTTGGAGGGGAAGCCTCTAATTGAGTGGCAATGTTTAGTTTAGAGATACAGAGTGACATAGGCCTTTCGGCCCACCGAGTCCACACCGACCAGCGATCATCCGTACACTAGTTCTATACACTAGAAACAATTTACAGAAGCCAATTATCCCACAAACCTGCACATCTTTAGAATGTGGGAGGAAACCGGAGCACCCGGAGAAAACTCGTGCGGTCACAGAAAGAATGTGTGACCTCCGTACAGACAGCACCCACAGTCAGGATCGAACCCAGGACTCTGGCGCTGTAAGGCAGCAACTCTACTGCTGCGCCACTGTGCTGCCCCATCTGAAATAACTAATCAAATTATACCACTGCCGTTTTTGACTTTAATCAGAAATAAGCTGGATAAAGCTGGATAAAGCTATGGATCAACGATGGGGGAAGAATACTGGCAGTGCTATGGACCCAAGGGCCTGAGCAAAACAGAGCGATTGAGCAGCCAAAGAGGATGGAAAATATCAGTGAACCAGATGAAATCCCAGAGGAGGGCCAGGAATCAGGGAGGGAGCAGTGAGAGGATTTCACACAACTTGTTCAGAGAGGAGGATTATTGGGAATCACAGAAGGGGAGCGGGTACAGATGCTGTAGTTGTAACACCTATCCCTATAGCTCCTCCCCCCTCCATCGAGGTGAGACAGATTCACATGTTCCCCCTCTGAAGTGACACCAAGTGTGGATTGGATGACAGTTTTGCCAAACACTTGCACTTGGTCCACATTGGCCTGCTTGATCTCCTGGTTGCTAATCATCTTAACTTACATTTCCATACTGACCATTCTGGCCTGGGCCGCCTCCATTGCCAGAGTGAGGCCACAGGCAAACTGGAAGAACAGCACGACACATTCCGCTCGGGTAGCTTCTAACCCATGGTATGAACATTGAATTCACCAATTTTAGGTGGACACATCTCCCTTTTTTACCCCTCTTTTCCCTACGCCCCCACCTGGGTGTACACCCAATTCTCCCACTATCCCGCAACCCTTTTACCCACCCCACACCTCCCTCCTACTTGCATCCCTTGTATCCTTTCCTGTGGCTTCACATTTCACTCCTCTTTCCTTATCATACACCCTTTATGTCTCTTTTTCATCATTTAGTCCACCTATCTGACAATAAACATTCCCCTCACCTGTATCCACCTATTGCTTGCAGGCGTTCTTCCACCCCACCTCTTCTCCAGTTTTCTCCTGTCCTACAATCAGTCTGAAGAATGGGCCAAACCAGAAATGTCACTTATCCGTGTCCTTCAGAGATGCTGGAGTTACTCCAGAACTTTGTGTTGTTGTTTTTTAAAGAAATCACAAATTCTTAATTATATTGTTTAAGAGGATAATCAGAGTAAAGGGTTGGTCTATTTGGGACCACAGGCAGTCTGTGTAAAACCAAAGGATTGAGGACAGGTGTGAAATGAATATTTATCTGTATTCACTAAGAAGGATATGTATTTGAAGAGTTCATGGAAGCGGTATAAGATATCTTGGTGAACTTAAAGGGAGATGCATCCCTGGGGCCTGATGACATGCATTCCAGACTCTTATGTCAAGCAAAGGAAGAGATTGCTGAGGCATGCTAACTTTGGCAATCTTTAATGACTATATATATGAGGTGCTGGAAGATGGAGCAGGTGAATGTGGTATCTTTATCGAAGAAGGACACTAGATTGCCAGGTAATTACAGGGCTGTAAGTTATGTTAGCAATAGAAAAGTAACTGGAAAAACCTCTTGTGGGGCTGGATTAATCTACACTTGGCAAGGCAACAATTAACTTGTCTTTGGATAGCGGCATTTAAAAGACTAGGATAGACACATGGATGTGCAGGGAATGGAGGGATATGGATCACGTGCAGCAGATTAAATTAGTTTATCTTGGCATCATGGTTAGGACAGTTATTGTGAGCCAAAGAGCCTGTTCCTGTGCTGAACTGTTCTAAATTCATTGCTGGCCTTGGGTATATCTGTGTGGAGTTAACCTGTTCTATCCATGACTTTCATATGGGTCCCCAAGGCATGCTGGTAGGTTAAATTACTACATGGTATAGGCAAATAACAAACAGATTGAAGGTTGATGATGGATTTATGTTAGAGAGCATAAATTTTGCACAGAAATACAGTGAGAGGGGGAGGGAGTATTGGAATTGCGCCCCTGGGAGCTTCCATGGACCTAGTGGCCAATTGCACCAGACGCATCATTATAGCATAAACCAAGCTGGCAAAATTACCTCCCTCATTGAATAATATATAATATAAGAAAATAACTGCAGATGCTGGTACAAATCGAAGGTATTTATTCACAAAATGCTGGAGTAACTCAGCAGGTCAGGCAGCATCTCAGCAGAGAAGGAATGGGTGACGTTTCGGGTCGAGACCCTTCTTCAGACTGATGTCAGGGGGGCGGGACAAAGGAAGGATATAGGTGGAGACAGGAAGATAGAGGGAGAACTGGGAAGGGGGAGGGGAAGAGAGGGACAGAGGAACTATCTAAAGTTGGAGAAGTCGATGTTCATACCACTGGGCTGCAAGCTGCCCAGGCGAAATATGAGGTGCTGCTCCTCCAATTTCCAGTGGGCCTCACTATGGCACTGGAGGAGGCCCATGACAGAAAGGTCAGACTGGGAATGGGAGGGGGAGTTGAAGTGCTCGGCCATCATGAGATCATTGAACTTATTGAACTCATTGAAGTTGAGAGCAAGTGTCTCTCCCTCCAGCTGAAACAATCAATGTAAAATTTAATACAATTCTGATGAATAAATGTAATTGGCAGGAAACATCAGAGACATAAATTGAAGATAAAACCGTAACTGCACAAGAGGATCTGATGGAACATTTCCTTAACATGTTCACAGAATGTGATCGTTTTCGCAGAAGTGATCAGTTATAAAATTTACTGCAGCATGAGAGGGGGGAAAAGCAACTGTAAACTCAGTGAAAAAAGTGCTGCCCTCCTGTTTAAAGTCCTTTGCCTGAAGAATAACTCAATATTAGCCTTGACAGTTGGTGGTGCTCTTGCCCAACTCCATGTTCATAGCTGCAACACTTTGCTGAAGCATTGTAATTATTCTTACAAATTCAGACGGAGCGTTATGGAGCTATGCAGCACAGAAAGAGGCCCTTCGGCCCACATTGCTCATGCCAATCTGTGCTCGCCCCATTTCTCTACACTTGGCCCGTCTAAAGGCTTCACGATGCCTCGGTACACGTGACAATAGTAAACCAATGCCGGTGCCAACCTTCCCAACTGACCTAGATCCTGTTGTGAACTCAGATATCCTTCCTCGTCTACTATATCACAGATTTTTGTGCCATCTGTGCGGCTGACAGGAAAAGCAGCCATTAGTGCCAGAGTGGCTACTGTTGGTACATAAAAGGAGCACAGGCAGAGTGGAGCTGGCGTGTGTTGAGGTGCAGTGCTTTGTTGAGAGTAAGTGCTGAGGCTTTAGCTCATGAGGCTCAGACAGAGACTGCGCAGAGGGTAATAGTAAGATAAGGCAGGGTCTTTTGGTGTTCGTGTAATGGAGGTAGCAGTTAGGGCACTGGTATGCTCCTCCTGGGGGGTGTGGGAAATCAGGGAGACTTCCATTAGCCCTGAGGACTGCATCTGTGGGAAGTGTGTGCAGCTCCAGCTCTTTGACACTGCATGAGGGAACAGGATCATGTGCATGCAGATGAGATCAGACCAGTTAGGCATCACGGTCGGCAAGACTGGGCTGAAGGACCCTTTCCTGTGCTACATTCTGTGTTGTTCCGTGTTGTCCTGCCCTTCTCTCAAACATGTTTCTGTAATGGCCATATATCCCTGTTCCCCAAGCCTTAAGTTTGTTCCTCTTTTTAGCCTCTTGCATTGAAATGCCACGGTCTAGGTTCACTGATTTCAGTGAATAGCTTAAAGTTTCCATTTCAAAAGTTCTGTTTGAAAATTGCCAAGAATTGCCTCCTCCAACCTCATCTATTGCATCCGCTGCTCTAGATGTCAACTCATTTACATCGGCGAAACCAAGCGCAGGCTCGGCGATCGCTTCGCTGAACACCTGCGCTCGGTCCGCATTGACCAAACTGATCTCCCGGTGGCCGAGCACTTCAACTCCCCCTCCCATTCCCAGTCTGACCTTTCTGTCATGGGCCTCCTCCAGTGCCATAGTGAGGCCCACCGGAAATTGGAGGAACAGCACCTCATATTTCGCCTGTGCAATTTGCAGCCCAGTGGTATGAACATCGACTTCTCCAACTTTAGATAGTTCCTCTGTCCCTCCCGTCCCCTCCTCCTTCCCAGATCTCCCTCTATCTTCCTGTCTCCACCTATATCCTTCTGAAGATCAGTCTGAAGAAGGGTCTCGACCCGAAACGTCACCCATTCCTTCTCTCCCGAGATGCTGCCTGACCTGCCGAGTTACTCCAGCATTTTGTGAATAAATCGATTTGTACCAGCATCTGCAGTTATTTTCTTATTCCACCTATATCCTTCCTTTGTCCCGCCCCCTGACATCAGTCTGAAGAAGGGTCTCGACCCGAAACGTCACCCATTCCTTCTCTGCTGAGATGCTGGCTGACCTGCTGAGTTACTCCAGCATTTTGTGAATAAATACCTTCGATTTGTCCCTGCATCTGCAGTTATTTTCTTATAAGAATTACATGTATATATTTACCAAATTCTATTTGCAAATTTTCTCTTCTAAATTCCAATTCCCTCCAACTTTAATTTTATTAAAAACTCTGCCTTTTCCTGATGCAAGACCTTCAATTGTGTAACGGTTGAGCAATGATGCCTTCTCTATTTGCAATTAAGTTTGATTTTTGCTTTAATTTAAAACAATGTAATAATGGATTTGGATGACACAGTTATTGTCCATTTGACTTGTGTTGTGCAAACAGCCGTACTCTTGTACAATTACTACAAAGCCACATTGAAGAGTCTAAATCATTGATCAAGATGATGTTTGAGTGAATGATGCTCACGTTACTTTAGGTAGTTACAGCAAGTTCCCAGTCAGTGTTCACTACAGATAACAAGGATGTGTGTGGTAATTTATTCTCCTTATCTAAAAGATACCAAATTCATTGCACAGTTCTGTACCTTTGATGGTAATAATTGAAGAATCACCCTCTGGGTTGCTGATCCAGTGCCAGTCGCTGCTACTTAGCTCATATTTGTTTGGTAATGCTGGTTCATTTTATCTTTGTTTCTAGCAACAGCTTCGTATGAGGATCAAGGTCACATATAACCTCAACGGATCACCGGTGCAAGATTTAGCAGAAGTAAATAACTTCCCCCCTCAATCGTGGCAGTGATTTTTGTTTTTGGATGGCAAGACCCCTCTTTTCCACCAGTGGATTTTGGTAAATCATTAGGAAGATCGTGTCCTAAGTGTACCTCCATGCATATGAGTCCTGATTGTGGGATACAAAAGTAATGAACTGAGGATTATCATGCCTACAATTGCTATTCATTTTTCGAAACCTACCTATGTTAGTCTCTATCAACATCAAGGTCACTGTTGGCGTATCAGCTCGTGGTATGCACTACACATTGTTCCTGCTTTACGCTACCGATCTTTGCAGAACTTAGAACAATTGCACAGATGTAATCCAGTTAGTGCTACCCAAGAGTCAATAAAAGTTCAATGGGTTTACAAGATTTCAGAGTCAAGATAGCAAAAAGCTATCGCTTGTCTCTTATCACTCACATTTATTGGAAATTGGAGTAGACAGCGTTATTGCTTTGGTGGGTTCAGTACTGTAATAATTTTCACATTCCAGAATGGATTTTTCATAATAAAATGCCCAATGGCCTTCAAAAGCATTTTTGCCCTTTTAACGTTTACCTGTGAACGTTATCAATGGAATGACACTCAACCAAAAATATACCTATAGTGGTGGGGGGATTGCTGACGCTAAGTCAGTTCATTTACTGAATTTTAATAATAAGTGCTAAATGTCTGTGACGATCGATATTTAGGGCAAGAACTTGAAGTGAATTATTATCCTGATATGAGAAACAATATCATTTTTCAAAAACATTATTTTAATAGCCCAAACTAGGTGATTTGATCTGCACTGAAGAGATTAGCAAACTTTTCTACTCATCTGAACTGGAATTTATGTTTGATATTCCTTTTTTGTTTTGCAACTTGATTATTTCTGTCAACAAACTATGTCTGTAAAACATTAGGAAACACTTTTGTTTCGTCTCAAAATCTGATCCATTTAAAATCTAATGACCAGGTTTTGTCTTTCTTGGACAACTTTAAGTACATCATGAAATGCCATTGTGTAGTTATTATGTAACAATTATTTTAAACTTTAAAAATTTCGAGTATTCGACTTTAAAAATGGCAAAAAAAACAGGTTTCTGTTGTAATAATATATTATAATCCTTATTTGTTGATGGGTATCCAACAAATCTTAATCCATGAATCCTTTGAAAATAAATTAAAATCAAATCATGTGCAGGAGAAAAACTGCAGATGCTGGTTTAAATCAACAGTAGACACAAAATGCTGGAGTAACTCAGTGGGTCAGGCAGCATCTCTGGAGAGAAGAAATGGGTGACGTTTCGGGTCTCGACCTAAAACGTCACGCATTCGTTCTCTCCTGAGATGCTGCCTGACCCACTGAGTTAAAATCAAATCAATTGGGTATTCAATTGCTTAGACTTGATTGCAAAACGGTTCTTGATTATCTTTACAAATTGATGTATTAAAACAATATGGGATTAAGAGAAACTTGAAACATTTGCAATGGCTGTCCAAATGAAGAGTGATTGCAATACAAGTAGTTACCCAACAAATAATAAGCATTGAAGCAAAATGCCGAGTAAAAAATCACGATTGTGCTTATGGTGTAAAATGTAAACTGGCTTCTCACATGTAAAAACAACAGTGTGACTCCAAAAACACCAGATCACCTGCTCTGAAAATGTCACTTCCACTGGCCATTTTATTTAATCTTTTAATTGGCAGGATGGGATTCGGCAAAAAAGGATATTTAGTTTTTATCACATAAAAACATTGCATCGTTTTTGACATCCTGAATGTAGTTGATGGTATATTTACTTGATGCTCTTGCCCTTAATGCCTGCATCCGTAAAAATGTAACTCTTTCAATATATGTTACAGCAAAGGCGGGTTAAGTTTTAAAATGTAGGCTTCCACGTAAAAGATGAATACCAGTGCTTTTTTTTGTAGACAAAAAAGTGCCTGAACGCATATAACAGATCCTGCAGCGCCAATGGCTGCTGTATATCAGGCGACCTTTCCATTTCTAGTGGTGGTATGTCGTACTGGCGTATACTGTCTCAAACAAAACATTGACAGCTGTTCCTGGTCTTAAGAGCATTAAAATTTAACTTTTATGTACAGAGTTTGTACACAGTAGTTTGTACAGCAGTGTGTTTTTTATAAGCACAATGTGAAATGATCATTAACAAGAGTACTCTGGTAAATGGAGCATCTTGACTACATTCTGCTTTCTTCATGTAAAACCCAGAAATTAATTGAAAGATATAATGCATTATCTGCTGTTATCCCTATTATAATGAAAATAGCCGATAGAATTGCAAGTTATCACAATTGTTAGTTTTAATACATGAAATCATACGGTTGTTTATCCACTTTGGTTCATTCTGATTTTAAAGTAAAAGAAATGTGGATATTGCTGGGGATGCTTTGTCAGCACATGTATGTTTACATATATGTGCAGGAGCATTGAACAGAGAACCATGCCTACCTGTGCATAATTATGGATTGTTATTATCTTCAGTCTTCATTTTGTTGTTAGTTAATTGACAATTTCAGATAACTTCATTAGTTCAATACCTTAATTAAATGCTTGTGCAATCTCCATTTTACAAATTCTGTATCATTTTCTAAAAAAGATGATATCAATTTTTTAACAGTCAGCGTGGAAACAGCCCCATCGGTCAAACTTGCCCACACCAACCAACATGCCCCATCTACACAGGTCCCAGCTGCCTATGTTTGGTCCCTATTCTTCTAAACCTTTCCAATCCATGTACCTGTCCAAATGTTTTTTTAACTTTTTGATTTAACCTGCCTCAACATCTCTGACAGCTCATTCAATATAATCAGGAAAGCAAATCAACCCAAAAAGAAGTTGCCCCTCAAGCTCCTATTAAATCATGTCTTGCACGTTCTCATCCAAATCATTGGGAGAGAGATGCCAAATAGCAACGGGTCCAGCACCGAACCCTGAGGCACCCTACTAGTCACAGGCCTCCAGTCCAAAAAACAGATTTCCACCATTGGCCTCTGCTTTCTCCCATGAAGCCAATTTTCTATCCAGTCAGCAAGTTCTCCTTGTGATCTAACCTTCCAGAGCAGCCTCCAGAGACATGCGGAACCTTGTCAAATGCCTTGCTTAAATCCATATGTACAGCTTCTACAGCTTTGCCCTTGTCGACCTTTTTGGTTATATCTTCAAACAGCTCAATTAGGTTTGTAAGACATTATCTCCCATGTACATTCCCTGATCAATCCTTGTCTATCTAAATACATGTATGTCTCATCCTTCAGAATACTTTAGTAACTTTCCAACCACAGATGTTAGACTCACTGGCCTATAGTTCTCTGTTTTTTCCTTGAGCACCCCTTCTTAAATAGAGGCACAACATTTGCCACCCTGCAGTCTTCTAGCACCCCACCCTCATTTAATGATGGCTCACAGATCTGAGCACGGACACCTGCAATCTTTTCCTCTCGCATCCAACAGTGTCCTCTGATATATCTGATCAGGCCCGGGAGATTTATCTACCCTCGTGCGCGTTAGGGCATTCAGCACCTCCTCGACCACAATGTTGACCGCCCTCAAGATACTTCTATTGACTCCAACAAGTTCTCCAATCCTCATGTCTTTCTCCTCAGTATAAATACTCTCTGAGGACCTTGCCCGTCCCCTGCGGCTCCCCACAGAGATGACCACTTTGATTTCAGAGGGGGCCTATTCTCTTTCTGGTTACCCTTTTCCCCTTAATGTACATAAAATCTCCTGGGATTATCCTTAATATTATCTGCTGGAGCTATCTCCTGCCCTCTTTTTACTCTCCTGATTTCCTTCTGTAGCATTCTCCTTAGTTCTTGAAACTCATCCAGGGATACCCTTGATTCCAGCTGCTTATACCTGCTGCATGCCTCCTCCTTATTCTTGACCAAAGCTTTAAGTTCTCTTGTCATCCAAGCTTTGTTACCACCACCTACTTTGCCCTTCACTCTAACAGGAGCATGCAAACCCTGAATTCTTGTCAGCACTCTTTTAAAAACATCCCACTTTCCAGAGGTTCTTTTTCCTGCAAACAACTTGCTCCAATCAGCTCGAGTGAGTTCCTGTCTAATACCTTCAAAGTTGACCTTGTCCATTAGTAAATTTACAATATTTAATAACCTTTATGATGGTGCAAACTTACATTTGGAAAATTGCATTGTGTACAGTTTCTCAGATGGAAACTGTTTTTGGAATTTAATAAGGCAAACTGTCCATTCATTGTCCATTTAATTATTTAAATTTATCTGTCGGAGATGTGGTCATAATTGTTCAGCCGTTAAGTAATTGCAACTGTGCAAGAAGTGTGATTAGCCAAGGAATTATGCAGTCAGTTATCAAATCCACTCCCCTCCCCAGAGTAGTAGATTAATTGCTGGGTTATGAGCTCTTAAGTCCACATATGTTTAAAAAGACTTGCATTAAGAAATCTACACAGATGTTTACAGAATGCTGACAACTATGTTAAATGTTGATGGCAAATACTTTAGCACACCTTTAGAAATTATTTTCTATTGCAGACTAGTGCATTTAATATCAAAGTAAAATTAAAATGTTACATTTGTTGGAAATCTGAAACGGAAAATATTAGACGTTCCCAGATAATTGGGCAGAATCTGGGGAGTAAAGCAGTTTTAGATCTTCGAGTCCCAATGAAAGTAATTGATCTAAAGCATTAATGTTATTTAGTTAGTGCCATTTAATAACTTCCTGTTGGCAGGGATCCAAATGCTTTCTTAGTCCATAACAAGGATATTAATTGTCATGCTTTCAGTCCTTTTTGTGGTTTAAGAGCTGCTCCATATATTTTTCAACCAGTGCAGTTTATCTCAACAGAGTAAATATCAACTGTAGGCGAGCGACACAGTGTCGCAGCTGGTAGAGTCGCTGCCTCATAGCGACAGAGACCCGCGCTCAATCCTGGACTCACGATTCTTTCGGTGTGGAATTTACATGTTCTTACTATGATTTTTTTTCTGGTTTCCTCCCACACCTCAAAGACATGCGTTTTGTAGGTTAATTGGCCTCTGTAAAATTGCCCCCAGTGTGTCGCAGGTGGATGAGAAAATCAGATAACATAAAACTGGTGTGAATGGGTGATCAATGGTCAGCCTTGGTGGGCCGAGGAGCTTGTTTCCATGCTGTATCTCCAAACTAAACTAAATTGGTGATATGCTAGAACCTCAGCTATCATAAGTTAATGTGCACCTGTGAGGAAAAGTTAAATAACCTTAAGTTTGGTTGTCGTAATCATGGTTTATTGTAAATTTCTTCTTTGTTTCCTTATTATATTCCTACATGAGGTGAACTTAACATGATCGTGAAATTGAATGTATTGGCTACAGATTATGACCACTCCGTTATCAATTTTCCTTTAAACAGAAAAGATGGAATTTATCAAAACTGGAATACTGTCAAAGAATGCTGACTGGATGTGATTTTGATATCCTAATTTTGCATTGTAGATAGGTCAAGAAGATGTGTATACATTAAATGAATTCAGAATATTTCCATGAAGCAACAATATGGGAAACACAGAGCTAGTTTGGGCAGCATCTGTGCACAGTAAAATAGTTGTTAAAGCTGTGATGTTTCTTGAGTCCCAATGTTAAAGCATTAATGTTGGTTTTTATGTTATTGATCCGATTCATCATAGCATAAGATTTTTTCAAAATATGGTGATTTGAGTTGGAAGCACTGGCAGGTGTAAATATTAAAATGAGTGAAAGGGAGATGCAAGCACTCCCATGCAGTTGTAAAGAGACTTTCATATGGATATTAGAAAAATGTATAGTGTCTAATAATATTTGAAGAGGGGACAGTTTAATTAAATATTTGTATTATTGAAGTCTGCTGGAGGCTTTTAAAATGATGTCGGTGGTTAAGATCAAGAAATCAAGCAGACATTTTGACTACTAAATTAAATTCCTTTCATACACTGTGCAATAAAGTTGAAAAAATGTTGGTCAGCATGTTTTAAGATGTTGTTGATCTACTAACATTTGTTTTTATTGCTTTGAATGTGTGCTGAGAGCAAGAGATTGCTGGTTCTGCACTTGCACCTTTCTAATGCTGTACAGACTTCATTTTTGAACCCATAGATTTGCTTTATCAAAACTTCAAAGCTCAAAGTGCAGCCTTCATTTTGTTGCTGGATCATAGATGGCAAAGTGTTTTGAGTACTGAAGAGATTTTTTTAATCACAGCTTTCATTCATATGGTGTAAATGCTCTCTTTATTGTGGGACTGCTTTAATAAATTTCATGGATGCGTCTAAGAATTTTGAGTTGGGTTAAGCATAAATTAATACACATGAATTAATTGAATTCTTAAGTCTTATGTTATCTGCCAGCATCTTAATTACTGCCAGATGAGTTAATGTACTTAAGTCAATGATACGGCTAAATCAGTGCAGAAAATTGATTTTGCAAAGATGATTCCTCATTGCAAATAATTTATGCAACAGACTCCTATTATGCTACATATTTTTAATTACTAAGCCGTTTTGCAAAATGATATCCCTTAAGTGAATGTATCCTTCCTTTCAATTTTAAAGAAAAGATGATGGTCAGATTTATGGAGGAGTGCAATTGCACTTTCCTGCTATTATCAGAGGCATTGCAAAAATGGAGGGGTGAATGCAGAGGGAGGCTGAGTTTGAGCATAAACGTTGCCTTGATTTGGAACTAAATGTGTAAAATACAGGTAAAAGTTATCTAATTTTTGGGGACTTGTTTAACCCTTATCTAATCCATACCTTTTCAAAATTGTTTGGAATTCTGTCAGGGTGCATGATTTATTGTGTAAATAGCCTTTTTCATATTTGATTTCTATTTCCTGATACATTTGAAGCAAATTTTATTGGGGAAATTGAGCCTGCAGTTTTGAAAGCTGGCATTCCATTGTTCTACTACTGCATTGTTACTGTACCATGTGGTGCCGTGCGAAAGAGAATTAAATCTTCAATTGCATCAAATTTTTCACTTTTTCCATTTCATCAGATGTGCCTCGTCTGTGATTCTCTTAACTATATTGTAAGTTTTATGAAATACATCTATCATTGGGAAAATAATTACTACAATTATTTTTGAGATATTGTACAAAATGTCCATTGGTCTTGAAGTGGATGAGACATAAAAGTTATAAACACTTAACTGGGTCATTTTAGATTTGTATGTTTTGTCTTTTGGGTTGCAAAAATTGATCATTGACTAATAAAATATACAGAAAACTCCATAGTTTTTTTTGCAGTGTTTTATTACTAGGATGTTTAAGTCTAGATAACAGGGTTATAATGTATCTTTGTTGCATTTGTTGGTTATGTGATGAATTTTAGAACCACATCCTAGCAGGCAGGTTTGGTAATGCTACACGGGAGGGGTTAAACTAGATTGGCAGGGGATGGGATCTCGTACAGGACAGAGACACATGGGAGGCTAGAAGTAGGTGGTGTGGGAAAGGGTAATGGACAGAACAGGCAGGTGAAAGTCAGAGAGTAAGGAAGGGGGGTTGGTTTAAACTGCACGTATTTTAATGCAAGGGGCCTGACGGGTAAGGCAGATGAACTTGGGGCATGGATAGGTACGAGCGACTGGGACATTGTAGCCATGTATGGAAGAAATTGTCTATTGTCTATAAATTAATTTAGAGGGAAATGAAAAGCGGAGACTTCACAGGTTTGCTTCAAGAGACTTTGTTGCACGATATCATGGAGAGATGGCGGCAGTAAACTGCTCACCAGTTCTCTGACTTCACAGCAGAATTAGCCGATAGTTATACTGTGCAGTAAACAACTTTTGCTTTTTGTTAAATACAACTATACGAAAATATACTATCTACTACATGTGTACCAATTATTTCAATCGTCATAACATACCTTTTGTTTATGTCAATCTTATTCAACAGCAGATGGTTAATACAAGTCAAACACAATACAAGGGCATCTTTATATTAGTCTATCTCACCTTTTAGGTGGACCGTGCCGCCATCCCCTCTCCGAGCCAATCATAAGCCCCCATTTACTGCAACGTGTCTATGCTACTAGCAGTAGAAGGCACGGGTGGTCTACTGTAACACACTGCTGAGAGAAACAAGCTTCCTTATCTCTCTATTATTTCATGTTTACATTTACCATCCACCCTTCAACACATTCCTAGACAAGAGGTAATACGTCTAATCTTATTTTGCCGATTCCCACGAACCCCTTCTACACCTGGTCAACCAGAGATGCCAATTGTCACATCCAAGCACCCTTTTGTTGCCTTGTTCAATTCCAATCAAAATTAAGCAAGAATGGATATTAATATTTTCTTCCACACCATGACTGAAATCTGGTTAAGGGAGGGGCAGGACTGGCAGCTCAATGTTCCGGGGTACAGGAGCTTCAGGAGAGACTGTCGTGAGGGGAAAAAGAGGAGGGGGGTTGCATTGTTGGTTAAGGAGGATGTCACGGCAGTGGTCAGGTGACATTACGGACGGTTCGTCTAGTGAGGCTATATGGGTTGAGCTGAGGAACAAGAAAGGGATGATCACCTTGTTGGGGGTATACTACAGACCCCCGAATAGTCAACGGGAATTAGAAGAACAAATGTGCCGGGAGATTGCAGACAGATGCAGGTCAAATAAGGTTGTTGTGGTAGGGGATTTTAACTTTCCCAATATAGACTGGGAAAATCATAGTGTGAGGGGTTTAAATGGGGTGCAATTCCTCAAAAGTGTTCAGGAGAGTTTTCTTAAGCAGTATGTGGAGGCCCCCACAGGTGAGAGGACAACGCTGGATCTAGTATTGGGAAATTGGGAAGGGCAAGTTAATGAAGTGTGTGGAGGAGCCTTTTGAGACCAGTGACCACAGTTTGATTAGATTTAAGATAGTTATGGATAGGGAACAGAGAGGGTCCACGTGTTAAAATGCTCAACTGGGGTAAGGCCCACTTTGAGGGTATGAGAGAAGGTCTCGCTCAAGTTGACTGGAGCAGGTTATTTGAGGGGAAAGGAACATCGGCCAAGTGGGATGTTTTTAAAAGTGTGCTGACGAAAGCTCAGGATGTGTACGTCCCCGTTAGAGCAAAGGGCAAAGCAGGCAAACGTAAGGAAGCTTGGCTGACGAGGGAAATTGAGGTGTTGGTCAAAAACAAGAAGGATGCATGGGACAGGTATAGGCAACTGGGATCAAGTGCATCCCTGCAGGAGTTTCGGGAACTAAGGAGTAAACTGAAAAAGGAGATCAGAAGGGCAAAAAGGGGCCAGGGGATGGCTCTGGCGGGTAGCATTAAGGACAATCCCAATAGATTTTATAAATACATAAGGGGGAAAAGGGTAACTAGAGAGAGAGAGAGTGGGACCTCTAAGGAATCAAAGCAGTCACCTCTGTGTGGAGCCACAGGAGATGGGCAAGGCCCTCAATGAGTATTTCTCTATTTACTGTGGAGAAAGACAGTAGGACGGAGGAACTTGAGGCAGTCAATGGAAGTGTCTTGAGAGCAGTCAGTGTTACCATCGAAGAAGTACTGAAGATACTGTCATGTATGAAGGTGGACAAATCTCCAGGGCCTGATCAGATATATCCGAGGACATTGCGGGAAACTAGAAAGGAAATTGCGGGAGCCCTGGTTGAAATTGGCTCCATGGCAGGAAGCAGAGGGTGATGGTGGAAGGTTGCTTCTCGGACTGGAGGCCTGTGACTAGTGGTGTGCCTCAGGGTTCGGTGCTGGGCCCGTTACTGTTTGTCATCTACATCAATGATTTGGATGAGAACATACAGGGCAAGATTAGCAAGTTTGCTGATGATACAAAAGTGAGTGGTGTTGCAGACAGTGAAGATGGTTGTGAAAGATTGCAGCAGGATCTGGATCAATTGGCCAGGTGGGCGGAGGAATGGTTGATGGAATTTAATACAGAGAAGTGTGAGGTGTTGCATTTTGGGACATTGAACAAGGGCACGACCTTGCCAAGGGCAGGATACAGTAAATGGTAGGCCCCTGGGTAGTGTAGAGTTGAAGGATCTAGGAGTACAGGTGCATGGTTCCTTGAAGGTCGAGTCGCAGCTAGATAAGGTGGTCAAAAAGGCTTTTGGCACTTTTGCCTTCATCAGTCAGAGTATAGAAGTTGGGAGGTCATGTTGCAGTTGTATAAGACGTTGGTGAGACTGCATTTAGAATATTGTGTTCAGTTCTGGGCACCATGTTATAGGAAAGATGTTGTCAAGCTTGAAAGGGTTCAGAAAAGATTTACAAGGATGTTGCCCGGACTAGAGGGTGTGAGCTATAGGGAGGGGTTTAGGCTGGGTCTCTATTCCATGGAACACAGGATGTTGAGGGGGGATCTTATAGAGGTGTATAAAATCATGAGAAGAATAGATCGGATAGATGCACAGTCTCTTGCCCAGAGTAGGGGAATCGAGGACCGGAGGACCTCGTTCAAGGTGAAGGGGAAAAGATTTAATAGGAATCCGAGGGGGAACTTTTTCTCTCAAAGGATGGTGGGTGTATGGAACAAGCTGCCAGAGGAGGCAGATGAGGCTGGGACTGTCCCATCGTTTAAGAGACAGACAGGTAAATGGATAGGACAAGTTTGGAGGGATATGGACCAAGCGCAGGTAAGTGGGACTAGAGTAGCAGGGACATGTTTGCCGGTGTGGGCAAGTTGGGCCAAAGGGCCTGTTTCCTCACTGTATCACTATGACTAAATCTGAATATGTCGTATTCTCACTTGCCTTTAAAATTTGTCCAATGCTTGGCTGAGTAGACATAACTTTTCAGCACTCCCGAAAACAAAGCCCTAAACTGCTTAAAAAAAAAGACGAACTAAAGGAATCAAGTACTTTAAATTAAATCAGAAAGTATACAGAACGTACGGATGCCTTCCAAGAAAGTAAAAGGAGGAGTACAACTGCCACAGAAGCAAGCAAAGGAATCAAGAAAAAAAATCGAAGGTAGGCCCACAGCTCTGATGGAGCAGGGGACTAGATTTGGTGACCCCCCCCCCCCCCCCCCCCCGGCAGGCGGTGAGTCTGGGGAGGGCTCCGGTATGAAGCTGGAGTCGACTACTCCCAGCAAGCGCTCTTTGACTCGGGTCAAAATACGAGGGAGTCGCCGTGAGTTACCAAAAAGGCCCACTGTTTGCCGAGAGGCTGCTGATGTTGTGTCTGGAGTTTCGGACACGAGTGACGATGAGGTAACGGGAGACTCCACTAGCAGTGGAAGTGGAAATGAGGAAGAAGAAGAAAAGCAAGAAGATACAGAGACTAATATGAAAACGATGCTTCAAGAAATTATTAACAGGCTTAAGAAAATTGAAGGAGATAACAAATTAATGAGGAGAGATAACAAGAAATTTCGTAAGACTTTGAAAAAAATGGAGGAGAAATTTCAAACAGTGACAAATAAAGTGGATAATATGCAAATGGAAAATGAAATGTTAAAATCTAGAGTGGAAAAAAATGAAGACTATTACTGCAGCAGCAATTGAAAGCAAAAAGACGGCGGAGAAGTTGGATGCCTTGGGAAACTATAGCAGGAGAAATAATGTTAAAATTGTTGGTTTGCCAGAGAGAGTGGAGGGGGAAGACCCAATTAACTTTTTTCAAGATTGGATAGTGACCACTCTGGGAATAGATAAACAAGGTCGGATGGAAATAGAAAGAGCACATAGGGCTCTAAGACCGAAACCCTCGGCTAATCAAAAGCCAAGATCTGTGTTGATTAAATTTTTAAGATATCAAGATCGAGAATTGGTTTTCAAAACAGTCGGGAATAATATAAGAGAGGGAAAACCAATAGAACATGAAGGTACTAAAATAATCTTTTACCCAGATATCAGTAATGCCTTGTTGAGCAGAAAAAAAGAATTTAATAAGGCAAAAAATATTCTATGGAAGAAAGGCTATAAGTTTACTTTGCTGCATCCGGCTACTTTGAAGATTATGATCAACACTGGAGAAAATAATTTTTTTAAAGACTTTGTCAAAGCAGAAGAGTATGCGGAAGAATTGCCATCGAGAAATGCTTAAGAAGATTCATGAATGATTGATTATTAATAAGATCTGTATACTATAGAGGGGATTAACTATTAAGGATTGTTAATTTTTAGAAGTACTTGATATATCGGGGGGGTTGGAGAATGTGGATGCTCCACCATAATCATGGGCACAAGTGTGGTGCGGACCACACCTCGTATAATAGAGGGGGGTAATGTTGCTAATCTATTTATTAACAACATTAGAGGGAGGGTCTATTTCTCTATCTTTCTTATTTCTTTTCTGTTTTTATACCTGGACTATGGAGGGGAGCACACTGAAATACGGCACAATGTAAATACCGGAAGAGGTATCAAGCAAGGTAAGGAAAAAGGAAAAAAAAAAGGAAAAGGGAAAAAAAAAAAAAGGAATGAATGGATAACACATTAAATTTTTTAAGCTATAATGTGAATGGGTTAAATGGACCGATAAAAAGGAAGAGAATTTTAACACAGATGAAAAAATTGGAAGTAGATATAGCTTTCTTGCAAGAAACACATCTAACGGAAAAAGAGCATCAAAAGTTAAAGAGAGATTGGGTAGGAAGTATGGTCGCATCTTTTAACTCAAAAGCAAGAGGGGTTGCTATCCTATTTAAGAAAACGCTACCAATTAAGATACAAAATATTGTAAGTGACCCAGTAGATAGATTTGTAATGGTACATTGTCACATTTTCTCAGAATTGTGGACCTTAATGAATATATATGCACCAAATATAGATGATGAGAAGTTTGTGCAGGGTACCTTTTTAAATCTGGCGGAAGCACATGAAAATATATTGATAGGGGGAGATTTCAATTTTTGTTTAGATCCAGTAATGGATAGATCATCAAGGACAACGACAAGGACAAGAGCAGCGAAGACAACCTTGAATTTAATGGAAAATTTAAATTTAATAGATGTTTGGAGGAAAAGCCATCCCAGGTAAAGAGACTACTCCTTTTATTCCAATAGACATGATACATATTCAAGAATAGATCTATTTTTGATTTCAGCTCAATTAAGGGGTAGAATAATACAAATAGATTACAAGGCTAGATTGTTATCGGATCACTCACCATTATTAATGAAAATTACGATGCCAGATAAAGAACAGTCAGTCTATAGATGGAGACTCAACTCTTTACTATTGAAAAGGCAAGACTTTTGTGATTTTATTCGAGGACAAATTGAATTATTTTTGGAAACAAATTTAAATTCAGTTGATGATAAATGTATTGTATGGGATGCAATGAAGGCTTATTTGAGAGGCCAAATTATAAGCTACTCATCTAAGATAAAGAAAGACTATAGGAAGGAATCTGAAAGATTAGAAAAAGAAATCACCGTATTAGAAAAAGACTTACAGAAAACTTCTTCAGATACGAAAAAAACACAACTTGCAAATAAAAAATTTCAATACAATACTTTACATACTTACAGAACAGAAAAACTAATATTATGAACTAACCAAAGATATTATGAATTAGGAGAAAGAGCGCACAAGGTATTGGCATGGCAACTGAAAGAAGAACAAATATCAAGAACAATAAATTCAATTAGAACAGATCAAAACATTATTACTTATAAACCTAGAGAAATCAATGAGGTATTTAAGCAATTCTACACTAATCTGTACCATTCTGAATCTGAAAAGGATGAAATTAAGATAAATATTTTTTTATCCAAGATACAATTACCAACAATCTCTAATGAGGAGCAGATGGGACTAAATGCCTCCTTTACTTTGAGAGAGGTGGAGGAAGTATTATATTCTTTACCAAGTAATAAATCTCCAGGGGAAGATGGTTTCCCGCCTGAGTTCTATAAAAAATTTAAAGATTTGTTGTTACCAGTATTTATGGAAGTGATAGATCAAGCGGAAAAAACTTCTACATTACCAGAATCCTTCTCACTGGCAATTATAACCGTAATTTAAAAAAAGGGAAAGACCCTTTAAATGCATCTTCTTATAGACCAATATCATTGTTGAATGCAGATTATAAAATAGTTGCTAAACTTTTGGCAAGGAGATTGGCAGAATATTTACCGAAGCTGGTTAAAGAGGACCAAACTGGATTTGTCAAAAAAAGGAAAATATCTGATAATGTAGCAAGATTTATAAGTATTTTACATTTAGCACAGAAAAGAAAGGAATTGAGCGTAGCAGTTGCTTTAGATGCTGAAAAATGCCAAGAGTGTCTATGGAAAAATTAACATGGAAATTTGAATTAGGTGGACTGCAATTACCAAATTTTAAAAATTACTATCTGGCAGCACAAATGAGTTTTATTTCATCCTTTTATCAAGAGGGTGGAAAAACAGTATGGGTTAAAATTGAAATGGATAAAATAAAAGAACTATGCCCAGAAGAATTTATCTATAAATGGGAAGCGAAGCTATTAGTTAAGGATCAAGAGTCACCTTTGCTAAAACATTTAATTAATATATTGTTGAAAACAGTTAAAGCTAATGATAAAAGATTTTTTCTAACAGCTAAAACTCCATTAGTAAAAAATAGATTACTGCCGTTTGCTTGGAATAATCAAATATTACAAGTCTGGGAACAGAAGGGTATTAAACATATGGGAGATTGCTACGAAGGAAATATTTTTTTGACATTTTCTCAATTGAGAAACAAATATCAAATTCCAGGGAATAGTATTTTTTTCTATTATCAATTACAATCTTTTTTAAGGGAAAAGTTAGGTAATTCAATGCTTTTATTTCAAATTAAAGGAATTGAATCCCTGATTCAGGGCAAGGGAACTAAAACATTTATATCTTCAATGTATAAATTGTTACAAAAATCTAGTCCAAAGACAGGAATTCAAAAATCAAGACAAAGATGGGAAACAGATCTGAATATTAGCATTGATGAACCAAGTTGGGAAAGATTGTGTTTAGAAAGTATGAAAAATACTATTAATGTGAGATATAGTTTAGTACAATACAATTTTTTACATCAACTATATTTAACTCCGAAAAGATTAAACAATTTAAATCCAAATTTACCTGAAATTTGTTTTAGATGCAACCAGGATGTGGGTACTTTTTTACACTCCACATGGGCATGTCCTAAGGTAACTCCTTTTTGGAAAGACCTAAAAAACTTTTTGGAACAATTGATGAATAAGACCATACCATTGGATTCAAGGTTGTTTTTATTGGGAGATACTAAAGGAATATTACCAAGATTAATTTTAGATAAATATCAGGAAAGATTTCTCAAAATAGCAATAGCAATAGCAAAAAAATGTGTGGCGGTCACTTGGAAAGATAACAATGAAATAAGAATTGCAAGATGGTATGCAGAAATGCGTAGTTGTATCCCATTAGAAAAAGCTACTTATAATCTGAGAAATAAATATGATTTCTTTTTGAAACTTTGGAACCCATTCACTTTAAAACTAGGATTAAGAATTGGAAATATTTAATTTCAGGATTGTTTTGATACCCCTAAAAAGAATTTAATAAGAAATTAGCCGGAAGTGTTTCCTTCTTGTCTCCAGGTTTCCTTCTTTCTTCTTTCTTTCTTTCTTTCCTTTTTTTAATTTTTATTTCTTTATCTTTCTTCTTCTCCTTTTTCCTCTTTTTTCTAACTGGGGGGAGGGGGGTTGTGGGTGGGGAGATAATACAGAACAATACAGGTATAATCGAATTTAAAATGTATAATCGGATTTATAATGTAGGTACCATCGCGTACTATGAGTTCATACATGTATTTGTTTTGTTAAAATTTAAATTAAAAAAAATTTTTTTTTTAATTGTCTTTTCTTCAGTATGTTTTTTGCAATCTTACATTCAAGGTGAACAGTAAGTATTCACTTCTGATTTTAGTGCTCCTTTGTGTTGGATGAGTTGCATTTGAGGGAGAAAGTCTATCGTGCAGTAGATCCAAATAACACTTTGTTAACAACACAAACCGATACAGGAAGCACTTAGCTAAAAGCGTGATTGCTGGTGACGCTAACGTGCTTTTGTAGACAGTGAAGATGGTTATCAAAAATTACAGCAGCATCTAGATCAAGTTTCATAAGTTCATAAGTTGTAGAAACATAGGAAAGAGATGCAGGAGGAGGCCATTCAGCCCTTCGAGCCAGCAGCGCCATTCATTATGATCATGGCTGATCATCCACAACTTCTCCCCATATCCCTTGGTTCTACTCGCCCCCAGAGCTCTATCTAACTCTTAAATTCATCCAGTGATTTGGCCTCCACTGTGGCAGAGAATTCCACAAATTGTAGGAGCAGAATTAGGCCATTCAACCCATCAAGTCTACTCCGCCATTCAATCCTGGCTGATCTGTCATTTCCTCTGAAACCCCACTCTCCTGCCTTCTCCCCATAACCCATGACACCCTTACTAATCAAGAACCTATCAATCTCCACCTTAAAAATATCCATTGACGGCCTCCACGGCCTTCTGAGGCAATAAATGCCACATAATCCCCACCCTCTGACTAACGAAATTCCTCCTCATCTCCTCCTCTTTTTATTCTGAGGTTATGACCGCTGATCCTAGACTCTCCCACTAGTGGGAATATCCTCTCCACATCCAAGAAAGATGGCGCCTGTCTGTGGTGACATGCTGCAAGCAGCAGAACAGAAAATAATCCAATATAGTCGTTCTGAGCTTGCATGTAAAAAAGAAACAGCCCAAATCAGTGCTGTAGCTAACAAGGTGCTTGTGCATTTAAACGCACTAATGCCAGATACATACATCGTTAAAATAGACTATAGGTGCAGGAGGAGGCCATTCGGCCCTTCAAACCAGCACCGCCATTCAATGTGATCATGGCTGATCATTCACAATCAGTACCCCGTTCCTGCCTTCTCCCCATACCCCTTAATTCCGCTAGCCCTGAGAGCTCTATCTAACTCTCTCTTGAATGCAGCCTTCTGAGGCAGAGAATTCCACAGATTCGCAACTCTGAAATAAAAAGTTTTTCCTCATCTCAGTTCTAAATGGCCGACCCCTTATTCTTAAACTGGCCCCTGGTTCTGGACTACCCCAACATCAGGAACATTTTTCCTGCATCTAACTTGTCCAATCCCTTAATAGACAACAGAGTATAGGTGCAGGAGGAGGCCATTCGGCCTTTCGAGCCAGCACCGCCATTCAATGTGATCATGGCTGATCATCTACAATCAGTACCCCGTTCCTGCCTTCTCCCCATACCCCCTGACTCTGCTATCTTTAAGAGCTCTATCTAACTCTCTCTCGAAAGCGTCCAGAGAATTGGCCTCCACTGCCTTCTGAGGCAGAGAATTCCACAGATTTACAACTCCGAGTGAAAAGGTTTTTCCTCATCTCTGTTCTAAATGGCCTACCCCTTATTCTTAAACTGTGGCCCCTGGTTCTGGACTCCCCCAACATTGGGAACATGTTTCCTGCCTCTAGCATGTCCAATCCCTTAATAATCTTGTATGTTTCAATAAGATCCCCACTCATCCTTCTAAATTCCAGTGTATACAAGATTATATACCCAGTCTTTCAACATACAACAGTCCTGCCATTACGGGAATTAACCTAGTGAACCTACGCTGCAGTCCCTCAATAGCAAGAATGTCCTTCCTCAAATTTGGAGACCAAAACTGCACACAGTACTCCAGGTGCGGTCTCACTAGGCTTGGCTTGTATACACTGGATGAGAGGGGATCTTATCGAAACATATAAGATTATTAAGGGGTCTCACTAGGGCCCTATACAACTGCAGAAGGACCTCTTTGTTCCTATACTCAACTCCTCTTGTTATGAAGGCCAACATTCCATTGGCTTTCTTCACTGCCTGCTGTATCTGCATGCTTCCTTTCAGTGACTGATGCACTAGGACACCCAGATCTTGTTTTACGTCCCCTTTTCCTAACTTAACACCATTCAGATAATAATCTGCCTTCTTATTCTTACCACCAAAGTGGATAACCTCACACTTATCTACATTAAACTGCATCTGCCAAGCATCCGCCCACTCACACAACCTGTCCAAGTCACCCTGCAACCTCATAGCATCTTCCTCACAGTTCACACTACCACCCAGCTTTGCATCATCTGCAAATTTGCTAATGTTACTTTTAATCCCTTCATCCAAGTCATTAATGTATATTGTAAATAGCTGTGGTCCCAGCACCGAGCCTTGCGGTACCCCACTAGTCACTGCTCACCATTCTGAAAGGGACCCATTTATCCCCCCTCTTTGCTTTCCGTCTGTCAACCAATTTTCTATCCATGTTAGTTCCCTACCCCCAATACCATGTGCTCTAATTTTGCCCACTAATCTCCTATGTGGGACCATGTCGAAGGCTTTCTGAAAGTCAAGGTACACCACATCCACCGGCTCTCCCCAGTCAATTTTCCTTGTTACATTCTCAAAAAATTCCAGAAGATTAGTCAAGCATGATTTCCCCATTGTAAATCCATGCTGACTCGGAACGATCCTGTTACTGCTATCCAAATGCTCCGCAATTTTGTCTTTTATAATTGACTCCAGCATCTTCCCCACCACTGATTTCAGACTAACTGCTCTATAATTTCCCATTTTCTCTCTCCCTCCTTTCTTAAAAAGTGGGATAACATTAGCTACCCTCCAATCCACAGGAACTGATCCTGAATCTATCGAACATTGGAAAATGATCACGTCCACAATTTCTAGTGCCACCTCCTTAAGTATCCTGGGATGCAAACCATCAGGCCCTGGGGAATTATCAGCCTTCAGTCCCATCAGTCTACGCAACATCATTTCCTGCCTAATGTGAATCACCATGCTCTGTGTCTGAGATCAGGCAGCTTCACTGGGCAGACACAATATGTGGAAATTTCAAATCAATCGACAAAGTAAGAAGACAAGTTTTAAATTGCAGGGAGTCAAAGTAAACTTTCAAAGAGTCTTTCAAAGGGAGCAGACCACCACATAGTCTACACTGAATACAATGTATTGGAAGTACTTTAGTGTAGGAAAATAACTGCAGATGCTGGTACAAATCGAAGGTATCACAAACTCAGTAGCATCTCAGGAGAGAAGGAATGGGTGACGTTTCGGGTCAAGACCCTTCTTCAGACTGATGTCGGGAGGGGGCGGGACAAAGAAAGGATGTAGTTGGAGACAGGAAGACAGTGGGAGAACTGGGAACGGGGAGAGGAAAGAGAGGGACAGAGGAGCTATCTTAAGTTAGAGAAGTCAATGTTCATACCGCTGGGCTGCAAGCTGCCCAAGCGAAATATGAGGTGCTGTTCCTCCAATTTGCGGTGGGCCTCACTATGACACTGGAGGAGGCCCATGACAGAAAGGTCAGACTAGGAGTGGGAGGGGGAGTTGTGGGTCCTTGGTGATGCTGGCTGCCTTTTGAGACTGCCTCTTACAGATCGTTTGCTTGGTGGGGAAGTCAGTACCCGTGATAGACCTGGTAGTGTTCACCACTATTTGTAACCTTTGTTCCTGGGCTTTTGCGTCGCTGAATCCCGCTGTGATTCATTCAGTCAATATGCTCTCTACCTGTAGAGTTTCAAGAGAGTATTAATCAATGTACCAAATCTCAATCTTCTAAGGAAGTAGAAGTATTGCTGGGCTTTCTTAATGATTGCATCAATGTGCTGGATGGAGTGTACAGTTAATGGCAAGACCCTTAATAGCATTGACGTGCAGAGGGATCTTGGACTCCAAGTTCATAGCTCAATGAAGGTGGCAGCACAAGTAGATAGGGCAGTAAAATCATTTGAGATGTTTGCCTTCATTGCTAGGAGATTGAGTATAAGAGGTGGGAAGTCATGATGCAGGTCCATAAGACGTTGGTTCAATTGCATTTGGAGTATTGCATGCAGTTCTGGTCACTCCATTACAAGAATGGTTAGAAGGTTTCAGCTACAGGGAGAGGTTGGATAGACTAGGACTGTTTTCTCTGGAACATCAGAGGTTGGGGAGACTTGATAGAAATATATAAAATGATGAGAGGCATAGATAGGGTAGACAGTCAGAAGCTTCGAACCAGGGTGGAATGTACAACACTAAAGGGTTGGACATGATGTGAGAGGGGAATGTTTCATTGAGATGTATGAAGCACATTTTCCTACACAGAGCGTAGTGGGGACCTGGGGTGGTGGTGGAGGCAGATACAATAGTTGTGTTTAAGGGGCTTTTAGATAGGCACATGAAAGTGCAGGGAATGGTGCGATATAGATCATATGCAGGCAGATGAGATTAATTTAACTTGACATCCTGTTCAGCACAAACATTGTGGGCCCATTGCTGTGCTGTTATGTTACTATATAAAGACCTGGCTGAGCCAATCAATAACCTCAGATACTGTTAAGCTTCTTTTTCTGCAAGTACGAATTTAAGTGTTCCGTTGTTGGTAAATATTACTGTTAAAATCTCTGAGGAGATAACGGAATCATTCTTACAGTAATAAATTAAATTGTCTTCAGAAGCTTCTATTTGTAAATGAACCATATTTAATTATTTACATGTGTTTTTAAGTACCGTTAATAAATAATTGAGATTCTGTGACTGTTGCCTTCTAGCTGCTAGGTAATTACAAAGGTACTTTGGTTGTTCAGTAACTGGGTAGGTTCTTATTGGGGATTGATAGTGTAAAGATGCTGATGCCAGATATTTTCAGCCAAGTTTCACCTTTGTGTAAATGATAAACACCTGAGCTAAGCTGAAAGGCAAAAATGTAACAGCTTGTAAGGGGTTTCTGTGCCGAGCTTTCGCCCGACCTAAGGTCCCCGTGCCTTGCTCTGATCCCTTGACCAGGCCGCGCACACTGGTTCCCCGTGAGTGGTTCGACCCACTCACCCCCTACGGTTCTAGACACTGGACTTAGATGCAGGAGCGTTGATAGTGCAGAAAAAAACTCAACCAGACCAGATTTGAAGACCAGGGTTTAAATGGAAAAGGCTTTTATTGAGCGCTGGGGACTATTGTCCATGAATACTTATACAGTTCTATAAGACATATCTATAAGACACATACCGAATTACATGAATACTTTTGACTATGAATCATAAAAAGCACAGTTCTACAAGACATATACATGAATACCTTTTACTCTGAATTCTAAAACGCACAGTTCTACAAGACATATACACGACTGTAAGATGGGGAACGTACGACACATCGCAAAATTGACCAACACATATTCCTTTACACACCCACGTTTATTCAAACCACCCTCCCCTCTACACTAAACTATGTCCAGGATATGCAGGATCGGGGTACATGCTCACCATGGGGCTATTACTGGGGTTACTGGCTGTTCGTGCTGCTACTCCGCTGCTTTCCGTGAAGGTCGTGCTTGTCCCCTGAGTTTCTTCCTTCCGTTTCTTGCGTTCCTTGCAGGTTTTCTTGCAGTATTTCTTCTCGAGTTGCGTGCCGGTTCCTCTCTCTTGCACTTCGCTTCTTCTTGCCTGTCTTTTCTTCCTCCTGCATCCGTTTGACTTCTTTCTTGCATGAGTTTAAAACCCAAAAGTCGTGGCCAGTTATACTATTCTGACCCGTCCTATCTCCCGCCAGATCTCGGGATCTCTTAATATTTTTTATTTTTGAAAAGCATATGTACAAATAGAAATAAAAAAACACATTTGTTACAAAGTTCTTACATAGCTTCAATTTTTAAATTTTTGAAGAGAGAAAGTAAAAATTTTAAAAAACTATAAACTTTGGGAGAGAAAAAAAGTGGGTTAAAAAAAGGATCTAACAATAAAAATTAAAGGGAGTAGATCCGGGAGACAATAACCACAGTTGTACATCCAACCCCTAACTCAAGTTTCAACTTTTAATTTAATTTTTTTATTTTAGTCCTGTGCCAAACCCATTTACTTTTCTAAAAATTCAATAAATGGAGACCATATTTTAAAAAATAACTCAGGTTTGTCGATTAAGGCAAACCTTATTTTTTCCAAATGCAGGGTCTCTGTCATTTCCGTAGTCCACATTTTAATTGTGGGGGTTATTGTTTTTTTCCAAAATGTAAGTATTAATTTTTTCGCAGTTATTAGACTGTAATCAAGAAAATGTACCTGACTTGCTGTAAAATTTGTAGTATGTTCTGATAATCCTAATATAATTAATTTTGGATCCATATCTAATTTTTTATTAATAACTTTAGAAACTATTTTAAAAATCTCCAACCAGAAGTTTTGCATTTTTATACAAGTTACGAAAATATGAGTTAAATTAGCTTCTTGAAATTGACATTTATCACAAATAGGAGAGATACTAGGAAAAATCCTATTTAATTTCGTCTTCGAATAATGTAATCTATGTATTATTTTAAATTGTATTAAGGAATGTCTAGTATTCAATGAACATTGATGTATATGTTGTAAACTTTCATCCCATATATCTTGCATTATAAATTGATTCAATTCGTCCTCCCATGCTCGTCTATAAGATTCTGATGACGGAATGTCAGTGTCAAGGAGAGTATTATAAATAAAGGATATTAATTTATTTGAATTATAATGTCGATTCAGGCATACATCAAGTGTTTCATCATCATCATCATCATCATATATCTACAGCCGGAAACAGGCCTTTTCGGCCCTCCAAGTCCGTGCCGCCCAGTGATCCCCGTACATTAACACTATCCTACACCCACTAGGGACAATTTTTACATTTACCCAGCCAATTAACCTGCATACCTGTACGTCTTTGGAGTGTGGGAGGAAACCGAAGATCTCGGAGAAAACCCACGCAGGTCACGGGGAGAACGTACAAACTCCTTACAGTGCAGCACCCGTAGTCAGGATCGAACCTGTGTCTCCGGCGCTGCATTCGCTGTAAAGCAGCAACTCTACTGCTGCGCTACCGTGCCGCCCTCTAAACTTGGACCTCTAAACTTATATTCTTGCATGTGTGATTTTACATAATCTCTAAGTTGTAAATATCTAAAATAATTATTAACATGTAATCCGTACTTCTGCTGTAAATCCTGAAAAGAAAGAAAAGTTCCCTTATGATAAAGATCTCCCACCCTTTTAATTCCATAACCTTTCCATTGAGCAAAGCCTCTATCTAAGACAGACGGTTTAAAAGAAGGATTATTCGCAATAGGAAGGAAAACAGATAATTTACTCAATTTTAAAGTAAGATTTAATTGTTTCCAGGTACGGATAACACTGTGTATAATGGGATTACCTCCATATGTTTTTTTATTTAAATTTATTGGAGCTAAGAGGATCGCACCAATATCGAATGGTAAACAATCCTCTTTCTCCATCTTTAACCAATCCGGTTGTTGATCAGAATCATCCAACCAGCAGGTTATATTTTTAATATTAACCGCCCAATAATAAAATAAAAAGTTAGGTAAAGCAATTCCTCCATTAATTTTAGACTTACATAGATGTCTTTTATTTATTCTATGAGTATTGTAGTCCCAAATAAAATTAGTAACAATTGAATCAATTTTTAAAAAAAACTTTTTTGGAAGATAGATCGGAATTGCTTGAAATAAGTATAGTAGCTGTGGAAGAAAGATCATCTTTATAGCATTACTACGACCAACTAATGATATAGGAAGTGTTTTCCAAAATTGGATATTTCTGTGTAATTTAGTGAGTAAAGGAGGAAAATTTAATTTAAATAAAGAAGTATATTTCCTAGTCACGTAAATTCCAAGATATTTAAACTTTTCATAGGCAATTTTAAAAGGAAATTGTTGAAGTATGGCCGGATTATGCTCCATTATTGGCATAATTTCACTTTTGTACCAGTTAATTCTATAACCTGAAAATGAACCAAATTGAGTTATGAGATTTAATAAATTCGGAATGCTAATTTCTGGCTTTGTAATATATATTAATACATCATCCGCATATAAAGAAATTTTATTGGTTGTATGTTTAGTGTTATAGCCATGAATATCTGAATTTGATCTAATACTCTCAGCAAGTGGTTCTATAATAAGGGCAAATAGAAGCGGTGATAGTGGACATCCTTGTCTACAACCCCTAGATAAATGAAATTTAGATGACAGCATTTGATTAGTTAATATTCTAGCTGTTGGGGATGTATATAAAAGTTTCACCCATGAACAAAAATTTTCACCTAGTTGAAATTTTTCCATCACTGAGAAAAGATAGGGCCATTCTACTTGATCAAATGCTTTTTCAGCATCTAGCGAGATGATTGCTAAATCTTCATTTAATAGTCTATTTGAATAAATTATATTGAACAAGCGTCTCAAGTTGAAAAATGAATATCGTTTGGCTATAAAGCCTGATTGATCGGGGTGTATCAATTTATCTATAACTAGACTTAATCTCTGAGCTAAGATTTTCGCTAATATCTTCTGATCAGTATTTAAAAGAGCTATCGCCCTATACGAACCAGGGACTTCAGAATCCTTATCTTTTTTAGGAATGAGGATTATTGTTGATTCAGTCAGAGTTTGTGGTAATCTCTGTTGTTTAAAGGTGTGACTATATACAGTTTGCAAACGTGGAGAGATCAAATCACTAAATTTTTTATAAAATTCATTATTTAAGCCATCAGGGCCAGGAGTCTTCCCATTTTTCATGGATTTAATGGTCTCTTCAACGTCTTTCATAGTTATTTCTGCGCCCAATAAATTTCTATCACTCACATTCAAACCAGGAAGGTTACATTCCTGCAAAAAGTTTTGCATCTGCGCAGAACTATCTGTTATTTTTGATGAATATAATGACTGATAAAATTGCAAAAATCTCTAATATCCTTAGGTAATTTAAGCAAATCTCCATTTTCTGATCTAATTTTATGAATTGTAGAATCATCTTCTAATTTACGGAGTTGACGTGCTAGCAATTTCTGTGGTTTATCTTCAAATTCAAAATGTTTTTGTTTAGTATATTGAAAAATCCTTAAAATATGAGCTGAGAGAATATAATTTAACTTATATTTGAGAGCTGCAATTTTATTATGTATTTCAATAGAGGGAGCGATGGCATTTGTTATGTCTAACTGTTTTATCTGACTTTCTAGGTCATGTTGTTCAGCTCGCTTCTTATTTTGAGACGCTTGAGATTAACAGTGTAGGTCGGCTTGGGGCATTGTGAGTATGCTGATGTCAGCGCCCCAGTGTCTGGACTTCGACCTGGTTTCGCAGGTTTCTGCATGGCCAATACCCATCCATTGTTCTGGCCGTGGCTTTGCAGAAACCTAGAGACTGGGCTGTAAGGTTTTTACTTTTGTGGCTGGTCACGAGGTCCTGCGGCCATCTTAGGACCCACGGATTGTGACATCCCTTGGTAAACTGACCGCAGCCTTTCTCCGCTATCAGCCCCAGTCTCCCGTTTAAAATGTCCAAACTGCAGCTCTTTGGTTTGGTGTTGATTACAGAATGAGGGAAAACTTCTCAAATCTTACAGTCCCTCCTGTTGATTTGATTAACCCCAGTTTATCGAATCAATTAAATAATGTGGTTGAGCAATGTTTTCCCGATTCTCCACATCCAGACCCCTGAGGTTTTAACTAACTAGTGTTCCATTGCGAACGTACAGTCCCCATCTTTTAGGCTGACCTTTACTGCCCGTGTCCCGGGCAAAACTATATTACAAGTATGTACATTTTCATGTCAGACATATACACCTACACCTTGTCCCAGGCCGATGCCTCCGCCATCCTACTACTGGTGTCAGCTTTAATGTAGGACATGAAAACAACACAACAGCAAAACTATACATTTTTTTACATTCCTTCAACACAATCATTCTTTATATAATTTTGAAAAAGGACAATGCAAAACATAGTTCACTCGGTGCGGAGGGGCCCCATCCTCCTAGCAGCTTGCGGCTGGGTCCTGCTCGCCCACCCGCACGTCAGCGATACCTCGAACCCCACATACACATATAGATCCCCTCATCCGGTTCCCACCATTTGTCCCAACACACACTCAACTGTTCTTTAGTCCCAGAAATAGTCCTGTGAGTGTCGTTGTCAAGTCTCTCCCACTCAACAGTGGAGTTGGCCATTGTCCTGCTCGTTTTCCTCAGCCACCACCGCCTGCTCGTGGGGACCTTCCCCGTGCATACCAGGCAGATCCTTTTGCCAACGGTGGCGCTTACCCTTTGGGCGATGATCGTGACTCTCAGGCACAATAACGAAGTGTCCCGATAAGCAAAACCTGAGGCGCTGGAATACTCTGAAGAGTTCAATCCCAGCCACCCCGGCCACCGGCCTTCATGGAAGTGAACTGCGGTCTCCTCCGCTTCTCTCCTTCCAGTCCCATCGGTCGCGATGGGAGCCGTGTCCCCGGAGCAGCCGTAAATGATGATGTCCTTGGTGCGGCCCCGATAGGCCCACCCACATCCGATCGCCGTGGCAACGATCCACCATACGAGTGCCTCCTTCCATTCCAGAAAACATAAAATATGGTATAGCCAGCCTCTTGGGGAGCGCTTGGCTTTGTTAATGCCCCTGCGGGCGGGTCTCTTGACCCCCAGCCTGCACCCCACACCTGCATCCTGGACGCATCAACTTTATTTACAACTATCCCTACAAAACTTATCTATATTACCTAATCCTTATCTAATCTAAAATATAATACAGCGCCGCCTTCCCAGGGCGGCTCAGCTAATCCCTGTCAGGGCTGCAGCGGGTCGTCTCCTGCGGCTGCACCACGCTGTCTCCCACCTTTGATCCTCCGCAGCCTGTCGCTGCCTGTCGGGGGCTAAACCTCCGCTGAAACGTTAGCTCCCTCCTCCTCACTTGGCTCCCGTACCTCGGGGCGTGATTGACCTCTGGCCAAAACTTTCTAGGTTGGGGTCCCCTGCTAGACCTACGGAGAGTCACCTTAGGCACTGCCCCCTGGACAGCCTGGCTGAGGACCGGTTCCTGCCATGCCGCAGCTCGGGTACCCCCCCGCAGCTGCCGACCCTGGCCCCTCCTCATCCAGCTCTGCCCCCTTGGTGCTGGGTATACCCGCGGCATCCGGCCTCTCTCTACCTGTATCTACAGGTGGTGAGCCTCCGCCCGCTACCCCCGCCTTCCTGGTGCTTGAGTCGGGGACGTTACTGTCGTCCCCCTCCGACTCCTCTTCCTCCGTAATGGGATCCAGCCCCTGGTCGAGCTGATCAGGCTCTTCCTCGTCTGAATCCCACCCAAAATGCGAGACCCTCCATTCCTGGAGAATGTCCTCCCCCCTCACGCAGGCAACCTTACCTGTCTGCGTGGCCTGCCTCATCCTTGGCTCTGAGTCCCCACTCACAGGGCTGGCCCCTGTGGTTGACCCCTGTGCTCCCGGCCTGTACAATTTACATTGATTGATATGAAACCACTTAATCCGCCGGGGCATCTTCACGGCGTAGACCATGGGGCTGGCTTTATCTACAATGCTGTAGGGCCCCGTGTAGAGTGGTTCGAAACTACCTACCCTAGCGTAGTTCCGAACCATTACCAGTTCTCCTACCTCCCACTCCTGCAGCTTGCGCGGCTCCAGCAACAGCTTGTTACCCAGGTGCTGCCTTCCCATGTTCCCAGCCGCCTGCCCGTGGACCTGCTTCAGATGCTCGAAGAGGTTCTGGACAAACCTGTCCCTCTTAACCTCTTCGAGCTGACCCTCCGTGAGCACCGGGGCCAGAACATGGGTGGGAGTGCGCATAACCCTGCCAGTCATCAGCTCGTACGGGGAATACCCCGTGCTTTTAGACTGGCTGGCCCTGATCCCCATGAGGACTAGGGGCAGGACCTCCGCCCATTTTTGGGGCGAGCCCATATCCTCCTTCCTCAACCTTCTTTCAGTGTACGGTTCATGCGCTCCACAATCCCTGATGACTGGGGATTGTGGGCTACGTGCCACTTCCCTTCAATGCCCAGGAGCATGAGGGTGTTCTGCATTACCTGTCCTGTGAAATGACTCCCTTGGTCGGACTCCACAAAACGAGGGAGCCCCCACCGTGAGAACACCTCCCGGACCAGGATCTTAGCAGTACCCAGTGCCGTAGCTGCCTTGCAGGGGAAAGGCTCCACCCACTTTGTGAACACGTCAATGAGGACGAGGCAGTACTTATAGCCTCCTTGGGTGGTGGGCAAGGGCCCGATGTAGTCGATCGGGATCGACTGCCATGGTCCCTCCACCCTCCTGACGTGTCCCATGGGCACTTTCCTTTTCTGGGGGTCTGGGTTATTGGCAGCACAGACGAGGCAGCTGGCACAGAACTCACGGACCTCGTCCCTAAGCCCCGGCCACCATCCCGCCTGCTCTACCCGCTGCCACGTAACCTCCGGTCCGGGGTGCCCTGCCCCTGGACCCTCGTGTGCCAGCTGGAGGAACTCCCTCCTGTGCTGCTGTGGCACAACCCACTGTTCGGCATGGAAAAGCATGCCTTCTTTTACAGAGAGGGTCGCCTTACCGTAGAGACCCTCTACCTGCTTGCCCTCACTAACAGCTCTGAGGACGGCTTTTAAAACAGGATCCTGAGCTTGGACGGTCCTCAGGTCCAGAGGCAATGTGACCTTTGGGGTCCCGACGTTACCCTCCTTACCCTGGATCGCTGCTATCTGCCTGTGCCCATAGGGGTCCCAGAAAATGCCACTGCGGGCGCCCTCCTTAGCCAGGGCGTCCGCCTGCTTGTTGCCCTCCCACCGGGGCTCTGTGGCGGAATGGGCCTTCACCTTATGTATAAAAACCTCCCCTTTCTCCCCTACTGCGGCCAAAATCTGCTCTAGCAGGGGTTTAACAGTTAAAGGCCTCCCGTCTGAGGAAGTGTATCCGCGACGGGACCAGATGGCCAGGTACTCGGTACACGAATTGCAGGTGAACATACTGTCCGAGCAGATCGTGTACGGGGTTGGGAACCTCTCTGGGTGGGTGATAACGTACGCCACCGCGGACAGCTCGGCCTGCTGCGCGCTCATGTGACTGGGGAGCTTAATTGCCAAGGCAATGCTTGCCTTGGGGCCATAAACTCCACATCCCGTCAGTCGTTCGCCAGCTGACACCGTACTGGAGCCGTCCACATAGATCTCCCGGCCTGTGGGATGGATCCCAGCCCGTAGACCTATGTCGACGTCCCAGACCCCCTCCACGGAACATCGATGGGCCGTTCCGGGATATACTAAATTGGCCGCGAGCTTGGGCTCGCACAGACCTTCAATCTTTAGATTCATCTGTGAAAGGAGGAGGGTCCAGCGCGCGATGCGGGCGCTGCTGACAGTCCCATCCTTGATCCTTCCATCCAGAAGCATCTGGGTGGGTGTGTGATGGGTGAGGAGAGTGATTGAAGAGGTCCCTGTGAAGATTAAAGCCCTCTTCACAGCCCAATGTGTGGCTAAAAGGTGCCTCTCGCAATTGGAGAAACTCCTCTCCACATCGGTGAGCACCCTGGAGGAGTACACCACTGGTCGCAGCCTACCGTGCCGTTCCTGCAGCAGCACGGCACTCAGGCTGTCCCCACTGGCAGCCACCTCCAGAGAAAACCCTTTCTCCCCATCTATGGCTCCTAAGGCTGGTGCGGTTTGCAGATCCCCTTTCAACTTCTCGAACGCGGCCTGGCAACCCTCATCCCAAGACCACTCCACTCCCTTGTGTAGGAGTCGGAGTAGCGGGGCTGCGGTGGCCACGTAGTCCTCGATGAAGTCTCTGCAATACCCGGTCAGTCCCAGGAAAGACCTCACACCCGTTATTGTATAGGGAATCGGCAACTCCTGCACTGACTCCCTCCTAGCCTGATCTATAGCCCTTTCCCCGGCGAGGATGGTCAGACCCAAGAATTTTACTTCTGGCAGACCGATCCGTGCCTTTTTCGGGTTTATCTTAAAACCCCTCCTAGCCAGCAGCTCTAGCAGCTCGGCCAGCAGTGGACCGTGCACCTCCTTTGTGTCTGTGAACAGGAGGAGGTCGTCCACATACTGCACGACCTGGTGGCGCTGGCTAAACTCCCTCAGGCTATCCGCCATGCACTGGTGAAAAATGCTGGGGCTGTTGTGGAAACCCTGTGGCAAGCAGTTCCAGGAATACTGTTGCCTTTAAAAGTAAAGGCAAACTTGTACTGCTCCTCCCGCCGTAGCAGAATGGACCAAAACCCATTGGAAATATCCAGCACCGTGAACGTGGTCACGGATGCTGGGATACTTCCTGTGAGGTCGGCAACTGCTGCCACCGTGGGTGCGCAGGCGGGGATATTACTGTTGAGGACCCGGTAGTCCACCGTGGCCCTCCATGAGTTATCCAGTTTCCTAACCGGCCACAATGGAGAGTTTACGTGTGTGGCTATTGGCCTCAGTACGCCCTGCTGCACCAGTGAAGACATGGCTATCTCCAAATCGGGTTCTGCCTCCTTGGGGAAATTGTACTGCCTCTGGGGTCTGGTCATGGGGTCCCCGTCTATGCTGACCTCGAACCCCACTACCCTACCACAATCGTGTTTGTGGGTCGCAAACGCGTTCAGGTTGCTCCCCACACACTCTTGTAGTTCAGCCGGGACCTCCGCCACCATGCGCTCGAGATCGTAACCCTCGGGCGGCTTCATGGTGCACAGAGTCCCTTTCCCCTCCTTTCCCCTAATTACTATTATCTCACCCTTACCGCCCTTGTCCACCCAAAGGCAGTGGTTCCGTAAGTCCATGAGGATCCCATGGCTTACCAAAAAATCGGATCCAATGATCCCCTTCCCACCCCCTTCTGTCCACTTCATTAGGATACATTCCCATGTAGTATGGAGTGCCCCCAAATGAATGGACAGTGGGATGGAATGTGCGCCAGCCTGTTCCTTCCCTGTGAACCCCGCCAGTGCGAAAGGGACCCCTGTGGACAGGGGAGAGTCAATGGGTTCCTCTGTGTGGGCCACGGTGCATGAAGCCCCCGTGTCCAACAGATAATTGCCCCTTTGCCTCTCCACTACCATCTCCACAAGCGGCCTCTTCCACGCATCGTAGCGGAGAGGACACAGATAGGCGGGCTGTGCGGGCTGATGTCATTGGGGAATGTCCAGTGTCCCTCCCGTACCCGGGGAGCCGGTAGCGACTGCCACCTTCCCCTGTGCGGCCATGAGGGACCGCATCACCTCGATCATCGTTTCGATGATCTCGGGCTTAACTGGGACATCGGCGCGCAGGGTGGTGCCAACCCTATCTTCCTTGGTGTGGACCCTGCAATCCTTCCGCCAGTGCCCCACCTTACCGCACCTGAAACACTTGGACTGTGCGGTAGGGTTACCCTCCTGTCGCCACTCCTTTTGGGCCGGTGCAGTAGCCTCCGCTACGTGCACCTTCCCTTTTACGAGTCGGGTAGTCGTGCTCCGGGTGTTTCTATACCCTACCGTGAGACGGTCCAAAACCGCCTCCTCCGTGCTATTTGTGGGATCAAACCAGGCTTTCGCCTGCTCCCTGACGGCTGCCTGGCTGTTTGACACCAAGCATCGGAGCCACTGGGCTCTCCCATTCCCGACCAGGACATCCCGCGCGGGGACGTGCGGGCAGCTGCTCTGATACACTGTCCACAGTCGCGCCGCAAAAACCATCTGGAGGGTCTTCCCTAATCGGGCAAATGGACCCTCATCGCCCATCCCCAAGACTTCCAGGACCTCGTCGCATAGGAGATCGTAGGTCCTGGTCCCTCTTTTACTTTCATCTGAGAGGCATTGGAGGATCGAGCTGTCCAGGGAGAACAGCAACAATTTTGCCCGTTCTCCCTCGTCGCAACCGTTGATTGCGGCCGTTTGCTCTATTTCTCTGAAATGCAATGAAGGGTCCCCTGATTCGGACCATTTTGCAACATGCCCGATCATAGCTCTTAACTGCTGGGAGTTGTGGGGCACCACGATCTCGCTCTGAATGGATCCGGCGTCCCCATTCAGCGCGGTGGGTCCCCGTCTGGTTTCCAGGACCGGGCACATGGGCGCCGGTGCCGAGTCCTCGACCGGGAGCTCCTCTCTCTCTCTCTCCCCTACACTACCCCTTTTCCAGGATGCCTCGTAGCTAGGGGGATCGCGGAGTCTGGGGGCTGAAGCCACCATGGTCTTTCTAGGGATCGGAACCGGGACCTTCGCACCCGCAAGTGACTGGCCCGCGGGGGGGGTTCATCAAACAGACCAGCCCGCTTGCTTTATTTAAAGCACCCCGCAGACCCTCTATCTCCTGCAGGCATGCCCCGTGGTCGGCCCCTTCCGACCTGTCCTCCAAAACCATCTTATATGCTGCCCTAACTCCCTTAAGGTTCTCTTCCTGGGTCTCCAGCTGGTGGCTCAGGGAAGCGCACTGCTCCCTGAGCTTGCCCTTACTGAGCATAGCCTCAGTGATCTGACACTCCATCAGCTCTACCCTGGCTTCGTGGCGGTTGGTCACGACCCGGCGCTCCTTGTTTAAAGAGTCCAGAGCCTCAATCAATTGGTTCCCACCCGCAGCCTTCTCCTCTACCTCCTCCTGAAGGTCCCTGATCTGGGCTGCCTGTGCCACAACCATGCGGTCCAAAAGCTGGACCTGCTTTTTATAGCAGGTCAGCCAGACCGCCTTCTCTACAGATTTCTTGTGGTCTTTACTGGCCGTCCACCGGATCGTTGCATCTAGTGGGCGCTTGTCCTCTAACAAACCACACATCCATTGTTTGGTGATATTCACCTTGCTAAAAACATAGTCCGCAATGCGCTCGTCCATTACATCCCTAGTTTTAAAATCTTTTTCTGGTACACTATCGACCTGCTGCCAGTGTCCCTTCGTGGTCGCCATTATCTGTAAGGGGTTTCTGCGCCGAGCTTTCGCCCGACCTAAGGTCCCCGTGCCTTGCTCTGATCCCTTGACCAGGCCGCGCACACTGGTTCCCCGTGAGTGGTTCGACCCACTCACCCCCTACGGTTCTAGACACTGGACTTAGATGCAGGAGCGTTTATAGTGCAGGAAAACTCAACCAGACCAGATTTGAAGACCAGGGTTTAAATGGAAAAGGCTTTTATTGAGCGCTTGGGACTATTGTCCATGAATACTTATACAGTTCTATAAGACATATCTATAAGACACATACCGAATTACATGAATACTTTTGATTATGAATCATAAAACGCACAGTTCTACAAGACATATACATGAATACCTTTTACTCTGAATTCTAAAACGCACAGTTCTACAAGACATATACACGACTGTAAGATGGGGAACGTACGACACATCGCAAAATTGACCAACACATATTCCTTTACACACCCACGTTTATTCAAACCACCCTCCCCTCTACACTAAACTATGTCCAGGATATGCAGGATTGGGGTACATGCTCACCATGGGGCTATTACTGGGGTTACTGGCTGTTCGTGTTGCTTCTCCGCTGCTTTCCGTGAGGGTCGTGCTTGTCCCCTGAGTTTCTTCCTTCCGTTTCTTGCGTTCCTTGCAGGTTTTCTTGCAGTATTTCTTCTCGAGTTGCGTGCCGGTTCCTCTCTCTTGCACTTCGCTTCTTCTTGCCTGTCTTTTCTTCCTCCTGCATCCGTTTGACTTCTTTCTTGCATCCGTTTGACTTCCAGTATTTCTTCTTGAAGTATTTCTTCTTGAGTTTAAAACCCAAAAGTCGTGGCCAGTTATACTATTCTGACCCGTCCTATCTCCCGCCAGATCTCGGGATCTCTTTGTTTAAAAGATATGTATTGAGTTTTCCCTTTGATCTGCGCTTATGTCCGGGGGTACCGGGGATGGCCAGACGGTGTTAATTGGTATTTCGTTGCGAGGTGATGGGTTTAACTGGTTTCCCATCACCTACCAGGTAGTTTTCTATGGGCTATTGTGCCCCCTTAACGAGATGAACTGTGTAGGTCGGCTTGGGACATTGTGAGTATGCTGATGTCAGCGCCCCGGTGTCTGGACTTCGACCTGGTTTCGCAGGTTTCTGCATGGCCAATATCCATCCATTGTTCTGGCCGTGGCTTTGCAGAAACCTAGAGACCGAGCTGTAAGGTTTTTGCTTTTTGTGGCTGGTCACGAGGTCCTGCGACCATTTTAGGACCCACGGATTGTGACATCCCTTGGTAAACTGACCGCAGCCTTTCTCCGCTATCAGCCCCAGTCTCCCGTTTAAAATGTCCAAACTGCAGCTCTTTGGTTAGGTGTTGCTTGCAGAATGAGGGAAAACTTCTCAAATCTTACAAGCTCATCATATCTCTAATGTCTGTTCCACATTCGACTTCCTTCCAAAGCGGTTGATTCCAATTTTATCACTCTCGTTGTTTTTCATTTTGCTAATATAAAGTGGTATTAACTGACAGAGAACATAAAACAGTAATGCAAAAGAACAGGTCCTTTGGCCCACAATTTGTTTTGAATATGATGCCAATACATCACTTATCTACCTGAACATCATCCACATCCCTTCATCCCTGCATATCCACACGCCTATTAATACATCTTCTAAATGCCACCCACCTGTCTGCTTCAACCACCACCCCAGCAACACGTTCCAGTAGGGTTGCCAACTTCCTCACTCCCAAATAAGGGACAAAGGGTGACGTCACCGCCCCGCGCCCCACCTGACCTCACCCAGCCAGCGGCCATGTGCTCCCGCTCCACCAATGGTTCCTACGCAACCTTCCTCCTGGCCCGGGCGGCCGCCATTGGTGGAGCGAGAGCATGTGGCCGCTGGCTGGGTGAGGTCACGTGGGCGCAGGGCGGTGACGTCACCTTGTCCTGTTTTTGGGAGTGAGGAAGATGGCAACCCTACTAATATGGGACAAGGGCAAACGTACGGGACAAACTAATCTAGCCCAAAATAGGGGGATGTTCCGGCTAATACAGGACAGTTGGCAACCCTACGTTCCAGACATTCATCGCACTGTGTGTAAATAATCATGCCAGCGTGTCTCCTTCAAACCTCGCCGCTCACACTTAAACCTATGCCCCTTGGTACTTGACACTTCTATCCTGGGGAAAAGGTTCTGACTGTCTGCCCTATCTATTCCTCTCATCATTTTATATACAACACCTTGTAGCTAATACCCCCTAATCCATACGTCATTCTAGTCAAGCTCCTCTGCGCCCTTTCCAAAACCTCCAAATCTTCCGTTAATGAGGGGACAAGAACTCCACCAGGTGGCGCCGTCAGCGATGGCAGCTTTGCCAACGATCTGTCTGTTTTTTCGGTTTTTTTTCATTTTCAGCGAGTTTTAAAAGTTTGTGTTAATGTTCTCCGGTTTGTTTTATCTGGGGGGTGGGGGTGGGGGTGGGGATCAGGGGATCAGGGGAAACCTTTTTTCAATCTCTTACCTTGTCGGAGATGCGATTGTTTTCCGGATCGTATCTCCGGTTGCTCTGCGGCCTAACATCGTGGAGCTGGCGGCCTTGCTCGGGACCGACTTTGTGCCCCACCGCGGGGCCGTGGACTTACCATCAGAGCGTACGCTCCCTTGCCTGGGATCGACGCTCCAACCGCGGCCTGCGGACTTTAACATCGAGGAGCTCGCTGTCTCGGGTTGAGACCGATGTCGGGAAACTCCAAATCGCAGAAGGTTTCGACCAGCCTCGACCCGGCTTCGATTGCCCGGCACGGGGGAGCTGAAATTCCCCCCCCCCACATCCCCCAATGTGGAGGACCCAAACGCCGCCAGCTATGGGAGTCACGATCGTCCCGTCAACGGAAGGCTCGAGGCCCCCGACCGCTGGAGGACAAAGAAGGGAAGAGATTGAACTTTTTTTCACCTTCCAACACAGTGAGGAATGTGGAGGAGTCACTGTGGTGGATGTTTATGTTAAAATGTATTTTGTGTGTCCTGTTGCTTTTTATTGATATGACTGTATGGCAAAATAAATTCCTCGTATGTTGCAAAACATACTTGGCTAATAAAGTATGATTATGATTATGCTGATAATACTCCAAATGTGGCCTGACCAAAGTCCTGTAAAGTTGTGTCATGACATCCTGATTCTAAACTCAATGCCCCCACCCTTGAAAGCAAGCATACCATACGTCATCTTTACTACTTTGTCTACTTGTGTTGCCACTTTGATGAACTGGTACCCCAAGATCCCTCTGTACATCAATGCTGCAAAGCGTCATGTCATTAATTGTATAGTTTTCCTTTGCATGTGACCTTCAAGAGTGCAATACTTCACACCAGATCGGATTAAACTCTCTCTGCCATTTCTCTGCTCGTTTCTGATCTACATACTGCTGTACACTTTGACAGTCTTCCTCTCAGTCTGTGACCTCAGCAATCTCGGTGTCATCTACAAACCTACTGACCAACCCATCTACATGTGCGTAAATATACCGCTGTGATCCCAGCACAGATCCCTGCGGCACTTCACTGGTTAATGACTTCCAGCCTGAATGTTCCCCTTCCACCACAACCCTCTGTGTTCTATCAAGAATTGTGTGTGTGTGTCTATGTGTGTTTCTGGCAGGGCTCAACAAGGAGTTCCAAGACTCATAGAAACATACAAAATAGGTGCAGGAGGAAGCCATTTGGCCCTTCGAGCCAGCACCGCCATTCATTGTGATCATGGCTGATCATCCACAATCAGTAACCCGTGCCTGCCTTCTCCCCATGTCCCTTGATTCCACTAGCTCCTAGAGCTCTATCTAACTCTCTTTTAAATTCATCCAGTGAATTGGCCTCCACTGCCTTCTGTGGCAGAGAATTCCACAAATTCACAATTCTCTGGGTGAAAAAGTTTCTTCTCATCTCAGTTTTAAATGGCCTCCCCTTTATTCTTAGACTGTGGCCCCTGGTTCTGGACTCCCCCAACATTGGGAACATGTTTCCTGCGAGAAAAAGTAACATTCCTCATTCGAGGAAAGTAAAATTGGGATTAAGCAGCCATGTTATTCGATAGTGAGGAGGAATTGCAGATCTTCAATGTAAAGTCATTTTAAACTACCACAATCAGCATGAACAGCTGGGATAGGGTGGGCTGGCTGTGTAGAAAGGAAGAGGTGAGGACTGGCTGAGAAAAGGGACTGAGATGGCAGTTTACGAGGGATAATGAAATATGGCAGTATTACATGGAAGGGGAAGCAGAGGGGAAAGAATGGATCTGGGAAAGGGTGGGACACAGATGAGTGAAGAATGCAAGTGTTATCATTACAGTTTGTCTGCATGTAGTTGGCTTTATATACAGTGCATTCAGAAAGTATTCAGACCCATTCACTTTTTCCACATTTTGTTACGTTACAACCTTATTTTAATATGGATTAAATTCATTTTTTTAATCATCAATCTACACACAATACCCCAGAATGAAGAAGCGAAAACAGGTGTTTAGAAATTTTTGTAAAGTAATTAAAAAGAAATAACTGAAATATCACATTTAAATAAGTATTCAGACCCTTTGCTATGACACTCAAAATTGAGCTTAGGTTCATCCTGTTTCAATTGATTATCCTTGAGATGTTTCTACAACTTGATTGGAGTCCACCAGTGGTAAATTAAATTGATTGTACATGATTTGGAAAGGCATACACATGTCTATATAAGGTCCCACAGTTCACAGTGCATGTCAGAGCAAAAACCAAGCCATGAAGATGAAGGGATTGTCCGTTGACCTCCGAGACAGGATTGTGTCGAGACACAGATCTGGGGAAGGGTATAAAACACTTTCTGCAGCACAGTGGCCTCCGTCATTCTTAAATGGAAGAACTTTGGAACCACCAGGACTCTTCATAGAGCTGGCCGCCCGGCCAAACTGAGCAATCGGGGGAGAAGGGCCTTGGTCAGGGAGGTGACCAAGAACCCGATGGTCACTCTGACAGAGCTCCAGAGTTCCTCTGTGAAGATGGGAAAACCTTCCAGAAGGACAACTATATCTGTAGCACTCCACCAATCAGGCCTTTATGGTAGAGTGGCCAGACGAAGCCACTCCTCAGTAAAAGGCACATGACAGCTGGTTGGAGTTTGCCAAAAGGCACCTAAAGGACTCTCAGACCATGAGAAACAAGATTGAACTCTTTGGCGTGAATGCCAAGCGGCACCACTCATCACCTGACCAATACCATACCTACGGTGAAGCATGGTGGTGGCAGCATCATGCTGTGGGGATGTTTTTCAGCGGCAGGAACTGGAAGACTAGTCAGGATCGAGGGAAAGATGAATGGAGATGAACGGAGCAAAGTACAGAGAGATCCTTGATGAAAACCTGCTCCAGAGCGTTCTGGACCTCAGAATGGGGCGGAGGTTCACCTTCCAACAGGACAACGACCCTAAGCACACGGCCAAGACAACGCAGGAATGGCTTCATGACAAGTCTGTGAATGTTCTTGAGTGGTCCAGCCAGAGCCCGGACGTCAACCCAATCGATCATCTCCGGAGGGACCTGAGTATCGACGCTCCCCATCCAACCTGACAGAGCTTGAGAGGATCTGCAGAGAAGAATGGGAGTAGCAAAGTCAAATGTGGGTCCCTTGAAGGCAGACATGGGTGAAATTATTATGGGTAACAAGGAAATGGCAGAAGAGTTGAACAGGCACTTTGGATCTGTCTTCACTAAGGAAGACAAAAACAATCTCCCAGATGTACTGGAGGACAGAGGATCTAGGGGGGTAGAGGAACTGAAAGAAATTTTCATTATGCGAGAAATAGTATTGGGTAGACTAATGGGACTGAAGGTTGATAAATCCCCTGGGCTTGATGGTCTGCATCCCAGGGTACTCAGGGAGGTGGCTCTAGAAATAGTGGACGCATGGGTGATCATTTTCCAATGTTCAATAGATTCAGGATCAGTTCCTATGGATTGGAGGATAGCTAATGTTATACCACATTTCAAGAAAGGAGCGAGAGAGAAAACGGGGAATTACGGACCAGTTAGCCTGACATTGGGGGTGGGGAAGATGCTGGAGTCAATTATTAAAGAGGTAATAACGGTGCATTTGAATAGGTCCAAGTCAGCATGGATTTATGAAAGGGAAATCATGCTTGACTAATCTTTTGGAATTTTTTGAGAATGTGACAAGTAAAATGGATGAAGGGGAGCCAGTGGATGTAGTGTATCTAGACTTTCAGAAAGCCTTTGATAAGGTCCCGCACGGGAGATTGGTGACTAAAATTAGAGCACATGGTATTGGGGGTAGGGTGTTGACATGGATAGAAAATTGGTTGGCAGACAGGAAGCAAAGAGTAGGAGTAAACGGGCCCTTTTCAGAATGGCAGGCAGTGGCGAGTGGAGTGCCGCAAGGCTCGGTGTTGGGGCCGCAACTGTTTACCATGTATATTAATGATTTGGAAGAGGGAATTAAAAGCAGTGTAAACTGTGAAGAGGATGTTAGAAGGTTGCAGGGTGACCTGGACAGGTTGAGTGAGTGGGCAGATGCATGGCAGATGCAGTATAATATAGATAAATGTGAGATTATCCACTTTGGCGGCAAAAACAAGGAGGCAGATTATTATCGCAATGGAGTTAGGTTAATTAAGGGGGAGGTGCAGCGAGACCTGGGTGTCCTTGTACACCAGTCACTGAAAGTTGGCATGCAGGTACAGCAGGCAGTGAAGAAAGCTAATGGCATGTTGGCCTTCATAACAAGAGGATTTCAGTATAGGAGTAAAGAGGTTCTTCTGCAGTTGTATAGGGCCCTGGTAAGACCACATCTGGAGTATTGTGTACAGTTTTGGTCTCCTAATTTGAGGAAGGACATCCTTGTAATTGAGGCAGTGCAGCGTAGGTTCACGAGATTGATCCCTGGGATGGCAGGACTGTCATATGAGGAAAGATTGAAAAGACTAGGTTTGTATTTACTAGAGTTTAGAAGGATGAGAGGGGATCTTATAGAGACATATAAAATTATAAAAGGACTGGACAAGATGCAGGAAAAATGTTCCCAATGTTGGGCGAATCCAGAACCAGGGGCCACAGTCTTAGAATAAAGGGGAGGCCATTTAAAACTGAGGTGAGAAAAAAACTTTTCACCCAGAGAGTAGTGAATTTGTGGAATTCTCTGCCACAGAAGGCAGTGGAAGCCAAATCACTGGATGGATTTAAGAGAGAGTTAGATAGAGCTCTAGGGGCTAGTGGAATCAAGGGAAATGGGGAGAAGGCAGGCATGGGTTATTGATTGGGGACGATCAGCCGTGATAGTAATGAATGGCGGTGCTGGCTCAAAGGGCCGAATGGCCTCCTACTGCACCTATTTTCTATGAGAAATTACCCAAATACAGGTGTGCCAAGCGTAGCGCCATACCCAAGAAGACTTGAGGCTGTAATCGCTGCCAACGGTGCCTCAACCAAGTACTGAGTAAAGGGTCTGAATACTTACGTAAATGTGATATTTCAGTTATTTCTTTTTTTTTTAAATTTGCAAAAGTTTCTAAACACCTGTTTTCACTTTTTTATTCTGGGGTATTGTGTGTGGATTGATGATAACAAAAATGAATTTTTTAATCAATTTTAAAATAAGGCTGTAATGTAACAAAATGTGAAGGGGTCTGAATACTTTCTGAATGCACTGTATGCATTTCATATTTGCATGCAAGACACTGAGTATGTGCAAGGTCAGGTCCATTTGTGTGCATGTGTGAATAGTGAAAGTGATGGTGTCCTCTTGTATGTGTTGTCTTCTCTTGGTGTAAAGGTCTCAGGTTTGTAGGGGGCTGCTGCAGTCTGAGAGTGATTAGGTGACACTGTGTGCTAATGATGGGTGGAATAAATGTTTTCAGGAAAAGACACACTTCTCAAAACAGGCCCTTTTCTTGACATGGCACTGGGCTTGAAAAGACCACTTTTTCACGACTGTGCGCTTTTTTCTCGCAAAGGTACTTTTTCACGACAAGGCAACTTTCTTGACAAGGTACTTTTCTCGACAAGGCACTTTTCTCGAAAAGGACCTTTTTTCAAAATGGGCACATTTTCTCGGAAAGGTATTTTTATACTGTTCTTGACTTCCCTTGTCAGCCACGGTCGCCTCTTACTCCCCTTAGAATATTTCTTCCTCTTTGGAATGAATTGATCCTGCACCTTCTGGATTATTCCCAGAAATTGCTGCCATTGCTGTTCCACTGTCATCCCTGCTAGGGTCCCTTTCCAGTCAACTTTGGCCAGCTCCTCCCTCATGCCTCCATAGTCCCCTTTGTTCAACTGCAATACTGATACTTCCAATTTTACTTGTTCCCTCTCAAATTGCAGATTAAAACTTATCAGTTTATGGTCAGTACCTCCTAATGGTTCCTTTACCTTGAGTTCCCTTATCAAATCCGGTTCATTATATAACATTAAATCCAGAATTGCCTACTCTCTAGTAGGCTCCAGTACAAGCTGCTCTATGAATCCATCTCGGAGGCACTCTACAAACTCTGTTTCTTGAGGTCCAGAACCAACCTGATTTTCCCAGTCTACCTGCATATTGAAATCCCCCTGTAACATTACCTTTTACATGCTAATTTTAACTCCTGATGCAACTTGCACCCTATCTCCAGGCTACTGTTTGGGGGCCTGTAGATAACTCCCATTAGGGTCTTTTTAACTTTACAATTCCTCAGTTATATCCACAATGACGCTACATCTGACTCTATGTCACCCCTCGCAAGGAACTGAATTTCATTCCTGACCAACAGAGCCACCCCACCTCCTCTGCCCACCTGTCAGTCTTTTCGATAGGACGTTCAGCCCTGAATATTCAGTTCCCAGCTCTGATCCTCTTGCAGCCACGTCTCTCTAATCCCCACAACATCATACTTACCAATTTCTAACTGAGTCTCAACCCACTTTACTTCTTATACTTTGCGCATTCATATATAACACTTTTAATTTGGTATTCACCTCCCCTCTCCCATTGGTTCCTGTTTCACCTGACCTTACTCTCTTATCCCTTCTTGAACTTTCCGTCCCATAACTTTTCCTGCACTCTCTTCTCCTTTAACTCCATCCCTGTACTCCCAATTTATGAACCCCCCCTCCTCGCTATTTAGTTTAAACCCACTGGTGTAGCACCAGCAAACCCTGTACAGTTATGTTACAGCTATAAAGAGAGATTGGGCAGGCGAGGACTTCATTCCTTGCAGTGTGGGAGGTGGAGTGATCTCAAATGTATAAAATCATGAGGGGAAAAGATAGGGTGAATGCACATTATTTTACCTGGAGTCAAGGATTCAAGAACTAGGGGGCATAGGTTTAAGTTGAGAGGGGAAAGATTTAATAGGAACCCAAGGGGCATGTTTTACACACACAGGGTGGTGGGTATATAGCACGAGCTGCCAGAGGAGGTAGTTGAGAAAGATATTATAATAATATTTTAAAGACATTTGGACAAGTGTATAGATAGGAAAGGTTTCAAATGACATGGGTCAAGCCTGGGCAGGTGGGGCTAGCATAGATGGGTTATCTTTAATAATAATAATAATAATACATTTGTCCCAACACACACTCAACTGTTCTTTAGTCCCAGAAATAGTCCTGTGAGTGTCGTTGTCAAGTCTCTCCCACTCAACAGTGGAGTTGGCCATTGTCCTGCTCGTTTTCCTCAGCCACCACCGCCTGCTCGTGGGGACCTTCCCCGTGCATACCAGGCAGATCCTTTTGCCAACGGTGGCGCTTACCCTTTGGGCGATGATCGTGACTCTCAGGCACAATAACGAAGTGTCCCGATAAGCAAAACCTGAGGCGCTGGAATACTCTGAAGAGTTCAATCCCAGCCACCCCGGCCACCGGCCTTCATGGAAGTGAACTGCGGTCTCCTCCGCTTCTCTCCTTCCAGTCCCATCGGTCGCGATGGGAGCCGTGTCCCCGGAGCAGCCGTAAATGATGATGTCCTTGGTGCGGCCCCGATAGGCCCACCCACATCCGATCGCCGTGGCAACGATCCACCATACGAGTGCCTCCTTCCATTCCAGAAAACATAAAATATGGTATAGCCAGCCTCTTGGGGAGCGCTTGGCTTTGTTAATGCCCCTGCGGGCGGGTCTCTTGACCCCCAGCCTGCACCCCACACCTGCATCCTGGACGCATCAACTTTATTTACAACTATCCCTACAAAACTTATCTATATTACCTAATCCTTATCTAATCTAAAATATAATACAGCGCCGCCTTCCCAGGGCGGCTCAGCTAATCCCTGTCAGGGCTGCAGCGGGTCGTCTCCTGCGGCTGCACCACGCTGTCTCCCACCTTTGATCCTCCGCAGCCTGTCGCTGCCTGTCGGGGGCTAAACCTCCGCTGAAACGTTAGCTCCCTCCTCCTCACTTGGCTCCCGTACCTCGGGGCGTGATTGACCTCTGGCCAAAACTTTCTAGGTTGGGGTCCCCTGCTAGACCTACGGAGAGTCACCTTAGGCACTGCCCCCTGGACAGCCTGGCTGAGGACCGGTTCCTGCCATGCCGCAGCTCGGGTACCCCCCCGCAGCTGCCGACCCTGGCCCCTCCTCATCCAGCTCTGCCCCCTTGGTGCTGGGTATACCCGCGGCATCCGGCCTCTCTCTACCTGTATCTACAGGTGGTGAGCCTCCGCCCGCTACCCCCGCCTTCCTGGTGCTTGAGTCGGGGACGTTACTGTCGTCCCCCTCCGACTCCTCTTCCTCCGTAATGGGATCCAGCCCCTGGTCGAGCTGATCAGGCTCTTCCTCGTCTGAATCCCACCCAAAATGCGAGACCCTCCATTCCTGGAGAATGTCCTCCCCCCTCACGCAGGCAACCTTACCTGTCTGCGTGGCCTGCCTCATCCTTGGCTCTGAGTCCCCACTCACAGGGCTGGCCCCTGTGGTTGACCCCTGTGCTCCCGGCCTGTACAATTTACATTGATTGATATGAAACCACTTAATCCGCCGGGGCATCTTCACGGCGTAGACCATGGGGCTGGCTTTATCTACAATGCTGTAGGGCCCCGTGTAGAGTGGTTCGAAACTACCTACCCTAGCGTAGTTCCGAACCATTACCAGTTCTCCTACCTCCCACTCCTGCAGCTTGCGCGGCTCCAGCAACAGCTTGTTACCCAGGTGCTGCCTTCCCATGTTCCCAGCCGCCTGCCCGTGGACCTGCTTCAGATGCTCGAAGAGGTTCTGGACAAACCTGTCCCTCTTAACCTCTTCGAGCTGACCCTCCGTGAGCACCGGGGCCAGAACATGGGTGGGAGTGCGCATAACCCTGCCAGTCATCAGCTCGTACGGGGAATACCCCGTGCTTTTAGACTGGCTGGCCCTGATCCCCATGAGGACTAGGGGCAGGACCTCCGCCCATTTTTGGGGCGAGCCCATATCCTCCTTCCTCAACCTTCTTTCAGTGTACGGTTCATGCGCTCCACAATCCCTGATGACTGGGGATTGTGGGCTACGTGCCACTTCCCTTCAATGCCCAGGAGCATGAGGGTGTTCTGCATTACCTGTCCTGTGAAATGACTCCCTTGGTCGGACTCCACAAAACGAGGGAGCCCCCACCGTGAGAACACCTCCCGGACCAGGATCTTAGCAGTACCCAGTGCCGTAGCTGCCTTGCAGGGGAAAGGCTCCACCCACTTTGTGAACACGTCAATGAGGACGAGGCAGTACTTATAGCCTCCTTGGGTGGTGGGCAAGGGCCCGATGTAGTCGATCGGGATCGACTGCCATGGTCCCTCCACCCTCCTGACGTGTCCCATGGGCACTTTCCTTTTCTGGGGGTCTGGGTTATTGGCAGCACAGACGAGGCAGCTGGCACAGAACTCACGGACCTCGTCCCTAAGCCCCGGCCACCATCCCGCCTGCTCTACCCGCTGCCACGTAACCTCCGGTCCGGGGTGCCCTGCCCCTGGACCCTCGTGTGCCAGCTGGAGGAACTCCCTCCTGTGCTGCTGTGGCACAACCCACTGTTCGGCATGGAAAAGCATGCCTTCTTTTACAGAGAGGGTCGCCTTACCGTAGAGACCCTCTACCTGCTTGCCCTCACTAACAGCTCTGAGGACGGCTTTTAAAACAGGATCCTGAGCTTGGACGGTCCTCAGGTCCAGAGGCAATGTGACCTTTGGGGTCCCGACGTTACCCTCCTTACCCTGGATCGCTGCTATCTGCCTGTGCCCATAGGGGTCCCAGAAAATGCCACTGCGGGCGCCCTCCTTAGCCAGGGCGTCCGCCTGCTTGTTGCCCTCCCACCGGGGCTCTGTGGCGGAATGGGCCTTCACCTTATGTATAAAAACCTCCCCTTTCTCCCCTACTGCGGCCAAAATCTGCTCTAGCAGGGGTTTAACAGTTAAAGGCCTCCCGTCTGAGGAAGTGTATCCGCGACGGGACCAGATGGCCAGGTACTCGGTACACGAATTGCAGGTGAACATACTGTCCGAGCAGATCGTGTACGGGGTTGGGAACCTCTCTGGGTGGGTGATAACGTACGCCACCGCGGACAGCTCGGCCTGCTGCGCGCTCATGTGACTGGGGAGCTTAATTGCCAAGGCAATGCTTGCCTTGGGGCCATAAACTCCACATCCCGTCAGTCGTTCGCCAGCTGACACCGTACTGGAGCCGTCCACATAGATCTCCCGGCCTGTGGGATGGATCCCAGCCCGTAGACCTATGTCGACGTCCCAGACCCCCTCCACGGAACATCGATGGGCCGTTCCGGGATATACTAAATTGGCCGCGAGCTTGGGCTCGCACAGACCTTCAATCTTTAGATTCATCTGTGAAAGGAGGAGGGTCCAGCGCGCGATGCGGGCGCTGCTGACAGTCCCATCCTTGATCCTTCCATCCAGAAGCATCTGGGTGGGTGTGTGATGGGTGAGGAGAGTGATTGAAGAGGTCCCTGTGAAGATTAAAGCCCTCTTCACAGCCCAATGTGTGGCTAAAAGGTGCCTCTCGCAATTGGAGAAACTCCTCTCCACATCGGTGAGCACCCTGGAGGAGTACACCACTGGTCGCAGCCTACCGTGCCGTTCCTGCAGCAGCACGGCACTCAGGCTGTCCCCACTGGCAGCCACCTCCAGAGAAAACCCTTTCTCCCCATCTATGGCTCCTAAGGCTGGTGCGGTTTGCAGATCCCCTTTCAACTTCTCGAACGCGGCCTGGCAACCCTCATCCCAAGACCACTCCACTCCCTTGTGTAGGAGTCGGAGTAGCGGGGCTGCGGTGGCCACGTAGTCCTCGATGAAGTCTCTGCAATACCCGGTCAGTCCCAGGAAAGACCTCACACCCGTTATTGTATAGGGAATCGGCAACTCCTGCACTGACTCCCTCCTAGCCTGATCTATAGCCCTTTCCCCGGCGAGGATGGTCAGACCCAAGAATTTTACTTCTGGCAGACCGATCCGTGCCTTTTTCGGGTTTATCTTAAAACCCCTCCTAGCCAGCAGCTCTAGCAGCTCGGCCAGCAGTGGACCGTGCACCTCCTTTGTGTCTGTGAACAGGAGGAGGTCGTCCACATACTGCACGACCTGGTGGCGCTGGCTAAACTCCCTCAGGCTATCCGCCATGCACTGGTGAAAAATGCTGGGGCTGTTGTGGAAACCCTGTGGCAAGCAGTTCCAGGAATACTGTTGCCTTTAAAAGTAAAGGCAAACTTGTACTGCTCCTCCCGCCGTAGCAGAATGGACCAAAACCCATTGGAAATATCCAGCACCGTGAACGTGGTCACGGATGCTGGGATACTTCCTGTGAGGTCGGCAACTGCTGCCACCGTGGGTGCGCAGGCGGGGATATTACTGTTGAGGACCCGGTAGTCCACCGTGGCCCTCCATGAGTTATCCAGTTTCCTAACCGGCCACAATGGAGAGTTTACGTGTGTGGCTATTGGCCTCAGTACGCCCTGCTGCACCAGTGAAGACATGGCTATCTCCAAATCGGGTTCTGCCTCCTTGGGGAAATTGTACTGCCTCTGGGGTCTGGTCATGGGGTCCCCGTCTATGCTGACCTCGAACCCCACTACCCTACCACAATCGTGTTTGTGGGTCGCAAACGCGTTCAGGTTGCTCCCCACACACTCTTGTAGTTCAGCCGGGACCTCCGCCACCATGCGCTCGAGATCGTAACCCTCGGGCGGCTTCATGGTGCACAGAGTCCCTTTCCCCTCCTTTCCCCTAATTACTATTATCTCACCCTTACCGCCCTTGTCCACCCAAAGGCAGTGGTTCCGTAAGTCCATGAGGATCCCATGGCTTACCAAAAAATCGGATCCAATGATCCCCTTCCCACCCCCTTCTGTCCACTTCATTAGGATACATTCCCATGTAGTATGGAGTGCCCCCAAATGAATGGACAGTGGGATGGAATGTGCGCCAGCCTGTTCCTTCCCTGTGAACCCCGCCAGTGCGAAAGGGACCCCTGTGGACAGGGGAGAGTCAATGGGTTCCTCTGTGTGGGCCACGGTGCATGAAGCCCCCGTGTCCAACAGATAATTGCCCCTTTGCCTCTCCACTACCATCTCCACAAGCGGCCTCTTCCACGCATCGTAGCGGAGAGGACACAGATAGGCGGGCTGTGCGGGCTGATGTCATTGGGGAATGTCCAGTGTCCCTCCCGTACCCGGGGAGCCGGTAGCGACTGCCACCTTCCCCTGTGCGGCCATGAGGGACCGCATCACCTCGATCATCGTTTCGATGATCTCGGGCTTAACTGGGACATCGGCGCGCAGGGTGGTGCCAACCCTATCTTCCTTGGTGTGGACCCTGCAATCCTTCCGCCAGTGCCCCACCTTACCGCACCTGAAACACTTGGACTGTGCGGTAGGGTTACCCTCCTGTCGCCACTCCTTTTGGGCCGGTGCAGTAGCCTCCGCTACGTGCACCTTCCCTTTTACGAGTCGGGTAGTCGTGCTCCGGGTGTTTCTATACCCTACCGTGAGACGGTCCAAAACCGCCTCCTCCGTGCTATTTGTGGGATCAAACCAGGCTTTCGCCTGCTCCCTGACGGCTGCCTGGCTGTTTGACACCAAGCATCGGAGCCACTGGGCTCTCCCATTCCCGACCAGGACATCCCGCGCGGGGACGTGCGGGCAGCTGCTCTGATACACTGTCCACAGTCGCGCCGCAAAAACCATCTGGAGGGTCTTCCCTAATCGGGCAAATGGACCCTCATCGCCCATCCCCAAGACTTCCAGGACCTCGTCGCATAGGAGATCGTAGGTCCTGGTCCCTCTTTTACTTTCATCTGAGAGGCATTGGAGGATCGAGCTGTCCAGGGAGAACAGCAACAATTTTGCCCGTTCTCCCTCGTCGCAACCGTTGATTGCGGCCGTTTGCTCTATTTCTCTGAAATGCAATGAAGGGTCCCCTGATTCGGACCATTTTGCAACATGCCCGATCATAGCTCTTAACTGCTGGGAGTTGTGGGGCACCACGATCTCGCTCTGAATGGATCCGGCGTCCCCATTCAGCGCGGTGGGTCCCCGTCTGGTTTCCAGGACCGGGCACATGGGCGCCGGTGCCGAGTCCTCGACCGGGAGCTCCTCTCTCTCTCTCTCCCCTACACTACCCCTTTTCCAGGATGCCTCGTAGCTAGGGGGATCGCGGAGTCTGGGGGCTGAAGCCACCATGGTCTTTCTAGGGATCGGAACCGGGACCTTCGCACCCGCAAGTGACTGGCCCGCGGGGGGGGTTCATCAAACAGACCAGCCCGCTTGCTTTATTTAAAGCACCCCGCAGACCCTCTATCTCCTGCAGGCATGCCCCGTGGTCGGCCCCTTCCGACCTGTCCTCCAAAACCATCTTATATGCTGCCCTAACTCCCTTAAGGTTCTCTTCCTGGGTCTCCAGCTGGTGGCTCAGGGAAGCGCACTGCTCCCTGAGCTTGCCCTTACTGAGCATAGCCTCAGTGATCTGACACTCCATCAGCTCTACCCTGGCTTCGTGGCGGTTGGTCACGACCCGGCGCTCCTTGTTTAAAGAGTCCAGAGCCTCAATCAATTGGTTCCCACCCGCAGCCTTCTCCTCTACCTCCTCCTGAAGGTCCCTGATCTGGGCTGCCTGTGCCACAACCATGCGGTCCAAAAGCTGGACCTGCTTTTTATAGCAGGTCAGCCAGACCGCCTTCTCTACAGATTTCTTGTGGTCTTTACTGGCCGTCCACCGGATCGTTGCATCTAGTGGGCGCTTGTCCTCTAACAAACCACACATCCATTGTTTGGTGATATTCACCTTGCTAAAAACATAGTCCGCAATGCGCTCGTCCATTACATCCCTAGTTTTAAAATCTTTTTCTGGTACACTATCGACCTGCTGCCAGTGTCCCTTCGTGGTCGCCATTATCTGTAAGGGGTTTCTGCGCCGAGCTTTCGCCCGACCTAAGGTCCCCGTGCCTTGCTCTGATCCCTTGACCAGGCCGCGCACACTGGTTCCCCGTGAGTGGTTCGACCCACTCACCCCCTACGGTTCTAGACACTGGACTTAGATGCAGGAGCGTTTATAGTGCAGGAAAACTCAACCAGACCAGATTTGAAGACCAGGGTTTAAATGGAAAAGGCTTTTATTGAGCGCTTGGGACTATTGTCCATGAATACTTATACAGTTCTATAAGACATATCTATAAGACACATACCGAATTACATGAATACTTTTGATTATGAATCATAAAACGCACAGTTCTACAAGACATATACATGAATACCTTTTACTCTGAATTCTAAAACGCACAGTTCTACAAGACATATACACGACTGTAAGATGGGGAACGTACGACACATCGCAAAATTGACCAACACATATTCCTTTACACACCCACGTTTATTCAAACCACCCTCCCCTCTACACTAAACTATGTCCAGGATATGCAGGATTGGGGTACATGCTCACCATGGGGCTATTACTGGGGTTACTGGCTGTTCGTGTTGCTTCTCCGCTGCTTTCCGTGATGGTCGTGCTTGTCCCCTGAGTTTCTTCCTTCCGTTTCTTGCGTTCCTTGCAGGTTTTCTTGCAGTATTTCTTCTCGAGTTGCGTGCCGGTTCCTCTCTCTTGCACTTCGCTTCTTCTTGCCTGTCTTTTCTTCCTCCTGCATCCGTTTGACTTCTTTCTTGCATCCGTTTGACTTCCAGTATTTCTTCTTGAAGTATTTCTTCTTGAGTTTAAAACCCAAAAGTCGTGGCCAGTTATACTATTCTGACCCGTCCTATCTCCCGCCAGATCTCGGGATCTCTTTGTTTAAAAGATATGTATTGAGTTTTCCCTTTGATCTGCGCTTATGTCCGGGGGTACCGGGGATGGCCAGACGGTGTTAATTGGTATTTCGTTGCGAGGTGATGGGTTTAACTGGTTTCCCATCACCTACCAGGTAGTTTTCTATGGGCTATTGTGCCCCCTTAACGAGATGAACTGTGTAGGTCGGCTTGGGACATTGTGAGTATGCTGATGTCAGCGCCCCGGTGTCTGGACTTCGACCTGGTTTCGCAGGTTTCTGCATGGCCAATATCCATCCATTGTTCTGGCCGTGGCTTTGCAGAAACCTAGAGACCGAGCTGTAAGGTTTTTGCTTTTTGTGGCTGGTCACGAGGTCCTGCGACCATTTTAGGACCCACGGATTGTGACATCCCTTGGTAAACTGACCGCAGCCTTTCTCCGCTATCAGCCCCAGTCTCCCGTTTAAAATGTCCAAACTGCAGCTCTTTGGTTAGGTGTTGCTTGCAGAATGAGGGAAAACTTCTCAAATCTTACAAGCTCATCATATCTCTAATGTCTGTTCCACATTCGACTTCCTTCCAAAGCGGTTGATTCCAATTTTATCACTCTCGTTGTTTTTCATTTTGCTAATATAAAGTGGTATTAACTGACAGAGAACATAAAACAGTAATGCAAAAGAACAGGTCCTTTGGCCCACAATTTGTTTTGAATATGATGCCAATACATCACTTATCTACCTGAACATCATCCACATCCCTTCATCCCTGCATATCCACACGCCTATTAATACATCTTCTAAATGCCACCCACCTGTCTGCTTCAACCACCACCCCAGCAACACGTTCCAGTAGGGTTGCCAACTTCCTCACTCCCAAATAAGGGACAAAGGGTGACGTCACCGCCCCGCGCCCCACCTGACCTCACCCAGCCAGCGGCCATGTGCTCCCGCTCCACCAATGGTTCCTACGCAACCTTCCTCCTGGCCCGGGCGGCCGCCATTGGTGGAGCGAGAGCATGTGGCCGCTGGCTGGGTGAGGTCACGTGGGCGCAGGGCGGTGACGTCACCTTGTCCTGTTTTTGGGAGTGAGGAAGATGGCAACCCTACTAATATGGGACAAGGGCAAACGTACGGGACAAACTAATCTAGCCCAAAATAGGGGGATGTTCCGGCTAATACAGGACAGTTGGCAACCCTACGTTCCAGACATTCATCGCACTGTGTGTAAATAATCATGCCAGCGTGTCTCCTTCAAACCTCGCCGCTCACACTTAAACCTATGCCCCTTGGTACTTGACACTTCTATCCTGGGGAAAAGGTTCTGACTGTCTGCCCTATCTATTCCTCTCATCATTTTATATACAACACCTTGTAGCTAATACCCCCTAATCCATACGTCATTCTAGTCAAGCTCCTCTGCGCCCTTTCCAAAACCTCCAAATCTTCCGTTAATGAGGGGACAAGAACTCCACCAGGTGGCGCCGTCAGCGATGGCAGCTTTGCCAACGATCTGTCTGTTTTTTCGGTTTTTTTTCATTTTCAGCGAGTTTTAAAAGTTTGTGTTAATGTTCTCCGGTTTGTTTTATCTGGGGGGTGGGGGTGGGGGTGGGGATCAGGGGATCAGGGGAAACCTTTTTTCAATCTCTTACCTTGTCGGAGATGCGATTGTTTTCCGGATCGTATCTCCGGTTGCTCTGCGGCCTAACATCGTGGAGCTGGCGGCCTTGCTCGGGACCGACTTTGTGCCCCACCGCGGGGCCGTGGACTTACCATCAGAGCGTACGCTCCCTTGCCTGGGATCGACGCTCCAACCGCGGCCTGCGGACTTTAACATCGAGGAGCTCGCTGTCTCGGGTTGAGACCGATGTCGGGAAACTCCAAATCGCAGAAGGTTTCGACCAGCCTCGACCCGGCTTCGATTGCCCGGCACGGGGGAGCTGAAATTCCCCCCCCCCACATCCCCCAATGTGGAGGACCCAAACGCCGCCAGCTATGGGAGTCACGATCGTCCCGTCAACGGAAGGCTCGAGGCCCCCGACCGCTGGAGGACAAAGAAGGGAAGAGATTGAACTTTTTTTCACCTTCCAACACAGTGAGGAATGTGGAGGAGTCACTGTGGTGGATGTTTATGTTAAAATGTATTTTGTGTGTCCTGTTGCTTTTTATTGATATGACTGTATGGCAAAATAAATTCCTCGTATGTTGCAAAACATACTTGGCTAATAAAGTATGATTATGATTATGCTGATAATACTCCAAATGTGGCCTGACCAAAGTCCTGTAAAGTTGTGTCATGACATCCTGATTCTAAACTCAATGCCCCCACCCTTGAAAGCAAGCATACCATACGTCATCTTTACTACTTTGTCTACTTGTGTTGCCACTTTGATGAACTGGTACCCCAAGATCCCTCTGTACATCAATGCTGCAAAGCGTCATGTCATTAATTGTATAGTTTTCCTTTGCATGTGACCTTCAAGAGTGCAATACTTCACACCAGATCGGATTAAACTCTCTCTGCCATTTCTCTGCTCGTTTCTGATCTACATACTGCTGTACACTTTGACAGTCTTCCTCTCAGTCTGTGACCTCAGCAATCTCGGTGTCATCTACAAACCTACTGACCAACCCATCTACATGTGCGTAAATATACCGCTGTGATCCCAGCACAGATCCCTGCGGCACTTCACTGGTTAATGACTTCCAGCCTGAATGTTCCCCTTCCACCACAACCCTCTGTGTTCTATCAAGAATTGTGTGTGTGTGTCTATGTGTGTTTCTGGCAGGGCTCAACAAGGAGTTCCAAGACTCATAGAAACATACAAAATAGGTGCAGGAGGAAGCCATTTGGCCCTTCGAGCCAGCACCGCCATTCATTGTGATCATGGCTGATCATCCACAATCAGTAACCCGTGCCTGCCTTCTCCCCATGTCCCTTGATTCCACTAGCTCCTAGAGCTCTATCTAACTCTCTTTTAAATTCATCCAGTGAATTGGCCTCCACTGCCTTCTGTGGCAGAGAATTCCACAAATTCACAATTCTCTGGGTGAAAAAGTTTCTTCTCATCTCAGTTTTAAATGGCCTCCCCTTTATTCTTAGACTGTGGCCCCTGGTTCTGGACTCCCCCAACATTGGGAACATGTTTCCTGCGAGAAAAAGTAACATTCCTCATTCGAGGAAAGTAAAATTGGGATTAAGCAGCCATGTTATTCGATAGTGAGGAGGAATTGCAGATCTTCAATGTAAAGTCATTTTAAACTACCACAATCAGCATGAACAGCTGGGATAGGGTGGGCTGGCTGTGTAGAAAGGAAGAGGTGAGGACTGGCTGAGAAAAGGGACTGAGATGGCAGTTTACGAGGGATAATGAAATATGGCAGTATTACATGGAAGGGGAAGCAGAGGGGAAAGAATGGATCTGGGAAAGGGTGGGACACAGATGAGTGAAGAATGCAAGTGTTATCATTACAGTTTGTCTGCATGTAGTTGGCTTTATATACAGTGCATTCAGAAAGTATTCAGACCCATTCACTTTTTCCACATTTTGTTACGTTACAACCTTATTTTAATATGGATTAAATTCATTTTTTTAATCATCAATCTACACACAATACCCCAGAATGAAGAAGCGAAAACAGGTGTTTAGAAATTTTTGTAAAGTAATTAAAAAGAAATAACTGAAATATCACATTTAAATAAGTATTCAGACCCTTTGCTATGACACTCAAAATTGAGCTTAGGTTCATCCTGTTTCAATTGATTATCCTTGAGATGTTTCTACAACTTGATTGGAGTCCACCAGTGGTAAATTAAATTGATTGTACATGATTTGGAAAGGCATACACATGTCTATATAAGGTCCCACAGTTCACAGTGCATGTCAGAGCAAAAACCAAGCCATGAAGATGAAGGGATTGTCCGTTGACCTCCGAGACAGGATTGTGTCGAGACACAGATCTGGGGAAGGGTATAAAACACTTTCTGCAGCACAGTGGCCTCCGTCATTCTTAAATGGAAGAACTTTGGAACCACCAGGACTCTTCATAGAGCTGGCCGCCCGGCCAAACTGAGCAATCGGGGGAGAAGGGCCTTGGTCAGGGAGGTGACCAAGAACCCGATGGTCACTCTGACAGAGCTCCAGAGTTCCTCTGTGAAGATGGGAAAACCTTCCAGAAGGACAACTATATCTGTAGCACTCCACCAATCAGGCCTTTATGGTAGAGTGGCCAGACGAAGCCACTCCTCAGTAAAAGGCACATGACAGCTGGTTGGAGTTTGCCAAAAGGCACCTAAAGGACTCTCAGACCATGAGAAACAAGATTGAACTCTTTGGCGTGAATGCCAAGCGGCACCACTCATCACCTGACCAATACCATACCTACGGTGAAGCATGGTGGTGGCAGCATCATGCTGTGGGGATGTTTTTCAGCGGCAGGAACTGGAAGACTAGTCAGGATCGAGGGAAAGATGAATGGAGATGAACGGAGCAAAGTACAGAGAGATCCTTGATGAAAACCTGCTCCAGAGCGTTCTGGACCTCAGAATGGGGCGGAGGTTCACCTTCCAACAGGACAACGACCCTAAGCACACGGCCAAGACAACGCAGGAATGGCTTCATGACAAGTCTGTGAATGTTCTTGAGTGGTCCAGCCAGAGCCCGGACGTCAACCCAATCGATCATCTCCGGAGGGACCTGAGTATCGACGCTCCCCATCCAACCTGACAGAGCTTGAGAGGATCTGCAGAGAAGAATGGGAGTAGCAAAGTCAAATGTGGGTCCCTTGAAGGCAGACATGGGTGAAATTATTATGGGTAACAAGGAAATGGCAGAAGAGTTGAACAGGCACTTTGGATCTGTCTTCACTAAGGAAGACAAAAACAATCTCCCAGATGTACTGGAGGACAGAGGATCTAGGGGGGTAGAGGAACTGAAAGAAATTTTCATTATGCGAGAAATAGTATTGGGTAGACTAATGGGACTGAAGGTTGATAAATCCCCTGGGCTTGATGGTCTGCATCCCAGGGTACTCAGGGAGGTGGCTCTAGAAATAGTGGACGCATGGGTGATCATTTTCCAATGTTCAATAGATTCAGGATCAGTTCCTATGGATTGGAGGATAGCTAATGTTATACCACATTTCAAGAAAGGAGCGAGAGAGAAAACGGGGAATTACGGACCAGTTAGCCTGACATTGGGGGTGGGGAAGATGCTGGAGTCAATTATTAAAGAGGTAATAACGGTGCATTTGAATAGGTCCAAGTCAGCATGGATTTATGAAAGGGAAATCATGCTTGACTAATCTTTTGGAATTTTTTGAGAATGTGACAAGTAAAATGGATGAAGGGGAGCCAGTGGATGTAGTGTATCTAGACTTTCAGAAAGCCTTTGATAAGGTCCCGCACGGGAGATTGGTGACTAAAATTAGAGCACATGGTATTGGGGGTAGGGTGTTGACATGGATAGAAAATTGGTTGGCAGACAGGAAGCAAAGAGTAGGAGTAAACGGGCCCTTTTCAGAATGGCAGGCAGTGGCGAGTGGAGTGCCGCAAGGCTCGGTGTTGGGGCCGCAACTGTTTACCATGTATATTAATGATTTGGAAGAGGGAATTAAAAGCAGTGTAAACTGTGAAGAGGATGTTAGAAGGTTGCAGGGTGACCTGGACAGGTTGAGTGAGTGGGCAGATGCATGGCAGATGCAGTATAATATAGATAAATGTGAGATTATCCACTTTGGCGGCAAAAACAAGGAGGCAGATTATTATCGCAATGGAGTTAGGTTAATTAAGGGGGAGGTGCAGCGAGACCTGGGTGTCCTTGTACACCAGTCACTGAAAGTTGGCATGCAGGTACAGCAGGCAGTGAAGAAAGCTAATGGCATGTTGGCCTTCATAACAAGAGGATTTCAGTATAGGAGTAAAGAGGTTCTTCTGCAGTTGTATAGGGCCCTGGTAAGACCACATCTGGAGTATTGTGTACAGTTTTGGTCTCCTAATTTGAGGAAGGACATCCTTGTAATTGAGGCAGTGCAGCGTAGGTTCACGAGATTGATCCCTGGGATGGCAGGACTGTCATATGAGGAAAGATTGAAAAGACTAGGTTTGTATTTACTAGAGTTTAGAAGGATGAGAGGGGATCTTATAGAGACATATAAAATTATAAAAGGACTGGACAAGATGCAGGAAAAATGTTCCCAATGTTGGGCGAATCCAGAACCAGGGGCCACAGTCTTAGAATAAAGGGGAGGCCATTTAAAACTGAGGTGAGAAAAAAACTTTTCACCCAGAGAGTAGTGAATTTGTGGAATTCTCTGCCACAGAAGGCAGTGGAAGCCAAATCACTGGATGGATTTAAGAGAGAGTTAGATAGAGCTCTAGGGGCTAGTGGAATCAAGGGAAATGGGGAGAAGGCAGGCATGGGTTATTGATTGGGGACGATCAGCCGTGATAGTAATGAATGGCGGTGCTGGCTCAAAGGGCCGAATGGCCTCCTACTGCACCTATTTTCTATGAGAAATTACCCAAATACAGGTGTGCCAAGCGTAGCGCCATACCCAAGAAGACTTGAGGCTGTAATCGCTGCCAACGGTGCCTCAACCAAGTACTGAGTAAAGGGTCTGAATACTTACGTAAATGTGATATTTCAGTTATTTCTTTTTTTTTTAAATTTGCAAAAGTTTCTAAACACCTGTTTTCACTTTTTTATTCTGGGGTATTGTGTGTGGATTGATGATAACAAAAATGAATTTTTTAATCAATTTTAAAATAAGGCTGTAATGTAACAAAATGTGAAGGGGTCTGAATACTTTCTGAATGCACTGTATGCATTTCATATTTGCATGCAAGACACTGAGTATGTGCAAGGTCAGGTCCATTTGTGTGCATGTGTGAATAGTGAAAGTGATGGTGTCCTCTTGTATGTGTTGTCTTCTCTTGGTGTAAAGGTCTCAGGTTTGTAGGGGGCTGCTGCAGTCTGAGAGTGATTAGGTGACACTGTGTGCTAATGATGGGTGGAATAAATGTTTTCAGGAAAAGACACACTTCTCAAAACAGGCCCTTTTCTTGACATGGCACTGGGCTTGAAAAGACCACTTTTTCACGACTGTGCGCTTTTTTCTCGCAAAGGTACTTTTTCACGACAAGGCAACTTTCTTGACAAGGTACTTTTCTCGACAAGGCACTTTTCTCGAAAAGGACCTTTTTTCAAAATGGGCACATTTTCTCGGAAAGGTATTTTTATACTGTTCTTGACTTCCCTTGTCAGCCACGGTCGCCTCTTACTCCCCTTAGAATATTTCTTCCTCTTTGGAATGAATTGATCCTGCACCTTCTGGATTATTCCCAGAAATTGCTGCCATTGCTGTTCCACTGTCATCCCTGCTAGGGTCCCTTTCCAGTCAACTTTGGCCAGCTCCTCCCTCATGCCTCCATAGTCCCCTTTGTTCAACTGCAATACTGATACTTCCAATTTTACTTGTTCCCTCTCAAATTGCAGATTAAAACTTATCAGTTTATGGTCAGTACCTCCTAATGGTTCCTTTACCTTGAGTTCCCTTATCAAATCCGGTTCATTATATAACATTAAATCCAGAATTGCCTACTCTCTAGTAGGCTCCAGTACAAGCTGCTCTATGAATCCATCTCGGAGGCACTCTACAAACTCTGTTTCTTGAGGTCCAGAACCAACCTGATTTTCCCAGTCTACCTGCATATTGAAATCCCCCTGTAACATTACCTTTTACATGCTAATTTTAACTCCTGATGCAACTTGCACCCTATCTCCAGGCTACTGTTTGGGGGCCTGTAGATAACTCCCATTAGGGTCTTTTTAACTTTACAATTCCTCAGTTATATCCACAATGACGCTACATCTGACTCTATGTCACCCCTCGCAAGGAACTGAATTTCATTCCTGACCAACAGAGCCACCCCACCTCCTCTGCCCACCTGTCAGTCTTTTCGATAGGACGTTCAGCCCTGAATATTCAGTTCCCAGCTCTGATCCTCTTGCAGCCACGTCTCTCTAATCCCCACAACATCATACTTACCAATTTCTAACTGAGTCTCAACCCACTTTACTTCTTATACTTTGCGCATTCATATATAACACTTTTAATTTGGTATTCACCTCCCCTCTCCCATTGGTTCCTGTTTCACCTGACCTTACTCTCTTATCCCTTCTTGAACTTTCCGTCCCATAACTTTTCCTGCACTCTCTTCTCCTTTAACTCCATCCCTGTACTCCCAATTTATGAACCCCCCCTCCTCGCTATTTAGTTTAAACCCACTGGTGTAGCACCAGCAAACCCTGTACAGTTATGTTACAGCTATAAAGAGAGATTGGGCAGGCGAGGACTTCATTCCTTGCAGTGTGGGAGGTGGAGTGATCTCAAATGTATAAAATCATGAGGGGAAAAGATAGGGTGAATGCACATTATTTTACCTGGAGTCAAGGATTCAAGAACTAGGGGGCATAGGTTTAAGTTGAGAGGGGAAAGATTTAATAGGAACCCAAGGGGCATGTTTTACACACACAGGGTGGTGGGTATATAGCACGAGCTGCCAGAGGAGGTAGTTGAGAAAGATATTATAATAATATTTTAAAGACATTTGGACAAGTGTATAGATAGGAAAGGTTTCAAATGACATGGGTCAAGCCTGGGCAGGTGGGGCTAGCATAGATGGGTTATCTTTAATAATAATAATAATAATACATTTTATTTATATAGCGCTTTTCATATACTCAAAGACGCTTTACAGAGATTTTGAGAACATAGGGAAATGAATAAATAGATAAATAAATAAATAAATAAATGAACAGAGAAAGGAGACAGAAGGTGAGGTGACCTTCAGTGGTTGAAGGCAGTACTGAACAGGTGAGACTTCAGCAATGTTTTGAATGTGGTGAGTGTGGAGGAGTCTCTAACGGTTTGGGGTAGTGAGTTCCATAGGGTGGGAGCAGCGATGGAGAAAGCCCTGTCCCCCCAGGATCTGAGTTTAGTCCGGATGTGGGGGGGATAGGAGATTGGCAGCGGCAGAGCGGAGGGTGCAGGTGGGAGTGTGCCTGTGGAGGAGGTCGGTCAGGTAGGATGGGGCCAGGTTATGGAGGGCTTTGTAGGTTATGAGGAGGATTTTGTACTGGATTCTCTGGGGGATGGGGAGCCAGTGGAGTTTATAAAGGACGGGGGTGATATGGTCACGGATCGAGGTGTGTGTGAGTAGACGGGCAGCGGAGTTTTGAATGTATTGAAGTTTATTGATGATTTTTGAGGGTGCGCCATAGAGGAGGAGGCTGTTGCAGTAGTCCAGACGGGAGGTGATGAAGGCGTGGATGAGGGTTTCTGCAGCTGTGGAGGAGAGGGATGGACGGAGACGGGCAATGTTTTTGAGGTGGAAGAAGGCTGTCTTTGTGATGTGTTTGATGTGTTTGTCGAAGGAGAGGGTTTGATCAAGGATGATTCCAAGATTCCAAGATTAGGGTTGCCAACTTCCTCACTCCCAAATAAGGGACAATGTGACGTCTCCGACCCGCGCCCCGCGTGACCTCACCCAGCCAGCGGCCACGTGCTCCCGCTCCACCAATCGTGGCTGCCTGGCCTGGGAGGCGTGTTGCTACGCAACCTCCGTTTGGCAGCACCCAGCTTCCAGGGCACTACAGCATCCGGGCCTACAACATCCGGGCCTACAACATCCGGGCCTACAGCGTCCGGGCCTACAGTGTCCGGGCCTACAGCGTCCGGGCCTACAGCGTCCGGGCCTACAGCGTCCAGGCCTACAGTGTCCGGGCCGACAGCGCCGTCCGGGCCTAATACGGGACAACGGCAGTCCCGTATGGGGACAAACCAATTTAGCCCAAAATATGGGATGTCCCGGCTAATACGGGGCAGTTGGCAACCCTAGTTATCTTGGGCAAGATGGGCCCATGCTGTTTCTGTGCTGTAAGACTCTATGACCCGAATGGTAAAGCCCTTAGCAGCATTGATGTGCAGCTGTGGAGTCCAATTCTTTTGCTGCCTTAAAGTAGAAACACCAGTAGATAGTGGTCAAGAAAGCATACGGTATGTTTGCCTCCATTGGTCAGGGCATTGAATATTAGTCAGGATGTTATGTCATAGTATTGTAGGGCATTGGTTCGGCTGCATTTGGAGTATTTTGTGCAGTTCTGGTCGCCCCATTACTGGTCAAATGTGGAAGGTTTGGAGAGGATGCAGGAGAGGTTTACCAGAGTGACACCTGAACTAAAGGGTATTGGCTTCAAGGAGTGGTTGGTCAAACTGGAATTGTTTTCTTAGCAACATTTGAGGTTGACAGGTGACCTGAATGAATCATAGAAAATTGTGAGGCTTGGCACTTTTGTCATTAAAACCAAAGAGAAACCTTGGAAAATAATAAATCACTAATGTAAGAATAAAGTAATGGTGACTATTTCTTAAACTCAACGATGACAAGACAGAAATTTTATTACTTGGATCAAAACCCAAGAGAGAGACGTTACTCGGTAAACTGGGAAGTTTGACGACCTATGTCAAACAAGACGTCACAGGCCTGGAGTAATAATTGACAATGGTCTTCATTTTAAATCTCACATAAATAAGGTAACAAAGTGTGCTTTCATCACCTCAGAAATATCGCTAAAGTACGGCCTTAACTCAACATGACTGTGAAACACTCATACATGCTTTCATATATAGCAGGCTTGATTACTGTAATACCTTATTTGCCGGTCTGCCTTCAAAATCTACCAACAAGTTACAGCTCATTCAAAATGCCGCGGCCCGGCTTTTAACAAACACCAAGAAAAGGGAACATATCACCCCAGTATTACACTCCCTTCATTGGCTCCCTGTGAGATCCAGGATAGACTATAAAGGTCTCCTTCTTGTCTACAAAGCCCTAAATGGCTTGGGAGCAGCATATTGTACAGAGTCCCTCCTTCCCTCTGCCCCAACTCCAGCGCTCAGGTCTGCTGATGCCGGCCTGTTGGCCTCTCAACGCCACAGCAATAAGAACATTGGTGGAGCAGCCGTTTACAACTACGCCCCCAAGCTGTGGAATACCCCACCCTGGGCCATGAGAGACGCACGTACACACAGTTGTGGAATACCCCACCCAGGGCCATGAGAGACGCACGCTCAGTTGTGGAATACCCCACCCAGGGCCATGAGAGACGCACGCTCAGTTGTGGAATACCCCACCCTGGGCCATGAGAGACGCACGTACACACAGTTGTGGAATACCCCACCCAGGGCCATGAGAGACGCATGTACACTCAGCTGTGGAATACCCCACCCTGGGCCATGAGAGACGCACGCTCAGTTGTGGAATACCCCACCCTGGGCCATGAGAGACACACGTACACTCAGTTGTGGAACACCCCACCCTGGGCCATGAGAGATGCCCACTCAGCTGTGGAATACCCCACCCTGGGCCATGAGAGATGCCCACTCAGTTGACATTTTTAAACAGCAGCTAAAAACCTACCTTTTTATTCAAGCTTTTACTTCCTTTGTTCTTTTACACTCCCAATTTTAAATTTTATATTTTTATATAAATCTGTGCTTCATATACCTATGTCCCTACTGTTTTAAATTGTATCTTTATTTAGACATGTGTTTGATTTTGTGGAAAGCACTTTGGGCTGCATTAAATTGCATGAAAAGTGCTATGTAAATAAAAGTTGTTATCATTATTATTATTGATTAAAAATATGACTGGATACATTGTAAATATGTAAGTAAAGTTATTATTATTATTATTGATTAAAAATATGACTGGCTACATTGTGGCCACAACTGGATATGCAATAGTGTGCAGCCTGCCAAGGGATTAGTTGCAATGGGGAAGTGAAGGAGAGGTTGATCAACCACATTCTAAGAGTTCTGCAATTATGGCAATGTGATGTGTGTAAATAGTACTGCTTTATCTTGTGAAAGCTGGATATCCTAAGCTTGTGAATCCTTCTTTTGGCTTTGCGCCACCAGCAATTGTTCTACTGTTTTTGTTATTTTAAGTATGTGTTAAAAGTATGTTTTAGTGTTCCTTGGTTTGTTTTATGTGGGGTGGAGGGGGGGGGGAATTGGGGGAAACTTTTTTTCAATCTCTTACCTCGTATCTCCGTCCCCACTGCGGCCTAACATCGAGGAGTTGGCGGCCTTTCCTAGAGACCGACCCGGCGCTTCATGCCGCGGGCGCAGCGCGGACTTTAACATCACAGAGCTTGCGATCCTTTGCCGGGGATCGACTGTGGATAGCTCCCGAGTCGGCCTCTTCGACCAGAGACTGGGGGTAGAAAGGACAGACAGACTGTTGGCGAGGCAGCCAGTGCTGGTGGCAATTGAAACAGCTGTTGAACAATTGCTGCTGGCGCAAAGCCAAAAGAAGGATTCACAAGCTTAGGATATCCAGCTTTCACAAGATAAAGCAGTACTATTTACACACATCACATTGCCATAATTGCAGAACTCTTAGAATGTGGTTGATCAACCTTCCTTCACTTCCCCATTGCAACTAATCCCTTGGCAGGCTGCACACTATTGCATATCCAGTTGTGGCCACAATGTAGCCAGTCATATTTTTAATCAATAATAATAATAATAACTTTACTTACATATTTACAATGTATCCAGTCATATTTTTAATCAATAATAATAATGATAACAACTTTTATTTACATAGCACTTTTCATGCAATTTAATGCAGCCCAAAGTGCTTTCCACAAAAACAAACACATGTCTAAATAAAGATACAATTTAAAACAGTAGGGACATAGGCATATGAAGCACAGATTTATATAAAATTTAAAATTGGGAGTGTAAAAGAACAAAGGAAGTAAAAGCTTGAATAAAAAGATAGGTTTTTAGCTGCTGTTTAAAAATGTCAACTGAGTGGGCATCTCTCATGGCCCAGGGTGGGGTATTCCACAGCTAAAGTCTCTGGTCTCTGGTCGGAAGAGGCCGACTCGGGAGCTCCATGCCGCGGGGAGTTTCAACCGTCCCGACGCGGGAGTTTCGATCATCCCGACACGAGGGCTTCGGACAGTCGGCAGCGGCGACTGTGGACGGTTCAACAGCCCTGACCGCGGGTGGACAAAGAGGAAGTCGATTGAACTTTATTACCTTCCATCATAGTAAGGAATGTGGAATCCGCTGTGGTGGATGTTTATGGTAAATTTTATTTTATGTGGCTGTGTGTCTTGTTGCTTTTTACGTAGTATGGCTGTATGGTAACTCAAATTTCACTGTACATATGACGATAAATTGATCTTGAAATCTTGAAATCTTGAAATCTTAAATCTTGAAATCTTGAGATATTCAAATAAACTGGAGGCTGCAGAAGAGAAGATGAAGAGGGGGAACTGAAGATGGGTTCAGATTCACTTTGGAGAGCCCAGCAGTAGATAGAACATTTATTTCACCAGAAGTCTACACAGAGGAACAATGTGACCTTCCTGCTTGGTATTATGTAGATGTGAAAAACTTGTGGAAATTTATTACTACTCTTAATATCCAAATAAGGCAAATAATTATGTGATCCCATCAATTGCACATCTGGAATAAAAACAATATGCTGGAAAACACTCAGCAGATCAGGCAGCAAATGTGGAAATAGAAACCGGTTTAACATTTCAGGCAGCACTTTGAAGTGGTTGTTTTAGTACATCATTTTACTTTTTCCTAGTTAATGCATAGAATAATAGAATTTGTTAAATTCAAATGCTCAATAAAAACAGGTTATTTTTTAAAATTAAATGTTGGTTAATCAGTTGTTAAACGGGAACGTTCTACTCAGCATTGAAGTGCATAGGCAATTCACCTTTGAACCTCCCACTTAAATGAGCAGAGTTTATCATTTACAAACACAATGGCAATTCCCAACACGAATGTAATAAAAAGTTTTATTATACAAATTGTGAAGTAATATTTAAACCAGGAAAAAACAATTATTTACATGTTTGCGTAATCACATTGGAGTCTTGACTTGCATAGATTTTATGCCCTAGATCAGTTTAAAAACAGATTGGCCGCATAAGGTGGTAATTTCATCTCCGTCGTCTTTAAAAGTAAAACCTTTTAGTTTAGTTTAGTTTAGTGATACAGCGCGGAAACAGGCCCTTCGGCCCACTGGGTCCGTGCCGACCATCGATTCCCGCACAGTAACACTATCCTACACACACTAGGGACAATTTTTACACTTACCGAGCCAATTAACCTACAAATCTTTACAGTGTGGGAGGAAACTGGAGATCTCGGAGAAAACCCACGCGGTCGCGGGAAGAATGTACAAACTCCGTACAGACAGCACCCGCAGTCGGGATCGAACCCGGGACTCCGGCGTTGCATTCGCTGTAAGGCGGCAACTCTACCGCTGCGCCACCATGACTGCCTTGTTGGGCAATTTCAGGTGCTTTGTGAACTAGAGTTCAGAGTGTGACAGTTAAATATATTGTACCAACATTGAGTCTTAATGGTGTGAGTATAGAAGTTAGGAGGTCATGGTGCAGTTGTATTAGACATTGGTGAGGCCGCATTTAGAGTATTGTGTTCAGTTCTGAACACCATGTTCTAGGAAAGATGTTGTCAAGCTGGAAAGGGTACAGTGAAGATTTACGAGGCTAACAGCTTGAGTAGGCTGATATTCTATTCCCTGGAGCACAGGAGGATGGGGGGTGATCTTATGGAGGTATATAAAATCATGAGTGGAATAGATTGGGTAGATGCACAGAGTCTCTTGCCCGGAGTAGGTGAATCGAAGAGCAAAGGTCAAAGGTTTAAGGTGAAGGGGAAAAAGTTGAATAGGAATCTGAGGTGTGACTTTTTCATACAGAAGGTGGTGGGTGTATGGAACAAGCTGCTCGAGGAGGTAGTTGCGGCTGGGACTATCCCAACGTTTAAGAAACAGACAGGTTCATGGATAGGACAGGTTTGGAAGAATATGGGCCAAACGCGGGCAGCTGGGACATGTTGGCTGGTGTGGGCGAGTTGGGCTGAAGGGCCTGTTTCCACACTGTATCACTCTGACTCTATGATGGAAAATTCCCATACTGGGGAATGTCTCTTCCGGTGGCGGTGGGTTGAGAAACTACTGGGACGGCAATATTCAGTGCAGTGTCAAAACCTGGAGCGCCGACTGTGTGCTCGACACATATGCCATGGTTAAAAGAATTTGCAAAATAAAATGTTTTATCAAGTTATCTGAAGGGCGCACCAAATATTTAATTATGTAATGAATTAAAAAATGCAGTGGAAATGGTACATAGCCTATGACCATTAATTTGCACATGAATACAGGAACAGCAAATGGAAGCCAGCAAACCAGTGGAAACATAGAAAATAGGTGCAGGAGGAGGCCATTTGGCCCTTCAAGCCAGCACCGCCATTCATTGCGATCATAGTTGATCATCCACAATCAGTAACCTGTGCCCCCAGAGCTCTATCTAACTCTCTCTTAAATTCTTCCAGTGACTTGGCCTCCACTGCCCTCCGTGGCAGAGAATTCCATAAATTCACAACTCTCTGGGCGAAAATGTTCCTTCTCACCTCAGTTTTAAATGGCCTCCCCTTTATTCTAAGACTCTGGCCCCTGGTTCTGGACTCGCCCAACATTGGGAACATTTTTCCTGCATCTAGCTTGTCCAGTCCTTTTATAATTTTATATGTTTCTATAAGATCCCCTCTCATCCTTCTAAACTCCAGTGAATACAAGCCTAGTCTTTTCAATTTTTCGTCATAGGACAGTCCCGCCATCCCAGGGATCAATCTCGTGAACCTACATTGTACTGCCTCAATAGCAAGGATGTCCTTCCTCAAATTAGGAGACCAAAACTGTACACAATACTCCAGATGTGGTCTTACCAGGGCCCTATACAACTACAATAATGCCTCAAAATAGGTTGATAAATTATGCTTTTCTACATGTTTAAAAAAGATCCTTTGGCATGAACTGTGGCATTTAGAGGAGCCCCAGGTCAGTGAAAGCAGCCTTTATGCACACCTCAATGTTGAACAGTATGGGGCTGAAGATGTTGATAGTGTGAAGGGTTTGAATGACTAGGAAGGTTATTAGATTAGGAGGTGGAGATGAAGGGGAAGATGAAGTGGTCTTGAGGATGACCAACTTAATAGGTGTAGTTGGATATGTTGCCTTTGGAGGGCGAGACCAGGAGGATGATGCATGTGTGGGGTTTTGGAACTGAAAGGGTTAAGGTGATGCAGACAAGAAGAAGTTCATTTAAGAGATATTGTAGCAGGGAGTAGTTTTTCTGGTGTTTAAAAGCGTTAATGGTCTAAGTATTGATGTGATTTCCCTTTCTGTAGAAATAAACAAGGTTTAGATTCGGTTGTACTTAGAAGTTTGGTTGTACTTAGAATTTGTTTTTCTATCCACATGAGTGAATATGAAGGCATCGTTGTACTTTTGAGGTGTCTAATGTGATTTATTGTTTTAAACTTTAATGGTTATCATGGAATGATAAAATGAGGGAATGAGAATCTATATAGGATAGTTTGTCTGTTTGTTTCTATGTTAATTGTTTTTGTAAAGCGCTTTGAGCATGCGATAAGGCGCTATATAAAATAAATGGATTATTATTATTATTATTATATTGTATAAAGATGCTATTAGCTGGTATAGTTAATTAGAGATATTGATATTTTGTTGTAGATGGTTGTGGATGGTTACTTTTGTTGTTGTTTTAGCTAATAGAAAATGAATGCTTATTTTCAGTAGAAAGCAGTGAAATGGATGCTTGTTGCAGAATAGTGTTATCGGTGGGAAAGAATGTGTTTATTCGTTTAGAAGTGATAGGGTACAGCTAAAGGGTTCCCTTGTTCTTAAATGGGTGCCTTGTTCTGTAGTGTTGGCTTGGGTGTTGAAGCAGTTAGAAGCAAGACCATGCAGCTGCAGAGTAATAGATAAAGTTTTTCTTATTTCTCAATAATAACTCCTTATATGGGCATGTGTGAAAGTAGGAAGAGATAGTTTCGTATCCACTCTAGGTGATGGGTTTCCCCGAAAGCATGTGACCTGTATTAATGGTTGTATTTTCTATGTAACCATGGGAATTTTCTATTTAGATTGTAATTGTTTGTTGATTCCTTTCTGCACAAAAAGTTATCAATCTTGGAAAAAGCTGTTCTTTCCCCCTCTCGCTAGTTGAGATCTTTTTAGACAATGTATTGTATCTGGAGATCCTCATGGGAAGAACCCCACTGTGGAATAAAATCTGTTGTACTCATCCAGTATTCAGATTATTTTTATATCCAGACTAAAGGTAGAGAACTCGGATTATCAGCTGGAGATATATCTGAGGTCGGAGGTACAGATGGTGAACAGGAAGGGAGGACGGTCCCCTGTGGGGCCCCTGTGTTGCTCTCTACCATGTCCGAGACACAGTTCTGTAGCCTGACATACTGAGGTCATCCAGTCAGGTGATCCAGGAAGCCAATGGAGCATCCACCCACATCTTCGTCAGTTTGCTCCCTAGCAATGCAGGCTGAATGGTGTCAAAAGCACTGGAGAAGTAAAAAACATGACTCTCACAGTGCTTCCCGGCTTCTCCAGGTGGGCAGAGGAACGATGGAGCAGGTGGATGATGGCGTCCTCAAGCCCCATCTTTGTTTGGTAAGTGAACAGCAGCGGGTCCAGGTGGTCCAGGGGTCGCAGGTGAGTGAGAACCAGCCTCTCCAGGGACTTCATGATGTGTGAAGTCAGCACCACCGGTCTGTAGTCATTGGAGGAGCTGGGGTGTGCTGACACCATCAGGACCCACCCTATCTAGTGTAGTGGCATTTTCTGGGAACTATGTATCTGTTCTCCCAGATCCCTCTGCTCTATAGCATTCTCCAGGGTCCTGCCATTCACTGTGAAAGTCAATATATGATGTAGAGGATAATAAAAAGCAATAAATATAATGACGTTTAAAACAGCAGAATGTTACAAGATTGTAGAGCAATCTGAAGTAATGTAAAAAACAATTTAAGGCCAGTTAATTTACTTTGGGTATTGGGCTATTGCTCTTATACTTTTTTTGTAATTCATAATTACAAGCTTGTAACATATGAAATCAGTTTTATCCTAGAAAGGGGGATATCCAGGCGTAGTGGTTTCTGTATGACGGACTTCTTAAAACCGGACGTTAGGATCTCGTGTCCCTCAGCATTTTCAAACAGGAAGCTGCTGCAAAACTTTGATTTTGAATCTCTTCAGTTTATCTGAATAATAAATGTATTATTTTTTTAAATATTCCAATATATGTATATTCTTAAAGTGAAGATTAAAAAGCAAATAACTACTATTCATGATAAGGCCATATCAAAGTGTAAATCTAATCACCATATGCTGTGACTTCTATGAGTCTTCCTGATCTGACAAGGCGACTAGAATTTAAGAAATGGCATGGGCTGTCATTAGGGTTGCCAACTTCCTCACTCGCAAATACAGGACAAGGTGACGTCACCGCCCCGCACCCCGCATGATCTCGCCCAGCCAGCGGCCACGTGTTCCCGCTCCACCAATGGCGGCTGCCCCGGCCGGGAGGCGGATTGCTATGCAACCTCTGTTAGGCAGCACCCAGGCCTCCGGACCTACACTGTCCAGACCTACTGTGCCCAGGCCTACAATGCCCCCACCCCCCCCAGGCCTAATACAGTACATGGGCGGTCCCGTACGGGACAAACCAATTTAGCCCACAATATGGGATGTCCCGGCTAATACGGGACAGTTGGCAACCCCACATGGGCTGTCATAGTTCATTCCGCATTCCCCTTTTTTCCCCAACTTCATGAACATTCTCTTACTTTGTGGTTCATGTATGATCTTAACTCATACTATGATCTTAACTCTGAGCTGAGCTGCCTTTCCCCCAAGACATCTTGTGCACTGCATGTGCACACACCCCTGCTTTTGATTCAGTCACATATGGTGACTGCACAATGATCAAATTCAATTTCAGTCTTGCTGTTTCCTCTCAATGATATTGGTGAGCAGAATGCTGCATAACAATTTGGACTCGGGTCAGGGTTTGTGGTGGGTTGAGTTCAGTTTAGAGTTATAGCACGGAAACAAGCCCTTTCGGCCCATCGAGTCCGCACCAGCAAGCAATCCCTGAACATTAACACTATCCAACAATTTCACCCAGCCAATTAATCTACAAACCTGTACGTCTTTGGAGTGTGGGAGAAAACCCACGCAGGTCACAGAGAGAACGTACAAACTCCGTACAGATAGCACCCGTAGTCAGGATCAAACCCGGGTCTCTGGTGCTGTAAGGCAGTCACTCGACTGCCCAAGGAGGGTTTGTATGATTATGGGAGAGCTTTGCATGGATTTCTAGATTTACAGAAAGCCACACGATGGTGCCAATTCATTTTAACATTCACCTTAAAAATAACCAGAACCCTTCATGACTGTTGACTGTCGTCCACGAACTGTCATTGGAAATTTATTTAGCTGCTTGGCTGCTGCTACATTTTTTTGGTTTATTTTTCTAGCGTACAGCAGAGGTTCAGTAAAGTTTACCTCTTTATCTACAAGGCTCCTCTCACTTACACAGTGCAATGCTACCATCATGTTTTGTTACAGCATAACAAACGATGGACACGATAGCATCACTTTGAAGTCAGACTGTACATGGTTCTGATGAAAGTTCATCAATCTGTAACGTTAACTCTTACTATTTCCATAGATAGTGATTGACCTGGTTGCAATATTTTACTGTTTGAGAAATCTAGTTGCAATATTTTGCTTGTGTGATTTATATGTACTTAATATTATAGCTTTGAAACTACAGATTTATTTGAAAAAAGATGCATGAATATCTGCAGAATTTCACGGTTTTGAATTAGTGACTGTACACCAACTTTAAATCTGATTTGAATATCGTTTCTCATTGAATCTTAAAACTATCAATATATGTTCAGCATGATCCTTTAAACATTTTGAATACTTACTGAATTTTATTGTTTGTAATTGACAATAAAAAAAGCAGAACCAGAAATTGAAATAAAAGCAATTTCTGTTGAAATGAGTTTTAATTAAGGGTCATTACTATCCATGATCCACACAATGCTGCCTGAAATGTTCAGTATTTTCAATACTATCTGCATTTAGAGTTATAGTCACTAGACCAAGTGGACCCATTGGGCCCAAACCTCTCGTGCATTGGTGCTGCACCCTCTCCTTCCCCATTTCCCCCTCCCCCCTCCTCCCCTTCCCCTCCCCCTCCCCCCCTCTCTCCCCCTCCCCTCCCCCCCTTCCTCCCTTCTCCCCCTCCCTCATCCCCTCCCCTCCTCCCCCCTCTTCCCACCCCCTCCCCTCCCCCTCTCCCCTCCCCCCACTCCATCCCCCTCAACACCCCTTATCCCCCCTCCTCCCCCCTCTCACCCTCCTTTCCCCTCCCTCCCTAGGAGATAGATTTAACCTTAAAATGTGAATAACTTAAAAAATATAACACTGATTTCAATGAAACTTCTTCCATTTGCACCAAAGGGACGACGGTGAGTAAGGTGGGCCTAAAATTGTCGCGCTATCGTGTACTATTTTGGCTGTAGTTCTGGAATAAACAAACAAACAAACAAACAAGAGTTTTAGTATGTAAATATATAGCTGGGCAACTGGTCCTTCAGCCAAACACCTTCCTGCCGACTAAGATGCCCATCTATGTTAGTCTTATTTGATTGATTGATTGATTGATTGATTGAATGAAAGACACAACAAGAAAACAGGTCCTGCAGCATCTCTGGAGAGAAGGAATGGGTGACGTTTCCGGTCTGAAGAAGGGTCTCGACCCCGAAACGTCACCTATTCCTTCTCTCCAGAGATGCTGCCTGACCCGCTGAGTTACTCCAGCATTTTGTGTTTACCTTCGATTTAAACCAGCATCTGCAGTTTTCTTTCCCACGCATGAAAAGAGGTCCTTCGGCCCACAGGCTCCATGCCAACCATCAATCACTCATTCACTTTAGTTCTATCTTACCCACCTTTCATATCCACTCCCTACACATTAGAGGCAATTTCATAGAGGCCAATTAACCAACAAACTCCCACGTTTTTGGGATGTGGGGGAAAAGCGGAGCACTTAGAGGAAACACATAAATTCACAGGGAGAACGTGCAAGCTCCACACAGACAGCACCCAAGATCGGGATCGAACCTGGGATTTAGGCTTTGTGAGACAGTAGCTCTACCAGTTGTGCCACTGTGCCATCCTCATTTAAAGTTTGGTACCGGTGTTTTTTTTGCCCATGTTTGGCTGATATGCCTCAACCTGTCCTATCTATTGTCCTGTCCAGGTTTCTTATAAATGTTTTATAGTCCCTGCCTCAACTACCTCCTCTGACAGCTCGTTCCATAAATCCACCACCCTTTGAGTAAAAACATTGCCCCTCAGCTAACTATTAAATCTTTCATCTCTCACCTTAAGCCAATGTCCTCCGGTACTTGATTCCCTTACTCTGGATAAAACACTCTGGGCATTTAGCCGATCTATTCCCCTTATGATTTTAGATACCTCCATAAAAGGACTGTGCTGAACAGCTTGCTGAGGTATTCACAAATATCTTCAATCTGTCTCTATCTCTGGCAACGGTCTGGAAGTGCCTGAAGTCAGCCACCATAGTGCCGGTGCCGAAAAAAACAAACATCAGCAACCTGAACGACTACCGAATGGTTGCCCTCACACCAATAATTATCAAGTGCTTTGAAAGATTGGTCCTCTCCCACATCAAAGCCACCATCCCTGCCTCACTAGACCCCCATCAGTTTGCATACAGAGCAAATAGATCCACAGAGGACGCCATTATTCACAAAATGCTGGAGTAACTCAGCAGGTCAGGCAGCATCTCAGGAGAGAAGGAATGGGTGACGTTTCGGGTCGAGATCAGTCTGAAGGGTCTCGACCGGAAACGTCACCCATTCCTTGTCTCCTGAGATGCTGCCTGACCTGCTGAGTTACTCCAGCATTTTGTGAATAAATACCTTCGATTTGTACCAGCATCTGCAGTTATTTTCTTACAGAGGACGCCATCTCTCTGGGTCTTCATACCATCCTCTCACCTGGAGAGACAGGGCACATACGTGAGGATGCTATTTATAGACTATAGCTCTGCCTTCAACACGGTCATTCCCACCAAGCTCATCACCAAACTCCACCAGCTAGGCCTCAGCTCGTCATTATGCGACTGGATCCTGAATTTCCTGACGGAGCGCCCCCAGGCAGTGAGACTGGGCCTCCACCTGTCCTCCACCACCACCCTGAGTACTGGCACACCACAGGGTTCCACAGTGTACTGAGCCCCATCCTCTACTCCCTCTTCACACATGACTGTGTCCCTGCATTCGCCACCAACACCATCGTCAAATTTGCGGATGACACAACGGTGATCGGGCTGATCTCCAATGGCGATGAATCAGCCTACAGAGCGGAGGTGCAGAACCTGGCAAGCTGGTGCTCAGAGAACAACCTGTCCCTAAACACAGCTAAGACCAAGGAGATATTCATCAACTTCAGAAGGTCACAGAATGAGGAATACGCTCCAGTCTTCATCAACGGGGACAGCGTGGTGAGAGTGTCCAGCTTCAGGTTTCTGGACACACACATTTCAGAGGATCTCACATGGTCCACTAACACCGCTGCACTGGTCAAGAAAGCACAGCAATGGCTGTTTTTCCTGAGAACGCTAAAAAAGGTCGGTCTGCCACAACAGCTTCTGATGACCTTCTGCCGCTGCACCACAGACAGCATACTGACATGCGGCATCTATGTGTGGTATCTCAGCTGCATGGCAGCGGACAGGAGAGCTCTTCAGCGGGTCGTCTGCAGAGCGCAGAGGATCATTGGGACACAGCTGCCAGCCCCGGAGGACATCTACAAGGCAAGCTGCCTCAGGAATGCGACCAGCATCTACAAAGACTCCACACACCCCTGCCACTGTCTGTTTGAACTACTTCCATCTGGCAGACGTTACAAGGCCTTCTACGCCCGCACCTCCAGACTAAGAAACAGCTTCATCCCTAGAGCTATAGCTGCTCTGAATCAGTCCTGCTGAGAGCCCGCCATGATCTGTCTCTGCCCCCAGGTCATCATGCCCCCAGTGCATGAACCTTTTTTTGCACTTTACCTTGTTCCCCCTTGTTTTCCTTCCCCCCCCCCCCCCCCACTTTGTTGTTTTCATATTCGCCATAGTTTATTTATATATTTGATAGCTTTGTTGTTTTCATTTTCGCCATCATTTATTTATATATTTGATAGCTTCGATATGGAAGCAACATTCAAAAATCTCGTTGTACTTGTACAATGACAATAAAGGATATTGTATTGTATTGTAAAATCACCGTTCAGTCTGCTAAGCTCCAAGAAATAATGTCCTACCATGTGTAACCTCTCCCTCGTACCTTTTCTCTTCACTCTTCCCAGCTTAATGACACACTTCCAATAGCAGGATGACAAAAACTGAACACAATACTCCAGATCTCACAATGTCTTGTACAACTGTAGCATCATGTCCCAACTTCTATACTCAATACCATGACTAATGAAGGCCAAAGTATCAGAGGCCTTCTCTCCCACCATATCTACCAGTGGCAACACTTCCTGGGGACTCTAAGTCATTTGCAAACTTACAAATCATTCTTTGTACGTTTTCATCCAAATCACTGAAATAGCAATGGGTCCAGCACCGATCCCTGAGGCCCACCACTAGTTACAGACCTCCAGTCTGAAAAGCAACCATCCACCATCACCCTCTGCTTCCTTCCATGAAGTCAATTCTGTATCCAGTTGGCTCGCTCTTCCTGGATCCCATTAAATGTGATCCAACCTTCTGGAGCAACCTACTATGCAGACCCTCAACATAGACCATGCTGAAGTCCATATAAACAAAGTCTATGGCCTTACCCTCATCAACCTTCTTGATTATTTCTTCAAAAACAATCAAATTTGTAAGGTATGATCGCCTTCATATAAAAACGGGCAGAATGTCCCTATCCAAATGCATATATATCTTGTCCCTCAGAATCCTCTCTAGTAACTTATCTCACTGGTCTACCCAGACTTTTCCTTGCAGCATTCTTAGTAAGAGGCACAATGTCAATCCCTGTTCAGTCATCCGACACCTCGCCCGTGTCTAACGATGGTTATTATATCTCAGACAGCGGTTCTGCAATTTCATCTCTATCTTCCCTCAGGTATTTGATTAGACCCGCAATATTTATTGGCTGTAATTTCTTTAGGATATTCAGAGGACATGAATATTTTAAATAAACTATACTTTAAATAAATTGTTAATAATATAAAATCATTTTTTGGTGAACCATTTAGAGGAGATCATGTTGCGTGTAATGTTGCAACATAATGGATGTTGCCAGGTCTCAGCAAGACCAGGGAGGAGTTGGGCAGGCTGGGACTTTATTTCTAGGAGTGCAGGAGGCTGAGGAGCGATCTTACAGAGGTGTATAAACTCATGTGGAGAACAGATTTGATAACCCCCCCTCTCTAGATGTAGATATTTGAAGACATTCTTTCTTTTATATGACAATACGGTTTGTTTATGACAAACATGGATGATAACTTCATATATTTACTGTTAATAAATATTGAGGAGAAAAATATTTTTCCCCATGTTTCTTCCTCTTGGTACAAGACCAACAATAGTTCCAATGTGACATAAAGTCTGTTTGTGTGAATTTGCGGTATCCTTTTTCAGGCCTAAATAAGACTGAATTTAAGAAAAAAGACTTGGGCAAGTGGATCAGAGGTCATGTCATGAGGGAGGTACATAGGATCAGATGGAACACTGCTCTTACACGCTTTGATTTTTTTTCAAACATCCCATGCAAAATTGCATTGACTAGAATACCCACCCCTATGTCACTTAATTACTTTAATTAAACTAATAAAAATAGGGTGGTGTATGGTGTAAAGTTACCATTACACGTCATCTCATGTGATCCAGGTGGGTGGGTCAGTTGAAGTGAATTTCTCACTTCAAGCCTTTAATGAACAGGTGTCAATGTGTGTGCCCAAATCACAGAGCTCCTGGTCTTGGTTTGGAAACATTCAAGTCATTTTACAACACACCTTGGATTGACATACAGACTCATGTTATTTATTAAGAAACACTAAAGGATGGTGCCTTACTGAAAGAAATGTTCTATTTAGCTGTGATTTAAAGTTATCTATGTAATGCCCGGCTTCTCCCATCAGCGCGTTTCCAGCTCCCTCCCGGCGCACCGAGTGTCCCGACACCTCTCTCCGTTCCTGCGCTCCTCCAGGCTCAGCACCCCTGCTCCGCGCCGCGCCTCGCCTCCAGCGGCTCTTCGGCCCCTCGCCGCTCCTGTTGGCCCTCCAGCCCTTCTCCCCGCTCGCCATCTCCGTCAGCCGGGGTCCGCTTCCACTTGGCCGGCGCTCAACACCTCGTGGCTGGGGCCGCCGAGCAGAGCCCTGGCCTCGGCTCCCAGCGCCCGTCCCAGCTCTGGCTGCTGCTCGGCCTCCGCTGCCGATCGGCCTCTCCCCGGCTCCTCCTCCTCTTCGGGCTTGACAATCCGCTCCTCGTCTTCCACCGCCTCCTCCTCCAAGGCCGTCGAGCACGGCTCCCTGGGCCCTTCGTCCTCAGGCCCCGGCGGGTCGCCGACCACCAGCGCTCGCTGTTTCTCTCCCTGCAGACCCTACCGGCCCCTCGGCTCGGGTTCTTCCCACTGCTCCTCTCCCAGCTCGCTCAACCCCGTCCTTTCCTCCTCTTCTTCTCCCTCCTCCCCCCGGTCGGCAGCCCTCTGCTTCTCGGCCTTGCTCTCCTACCTCCTTCCCGGCCGCGTTTCCCCTTCTCCTGCCGGCAGGCCAGACATCTTCCTGGCTGCTTCTTGCGTCCGCGGGCTTGGCGGCCCTTCTCCTGGTTCCTCTTCCTCCACCAGATCCTCCAGCTTCTTCCTCATTTTTGACAGCACATAAATTGGCCTTTTGGCGGCTTTTTAAAGGTAAGAATGTACCCGTTGCATGTACTGGTAGTGCATGCCGTAAGCTGCCATGTCCTTCAGATGGCTTGAGCGACTCCGTGCGTCACGCACTTTGACCTTAAGTGCAATCACCTAATAACATAAAATGGATACTGCCCCCTTGAAAGTCAATGTTTTTGAGAATAGTGCAGCAGGAATCATTGGTGCCAAATGAAAAGTAAAAAAGATGCTTTCAATTCTAATTGTAGGAAAAAATACTCTGAAAATCACTGGCTAACTAATTGGTTTAGTTTAGTTTAGTTTAGAGATACAACGCGGAAACAGGCCCTTCAGCCCACCGAGTCGGCACCAACCAGCGATCCCCACACATTAACACTACCCTACACACACTCGGGACAATGTACATTTATACCAAGCCAATTAACCAAGCCAATTAACCAGTAGGTCTCTGAGTGTGGGAGGAAACCGAAGATCTCGGAGAAAACCCACGCGGTCACGGGGAGAACGTACAAACAACACCCATAATCGGGATCGAACCCGGTTCTCTGGCACTGTAAGTGCTGTAAGGCAGCAACTCTACCGCTGTGCCACCATGCCGGCCAGTTGTTGTACTGCAGTTTGTAGATATAGATAGATAAGATTTAAATTTGTTAAATTCATTTTAGTGTGCTTGGTCAACAGTGAAGAAGAAAGGGTAAATGGCATATTGTGTTATTATGGAGATCCTTTAAACTACAGTCTTGAAAGAAAACTGGGTGATGTGATTAAGAAATTTCTTTTTTTTATTGGAGTGCAGGAGAATGAGGGGTGATCTTATAGAGGTGTACATAATCATGAGAGGAATAGATTGGGTAATTGCACAGAGTTAGGGAATCAAGAGCCAGAGGACACAGGTTTAAGGTGAGGGGAGAAAGATTTAATAGGAACCTGAGGGACAAGTTTTTTAACGCAAAGGGTGGTAGGTGTATGGAACTGCCGGAGGTGGTAGTTGAGGCAGGTACTATCACAATGTTTAAGAAACATTTAGATAAGTACATGGATAGGATAGGTTTAGAGGGTTATGGGTCAAATAGACAATAGACAATAGGTGCAGGAGTAAGCCATTCAGCCCTTCGAGCCAGCACCACCATTCAATGTGATCATGGCTGATCATTCTCAATCAGTACTCCATTCCTGCCTTCTCCCCATACCCCCTGACTCCGCTATCTTTAAGAGCTCTATCTAGCTCTCTCTTGAAAGCATCCAGAGAATTGGCCTCCACTGCCTTCTGAGGCAGAGAATTCCACAGATTTACAACTCTCTGAGTGAAAAAGTTTTTCCTCATCTCAGTTCTAAAGTTTTTCCTCATCTCAGTTCCTCAAAACCGCACACAGTACTCCAGGTGCGGTCTCACTAGGGCCCTGTACAACTGCAGAAGGACCTCTTTGCTCCTATATTCAACTCCTCTTGTTATGAAGGCCAACATTCCATTGGCTTTCTTCACTGCCTGCTGTACCTGCATGTTTCCTTTCAGTGACTGATGCACTAGGACACCCAGATCTCGTTGTACGTCCCCTGTTCCTAACTTGACACCATTCAGATAATAATCTTCCTTCCTATTCTTACCATCAAAGTGAATAACCTCACATTTATCCACATTAAACTGCATCTGCCATGCATCCGCCCACTCACACAACCTGTCCAAGTCACCCTGCAACCTCATAGCATTTTCCTCACAGTTCACACTGCCACCCAGCTTTGTATCATCTGCAAATTTGCTAATGGTACTTTGCAGACAAGTGGGACGAGTGTTGGTCAGCATGGGCAAATTGGGCTGAAGGGTTAATTTCCACACTGTATTACTCTATGTCTATAGGGTGAATGTACAGAGTCTTTTTCTCAGGTTAGAGTCAAGAAATAGATGAGATAGGTTTAGGGGCAGAGGGAAAAGACTTAATAGGAACCTGAGTGGCATCTTTTTCACACAGAGTGTGGTGGAAATACGGAATGAGGTGACAGAGGACATAGTTGAAACAGGTACAATAACAATATTTAAAAGTCATTTGGACGGATACATGGATAGGAAAGGTGTAGTGGGATAGTTAGGACTAAAGGAGTCAAGGGATATGAGGAAAATGCAGGACGGGGCACTGATTTTAGATGATCAGCCATGATCATATTGAATGGCAGTGCTGGCTCGAAGGGCCGAATGGCCTCCTCCTGCACCTATTTTTCCATGTTTCTATGATATGAAACAAATGCAGGAACAGAGGGCTAGTTTAGAAGGGGCATCTTGGTTGGCACCACCGGGTTGAATTGAAGGGCCCGTTTCCATGCTGTATTACTCCGACTCTGTCATCTATTTGTTGCACCTGACTGCTAATCTCTGCATGATCTGGATACTGCCTTGCTGCTACATCTACATGGCCTTGGTGTAATCTTTTATGACCTTATTTATAGATTACTTGGGTAACATTTTTAAACCTGCAGGAGAAATAGAAAACAACAAAATACATTTTGTTAAGGGACATTATGTTATGGTTGTAAAAGACAATGCTGTTGCAGTATTGTGCAGGACGGAACTGCAGACGCTGGTTTAAACCAAAGACAAACACAAAAAGTTGGAGTAACTCAGCGGGACAGGCAGCATCGCTGGAGAAAAGGACGTTTCAGGTCGAGACGTCTGAAGAAGGGTCTCAACCCGAAACGTCCTGTTCTCCAGAGACTTCGTCTGACCCGCTGAGTTACTCCTGCTTTTTGTGTCTATTTGCAGTATTGTACTCAGTTTTGGTCACCCTGCTGTAGGAACGATGCCATTAAGCTAGAAAAAGTACGGATAAGATTTACGAGGATGTTGCCAGGGCTCGAAAGCCTGAGCTAATGGGAAAGGTTGGGGAGCTTGAACTTTATTTCTTGGAGCTCAGGAGGCTGAAAGATGATCTTCTAGTGGTGTATAAAATCATAGGGAGAATAGATAGGATGAATGCACAGAGATTGATACACAGGGTAGGGGGATTAAGAACCAGAAGTCATAGATTTAAGGTGAGAGCTGCAAATTTTCACTCAGTGGGTGGTGCATATGGCATATGAGCTGCCAGAGGAGGTAGTTGAGCCGGGCTCTATAATAGCATTTAAAAGACACTTGGACAGGTACGTGGATAGGAAAGGTTTAGAAGGAAATAGGCCACACATGGGCAAATTGGACTAGTTTGGATGGGGCATCTTCATCGGCATGCATGGGTTGGGCTGAAGGGCCTGTTTCTAAGACTCCATAATACGTTAACAAATGATATATTATCTTCTAAATTAGTTAAAATATGAAGTTAGTTTTATGCTCTTGATATGCCATGTATCTCAGTCAACCCGGTTCCAGTAATCTGCCTGAAGAGATAATGGAGGCAGAAAATCACATCACATTTAATCAAAACTTGGCTGCATACTTGAAAACATGTGTCCTGCAACCTATGGACCTGGTGCTGGAAATTTGGATTAGGCTAGAAAAAGGTTATCAACACACAAGGGCAGCACGGTGGTGCAGCGGTAGAGTTGCTGCCTTACAGCGCCAGAGACCCGGGTTCAATCCTGACTACTGGTGCTGTCTGTGCGGAGTTTGTATATCCCCCTGTGACCTGTGTGTTTTTTCTCGGAGATCTTCGGTTTCCTCCCACACCAAAGACATACAGGTTTGTAGGTTAATTGGCTTGGTATAAAATCTAAAATTGTCCTTAGTGTGTTGTAGATAGTGTTAATGTGCTTGGATCACTGGTCAGTGCCGACTCGGTGGGCTGAAGGACCTGTTGTATCTCTAAAATAAACTAAACTAAAACAAATTGTCAAAAAGTCAAAAGTCACAGAAGCTGGTTACCAGAAATTACCAGAAATAAAACATACCAAGGACATTGGTGATTTGAACCATGGGAACCAATATCCAGGCAGCCAGGTGTGCTGGTGCTACATAGGTGGGTTTAAACTAGATTGGCAGGGGGTGGAATCCAATGCTGGACTGAGGCCAGAAGTCGGTATAGATGGTGATGGAAGAAGGTTCAGTGGAGAGAATATGCAGGGGTTCGGCAAATCCAAGAGGCCTGACGGGTATGGCAGATGAACTTAGAGCATGGATAGGTACGAGCGACTAGGATGTTGTAGCCAATATAATAACCTGACTCAGAAACGGACAGGACTGGCAGATTAATGTTGCAGGGTACAGGTGCTACAGGAGAGATAGATGTGGGGATAAAAGAGGAGAGAGTTTTGCTTTATTGATTAAGCAGAACGTCAAAGCAGTGGGCAGCACAGTGGTGCAGCAGTAGAGTTGCTGCCTCACAGCACTAGAGACTTGGTCCTAACTACAGGTGCTGTCTGTACGGAGTTTGTACGTTCTCTCTGTTCGACCACTATTCTATTAGTTTTAAAATAGTTATGGATAAAGTCAGGGCGGGCCCATGAATTACAAATGGAGCAAGCCCATGTTTGATTATATGAGAGAGGAATTTTCTCAAGTTGATTGTTGTGGGTTGTTTGCAGGCAAAGGAGCATCCAACAAGTGGGATGCTTTTAAAATTGTAAGGACAAGAGTTCAGGGCATGCATGTTCCTGTTAAAGTAGGCGGCAGCACGAGCAGCGTCCCGCGCCACACGTAGGCAGATGCGGCAACAGCAGCGTCCCGGGCCACACGTAGGCAGCGGCACGGACAGCGTCCTGGCCACAAGTAGGCGGCAACCCTGACCCTGACCGAGAGCAGGCGTCGGCCGTTAAATCACCGACCCGGGCCCGTCGGCGGTGCCAACACTGTTCTCATCAACCCGAAGGCGGCCGGCTCAGGACAATAATGATTCACCATGAATTAGAAGGGACCCCCTGATACATCAAATTGCTGGCGGTTGTGATATATATGTATCTTGAGCAACTTTATTGAGCAAAATGTTTCACAACTTGAGAGCAAAATGCCATCAAAAAAAGCAGAGGACATGGAGAAGATCAAAAAATCTGTAAACTTCCTGTCGGAGGAGATAAGCAGAGTGGCAAAACAACAAGCTCACTTAATTGAATTAATGGATGAGGTGCGACAACTGAAAATCTTAATAAAAGAGAAAGATAAGAGGATTAATGACTTGGAACAAAGAGTTGATGATATGGAACAATATTCACGAATAGACGATTTGATCATCAGTGGATTAGAAACCACACACCAAACCTATTCCAGGGTTACGGCTGGAGGCAAAGATGGTGAGGATTCCCCGCAAAGTGAGTTGCACTCATTGGAAAAACAGGTCATTCCATTTTTTGACAGCAAAGACATGGCTATCGAAAGAAAGAACATCGTGGCTTGTCACATTCTTCCTCGGAAGAATACCAAGGTGAAGTCGGCAATCATAATTCGGTTTGTGAATAGAAAACACAAAACTAAACTATTGGAGCAGGCCAGAAAGCTGAAGAGAACTGACGTGTACCTGAATGAGCACCTTACTAAGAACGCAGATATTGCCAGAAAGGCACGCATCTTGAAAAAACAAAACAAGCTACAGGCAACATGGACGAGGGATTGTAAAGTATGGATAAAACTGAATGGATCACCGGAAGAAGCAAAAGCGATCGTGGTGAGAGAACTAAATAATAATAATATAATAATAATATTCATTTATTGTCATTGCAACGAGTACAACGAAATTAAAAAATAGCCAATCCTGACGGTGCGTACAAACATATATGCAATAAATGCAAAAACAAATAAATACATAAATACAATTAAATACAATTATATTAAAGTACAAGATTTTTTAACGGTGTTGCCTAGTGCAAAGGTAGTGTTCAGTTCTCGTATGGCCCTGGGGTAAAAACTGTTCTTAAGTCTGTTTGTTCGGGATTTGATCGACCTGAAACGTCGACCAGAGGGCAGATGAACAAACAGACGGTGGCCGGGGTGGGATGGATCTTTTATTATTTTGCCTGCTCTACTGAGGCAGCGTAGTCTGAACAGGTGCTCCAGGGAGGGCAGTGAGCAGCCGATGATCTTCTGGGCCGTCGTGATGACCCTCTGAAGGGCCTTCCTGTCCTTTTCTGAGCAGCTGGCATACCATGTGGTTATACAGTATGCCAGCACACTCTCGATGGAGCAGCGATAGAAGGACAACATGAGCTTCTCCTGCAGGTTGGTTTTCCTGAGGATCCTCAGGAAGTGGAGTCTCTGCTGTGCCTTCTTTACTGTGGTGATGGTGTTGGTAGACCAGGTAAGATCCTCTGCGATGTGCGTACCCAGGAACCTGAAAGCTGGTACCCTTTCCACACAGACCCCATTGATGTAGAGTGGGTCGTAATCTCCACTGGTTTTTCTAAAGTCAATTATAAGTTCCTTTGTTTTGGAGGAGTTCAGGACCAGATTGTTCACTGAACACCATGCTGCCAGCCTTTGGATTTCATCCCTATAGGCTGTCTCATCTCCTTCTGAGATGAGTCCAACCACAGTCGTGTCATCCGCGAACTTGATGATGGTGTTGGTGGGATGGGTGGGGGCGCAGTCGTGAGTGTAGAGGGAGTAAAGGATGGGGCTCAACACACAGCCCTGTGGTGAGCCGGTGCTCAGTGTAATGGTGGAGGAGAGGTGAGGGCCTATTTTGACGGTCTGGGGGCGGTTGGTCAGGAAGTCCTTGATCCATTGGCAGATGGTTTGGGAAAATCCAAGGTCGGAAAGTTTGGTGACCAGTCTGCTCGGGATGACCGTGTTAAAGGCAGAGCTGAAGTCGAGGAAGAGCATCCTCACATAGCTCCCCTGGTGTTCAAGGTGGGTCAGTGCAGTGTGAAGAGCAGTGTCGATGGCATCCCCTGTAGACCTATTTGCTCTGTAGGCAAACTGGTGTGGGTCGAAGGTGGGTGGGAGGCTGGCTTTGATGTGCTGCAGGACCAGTCTCTCGAAGCACTTTGTGATGACCGGTGTGAGTGCTACCGGACGGTAGTCGTTAAGACCGCTGATGACAGACTTTTTCGGCAGTGGGATGATTGTGGCGGACTTCAGGCAGGGAGGGATGGTGGATTTTAAAAGGGACAGGTTGAAGATTTTTGTGAAGACCTCAGATAATTGGTCTGCACATTCCCTCAGCACTCTGCCCGTCACACCATCGGGGCCTGCAGCTTTCCTGGGATTCACTGCTCTGAGCACGCGCTTAACATCATACTCCTGCACAGTGAAGGTGTTGCTGTCAGGTGCTGGAGAGGGTGTTATGTCTGCCACTGTAGCTTTCACCTCGAAACGAGCAAAGAAACAGTTAAGTTCCTCTGCCAGCGAGGCGTCGCCGTCGGCAGTCGTGCGGTTGCTGGTCTTGTAGTTGGTGATGTGCTGGATGCCTTGCCATACCCGCCGTGGGTCATTGTTGGAAAAGTGGTCCTCAATCTTCCTCTTGTAGGACGCTTTGGCATCCTTGATGCCTCTCTTCAGGTTGGTTCTAGCAGCACTGTATAGAGCTCTATCACTAGACCTGAAGGCGGTGTTACGGTCCTTGAGGAGAGACCTGACATCCTTTGTCATCCAGGGTTTTTGATTGGGATACAACCGGATGCGTTTGTCGACGGTGACATTGTCAACACAGTTTTTGATGTAGCAAAGTACAGTTGATGTGTACTCCTCCAAGTCATGATCCTCAAAAATATCCCAGTTGGTCCTTTCGAAGCAATCCTGCAGCTGCGAGGAAGCTCCTTCAGGCCATGTCTTAACAGTCTTTATGGTGACTGGAGCTTTCCTCCTGAGTGGGGTGTATGCTGGAGTTAGGAATATGGACAGGTGATCTGACTGCCCCAGGTGTGGTAGTGGTGCTGACCTGAAACCCTTCTTAATATTTGAGTAAACCTTGTCTAGTGTGTTTTTCCCCCTGGTAGCACATCTTATGTGTTGTTCAAGTTTCGGGAGAACTGACTTTAGGTCTGCATGGTTGAAGTCCCCGGCTATGATGTGGGCTGCTTCTGGATATGTGCTCTGTTGTGAGTTTATTGCACCGAGCAGGTAGCCTAAAGCTGTGCTAGCGTTAGCATTCGGTGGGATGTAGACTGCTGTTACTATAACCCCTGTAAATTCGCGAGGAAGGTAAAAAGGCCTGCATTTAACTGTTAGGGACTCCAGATCAGGAGAACAGTGGCTATCTATGATTTGGATGTTAGTGCACCAGCTGTTGTGCACGTAAATGCATAACCCCCCCCCCCTTGCTCTTACCGGAGTCGATGTTTCTGTCCCAACGAAACGCTGTACGCCCGGCCAGCTCAATGGCTCCGTCTGGGATAAGTGGATGAAGCCATGTCTCTGTTACTAAGAGAATGCAACAGTCCTCCACGAGTTTGTTTGCTGATATCTGTAGTTTTAGTTCGTCCATTTTGTTGATGATGGATCTGGCGTTGGTGAGAAACATGCTGGGTAGCGGTGGTTTGTGTGGCTGTCTCTTTAGCTTGGCAAGTATACCGGACCGGCATCCTCGCTTTTGCTTCCTGTTTCTCCTCCGCCTGCGACGCCTGTTCGTGCCGACAACTATCCACGGAGCGCCCGGTGTCCTGGCTATCTCTTCCGGTATATTTCGCGGGTGTGGAAATTCGCGCACAAGGTCCCGATTGCACTGGAATCCTATGAACAGAAGATCCTTTCGGTTGTAGGTAGGATTTGCCTGATTTTCCTGATTTTCCTGACTAAATTTGACTAACAGACATAACACAGATAACACACATAAAACGCACCGAAAGGGAGAGCTGTGAGCCGCTGCGTCCGTGCGCGCCGCCATCTTGCAGATGACTACACGTCCTGACGATAGTGGACAGAATGGAGGACATTGCTTTTGTGTCAAGTGGATTAACACAAAAGGAATTTTACCAACGAATGGATGAAAGGATTGGACAATGATTATCTATTTCCGTTTGGAAACACTGAGGATGAGGAGTTTATAGACAATAATTCAAACAACGTGGAAAGTTTGCACAACTTACATAAATGTGAACAATTAAGCTTGAAGACTTTCGACTATACAGAGCATAAACTGTATGACATTGAGAATGGCATTGACCCAGAGAACCATTTCTACAACAACATCAACAACAACTGTGAGTACTACACTGAAGATCAGTTCAACTGTAATGTGAAACTGCAAGGAGTATTATCATTAATACACTTCAACAGCAGAAGCCTCTACACCAATTTTGAAAAAATCAAAGAATATTTGAGACAATTTGACGAGGTTCAATGTAATTGCGATATCTGAGACTTGGCTTAGTGGAGACCAAGATGTTGATGTTGAACTGGAGGGATATGAGATGCTCTGTGTAAATAGGACCAACAAAAGAGGAGGGGAAGTTGCCCTGTATGTTGATACAGACCTCAAATGCAAAGTTGAAGGCAGCATGACAACAATCATAGACAATATAATGGAATGTATCACTATTGAAATTGATGTGGAAAAAGCCAAAAATATAATCTTACAATACAATACAATATATCTTTATTGTCATTGTACCCAGGGGTACAACGAGATTGGGAATGCGCCTCCCATACGATGCAATAATTTAAGTAATTTAGACAGCAGCAACCCAACGAAACGAAACAGTTGTAACAGTTTTGGACAGGGTAAAGTGCAAGTTGATCTATGCGTTGTGGCCATCCGGCTCAGCAGGACCGGTTCATAGCAGCTATGGCCCTGGGGATGAAGCTGTTCCTGAGTCTGGAGGTGCGGGCGTAGAAGGCCTTGTATCGTCTGCCCGATGGAAGGAGTTCGAACAGACTGTTGCAGGGGTGTGAAGAATCTTTGTGGATGCTGGTGGCTTTTCTGAGGCATCGTGTGTTGTAGATGCCCTCTAAGTCTGGTAGCTGTGTTCCGATGGCCCTCTGAGCTCTATGGACTACCCGCTGTAGAGCTTTCCTTTCTGCCTCCGTGCAGCTGAGGTACCACACAGGGATGCCATGCGTTAGGATGCTCTCTATGGTGCAGCGGTGGAAGGTCGTCAGCAGCTTTTGGGGTAGACCAGACTTTTTCAGTGTTCTTAAGTAGAACAGTCTTTGTTGTGCCTTCTTGACCAGCGCAGCAGTGTTATTGGACCATGTTAGGTCCTCTGAAATGTGAATGCCCAGAAACTTGAAGCTGGACACTCTCTCCACACTATCCCCGTTGATAGAGATCGGGGCATATTCCCCGTTATGTGACCTACGGAAGTTGATGATCAGCTCCTTGGTCTTGGTGGTATTTAGGGACAGGTTGTTATCCGAGCACCAGTTGTGTATATAGAACACCAGGATCAGACATTGATCAATTTAAGGATAAGATAGCTGAAATGGATGATAAGATAAATGATAAGGTGGCATTTATATGTGGTGATTTCAATATCAATTTGTTAAACCCAAAAGGTCACACAAAGACACCAGATTTTATTATCACAATGTTCAGCATTAGCCTATATCCCATGATTATAAAACCAAGTAGAATAACAACAGACAGTGCGACATTGATAGATAACATATTTACAAATGTGATTGATAGAGAACAGGTGGGTGGATTGCTTATAAATTATATAAGTGACCACCTACCAGTCTTTGCCATTCTGCAGAAGGACCTTAGATTCAAACCTGTTACTAATGCACGCAAACTGGTACGACACAGAACACAGGAAACCATCAATGCATTTAAGGAAGACTTAACGAAACAAGACTGGAAAGACGTTTATATTGATGAACCAGACAAAGCCTACAATGCATTCCTGGCTATATTAACAGAACTCTATGAAAAAAATTGCCCATTAAAAAAATCCAGTGGGAAGCATAAATATGTAGATAAACCATGGATCACAAGGGGGCTGCAGAATGCATGCAAGAAGAAAAATGCACTCTACAGGAAATTCCTAAAATGTAGAACAAAAGAAAATGAAAATAAATATAAGAGACATAAAAATAAATTGATAAGCATTATGAGATGTAACAAGACGGAGTACCATAGCAAATTGTTGGAAAAAAATACAAGTAATATTCAGGGAACATGGAAAGTGATTAACAACATAATTAAAACAGATATTGGGAAAGCAGATTACCCTAGCTACTTTGTTAAAAATCATAATATAACTATAAATAACATAAAAGAGGTTGCTGATGAATTTAATGACTACTTTGTAAAAGGGCCTACCTTAGCAAATGAGATTACTAAACCAAGTAGCAAGGAAGGTCCAGAACATGAGAGCTCTGATAGAAATGCTCACTCCATGTTCCTCAGTGGAGTACACAAAAATGAAGTCATTGATATTGTTAAAAAATACAGTAACAAAACGTCTACTGATTACAATTCCATTGATATGACACTAGTCAAAAATATTATTGAATGTACAGTAAAACCGTTGACACATAAATGTAATCAATTATTTGTACAAAGACTTGAAATCTTTATTGATAAATATAACATACTAAGTGATCACCAGTATGGATTTTGAGCTAAAAGGTCTACCTCACTAGCGCTAATGGAACTAGTAGAGAATATTTCAACTGCAATTGATAATAAAGAATATACTGTAGGAGTATTTATAGATCTCAAAAAAACATTTGATACCATAGATCATGGTTTACTGATGAATAAGCTAGAAAGATATGGTATTAGAGGAGTATCATACCCCTGGTTAAGAAGCTACCTTGAAAACAGATATCAGTATGTTCAAGTAAATAATTTTGATTCAGAACTTATGAAGGTTACCTGTGGGGTTGCGCAAGGCTGGGTGCTGGGCCCAAAGCTCTTTGTACTCTATATAAATGATATTTGTATGGTGTCAAAATTGTTACATTTAGTTATATTTGTGGATGACACAAATTTATTTTGTTCAGGGAAAAACATGAAGCAACCTTTGGACACAGTTAAAGGGGAATTGGAAACTCTAAAGAAGTGGTTTGATACCAATAAATTGTCATTAAATCTAAGTAAAACAAAATTTATTGTGTTTGGAAATCGAAAAATAAATTCGGAGGTAACACCTATGATTAATGATGTAGAAATTGAAAGAGTGTATGAAAATAAATTCTTGGGAGTGATAAAAATAGATCATAAACTCTGTTGGAAACCTCTCATAAAACATATCAAATCAAAACTGTCTAAATCCATTGCAATACTGCACAAAACTAAGGCCATCTTCAATCAAAATTCACTATTTACGTTATATTGCTCACTCATTATTTCATATATACATACTGTGTAGAAGTATGGGGAAGCACCTACAAAACTAGCACTAATTCAATCTTTATATTGCAAAAAAGAGCTATAAGAAGTGTCAATAAGGCTGGTTATAATGATCCAACCAACCCATTATTTATAAAATCATATGCCCTAAAGTTTATGGACCTAGTAGACTTTAAAACTCTACAACTAATGTTTAGAGCAAAATAAAGAACACTTCCTGACTGTATCCAAGGTTTGTTTTCAGTGAGGAAGAGCAGGGATCCACTCTGGGGGAATTATATATTTGAAAAAATTAGGGTAAGAACAAATATGAAAAATAGATGTGTGACTGTTAAAGAGGTCAATTTATGGAATAGTTGCAACAATGAATTAAAAGAGTGTAGTAATATGTGTAAATTCAAGAAAATGGTCAAAAATATTATATTTGAAAGATACAAAATATGTGATCAGCACTGAGAAATGACATGAATATGGTTCATGACTATATTTGTGTTTCTTTCTATGTTTTGTTTATCTGCTTCTGACCTATGATGTTGTGGGGTTTTTAAATTATATTTTGTTAAGTATTAAGGGTAGGCATAATAAGCTTTGGCTTCTGCCTACACCTTTAATTTTGTCGGTCAGAAAATATGTGTGATTATATTGTTTTATTTTTTTGATACAATGTTTTTGCACTATTTAAATGTCACAACTGTATGGTCAATCTGTTGTATTGTATTGACCGGAAAAAATAATTTTAAAATATATATTTTAAAATAAATAAATAAATAAAGTGAAGGGTTATTAGGAAACATGGATGACAAGAGAAATTGAAGCTCTGGTCAAGGAATAAGAGGAGGCATTGGACTAGGGTTGCCAACTGTCCCGTATTAGCCGGGACGTCCCGTATTTTGGGTTAAATTAGTTTGTCCCGTATTAGTAGGGTTGCCAACTTCCTCACTACCAAATAAGGGACAAAGGGTGACATCACCGCCCCATGCCCCACGTGACCTCACCCAGCCAGCGGCCATGTGCTCCCGCTCCACCAATGGCGGCTGCCCGGGCGGGAACGCGTGGCTGGGTGAGGTCACGTGGGGCGCAGGGTGACGTCACCCTTTGTCCCGTATTTGGGAGTAAGGAAGTTGGCCACCCTATGTGGGACAGCTATATGCAGCTGGTATTAAGTGTATCCCTGGAGAAGTTTTGGTAACTGAGGAGCAAACTACAAAAGGAAAATGGGAGGGCAAAAAGGACGGAGCATCTTGGTCAGCATCGGCAGGTTGGGCCAAGGGCCTAATTCCAGGCTGTAAAATGAATGAATGAATGAATGAATTAATAAGTTTATTGGCCAAGTATGTCAAGGAATGTGCCTTGATGCTCCGCTCACAAATGACAACATAAACACACAGTTAACAATTAAGAATAAAGCATAACCACATCAAAACAATAAGGATACAACATTTCGGTCTAAACATGTGGGTGAAAATAAACCAGAACAAAAAAGAGACTACAGACTTTGGTTATTGAGCAGAACTATCACTCGTGGAAAAAAAGCTGTTTTTATGTTTGGCTGTGGCTGCTTTGACAGTCCGGAGTCGCCTTCCAGAGGGAAGTGCTTCGAAGAGTTTGTGGCCAGGGTGAGAGGGGTCAGAGATGAACTTGCCCGCTCACTTCCTGGCCTTTGCAGTGTACAGTTCGTTAATGGGGGGAAGGTGGCAGCCAACAACCTTCTCAGCTGTGTGAACGATCCGTTGCAGCCTCCGGATGTTGTGCTTGGTGGCTGAGCCAAACCAGACCATGATGGAGAAGGTGAGGACGGACTCAATGATAGCAATATAGAATTGGACCATCATTGCCTGTGGCAAATTCTATAACTCTATGACTCTATGAGAAGAAATGTGGACCTCTTAAAATGAATAATGACTAGAGCAGAGAACAGTACAGCATAAGAACAGGCCCTTCAGCCCACAATGTTTTGTGCCGAACATGATGCAAAGACCTTCACATATCTACCTACGTATATCCTTCAATTCCCTGCAAATCCATATGTCTATCCAAAATTATTTTAAATGCCTCTAACGTACCTGCTTCAACCACCACCCCTGGCAGCACGTTCCAGGCACTCACCATCCTCTGTGAAAAAAACGCCATAGTAATATCCTTTAAACTTTGCCCATCTCAATAGGCTAATGGAGTACGTTCGCCTAACAGAGGTTGCGTAGCAACCCGCCTCCCGGGCCTAATAGGGAACAAGGGCAGTCCCATATGGGACAAACCAACAGCCCAAAATATGGGATGTCCCGGCTAATACGGGACAGTTGGCAACCATAGATGTAGGCCACTGGCAGTATACTGCTGAGGCAGGCACAAAAAGCTGGAGTAACTCAGTGGGTCAGACAGCATCTCTGGAGAAAGGGAATAGGTGACGTTTCGGGTCAAGACCCTTCTTCAGACTCTGAGACTCAGACTTCAGCTTTTTGTGTCTATCTTCGGTTTAAACCAGCATCTGCAGGTCCTTTCTACACATACTGCTGAGGCATCCCCCTCAAACTCTTGACTGCCTTTGATATATGACTAGTTAGGTATTTTTCTACAGGATTGATAATGTCATTCAAATGCATAGGGTTGCAATACTTGCACCAGGCAGCCCGGGCAAGGAGCTTGGAGACTAGCTGCAAACTGCAGCTGGTCCCTCCTCTGAACACAAATGCTCTGCTGCTGGACTTGCTGCTGAATCATCTGCCAGCTAAAGATAACCTTGATCAGCTGCAGGAGCTGGGATCGGGGAGTTGCCAACATTAATGTAAGCAAAGTAATGGCACTGAAGAGTGACAAATATTAGAATTTAGAGATACAGCGTGGAAACAGGCCCTTGCGGGGACTGTGCGGGGACTGTGCGGGTCGGTCGGGGACGAGCTGTCTGTCCGTGGGCGTGGGGAAGAGAGTGAAAGTTTTGTTGCCTCCATCACAGTGAGGGGGTGTTTGGAGTCACTGTGATGGACGTTATGTGTTGGGGTCATGTGTCTTGTGTTCTTTTTTGTGTGTGACTGCTATGTAGTTTCGTTCAGTACCTTGGTACCGAATGACAAATAAAGCTCTGTTGAACTGTTGAACTGTTTGGTCCACGCTGTTCAGCGATCACCCCGTACACCAGCACTTCCGACACACTAGGGACAATTTACAATTTACAGAAGCTAATTAACCTATAAACATATACGTCTTTGGAGTGTGAGAGGAAACCGGAGCACCCGGAGAAGACCCACGCGGTCACAGGGAGAACGTACAAACTCTGTACAGACAGCGCAGGATTAAACCCGGGTCTCCGGAGCTGTCGGGCAGCAACTCTACCGCTGTGCCACCCTGCATCAAGAGATCCCAATCCAAGCTTTAGAGGAATTAGTTGAAAATACTGCAGATATATGAACTATAATTTTCATATTCTCTTAATTTGTGGACCTTTCAAACTGTAAGGACATTATTAGAATCCACATTTAAGGACTGAATTTAAATTTTCAGTTAATGAAAAAGAACCAGCATGGTGACATGAGGATCTGCAGCTGCTGGAATCTTGAGCAAAACACAAAAGTGCTGGAGGTACTCAGTGGGTCAGGCAGCGCATCTGTGGAGGGAATGGACTGACGAAAGAAGGGTTTTGACCCAAAACCTTATCTGTCAATTCTCTCCACAGATGTTGCCTGACCCGTTGAGTTCTTCCAGCATTTTTCGTTTAAAGCCAAGCTTGATAATTCCTGACAGTAAATTGGATTTTTTGATTAATTAGTGGAGAACGGCTAGTGGGACTTCACTCGACTATGTGGCAAAGGCACTCATTAGAAACATAACTAAAATTGAAACACACAGAATTAACGGACTTTTAATGACCTGGCTGGGAAACGTCATGAGTGACGGGAGGCAGACTAGGGATCGTGGATGGGCATGCAGATTGGTTGGGTGTGAACAGGTTTTGACCCTCACAAGTGTCGGTATTACAATTACCAATGTGCAGCACATTTAGAATTTAGAGGTTTGGATACAAAATTTGGTGGCACGGTGGCGCAGCAGTAGAGACCCGGGATTGATCCTGACCACCGGTGCTATCTGTACAGAGTTTGTACATTTTCCCTGTGACCTGCGTGGGTTTTCTCTGGGATCTCCAGTTTCCTCCCACACTCCAAAGACGTACAGGTTTGCAGGTTTATTGGCTTGGCATAATTGTAAACTGTCCCTAGTGTGTAGGATAGTGTTAATGTGCAGGGTTCACTGGTCAGTGCGGACTCAGTGGGCCGAAGGGCCTGTTTCCACGCTGTCTCTAAACTAAACAAAGACAACAGTTTAGATGGACGATTTAAATTAATACCTAAAGAGAGGAAAGAGGCTAATCAAGATTCAAGATTCAAGATAGCTTTATTGTCATCCAAATTGGACGAAATTCAGTCACCCACAGTCCAACAACAAAAGCATCAAAATAGGCATTAATATTACTCAACCCCCCAAACACACAAAAGAAACATCCATCAAGAAAACATCCATCACAGTGAGTCTCCTCCAGTCCTCTCCTCACTGTGATGGAAGGCCACAATGTCTTTTCACTTCTCCTGCTGTCCTCTCCCGCGGTCAGGTTGTTGTGGTTGCAGGCCGCGCCGGACGGTCCGCAGCGGGCCGAGCCTAAGGCGAGTCGCAGCCGCTCCCGCAGCCTCCGAAGACGGCCGGCTCCGCCGATGATAAGTCCGATCCGGGGCGGGCGAACACGCTGCTGCTGTTGCTGCACGTCGGGGTGGTCGTGGCCCCCGACATTGAAGCCCCCGCCCAGCAGAGAAATATCCTGCGGCCTATCTTAGGCCGCGCCGGACGGTGAAATGTCCGCGACCCAAGCCCCGCGACCCGGGGCGGGCGAACACGCTGCCGCTGCCGCTCCCTCCCCTCCCCCCCACATACACACATAGTACACAAACACAAAAACACGACATCACAACTACAATTAAGACAAAAAAACAACAAAAACACAAAGACAAATGGACCGCAGGTAAGCCGCAGCTGCTATGGCAGCGCCGCCATTTTGGGTATCTGCAGCAACTACATTTTAATAAAGGCAAATGAGAGGTCATTCTTATTGTAGTTGTATAATTTGTGAATCGCTAGAAGCAAGGGTTGGGTAGAAACAGAAATTATCATAAAGGCTAATGGAAGACCGGGCTTTGGAGAAGAACACAAAAGAATAAAAGTAACAGATTAAGAAAAACTGGAAAGACCACAGAATTTGAGAGGTGTGCAGAGCACCATTTTTGGAAGTAAGTGCCTACACTACATATCCTTCACAATAGAATAAGATTGTGAAAGATATTTGAGGGATATAATTTAGTTTGAAAGTCGAGACTAACATTATACCACAAACATGCCTGCTGGGCAAGTTCCACTCATTAAACAGATCTGGTATCTGAATGTGTTGATAACTGCCCTCATGACTCATCCTAACTCAGACATCCTTTATGCAACCTGCACCTTCACCTCCCACTGAAAATCTACTTGTCTCTATTTCGTAAGTTCAGAGAAAGGGTTGGAGGCTTAAAAACTTTGACTTTCACTTTCCACAAATGATTCACCCATACACACTAGTTCTACCGCACTAAAAACAGAGGCCAATTAACCTACAAACCTGCACACCTTTAGAATGTAGGAGGAAACTTGGAGAAAATCCCCAGTCACAGGGAGAACATAGAAACGTAGATGCAGGAGTAGGCCATTCGGCCCTATGAGCCAGCACCGCCCTGCAATACGATCATGGCTGATCATCCTAACTCAGTCTTCTGTTCCTGCTTTCTCCCCATGTCCCTTGATTCCATTAGCGCTAAGAGATAAATCTACAGTAACTCTCTCTTGAAAACATCCACAGATTCATAACTCTCCGGGTGAAAAAGTTTTTCATCATCGTACAAACGTACGTACAAACTCCGAACAGACAAGCACCCATAGTTAGGATTGAACTCGGGTCTCTGGCACTGTACGGCAGCAACTCTACCGATGTCCTGCCCTTGTGACGCCCTGTGATGGTGGGAGAAGATGAAGTGCACTGACGTTGGGGGCATGGGAACTAAAAAGAGGGTGGGCTACTACAAGGCTGAGAACTATATTCTGTACTCTGCACTTTGCTCCATCTATTGTACTTGAGTTTAACTTGATTGTATTTATGTATAATATTATCTGAAATAATTCAATGTTCATACTGTTGGGTTGTAAGCTAGCCAAGTGGAATATGAAGTGTTGTTCCTCCTATTTGAATGTGGCCTCACCTTGGCTATGGAGGAGGCCAAGGACGGAAAGATCAGTATGGGAAGGGGAGCTAAAATGGTTAGCAACCGGGAGATTCAACAGGTCTGGGCAGACAGAGTGTAAGTATCGGGAAGTAAAGGAGGTTACATCGAGAAGATCAAGTAACGTAGACAAGGCTTGAAGAGGTGTATGTAAACCTCTATCTCAACTGGAAGGGTTGCTGTGGTCCATGGATGGAAATGAGAGAGGAGGTGTAGGAACAAGCGTTACATCTCCTGCGGTTGCAGGGGAAAGTACTGAGGGAGGGAGTGGGATGGGTGGGAAGGGATGAGTAAACCAAGGAGTTGCAGAGGGATTGGTCTCTACGGAAAGTGGAAAGGAATGGGGGTGGAAAATATGTCCCACGGTGGGATCGTGTTGAAGGTGGCGGAAATGTCAGATAATGTTTTGTTGGATGCGGAGGGAGCTGGCATGGTGAGAAGCAAGGAAACACTATCCCTGTTCCCTCTGAGGGAAGGGGGAGTGAGAGCAGAACTGCAAGATCCAGAGGAGACATGGGGGTTCTGTCCCCAACGGCAGTGGGAAACCATGTTTACTGAAGATAAAGGACAGCTCAAATGCCCCAGAGTGGAAAGTACAAGAAAGTATTGTCCATGTCTGACATAACGTCCAGGACAATTCGAGCAAGACATCAGTTTTGATCTCGGTAGGCAAGAAAGACTGCTTAGAGTTCAGATTTTATTCCTTGGGGAGGCTTTTTCCTGGAAGCAGAGTGAGAAAGATTTAAATGTTTAAATGAATGAAATTAGAGCCAATTGAGAGATATTAACAAATTTGATGCTGAGAATAGATGATATAGAACTACTAGGCATTGTCTCAAATTATTGTGTTTTTGGTGATATTCTGACTTGAATGAGAATAGATGAGTTGAGGACAGTCGGTATCATGGTTGAAGAGTTGCTGAATGCTTTAGGTTGTATAAAATTAGATAAAACTCCTGTGTTTGATCAGATATATTGAAGAACATTGTGGAAAACTAGAGAAGAAATTACAGGAGTCCTGGCTGAGACATATGAATCATCATTCCACACTGGTGAAGTGCTGGAAGACAAGGATGGTTAATGTTGTGTCTCTATTTAGGAAGGGCTGCAAATAAACCGGACAACTACAGACCAGTAAGCTTGATATCTGTGGCAGGAAAGTTGCTGGAGAGGATTCTGAGCAATAAGATAGACACGCATTTGTCTACGTAGAGATTGATCAGGATCAACGTGGTTTTGTACGTTAGAGATGGTGTCTCATGAATTTGATTGAATGTTTTGAAGAAAGTTTCTGAGGGCCTGGCAGCATATTATGTCTCTATGGACATCAGCTGGGCTTTGATAAGATTCAGCAGGGTAGGATGCTCTGAAAGGTCAGATCAGATCGAATGAGATACAGGGAGAGCTGGATAACTGGATATAGAATTAGCTTCATGGTAGGAAGCAGAGGGTGGTGGTGGAGGGCTGCTTTTTGAACTGAATATCTGTGATGAATGATGTTGCTCAGGGATTGGAGGTGGGCACATTGCCACTTGTCATCACTATCAACTATTTGGATGATAATGTACAAGATATGATCAGCAAGTTTGCAGTTGACACTAAAGCAGGCGGTGTAGACATGTGAAGAAGGATATCAAGAACTACCAGGGGATCTTGGTCAGCTGGGCAGTAGGCCAAAGAGTTCAATGCAGATAAATGTGAGGTATTACATTTTGAGGTCAAACCAGGGCAGGTCCTTCACAGTTAATAGTAGGAACCTGTGGAGTATTTTAGAGCAGGGGGATCTTGGCATACAAGTACATAGTTCCAAAGGTGTCATCACAGTTTGATAGGGTGGTGAAAAAAGTTTTTGGCATATTGGTCTTCCTCAGTCAGGGAATTGGGTATAGAAGTTGAGGGGTTATTTTCCAGTAGTTAAGACAGATGGAGTATGATGTGGGAGAAATGAGTGGTTATTCCCTTGGTTGTAAGATCAAAGATTAAATTCTGACAAACAATTAAATATCACTATTCAGGGTGATCTTGGTGTGCTGATTCATAGAAACATAGAAAATAAGTGCAGGAGGAGGGAATTTGGCCCTTCGGGCCAGCACCGCCATTCATTGTGATCATGGCTGATCATTCACAATCAGTAACCTGTGCCTGCCTTCTACCCATATCCCTTGATTCCACTAGCCCTTAGAGCTCAATCTAACTCATGGACCAAAGTCAATCTGAAAATATAATAAAGAATTATAAAGGCAAATAGTTGGTTGAGATTTTTTGGAAGGATGCTTAAGTATGGAACGTGTAAACACAAGAGACAACAGATGCTGGAATCTTGTGGATAACCTCAAATTTTTTTATTATTTTTTACGCGACCTTTTGTTTCTGGGTGGTGTCTCCGTTCCCGCTGCGGCCTACCATCGGCCATGCACCTGGAGCTGGCGGCCTCCACCTGGGACTCGCCTGTGGAGGCTCCGGCCGCGTGGAAGCTCGCAGCCCCCTGGGTGGGGGCCGACATCGGGAGTTCCGGCAGCGGCAGCGTCTTCGCCTACCCCGATTCGCGGGTCGGCCCGCCGCGGACTTTTCACCGTCCGGCGCGGCCTGGAATAGGCCGTGGGATTTTCTCCGCCCGGTGGGGGCTTCAATGTCGGGAGCCGCGACCGCCCCGATGTGCAGCGGCAGCGTCTTCGCCCGCCATCAATCGCGGGGCTTGGGTCGGCCCGCTGCGGACCTTTCACCGTCCGGCGCGGCCTGGAACGTGGCAACTACAACAGGAGAAGACGGCAGGGGAAGAGAAAAAGACATTCTGGCCTTCCATCACGGGACCGCGGGAGAAGACGGCAGGGGAAGAGAAAAAGACATTCTGGCCTTCTATCACAGTGAGCTGGTGACTGGAGGAGACTCACTCTGATGGATGTTTCTTTTTGTTTGGTGTTGGTTTATAATTGTGTGTGTTATTGGTTATTTTTATTGCTCTTATTGTTGGACTGTGGGTGATCTTTCATTTCATTGCACATTTATGTGTATGTGACAAATAAACCTGTCTCTTAAACTTGACTCTTGATGACCATTTGTTATCACTTACATCTACCGTAATTAAGTTAATCGAGAGGTTGATTATGGCACAAATCAACTTTTGCCTCATAAATTCACTTCAATTTGTCTATTGCTACATCGGGTCAACAGCTGATGCTATTTCACTGCTCCATAGCATCTGGGTAACAGAGACACGTACGTTAGGCTGCGGCTCATCAACAACAGTTCAATGGTCAATATCATCTTCCTCTCCAAACATCATCAGGCTCCAAGACATGGGGCTCTGTACAACCATTTGTAATTGGATCCTTTACTTTCTCATCAGCAGATCTCAATCAGTGCAGATTGGTAGCAAGACCTCCCACTCACTGACCATCAAACACTGGTGTCCAAAGATAGTCACAAATGCTGGAGCAACTCATTGGGACAGGCAGCATCTCTGGAGAGACGAAATGGTGTCCCTCAGGGCTGTGTGTATAGCCTATTGTCCTACTCTCTTTACACCCGTAACTGTGTGGTTATCCACAGATGCAATGTCATCTACCAATTTGGCGACAACAAAACAGTTTTCATTGGTAGATCAGCAGTGAAGAGAATTAGCAGCTTCACGTTGCTGGGTTTTAACATCTAAGATGACCTGCCCTGGGCCCAACACATGGATGTAATCACAAAGAAGGCATGCCACACCTCTACTTTCTTAGATGTTTTGAGAATATCATGACACTGAATAGTCCAACAAATATGTAGAGATACATTGACTGGTTGCATCATGGCCTTGTACCTTAATTTCAATGCACAGGAATGCAAGAAACTGTGTAGAGTGGTGGACTCACCCCAGTTAAACATGGCACAGACCTCCCCATCATCAAGTACATCGACATGTGGTGCTGTCTCAAAAAAGCAGCATCAAGGATTACCAAGGATTCTCGTCACTTGGACAATGCCCTCTTCTTGCAGGGCAAAAGATACAGAAGACTTGGGGCCCACACCATCACTTTCAGGAACAGCTATTTTCCTAGAACCATCAGGGTTGCCCAACACTAATCCTACCTCAACAAAGGGACACTATCAACCAGGAGTGTGTTCCCACAGAAACCATCCGAGTTCTTCCTAACCAGTAGCCTTGGATGAACCAGGAGATCCGCATTCTTCTGAGGACCACATTCAAATCTGGTGACGCAGAGATATACAAGAAGTCTAGATACGACCTTGATAAGTTCATCAAAAAGGCTAAAAAGGACTTTAAGCTGGAGGATGAGGGGGATGTTTGACAACTTTGGCAAGGCTTGAACGACATTACTTCCTACAAGGCGAAATCAGGGGGCAGCTCAAGCATCGCTCCCTGACGAGCTCCATGCATTCCACGCACGCTTTGATAGGAAGATACTTGCCTTGAATGTACTCTGTGACTGATCCTCCAAAATCCTTTTGGATTAAGAATTTCAAAGATTCATTATGCAAAGTTTGAAATATTCTCTTCCCATTTCTGTCCTAAGTGGCAAGTCCCTTATTTTGAGACATCACACATAGAGTTAACATCAATCCCCCAACTGTCTAGTGAAGCCCTGCAAGAAACCTCCATGCCTCAATGAGATCATCTCACATTCCTCTCAACTGGAGTGTATCGATCCAGCCTTGGCTCCCCGCGTGTGACAAAAGAGACATCCACTAAACATTTACTACATTCCCTCCATCACAAACATGTCATAGAATATAGAACTCAGGGGCAGCAGTGGCACAGCAGGTAGACCTGCCGCCTCACAGCGCCAGACACTGGTTCAATGCTGACCTTGGATGCTATCTGTGTGGAGCTTGCACGTTTTCCCTGCAACTGTATGGATCTCTTCCGGGTGATCCGGTTTCCTCCCACATCCTAAAGATAGATCAATCATGATTAAATGGCCTAATTCTGCTCCTATAACTTATGAACTTAAAGCATATCGCATGATACTTTAACAGCCTACCTCACAGTTTGCAACTCCTGCAATCTTGCTAGAAAGGGAGATGAAAGCTATACATAATCTTCCAGATGATGTCTCATTATGCTGCATACAAATTGCTTGCAACATTTCTACTCTACAACTCAAATAAAACAATAAAGGCCTTTCTGATGTGTATGTTGGGTCTTATGAGTGTAAAACTGTGATTTTGTTGTATCTCCAAGTCTCAGGATTCGAGGATGGTGTGCTGCCTCCATGGTGCCAGGATCCAGGATGTCACGGAGAGAGTGCACAAACGATGTCGGAAAGAAGGGGATGAATATTCTGCAATGACGTTAGAGAGCTCGGAAAAATGCTGAAAAGCAGGACCTCCAGGGTGGTTATCTCCGGTTTGCTTCCAGTGCCTCGTGCTGGCGAGAGCAGGAACAGGGAGATACAGGACCTCAATGTGTGGCTGAGAAAATGGTGCAGGGAGCAGTGATTTAGATTCTTAGATCACTGGGATCTGTTTTGGGGTTAGGGGGAATTCTACAAAAGGGACGGATTGCACCTTAACAGGTGGGGGACCAGCATTCTGGCAGGCAGGCAGGCAGGTTTGCCACTGCTACACGGGTGGTTTTAAACTAAATAAGGGAGGGGGGGGGGGTGTCAAATGGGATAGTCAAGGATGGAGTTGAAGGGAAAGAGAATAAAGGGATAGTTAATGACCCCAGAATTAACGGGAAAGAAAGCTCACAAAGGGATAGGAGAGTATGGCCAAGTGTAAGAGGGATCGATGTGAAAGGTGAGATGAGTAAGGAATTAAAAGTATTGTATATGAATGCTAGAAGTATAAGAAGTAAAGTAGATGAGCTTGAGGCTCAGTTAGAGGTTGGTAGATATGACATTGTCGGGATTACAGAGAAGTGGCTGCAGGAGGATTGGGCCTGGGAACTTAATATTCAGGGTTATACATCCTACAGAAAGGACAGGCAGGTGGGCAGTGGCGGTGGGGTAGCTCTGCTGGTGAGGGATGAAATTCAGTCCCTTGCGTGGGAAGACATTGGGACTGATGAGGTAGAGTCACTGTGGATTGAGTTGAGGAATTGTAAAGGCAAGAAGACACTAATTGGAGTTATCTACAGACCCCCAAATAGTAGCCGGATGTAGGGTGTAAGTTGCAGCAGGAGTTAAAACTGGCATGTAAGAAAGGTAATGCCACTGTGGTGATGGGGATTTCAATATGCAAGTAGACTGGGAAAATCATGTTGTTTCTGGGTGAGTAAGGTGGGCCTAAAATTGTCATGTTATCGTGTACCGTTTTGGCTATAGTTCAGGAACAAGCGAACAAATGAGAGTTTTAGTATATAGATATTACACATTCACTCCTTGGAGTCTGTTTTCTCAGTCTCCTGGTACATAATAGCAAAACCATTAGGCAGAGGTGATCAGCCTGTTCGTAAAACTGGCCGACTTCAATATTTGAATTTTATTAAATAGCATGTTTGCCATATCGAGTTATTTCGGATCATACGGATCAACTGTGATCATGTCCAACGCCCATACCAACAAGCCTATTGCAAAATGTATAATTAGTATATTTCAAATTCCACTCCAGTTCTGATTAGGGTTTTAGCTTTTCAATGATGCAATGTCTTGGCTTCCTCCACTGTCAGAGTGAGGCCCAGCGCAAATTGGAGGAACGGCACCACATATTTTACTCCGGCAGCTTACACCTCAGATATATGAATATTGACTTCTCTAATTTCAAGTAACCCTTGCTTTCCCTCTCTCTCGATCCCTCCCTCTTCCCAGTTCTCCGACCAGTCTAACAGTCCCCCGATTACATTTTATCTCTGTATGCTTCGTTGTCACCTTCTCCAAGCTAACAATGATCTACTCTACATTTTCCTTGAGCTACATCCCCTTTGATGACTCGTTTTCACACAAACTTCCTTATCTGTCTCCCTCTCTTCCGACTCTCAGTCTGAAGGGTCTCCACCCGAAAAGTCACCCATTCCTTCTCTCCAGAGATGCTGCCTTAGTTACTCCAGCATGTTGTGTCTATCTTCGGTGTAAACCAGCATCTGCAGTTCTTTCGTCCACACCATCAATTTGCGACAGGTGCAGGTCACCATGCAAATGACGCAAGGGGCTGCTGAATAATGCATGAGGCATATGCAGATGAGGCTGTGGCGCGGAGGCGACACGCCGCCTCCCTAGCAGCACGATGCCGGGCACGCCCCTCCCCCTCCCCCTCCCCCTGCAGCACGATGCCGGGCACGGCCCCTCCTCCCCCCCAGCAGCACGACGCCAGGCACGGCCCCTCCCCCCCCCCACTCCTGCCTCTCCCTCTCTCCCCTTCCCCCCTCACTCACTCCCTCTCTCCCCCCCTCACTCATTCCCTCCCTTCCCCTCACTCTCTCCCTCTCTCCCTCCCCCTCACTCACTCCTCCCTCACTCACCCCCTCCCCCTCACTCACCCCCTCCCCCTCACTCACCCCCTCCCCCTCACTCATTCCCTCCCCCTCCCCCTCACTCACTCACTCCCTCCCCCTCACTCACCCCCTCCCCCTCACTCACTCACTCCCTCCCCCTCACTCACTCCCCCTCACTCACTCACCCCCTCCCCCTCACTCACTCCCTCCCCCTCACTCACCCCCTCCCCCTCACTCACTCACTCCCTCCCCCTCACTCACTCCCCCTCACTCACTCACCCCCTCCCCCTCACTCACTCCCTCCCCCTCACTCACTCCCTCCCCCTCACTCACTCCCTCCCCCTCACTCACTCCCTCCCCCTCGCTCACTCCCTCCCCCTCACTCACTCCCTCCCCCTCACCCACTCCCTCCCCCTCACTCACTCCCTCCCCCTCACTCACTCCCTCCCTCCCCCTCACTCACTCCCTCCCCCTCACTCACTCCCTCACTCACTCCCTCCCCCTCACTCACTCCCTCCCCCTCACTCACTCCCTCCCCCTCACTCACTCACTCCCTCCCCCTCACTCACTCCCTCCCCCTCACTCACTCCCTCCCCCTCACTCATTCCCTCCCCCTCACTCACTCACTCCCCCTCACTCACTCCCTCCCCCTCACTCATTCACTCACCCTCACTCACTCACCCCCTCCCCCTCACTCACTCCCCCTCACTCACTCACTCCCTCCCCCTCACTCACTCCCTCCCCCTCACTCATTCACTCCCCCTCACTCACTCACTCCCTCCCCCTCACTCACTCATTCCCTCCCCCCTCTCATTCTCTCCCTTCACTCACTCCCTCCCCCTCACTCACTCACCCCGTCCCTCCCCCCTCACCCACTCCGTCCCCACTCCCCCCCCCTCCCTCCCCCCCGGCAACACGACGCCGACATCATGGCGGCGCCCACGGGCTGAGCGCGCGCCCACTGACCGCCCGCCTCCCTCCCTCCCTCCCTCCCTCCCCACGCTGCTGCTGCTGCTGCAGTCCGAACAGGCGGCCCCACACAAAACGCCGCTTGTTCATTCTCCCTACAGATGCTGGCTTCCGCCAGTCGTTTGTTATTTTGCTCCAGCTTCCAGCATCTGCAGTGTGTGTCTCTCTCCCTCCCGCTCGTCCACTTGGCTCTATTTGATTTTGTTTTGGATGCGGCTCTAACTACAAATGGCTGAGGTGTCATCGTCGGCAGCGGACACGGAGGCGGCAAAGCGGTCGGCAGCGCCGGGCGGCGATGTGGAGCCCAGGTGGCCGGTCGCGGCGGAGGCGGTGGCGGTGGCGGTCTGTCCGCCGGCCAAGGCCGGGCCTGGCTGCAGCCTCAGCTCGGCGGCTGCAGGGAGGCCAGTGCGCGTCCTAAAGGTAAAACGCCTCTTTTAATCTCGTGACTCTGAAGAACATGGTTTATTTCTATACATTTATTAAGGTTTGAGGAACTTAAACCGTGATTACGGTGCATATTTTCACAGTATAGTGGCAATGCAGCGGATTTGCTGTATTTGAACAGAAAAGGTAGTGGAAATTCACGGTTACACATTTAATTTAACTGTTAGTAGTTGGTTGAATATTGCCAATGTTTATACTCAGTATTTATATTGGACACCATATTTCCAAATTAATTTTATTCATGTATTTTACGTATTACATAAACATTTATAAAATAAATGTAAGCTAAACAAAACCGTTGTTTGTGCACTTTTATACCATGCTCGTAATGTGATCGAGTGTCATGATCATAGAGTCATGCAGCATGGAAACGGGCCCTTCAGACCATCTTGCCCATGCCAGCCAAGATGCCACATATACTCTAGTTTAGTTGGGTATAGTTTAGAGATACAGCGTGGAAACAGGCCTTTCGGGCGAACCGAGTCCGCGCCGGCCAGGTATAGTTCAACCTGCCTGTATTTGGCCCGTGGCACTAAACCTTTCCTATCCATGTACCTGTTCAAATATCTTTTAAACGTTCTCATAGTTCCCTCTGGCACCTTGTTCCATATATCCACCACCCTGCGCGTGGAAAAAATTGCCTTTCAGGTTCCTATTAAATCTTTCCCCTCTCACCTTAACCCAGTGACCTCTTTTTCTTGATTCCCCTACTCTGGGTAAAATACTCTGCATTTACCCTATTCATTCCTCTCGTGATAAGATCACCCGTTATCCTCTTGCGCTCTAAGGAATAAAGTCCTAACTTTACCCAATCTCTCTCTGTAACTTAGGCCTCAAGTCCTGGCAACATTCTGGTAAATCGTCTCTGCATTCGTTCTAGTTTAAATGGCTTACTCAACTGCAAAATCTGTAGGAACCATCAGTGGCCAGGTTATCAGATGTAGAAGGTGCAAAGTAATGGGCATCTAATGTATTGAAAAAAAACTTATAGATGAGCACCACTTGAAGCATTTTGGAATATATTTTATTGGAATATTACTGTTTTAAAAGTAAAATTGTGGGATGGAAAGGAGTGAATTGGGGAATGGTAGTGGCATCAATCTGAAACGTCACCCAGAGATGCTGCCTATCCTGCTGAGTTACTCCAGGATTTGGTGTCTCTCTGTGGCATTCCAAAATTAAATATCAAAACATGAAAGTCAGGAGGCTTTGTTGCCAGTTCTTGCTTTTTGAGTTTACGCAGGTGTCTTGTTCTCGCTTTGTGACAAATATATTACAACTTGTGTAGGTCAACAAGTTACCATTGATCAGAATCATTGGGTTGAAATGTTAACTCGGTTTCTTTCCACAGATGGTGATTGACCTGCTGAATATTTCCAGCATTTTCTGTTTGATTTCAGAAGGCCATCTTCGTGTTTGGCTGCATCTGGCTGTGCGTCGAGCCAAAGCATGTGGGCAACGTGTCATTACCTGCTGAGGTTCTGTCTATACACGGTGTTATCTGGACCCAATGCCGCAGTGTTACAGTCAGCTGGACATTACTGCACCACCCGTCCTTTGAGAAAAGTTCTTCCAGACCAACACCTGTGATTCTGTCCATTGGGCAAAGGAAGGAAGGAATTCTCTGCCTCAGAAGGCAGTGGAGGCCAGTTCGTTGGATGCTTTCAAGAGAGAGCTGGATAGAGCTCTTAAGGATAGCGGAGTGAGGGGGTATGGGGAGAAGGCAGGAACGGGGTACTGATTGCGAGTGATCAGCCATGATCGCATTGAATGGCGGTGCTGGCTCGAAGGGCTGAATGGCCTACTCCTGCACCTATTGTCTATTGAAGGAACACCAGTGTAGGAGGGTCGTCCTGTTGAACATTGAGAGGCTGAGTCTGTGTGGGATACCTCTCAAACAAGAGAAGGGATATCAACCTAGGGGACCACATGAATGGTGGAGGGGGGTGTCTATTGCTTAAAGATAAGTCCAAGCACTACTGAGTATGATTGTTGAACACATGGAAAACCTACGATGACTTTTTGCAATTTTTGTTTTGTATATATTTTTTATTTGAATAAAATTTATTTTAGAAAAACAGATTATCACCATCTGCAGAACTTTGCCCTAACATTAACCTTTTTATTTGCTTATCTAAGTGTTTAGTTATTTAAAATTAATCCATTCAAGAATACCTTAAGAGTTATGGAAATAAGTGTATTGTCCATGAATTATTGGTAACTTACAATCTATATACTAAAACTCTAGTTTGTTATCTTGTTTGTGACTGAACTTCAGCCAAAACGGTACACGATTGCGCGACAATTTTAGGCCCACCTTACTCACCATTGTCACTTTAGTATAAGAAAATAACTGCAGATGCTGGTACAAATCGAAGGTATTTATTCACAAAATACTGGAGTAACTCAGCAGGTCAGGCAGCATCTCAGGAGAGAAGGAATGGGTGACGTTTCGGGTCGAGACCCTTCTTCAGACTGAAGGGTCTTTAGTGTCACTTTAGTTGTATTGAAATCTGTGTTATATTTTTAAAGTTATTCACATTTTAAAGTTTAAAAGGAGAGGAGGGAGGAGTGAGGGAGGGGGGGAGTGGGGGAGAAGGGAGAGGAGGGGAGGGGAGGAGAGGAGAGGTTTGGGCCCAATGGGTCCACTTGGTCTAGTATGTACTCAAGATGTATTCATGTGCTTGTTGCAATAATGAGGTAGTTTAACAGAAACAGACTAATGCTCGGATTAATTTATTAAAGGTAAACAGGAATTTTTCAACTACTTTGAAGAATTAAAACTACCCTTTCCTGCACTTCCTCTCACTTCCTTGCTCGCTTTTTTGTTGGGCAATTTTCCTTGTGATCTCCTGTTTCCTTGCAACTGAATAAACGTAATCATCTGCATGGTTTTTAATGCTGGCATCACAAATAGAATTATATTATGATAAGTTATATTATCATAATATATAAGTTATATAATATATAAGATATACAAGATATATTATCAGTCTAAAGAAGGGTCTCGACCCGAAACATCACCCATTCCTTCTCTCCTGAGATGATGCCTGACCTGCTGAGTTACTCCAGCATTTTGTGAAATAAATACCTTCGATTTGTACCAGCATCTGCAGTTATTTTCTTACACTATATTACGATAAGAGCACTAATGACACAGAAAGTTCGCTGAAAGTCTTATTTTCATCTTAAAGGGGAATGGCTTATAATTTTTCTCAGCACAATGACAGGTAGAGCTGCTGCATCACATCAACTTGGATAAGTTCCTGACCGTGGGTATGTCTATGTTGAGATTGCGAGCAGAGTTAATGGCATATGAGGGAGAATATAACCAATGGGACCTGGAAGATTAAGGAGGTGAGGGGAGGGGAGGGATTTGTTAAGATCTGATGCTCTACTGGAAGTTGGCACGAACCAAATTGCGCCCTCTTGTGTCACATTATTTATTTATTTCTGACATATGTGGAATTTTGGAGTTGTAATGGTGTTAACTGAAATGTACTACCGGGATTAGAACATGGAACAGTGCAGCACAAGAACGGGCCCTTCAGCCCACTATCTTTGTGCTGAACATGATGCCAAGTTAAACTGATCTTATCTGCTTGTACGTGATCCATATCCCTCTAGTCCTTGCACTTCCATGCCTCTATGTAAAGGCAGCATCTTCTAAGCACTCTCCATATGCTGTATAAAAAAAAAAACTAGCCCCGCAATTCTCTCTTTAAATTTTGCCCCTCTCGCGTTTATAGCTCTGCCTTCTAATGTTGGACATTAGTCTGACATCAGTGGTGGGGAAAATGCTGGAGTCAATTATAAAAGACGAAATTGCTGAGCATTTGGATAGCAGTAACGGGATCGTTCCGAGTCAGCATGGATTTACGAAGGGGAAATCATGCTTGACAAATCTACTGGAATTTTTTGAGGATGTAACTAGGAAAATTGACAAGGGAGAGTCAGTGGATGTGGTGTACCTCGACTTTCAGAAAGCCTTCGACAAGGTCCCACATAGGAGATTAGTGGGCAAAATTAGGGCACATGGTATTGGGGGTAGGGTACTGACATGGATAGAAAATTGGTTAACAGACAGAAAGCAAAGAGTGGGGATAAATGGGTCCCTTTCGGAATGGCAGGCAGTGACCAGTGGGGTACCGCAAGGTTCGGTGCTGGGACCCCAGCTATTTACGATATACATTAATGACTTAGACGAAGGGATTAAAAGTACCATTAGCAAATTTGCAGATGATACTAAGTTGGGGGGTAGTGTGAATTGTGAGGAAGATGCAATAAGGCTGCAGGGTGACCTGGACAGGTTGTGTGAGTGGGCGGATACATGGCAGATGCAGTTTAATGTAGATAAGTGTGAGGTTATTCACTTTGGAAGTAAGAATAGAAAGGCAGATTATTATCTGAATGGTGTCAAGTTAGGAGGAGGGGGAGTTCATCGAGATCTGGGTGTCCTAGTGCATCAGGCAATGAAAGGAAGCATGCAGGTTCAGCAGGCAGTGAAGAAAGCCAATGGAATGTTGGCCTTCGTAACAAGAGGAGTTGAGTATAGGAGCAAAGAGGTCCTTCTACAGTTGTACCGGGCCCTGGTGAGACCGCACCTGGAGTACTGTGTGCAGTTTTGGTCTCCAAATTTGAGGAAGGATATTCTTGCTATGGAGGGCGTGCAGCGTAGGTTCACTAGATTAATTCCCGGAATGGCGGGACTGTCGTATGTTGAAAGGCTGGAGCGATTGGGCTTGTATACACTGGAATTTAGAAGGATGAGGGGGGATCTTATTGAAACATATAAGATAATTAGGGGATTGGACACATTAGAGGCAGATAACATGTTCCCAATGTTGGGGGAGTCCAGAACAAGGGGCCACAGTTTGAGAATAAGGGGTAGGCCATTTAGAACGGAGATGAGGAAGAACTTTTTCAGTCAGAGGGTGGTGAAGGTGTGGAATTCTCTGCCTCAGAAGGCAGTGGAGGCCAGTTCGTTGGATGCTTTCAAGAGAGAGCTGGATAGAGCTCTTAAGGATAGCGGAGTGAGGGGGTATGGGGAGAAGGCAGGAACGGGGTACTGATTGATAGTGATCAGCCATGATCGCATTGAATGGCGGTGCTGGCTCGAAGGGCTGAATGGCCTACTCCTGCACCTATTGTCTATTGTCTATTGTCTATTGTCTATTTCCATCCTGGAAAAAAGGGCCTGACGGTCTCCCCTAACTATGCCGCTCATCTATATACTAAAACTCTCGTTTGTTTGTTTGTTTGTTCCTGAACTACAGCAAAAACGGTACATGATAGCACGACAATTTTAGGCCCACCTTACTTAGCGTCGTTCCTTTGGTGCTAATGGAACAAGTTTCGTTGAAATCAGTGCTATATTTTTAAAGTTATTCACATTTTAAAGTTCAAAGGGGGTGGAGGGAGGGAGGATAAGGGGGGTTGAGAGGGATGGAGTGGGGGAGGGGAGGAGGAGAGGGTGCTGCACCAATGCAGGAGAGGTTTGGGCCCAACGGGTCCACTTGGTCTAGTAATTTTATATAATTCTATCAAGTCTCTTCTGACGTTCCAGTGAAAACAATTGAAGTTTGTCCAGCCTCTCCTTGTGGCTAAAACTCTCTATTCCAGACAGTATTCTGGTAAACTATGTCTGCACCCTCTCAGGTCTCCACATCCTCCTTGTAATGGGACGACCAGAACTGCATGCAATACTTCAAATGCAGCCTAACCGAAGTCTTATTCACTTCCATCATGACCTCCTGAATCTTTTACTCAATGCCGCTACTAAGGCGGCACGGTGGCGCAGAGTGGTAGAGTTGCTGCCTTGCAGTGCTGGAGACCCGGGTTTGATCTCGACTACGGGTGCTGTCTGTGCAGAGTTTGTACGTTCTCCCCGTTATCCCGTGGGCTTTCTCCGAGATCTTCGGTTTCCTCCCACACTCCAAAGATTTATAGGTTAATTGGCTTGGAATTAGTATAAATTGTCCCTAGTGTGTGTAGGATAGTGTTAATGTGCGGGGATCGCTGGTCGATGCAGACCCGGTGGGTCGAAGGGCCTGTATCCGTGCTGTATCTCTAAACTAAGTTAAACAATGAAGGCAAGCATACCATATGCCTTCTTTATGTCCTTATCTACTTGTGCTGCCATCTTCAGTGAATTATGAACTTAGGATCTAAGATCCCTCTGCACATTAATGCTCTTAAGGATCTTGCCATTAACTGTGTACTCTCCCCTTGCATTCAACTTCCCAAAATGCAACAGCTCACATTGCTCAGATTAAACTCCATCTGCCATTTCACCGCAGCTGATCTATATCCGGCATTATCTCAGTCTTCTTTGCTGTCTTCAGCAACTTCAATTTTGGTGTCGTCAGCAAACCTATTCACCAACCCATCTACATTCATGTCCAAGTCATTTGATTGTCATTTGACCAATGGAGTTACCGATGATTATTTGTTACTTAAGATCATTGGAATGCAATAAACAGGGAAAGGTCATTGACATTATGCATTGACAGGTGCTGTGAAACATCCCATTTTGCTTGTAATTGCTGAGCAGTCAAAATGCACCTTTATTGTCCTTGTCAAATGTAATGTGCTTTGGATTTATTTCAATATAGGTCATTGTGCCTTGGGTAAGGATTTGTAACTTCAAGAGATGCTGTCATGTTTCTGGAATTTTGTAGACAAATTCTGTAGAATTGACAGATTCGTTAAATATTGTGCTGTAGTAAAATGTCTCTACTTTGCAATATTAACAATTCAGTTTTGCTGGAAGGATGAAAGTCATTGGGGCAGTTATATTTGATCTATGATGTATTTAAGCACTATATCTTGGCCAGTCTCCGAGCCCTGAAGAAAGGGCGTTTTGCCTGGATAATTCCCTTTTTTTAAATAAGCCATGTTTTAATTTTGATTTAATATAATTTTCTCTTAATTGGAAGCAGATATTCTTGGAGACTATCTTGGTTCAGCCAGTGAATTTTTGCTTCAGTGAATTTTAAGAGTCGAGATTATTCTTTTGATTCCTACCAAGGTTTTTCCTATCTGCCAATAATTTAAAAAAAAACAATTTTCATAAGAGAAATGTCTTTGTGTGCAAATTTTGTTAATTTTAATTTTAAAACCTTGTGAAGCAAATGTGTTTCAATAAAAAAAACGTACTTCTGCAGAGGGTAAATAAAGTAGGGTTTGTAAATCCGAACATTTAGTATTCAAAAATATATTGTGTAATATTTGAGAAGTTCTGAAAATTCTTTATAGAACAACCAGAATGTGAACTAAATCATGCGTTCCCAACTCCAGAGTATTGTTTCTTTTTCCTGCTCAATTCTGCTTCCCCAAATTTTATTCCTAAATATTATAGATTATTTTACTTTACAGTTTAATTTGGAGATTGTTTTACTTTCCAACATTTTATGTCCATCTGAGCTTTGAGTGTTAGTAAACAAGTGTCTTCTCATTGTTCACGTCTTCTGATAGCATTTATTTCTCTTTCCTTTCATAGAGGAACATGAAGCGCAATGCCAGTAGGAGTTGCCTTGGAAAGAAGAGTCATTTGGGTTTACGCGAAAGGGAGTGGCTCAAAGCAGATGCAAGGAGAGGTTGTGTGTATATCCATGGAAAGGAAATGGTATTGTCAAATGCTTCTTCTTCCACCTCTTCCTCTGGTACGTTACTATTATCCACTTCCTCGTCATTTGGCCCAGATCTTCAGCTGGTATTCTGCAGCACTGAAACTACAACAGCAGAGCTGTGTACTCAGGACAGTGATGATTTGTACCTGCAGCTCCATGGTGATTTCATCAGGTAGGAAAAACATAAAATACTTTGCATTTGCATGTAGCTTACAGAATTTGATTATGCATATTTTTATAGCTTTAAATGTTAACAGTTTATTTGGAAGAATCCAAATTTGGACAACAAATCATTTTATAGTGCTTTGAATTTTAATTAATGAGTGTGTTATTTGTGACTGAGGAGTTGAGATTGATGGAAAGGAAGGTACATCCTTGTGCAAATTAATTGAATCTGGGGCTCATTTTGCTATTTTTTTCATATGATGAGTTTCTATGTCCAGTATTTGTTCTGATATTTTTCTGAAACCCTATAAATTGCTCTGAAACGTTTCTGGACATTTTTCATTCTCTGGGTATTGATTTCTGTGACATTTGCCTTCAATTAGATGGATTAGATGGAATATTGTGTAGAAAAAAATAATGAGTAATAAAAACAAATCGCAGATGCTGATTTGTACCAAAGATAGACACAAAGATAGAAGGGTCCCAACCCGAAACATCACCTGTCCATTTTCTCCAGAGATGCTGCGTGACACACTGAGGTACCCGTATCTTGTGTCTATCTTTTAAAAATTAATGTGTTATACAAAAACAAATCAGAACACTGAATGGAGAAATCTAACAGAAATAGATTAACCTAATCCATGAAAAGAACTAATAAAATTTCAAGAAGTTGAGGATGGATATATAAAACTAGAATAATAATGAGCAAGAACCAAATAATTAAGTGGGAAGATGGAAAGCATGAACACACCTGGATGAGAATGGTCTGGAAATGATGTAAATGTAGATGCATGAAATGTATGGGATGAAATGGTAAACAAACATGGCTACAACTTAACAAGTGACTGAAAATGCAAGCAAACCATGAAGCAAAACCAATACCATTCAAAATAACTTAAAGACAAAATAAAAATCCTGCAACAGCATTGTCAGTATTGCATCATCCCCCCACACGATTTTTTTATCATTTGAGAAGAACTCGGCAAGAAATTCACAAAATATATACGAAGCAATTCACAAAATGGATATCACTCCAAGTAGGCAAACGAAAATCATAAACTTGCATCAACATTGCTCAAAGTCACAGCAAGAGATCTCAAAGTTGGTAGGGATGAGCGAAGCTTCTCTATCCAGGATTGACAAACGGGGGATCGAAATCAGATCACTAGCGACCAAAGAGGATAAGCTAGTGTGGCCGTAATAGGAAGACGACCCCAAGAGATGAGGCCTTTCCGATTTGGGAAGTAAGAAGGATCTGAGAAAGACAATCGATGCCCTGAAAAATAGTTGGAGACAGCAGGGGTCTCAATAAGTTCAACTACCATGCACCAATGCCTTGTTGAAGTCGGTCATATAGCCAGAAGACGTGAAAAAACAACTTCTAACTGATGCGATGAAGAATAAAACCATACCAGTGTGCCCTAATTAATAAAGATTGGACGTGAGGACTGGAGAACAGGGACATTCAGTGACGAAAGACATTTCCTGGTTTAGGGCCAACGTAGCCAACATGTTTCTAGATAATCAGAGAGCCGGTGAGAAATGCCAGTTCATCAAACATCCTGAAAAGATGATGTCCTTAGATGGAAATGACAAAGACTTTGTCATATGGATCTGGGATTTTCCCGGCAAGACCTTGCACCATGCCACATATCTAAGGTGGTGACCTAATTTTTCCAGCAGATGATTTGATTTGGACTGGCCTGGTAATACGCCTGACATGAATCCGATTATGAATTAGTGGTCAATTAACAAGGCAAGACTGAAAGGAAAGGACTGAATCACGAGACAGAGGATCATCAAGGCCAAAGATCAGTTGTGGTATTGAGATGAATAAATCCTCAGAAACTGTCAGAATCTGGTTGCTTCCATATCAAAGACATGGTAAAAGAGCCTTGGTGAACATATATAATGTGCTAAAGACATAATGGTGCAATGATAATGAATGAAAGGTAGCCCTGTGCCATGTATTTTGACTTGTTATATCTGAGTATATGCTTGATTCAATTAATTTGCACAAGGATGCAATCAACAGTGATGTAATCAACATATGTAATTTAACCCTGAAACCAACCGTTTTCAGCTGCTGCAGCATAATTACGCGCAGCAAGGTGAGCCATTGAGAGCCTGCCCCCTGAACCCATGATAAGTTAAGGATTTAGTTTAATTTATAGATACAGCACGGAAAACAGGCCCTTTCGGCCCACCGGGTCCGCGCCAACCAGCATTCTCCGCATCTTAACACTATCCTACACCCACTAGGGACAATTTTTACATTTACTAAGCCTAATTAACCTACATACCTAAACATCTTTGGAGTCTGTGAGGAAACCGAAGATCTTGGTGAAAACCCACGGGGAGAACGTACAAACTCCGTACAGACAGCACCCGTAGTCGGGATCGAAACCGGGTCTCCGGCGCTGCATTTGCTGTAAGGCAGCAATGCCTGGCTACACAATTAAAAGCCTTTGCATTCTACTTGGGTCCTTGCTGAGGTTTTTTGCAGAGATATTCTGTTTTGTTTTTATAAAGTTTCTTCCTTGATATTATTTGCCTTTATATTGCTGTTTGAATATTGATTGTGTATTAAAACAGGTGACTTTTTTTACTACTGATCTTTGAAATATATTGAATTTATATTGTGGTACATGTGACAATTAAATTGAATTTTGAATCTTGAATTCAATCGTGAATATGATTCAAAGTCCTACTGCTCCAATGTGCACCACATGCATAGTACTAGAATTGTACAGCATGGAAACGGGTCCTTCAGCCTACCTTGTCCACACTGACCAAGTTGGCATATTGGGCTAATTTAATTTGCCTGTATTTGGTCTGTACCCCTCGAAACCCTTCACTGGAATTTAGAAGGATGAGAGGGGATCTTATAGTAACATATAAAATTATTAAGGGATTGGACACTCTAGATGCAGGAAACATGTTCCTGATGTTGGGGAAGTCCAGAACAAGGGGCCACAGTTTAAGAATAAGGGGGAGGCCATTTAGAACTGAGATGAGGAAAAACTTTTTCACACAGACAGTTGTGAATTTGTGGAATTTTCTGCCTCAGAAGGCAGTGGAGGCAGATGCACTGGATGCATTCAAAAGAGAGTTAGATAGAGCTCTTAGGGCTAGGGATATGGGGAGAAGGCAGGAACGGGGTACTTTACTGCCAGTTTTACTGGTGATTTACTGGAGCCCTTGTTTTTCATTAGAGATACAGCGCGGAAACAGGCCCTTTCGGCCCACCGGGTCCGCGCCGACCAGCGATCCCCGCACATTAACACTATCCGACACACACTAGGGACAATTTACATTTATACCAAGCCAATCAACCTACAAACCTGTATATCTTTGGAGTGTGGGAGGAAACTGAAGATCTCGGAGAAAACCCACGCAGGTCACGGGGAGAACGTACGAACTCCATACAGACAGCACCCGTAGTTGGGATCTAACCCATGTCTCCGGCGCTGCATTCGCTGTGAGGCAGCAACTCTCCCGCTGCACCACCGTGCCACTGATTATGGATGATCAGCCATGATCACATTGAATGGCTGTGCTGGCTCGGCCGAATGGCCTACTCCTGCACCTATTGTCTATGTATCTATCCATATATCATTCCACATGTCTTAATTGTATCTACTTCTATAGTTTCCTCTCGAATCTCTATCCAGATGCAGACTATGTTCTGAGTAAAAATGTGTCCCCGAGTCCCTCCTCAATATCTCCCCTTTTACCTTAAGCCTAATCCCTCTAGTTTTAGAATCCTCTACCCTGGGGATAAAGACTGGGTAAAGTGTTCACTTTATCCATCCCCCTCATGATCTTGTAAATCTCAATGATGTTATCCCTCAGCCTCCTACTTGGAAAAGTATGGATAAGGTTAAAGGGAAGGAGAACGCAGGAGATGTTACTGAAGTCTCCAGAATAACAAATAGGACAAAGTTTAAAAGGGGATAAGAGTCTAATGTCAGGCAACATGAGGATCAATTTAAGAAGAGGGGTGGTGAATACAGCATTGAAGGTGTATCTAAATGCATGCAGTATGCGAAACAAGGTGAATGAGCTTATGGCACAGTTAGAGATTGGCAGATAAACATTGTGGACATCAGAGTCTTGGCTGAAAGAGCTGAACATCCAAGGATCCACATCCTATCGAAAAGACAGGCAGGTGGGCAGAGTGGGGGTGGGAGTTGGGTGACTCTGTTGGTAAGGAATTCAATCCCTAAGAAATTATGTTGAATCAGCTATAGCATCCTTGTGGGTAGAAACTGCAAAAGTAAGAATACCTTGATGGTAGTTATATAACGGCCTCTGAATAGCAGCCAGGATATAGGGTACAAATTACATCAGGATAGAAAAGGCATGTGAGAAAGGCAGTGTTAGGTGGTCATGGATGATTTCAATATGCAGGTAGGCTGGGAAAATCTGGTTGGTACTGGACCCCAAGAGAATGAATTTGTAGAATGTCTACTAGATGGCATTTTAGAGCAGCTTGTGGCCCAGCCCATTGGGCACAAGGCAGTTCTGCATTTGGTATTGTGTAATGAACCAGATTTGTTTGGGAACTTAAGGTGAGGGAACACGTAGGTGGTAGTGATCATAATACGATAGAATTCAACCTGCATTTTGAAAGGGAGAAGCTGAAATCGGATGTATCGTAATTACTGTTGAGTTCGGCATGAGGGAGAAAGCTGATTGGAAGGGGACCCTAGCAGCAATGATTGTGCCGCAGCAATGGCAGGTGTTTCTGGGAGTAATTCGGAAGATGCAGGATCTATTCATCCCTAAGAGGAAGCAAGATTCTAAGGGGAGAATGAGGCGACTGTAGCTGACAAAGGAAATAACAGACAGTATAAAAGCAAAAGAGAAGGCATATAATATCTCAAAGATCAGAGGGAAACTACTATCCTTTGACTTCTTCCTCCAAGCCAACTTTGAATACAGTTGGCTAGTTCACCTTGGATTCCATGCACTCTAACCATCCAGACAAGCCTACCTTGCAGGACATTGTCAAAAGTCTTCCTAAAGTCCATATTGACAACTTCCACAACCCTTCCCATATGGTGGGATGACCTTCTCAAAAAAATCATGTCTCAGATTTGTGAGATATGGTTTCCTACATACAAAACCATGCTGAATTTCCCCAATCAATCTACCTATTCAAATACTGATAGATCCTGTCCCAAAGAATCCCTTCCAACAACTTACCCACCACTGATCAGCCTGTAGTTTCCTGGCTTAACCTTGCTGCCCTTTTTAAATAATGGTACAACATTAGCCACCCTCGAGTTTTCTGGAGCTTCATCTGTGGCTAGAGATGATGCAAATATCTCTGCCATGGCTTCTCCAAGTTCCTCCTTGGCTACCCACACGGTCAGATATTGTACTTGGCCAGGTTCTAGGGATTTATCCACCTTATTGAACTTTAAAACTGCCAATATCTCCTTTTTGGTAATTTGTATATGATCTCAGACATAAATCCTATACCTTTGTTCCTCGTTCTCAGAAAAGACATGAGAATGATCTCCTCCATCTCTTGCGATTCTACATAAAGACGGATTTGATGATCTTTAAGATCATCCATAGCCACCCTTTTACTCTTAATATACCTATAGAATCTCTTAGGATTTTCCTTTACCTTACCTGCCAGCGCCATTACATGTCATCAGTTTGCCCTCCAGATTGTTTTCTTAAATGTCCTCCTACACTTGTACTCGTGGAGGCTTGATCCTGATTGGCTAAATCTGACGTAGACCTTTTTTCCTGACCAGAGCACCAACATCTTGTGTCTCCTGGGGTTCTCTAAACTTGTCAGCCTTTACCTTCACTTTAACAGCAACTTGCTCTTGCTATTATCTTGCTACCTTACTTTTGGAAGCCTCCCACTGAGCACATATTATTCCGTTTAATCTGAGTGAATTGATATTCAAGTCAAGTCAAGTCAATTTTATTTGTATAGCACATTTAAAAACAACCCACGTTGACCAAAGTACTGTACATCAGTTCAGGTACTAAGAAACGAACATACAATGGCACACAAACATAACAGCACATACATAAACAGTTCACAGAGGGCCTCAAATGCTAGGGAGTAGAAATAGATTTTGAGCCTGGACTTAAAGGAGTCGATGGAGGGGGCAGTTCTGATGGGGAGAGGGATGCTGTTCCACTGTCTCGGAGCTGCAACCGCAAAAGCGCGGTCACCCCTGAGCTGAAGCCTAGACCGTGGGATAGTGAGTAGCCCTTAATCGGCCGACCTGAGGGACCTCATCTTGACTTGCAGGTTTCGTGGTTGTCCAAAGTGCAAAATGGTTTCTGTTGGTCTCTTTAGATTTCAGTGTGACTTGAAGCTGGGAACTGGATATCATTGATTGAAATTGAATTTCTCTTTTTTTTTTTACAGCTCCAAAACAGTTTTTCAGATGTCCTTCAATAATCTGCTCTTCTAAGCATAATCTAAAATCACATTCCTAAATAATGGCTTTATCCTTCAGATCCCCATCTCGGTTGGTTGTTCAACTACCTTGATGTTCTTGGCTCACTAAAAAGTTCCTTTGTCCTCGACAAGTTGACCTACTTGTCAGACTTGAATTTATCTCCTCATAAGCACCCATTTTTCTCCTTATATTTTTGCCTATCCCTCTAATCATTTTGTTTGTTGCTTTTCCTGTACTACATGTTCAAGGTTCTTCTGCTTATTGGCACCTTGGATTTTTGTCTGAGTTCAGAAGTCTCATGTCCCAGAAGTTGCATGTGATTGCATTTAGGGGAAAAGTCCTTGTGTTATAAAGGAGGATAGTAAAAGCTTTTTTAGGAATGTAAAGAGGAAAAAAATAGTCAAGGCAAATGTGGGTCCCTTGAAGACAGAAGCAGGGGAATTTATTATGGGGAACAAGGAAATGGCAGACGAGTTGAATCAGTACTTTGGATCTGTATTCACTAAGGAAGATACAAGCAATCTCCCAGATATTCTAGTGGCAAGAGATCCTAGGGTGACGAAGGAACTGAAGGAAATCCACATTAGGCAGGAAATGGTGTTGGGTAGACTGATGAGACTGAAGGCTAATAAATCCCCAGGGCCTGATGGTCTGCATCGCAGGGTACTTAAGGAGGTGGCACTAGAAATTATGGACGCATTGGTGATCATTTTCCAATGTTCTATAGATTCAGGATCAGTTCCTGTGGATTGGAGGGTAGCTAATGTTGTCCCACTTTTTAAGAAAGGTGGGAGAGCGAAAACAGGAAATTATAGATCAGTTAGTCTGACATCAGTGGTGGGGAAGATGCTGGAGTCAATTATAAAAGACAAAATTGCGCAGCATTTGGATAGAACTAACAGGATTGTTCCGAGTCAGCATGGATTTACGAAGGGGAAATCATGCTTGACTAATCTTCTGGAATTCTTTGAGGATGTAACTAGGAAAATTGACAGGGGAGAGCCAGTGGATGTGGTGTACCTCGACTTTCAGAAAGCCTTCAACAAGGTTCCACATAGGAAATTAGTGGGCAAAATTAGAGCACATGGTATTGGAGGTAGGGTCTGAAGAAGGGTCTCGACCCGAATCGTCACCCATTCCTTCCCTCCCGAGATGCTGCCTGACCTGCTGAGTTACTCCAGCATTTTGTGAATAAATCGATTTGTACCAGCATCTGCAGTTATTTTCTTATAGTATTGGAGGTAGGGTACTGACATGGATAGAAAATTGGTTGACAGACAGAAAGCAAAGAGTGGGGATAAATGGGTCCCTTTCAGAATGGCAGGCAGTAACTAGTGGGGTACCGCAAGGCTCGGTGCTGGGACCGCAGCTATTTACAATATACATTAATGACTTGGATGAAGGGATTAAAAGTACCATTAGCAAATTTGCAGATGATACAAAGCTGAGTGGTAGTGTGAACTGTGAGGAAGATGCTATGAGGTTGCAGGGTGACTTGGACAGGTTGTGTGAGTGGGCGGATGCATGGCAGATACAGTTTAATGTGGATAAGTGTGAGGTTATCCACTTTGGTGGTAAGAATAGGAAGGCAGAGTATTATCTGAATGGTGTCAAGTTAGGAAAAGGGGACGTACAACGAGATCTGGGTGTCCTAGTGCATCAGTCACTGAAAGGAAGCTTGCAGGTACAGCAGGCAGTGAAGAAAGCCAATTGAATGTTGGCCTTCATAACAAGAGGAGTTGTATAGGAGCAAAGAGGTCCTTCTGCAGTTGTACAGGGCCCTAGTGCGACCGCACCTGGAGTACTGTGTGCAGTTTTGGTCTCCAAATCTGACGAAGGATATTCTTGCTATTGAGGGCGTGCAGCGCAGGTTTACTAGGTTAATTCCCGGAATGGCGGGACTGTCATATGTTGAAAGACTGGAGCGACTAGGTTTGTATACACTGGAATTTAGAAGGATGAGAGGGGATCTTATCGAAACGTACAAGATTATCAAGGGGTTGGACATGTTAGAGGCAGGAAACATGTTCCCAATGTTGGGGGAGTCCAGAACCAGGGGCCACAGTTTAAGAATAAGGGGTAGGCCATTTAGAATAGAGATGAGGAAAAACTTTTTTAGTCAGAGAGTTGTGAATCTGTGGAATTCTCTGCCTCAGAGGGCATTGGAGGCCAATTCTCAGAATACATTCAAGAGAGAGCTAGATAGAGCTCTTGAGGATAGCGGAGTCAGGGGATATGGGGAGAAGGCAGGAACAGGGTACTGATTGAGAATGATCAGCCATGATCACATTGAATGGCGGTACTGGCTCGAAAGGCCGAATGGTCTACTCCTGCACCTGTTGTCTATTGTTATGAATGATTGCTTGTTTGAACTCTGCTTTAATCCATTCTTGCAATTCAAAATCATATCTAATTTATCATCATGTAATCATACAATTATAATCATACATTTATTTAAGGCTAGTACAGATTATTAATCAATTCAGGATGAGCTATACAATAGGTGCTACCAAGCACAGGTATACATAGCCAGAGTGTGGAAACAGGCCCTTCGGCCCAACTTGGCCAACATTGTCCCAATAGACAATAGACGCAAGAGGAGGCCATTCGGCCCTTCGGGCCAGCACCGCCATTCAATGTGATCATGGCTGATCATTCTCAATCAGTACCCCGTTCCTGCCTTCTCCCCATACCCCCTGACTCCGCTATCCTTGAGCTCTATCCAGCTCTATCTTGAATGCATTCAGAGAATTGGCCTCCACTGCCTTCTGAGGCAGAGAATTCCACAGATTCACAACTCTCTGACTGAAAAAGTTTTTTCTCATCTCAGTTCTAAATGGCCTACCCCTTATTCTTAAACTGTGGCCCATTGTTCTGGACTCCCCCAACATTGGGAACATGTTTCCTTCCTCTAACGTGTCCAACCCCTTAATAATCTTATACGTTTTGATAAGATCTCCTCTCATCCTTCTAAATTCCAGTGTATACAAGCCTAGTCGCTCCAGTCTTTCAACATACGACAGTCCCGCCATTCCGGGAATTAACCTAGTAAATCTACGCTGCACGCCCTCAATAGCAAGAATATCCTTCCTCAAATTTGTAGACCAAAACTGCACACAGTACTCCAGGTGAGGTCTCACTAGGGCCCTGTACAACTGCAGAAGGACCTCTTTGCTCCTATACTCAACTCTTGTTATGAAGGGCAACATTCCATTGGCTTCCTTCACTGCCTGCTGTACCTGCATGCTTCCTTTCTGTGACTGATGCACTAGGATACCCAGATCTCATTGTATGTCCCCTTTTCCTAACTTGACACCGTTCAGATAATACTCTGCCTTCCTATTCTTACCACCAAAATGGATAACCTCGCACTTATCCACATTAAACTGCATCTGCCATGCATCTGCCCACTCACACAACCTGTCCAAGTCACCCTGCAACCTCATAGCATCTTCCTCACAGTTCACACTACCACCCAGCTTTGTATCATCTGCAAATTTGCTAATGGTACTTTTAATCCCTTCATCCAAGTCATTAATGTATATTGTAAATAACTGCGGTCCCAGCACCGAGCCTTGCGGTACCCCACTAGTTACTGCCTGCCATTCTGAAAGGGACCCATTTATCCCCACTTTGCTTTCTGTCTGTCAACCAATTTTCTATCCATGTCAGTACCCTACCTCCAATACCATGTGATCTAATTTTGCCCACTAATCTCCTATGTGGAACCTTGTCGAATGCTTTCTGAAAGTCAAGGTACACCACATCCACCGACTCTCCCCTGTCAATTTTCAAGTTATATCCTCAAAGAATTCTAGAAGATTAGTCAAGCATGATTTCCCCATCGTAAATCCATGCTGACTCGGAACGATCCTGTTACTACTATCCAAATGCTCCGCAATTTCGTCTTTTATAATTGACTCCAGCATCTTCCCCACCACTGATGTAAGACTAACTGGTCTATAATTTCCCTTTTTCTCTCTCCCTCCTTTCTTAAAAAGCGGGACAACATTAGCTAGTTACACTAGTCCCACTTGCCTGTGCTTGGTCCATATCCCTCCAAACCTGTCCTATCCATGTACCTGTGTAACTGTTTCTTAAACGATGGGATAGTCCCAGCCTCCACTGGCAGCTTGTTCCATACACCCACCACCCTTTGTGTGAAAAAGTTACCCCTCGGATTCCTATTAAATCTTTTCCCCTTCACCTTGAACCTATGTCCTCTGGTCCACGATTCCCCTACTCTGGGCAAGAGACTCTGTGCATCTACCCGATCTATCCTCTCATGATTTAGTACACATGACGCATGCACTACTGTATTAGGAAGTACCTCTAACAGTGTGTGTCAGAGCCCCATCAAGTAGCAGTTGCCCGAGAGTGGAGTTGGTAATCCTATCCTTAATGGAGTGGTCACATATCCACGAACAAAATAAACGTTAAGACCACTTGATATTTTCAAGAGCACAACCTGAAGTGCAAGTTCAAACTTGCCAAATGTTCAGTTTGTCTGGTGACTTTTTTACACAATTCAAAGCTTTTCTGTTGTGAAATTATTTATTTTGGAAGTAGTAACTGTTGAAGCTTTGAAAAGAAATTGTAAATGATAGGGGTAAAGTTTAAGAAAGTACAAGGAATTGTAGGCCATCTGAAGAATGGGATAGTCCCAGCCTCCACTGGCAGCTTGTTCCATACACCCACCACCCTTTGTGTGAAAAAGGTGGGATAGGTTTTCATTCCCTCACCAACAAACTCTTGGATTTTTGGAGCACTGCCTCCAATGGCTATTAAACCTTTCCCCTCTCACATTAAACCTATCCCCTCTAGTTCTGCCCTTTCCATCCTTGCATCTTAATCTTCGTGATCGGCCTACATGATTAGTAAATTTGTAGATTACACTACAATAGGTGTCATGGACCGTGGAGAATTGTTATCAAGACTAACTGTGGGATCTTCTTCAGGTGGGCATGTGGGCCAAGGAATGTCCAATGGAGTTGAATTCAGATAAGTGAGAAGTTTTGCACTCTGAGAAGTCAGAAGAACCTTCAGAGTATGTGTTGGGGCCCTGGGAGAGTTGTGGAGTGTTGTTGAGCAGAGGGAGTACAAATACATAGTTTCCTGAAAGTGGTGTTGCAGGTAGGTGGTGATGAAGAAGGCTTTTGGCATGATCGCATATGATGAGTTTTTTTATGGCACTGAGCTGTCAGAATGCTAAGTGATCTATTTATCTGAACTATTGATGTAATTTTAATGGTGAAGGTGGGAATTAGTGGAGTTTTTCTGACCCGCAAATATGAATTTATTTATCTAAATGGTTGACTTACTGAAGCAATGATGGACTTGTCTCATATAGAATATTTCTGAAAGCTATTGATTTAGTCAAGTCAATTTTATTTGTATAGCACATTTAAAAACAAAATTGACCAAAGTGCTGTACATCAGTTCAGGTACTAAGAACAAACATACAATGGCACACACATAAACAGTTCACAGCGCCCCCTCAAAGGGCCTCAAATGCTAGGGAGTAGAAATAGGTTTTGAGCCTGGACTTAAAGGAGTCAATGGAGGGGGCAGTTCTGATGGGGAGAGGGATGCTGTTCTACAGTCTAGGAGCTGCAACCGCAGCTTATTTATTTATTTATTTATTGTTATTGGTTTTTAAAAATATTTTTGTGTCATTTAATTATTTTTTAATATTTAATTATTTTTATGTACATTTGACCATATGAACTTTGCTGATCCATATTTCTGACTGAGAGGAGGCAGGATTCATGTTCAGTTATCAGAGGATTTGTAAGGGCTAACATTCCGAATGCAGCAATGTGGGTTTTATTGCAGGAGTGTAAAAGCTCCAGTTCGGATTATTCCTGGGGCATCCTGTTGTCAGCATGGAAGCGCGGTTTATTGCTGATCGTATCCTCTGATATTTGCATCTGGCCTCAAAGCTTTGAAGTGTTAAGAAGAACATCTAGCCATATGTACTGCCTTTTGTTCCCAAGAAAGAAGATGTCACGATGGACACGACGGACACGGAGGTCTCGAAAGACACATGAAGATTTATAGGGTATTGTAAACTTGCCATATAAGGCAGTGATGGAAAAATACTGGCACATGTATTTAGGGTATAAAAGGTGTGTAATGTAAGCTTTCAGAGAGAGAGACTACACTAGCTTCCTGAGCGTTTCTAAACGCTTCGGTTTCTAGACTCTCTCCCACCTGGGTGAGTAGAATAAATAGGTTAAACAAATTCGGTTGTCTGACTATTCTGTTCAAAGGGCACGAACTACAACAGATTGACTGAGTTTTTGGGGCTCACAATACAGAATCGTCTGTTGTCCATAAGTCTCATGAGTTCTGCATCTGATGGTAGACACAAAGTGCTGGAATAGCTCAGCGGGTTGGGCAGCATCCCTGGAGAAAAGGAATAGATGACATTTCAGGTCGACCCTTCAGACTGAGAGTCGAGGGGGAAAGGGAAACGAGAGACAGATAAGGTAAATAGAACACATGGATGAAAGATATGCAAAAAGCAACGATCAAGGAAAGGTGGAGTCCACAATGGTCCTTTCCATTCTTGTTGGCTGTGGGGTAGGTGATAACGAGTTATACAGACAGTGAAACTCGACAGAACGACAGGGAAAGTAGTAGGACGACTAGTGTGGGGGTTGGGGAGAGAGGGAGAGAGAGGGGGTTCATTACGACGAGGTTGAATGGGATGAGGTACAATTTTATTTAAAACTGTTTCTGTCAAGATGTCGCCTGATTCCAAGATATATCAGTAACTACTGGCAACTTTTTTTGTTATTCAGAAACGGCCATATTTAATCGACAGGCCAATTCATTAAATAATGCACACTGACTCAGCGGTAGAGTTGTTGCCTTACTGCGCCAGAGAGTCGGGTTAGACCGTGACTACTGGTGTTGTGTGTATGGCGTTTGTACTTTCTCTCTGTGACTGCGTATTCCCCAGGTGCTCCGGGTTCCTCCCACATTCCAAAGACATACAGGTTTGTCAATGAATTGAATTATGTAAATTGTCCCTGTGTGTAGGATAGAACTAGTAGTGTGCATGGATGATCGATGGTCGGCGTGGACTCGGTGGTCTAACAAATTGATATAAAATAAATAGGTGAGGCCTTGTTATTGAAGATTGTGATAACCTGCCGGCAAAGATTGGCAAACTGACAAATATTTGTTATTCATTTGGTCTTTGACCTGCCTTCAGTTTGTGTGCACATGGACAATTTCCAAAGATGTCATACAGCTGTAACGGCGAGTTGCCATTGGACAAAATCTTCAGAATCAGGAGGGAGCTGATAACACAAATTCATTATTGCAAACATGAAACACACCAAAGACCCGCAAAATAATTTATAGAAAGTCTATTTATTTAATAGTTATCAACAATTGATGAGATGGGCTAGACATGCTATCCTTATTTGCCCAAACTTTGCATATTTTTGACGCTTAAGTCCTGATGAGTTTAGTGACAATTCAACATTCAAGAACAAAACAAACACTTTAGCCACAACAAGATGGCTTTAGCAGAGTAAACCTTAATGATCTATTATTAATTTCCATGTTTTTTCACATCAATCCCATCCCACTCAAACCACCCCCTCCCCAGGTACCTTCCCCTGCAACTGCAGAAGATGCAACACCTGTCCCTATACCTCCTCCCTCAACTCTGTCCAGGGACCCCAGCAGTCCTATCAGGTTAGGCAGAGGATCACTTGCACCTCCTCCAACCTCATCTACTATATCCGTTGTTCAAGATGTGAACTCTTATACATCAGCGAGACCAAACGAAGACTGGGTGATCATTTCGCTGAACACCTTCGCTCAGACCGCCTGAACTGAACTTGCCTGGCCTGGTTGCTAAACACTTTAATTCTTCCTCCCATTCCCACACAGACCTTTCTGCCCTAGGTCTCCTCCATTGTCAGAGTGAGGCTAAACGCAAATTGGAGGATTTCATATTTCGCTAGGGCAGCTTACAGCCGTTTGGTTGAATATTGATTTCTCTAACTTCAGATAGCCCTGGCATTCCCTCTCTCTCCCTCTCTCTCTATCCCTCCCCCACCCAAGTAGCACAAGCTTCTTGCTTTCACCTAACAAACAGCTAACAATGGCCCATTTCCTTTAATCGTTACTTTTTTGCATATCCACCCCTCCCAACCCTTCCGAATTTGGCGGAAAGTTTCTGCTTTCTTATTTCATTTCCGCCATTTCAAGCTCTGTCAGGTTGGATGGGGAGCGTCGATGCACAGCTATTTTCAGGTCCCTCCAGAGATGTTCGATCGGGTTCAAGTCCGGGCTCTGGCTGGGCCACTCAAGGACATTCACAGACTTGTCATGAAGCCACCCCTGCATTGTCTTGGCCGTGTGCTTAAGGTCGTTGTTCTGTTGGAAGGTGAACCTCCGCCCCAGTCTGAGGTCCAGAATGCTCTGCAGCAGGTTTTCATCAAGGATCTCTCTGGATTTTGCTCCATTCATCTTTCCCTCGATCCTAACTAGTTCCCAGTTCCTGCTGCTGAAAAACATCCCCACCGCATGATGCTGCCACCACCATGCTTCACCATAGGTATGGTATTGGCCAGGTGATGAGCGGTGCCGCTTGGCATTCACGCCAAAGAGTTCAATCTTGGTTTCAACAGACCAGAGAATCTTGTTTCTCATGGTCTGAGTCCTTTTGGCAAACACCAAGCGGGCTGTCATGTGCCTTTTACTGAGGAGTTGCTTCTGTCTGGCCACTCTACCATAAAGGCCTGATTGGTGGAGTGCTGCAGGTATAGTTGTCCTTCTGGAAGGTTCCCCAATCTTCATAGAGGAACTCTGGAGCTCTGTCAGAGGACCATCGGGTTCTTGGTCACCTCCCTGACCAAGGCCCTTCTCCCCCAATTGCTCAGTTTGGCCGGGAGGCCAATTCTATGAAGAGTCCTGGTGGTCCAAAGTTCTTCCATTTAAGAATGACGGAGGCCACTGTGCTCTTCGGGACTTGAAATTCTGCAAAAATTGTTTTATACCCTTCCCCAGATCTGTGTCTCGACACAATTCTGTCTCGGAGGCCTACGGCCATTTCCCTCGTCTTTATGGCTTGGTTTTTGCTCTGACATGCACTGTCAACTGTGGGACCTTGTATAGACGTGTATGCCTTTCCAAATCTTGTCCAATCAATTTAATTTACCATTGGTGGACTCCAATGAAGTTGTAGAAACATCTCAAGGATAATCAATGGAAACAAGGAGTTATAGGCTGTGGAGCCTTGTGTCAGTGGTAAGGAAGCTATTGGAGAGGATTCTTCGTGTTTGGAGGATTTACTCCCATTTGGAAGAGAAAGGTTCAGTAGGAATAGTCAGCAGGGCTTAGTAACTTGATCGAGATATTAGTTTAGTTCAGTTTACAGATACTACATGGAAACAGGCTATTCAACCCATCGAGCCTATACTATCCATTGATCACCCATTCACACTGGTTCTATGTCATCCCACTTTCTTATCAACTCCTTACACACTCGGGGCAATTTAGAGGGCAATTAACCTACAAACGTGCACATCTTTGGGATGTGGGAGGTAGCTGCAGCACCAGGAGGGAAACCGCACAGCCAGAGGGAGAATGTGAAAACTCCACACAGACATCAGCCGAGGTTAAGATTGAACCGGGGTCTCAGATGATGTGAGGAAGCAGCTTTACCAGTTGCGCCACAGCGCTGCCCTTTTAAAGGAGGTTATGAAGGTAATCAATGAGGGTAGGCAGCAGATGTTGTCTGCATGGATTTTAGTAAGTCATGCATGGTAGGGTGATCCAAAAATTAAGACACATGGGATTAACAGTAACTTGGTTGTATAGATGCATAAATAGCTTACTGAGAACAGGGGGTTGTGGTAGAAGGACAATATTCAGGCTGGTGGTCTATGCCAATGGAGTTAAATGGAACATAGAACAGTACGGCACTGGACCAGGCCCTTCAATCAACAACATCCGAGTCCAGTATGTGCCAAAGCCAACTCTTACCTGATTGCATATCTGTCCCTCCATTCCCTGCAGATCCATGTGCCAATCCAAAAATCAATCATGCACGCGTACACATATGTAAGCGCATGCGCGCGTACACACACGCAAGCACACACACACACACACACGCAAGCACACACATATACGCACATATACCTACATATTCAGATATATACACATACATGTATGAATATATACACACACATGTATATATGCAATTATTTATATATAAATTAATATATTTTTATTTCTATCTGAATAGCTCGGAAACAGAAGCTTTTCACTAAATGTCACTTATCCATTTCTCCAGAGTTGCTGCCTGATCCACTGAGTCACTCCAGCATTTTGTGTCTGTCTTTCAAGAAATGTTTTGGACGTAAATGTAGATGAGTTGGTTCGTAAGTTTGCAGATGATGCTAAGATTGCTGGGGTCGCGGGCTGTGAGGAAGGCTTTCAAAGCATATAACTGGATTTAGTGCAGGTGGAGAAATGGCAGATGAAGTTGCACTTTGGGACGTTGAATGTAAGAGAAAGTATACAATTAATGGCAAGACCCTTAGATGCACAGACTCCATAACTTGCAGAAAGTGGCAACACAAGTAGGTAGAGTGGTAAAGAAGGCCATGGTATGCTTGCCTTCCTTGGTCGGGGCATTGAGTATGAGAGGACTTTGTGTAGGCTACATTAGGAGTATTACATGCGGTTCTGGTTGCTCCAATACAGGCAAGATGTGGAGACTTTGGAAAGGATGCAGAGGGGATTCATGGGAAGGTTGTCTGGATTGGGGGGCATTAGCTACATAGAGGGGTTCGTCTTGGATTGTTTTCTCTACAGGGCGGCACGGTAGCGCAGCGGTAGAGTTGCTGCTTTACAGCGAATGCAGCGCCGGAGACAGGTTCGATCCTGACTACGGGTGCTGTACTGTAAGGAGTTTGTACGTTCTCCCCGTGACCTGCGTGGGTTTTCTCCGAGATCTTCAGTTTTCTCCCACACTCCAAAGACGTACAGGTATGTAGGTTAATTGACTGGGTAAATGTAAAAATTGTCCCTAGTGTGTGTAGGATAGTGTTAGTGTGCGGGGATCGCTGGGCGGTGCGGACTTGGTGGGCCGAAAAGGCCTGTTTCCGCGCTGTATCTGAAATATGAAAAAATATGAAATATGAAATGCTGGCAGTTAATCGCTGGGGTAGATCGCCCGGCGTGGGGGAGCTGAGATTCCCCCCCCCGATGCAGGAGCTTACAGAATACAGAGCCTTTATTTGTCATTCGGTACCGAGGTACCGAACGAAATTACGTTACCAGCAGTCACACAAAAAAAGAAACACAAGACACATAACCCCAACACAAACACCCATCACACTGACTCCAAACACCCCCTCACTGTGATGGAGGCAACAAAACTTCCGCTCTCTTCCCCACGCCCAAGTCCCCGCGGCCAAGCCACACCGGGCGCTGAAACATCCCACGGCCGAGCCGGGCGATGGAAGGCCCCGCGGCCGTACCGTGCGCAGCTAAGTCCCGCGGCCGAGCCGCACCAGTGATGTAAAGTCCCGCGGCCAAGCCGCGCCAGCGATGTAAAGTCCTGCGACCGAGCCGAGCCGTGCGATGTTAGGTCCCAAGGCCGAGCCGCACCAGCGATGTAAAGTCCCGCGGCCGAGGCGCGCCGGGCGATGGAAGGCCCCGCGGCCGAGCCGCACCTGGCGATGTTAGGTCCCGCGGCCGTACCGGGCGATGGAAGGCCCCGCGGCCGAGCCGCACCTGGCGCTGAACCGTCCCACGGCCGTACCGGGCGATGGAAGGCCCCGCGGCCGAGCCGCACCGGGCACTGTTAAGTCCAGCGGCCGAGCCGCACCGGGCGATGGAAGGCCCCGCGGGCGATGGAAGGCCCCGTGTTTTTTCCCCCAGCGCAAACGGAGATACGACCCGGAAAGGGTCGCATCTCCGTTGATCGCCCCAATGAAGGCCCGCCGCCGGCTACGGGTTTCAAGATCGTCCCGTCAATGGAAGTTAGAGGACCCTGACCGCTGGACGACAAAGGAGGGAGTGATTAAACTTTTTTTTGCCTTCCATCACAGTGAGGAATGTGGAGGAGTCACTGTGGTGGATGTTCATGTTAAAATGTATTTTGTGTGTCCTGTTGCTTTTTATTGTTATGACTGTATGGCAAATGAAATTCCTCGTATGTTGCAAAACATACTTGGCTAAAAAATAATGATTGTGTCTGTGATTGATTAAAGGGAGACTTGATGGAAAGCATATTAAAAAATATTAGGCATAGATAGGGTAGATAGTCAAATCCTTTCCCCCAGGATGAAAATATTAACTACATGAGGGCATAAGTTTGAGCTGAGATGGGCAAAGTTTAAAGGAGATGTGTGGGGCAAAATGTCTGCATAGAGAATGGTGAATGCCTGGAACGTGCTGCAGAGGGTGGTTGGTGATGGTTGGAGGTAGGTAGGACAGTGGCATTTGTAGACCCTGACAGTGTGTTTGGGGAGCGGCCCAAGGGTGTTCGCCTAACGGAGGATGCATAGCGACCCGCCTCCCGACCCGGGCAGCCGCCATTGGTGGAGCGGGAGCAGGTGGCCGCTTGCTGGGTGAGGTCACGTGGGGCACGGGCGGTGAAGTCACCTTTTGTCCCTTATTTGGAAGTGAGATAGTTGGCAACCCTAGTCATGGCCAATCGTGAAAATAAAAATGGTAATGAACAGGTTAAATGTTCCAACATCTGTGCTGGTTCAAGGTTCAAATGCATGGTCTACCAGTTTCGGAGGACAGAGAACCCAGACGCCCACATTAGTGTTGTGAGGGCTAACTGTTTAGAATGCAGATACCCCAATTATTCATAGATGGCCAAAAATGCTGACGACCATGCTCGCTGCCCAAAGTGACAACACAAGTCTGGTCTGGAACTTCCTTCATCTCCATCACTGTGGTGTAGGTAACTTAAATGGAATAATTTCTGGTTTGATGGAGGCTAATGAACATACCCCATTGTCTGACACTCAGCTGATTATATGAGAACAGCCTGTTTGCAAACCTGACCTTTTAATTTCAGACCAATTATTGCTTTTAATGTACATCAGAACAGATATTCAAAAAATTGGTAGACTTGATTTTAATAAAGACCTTTTTATACATTTTGGTTTCACCATGTAGAAATTACAGCAGTGTTTATACATAGTTCTCCCATTTCAGGGCACCATAATGTTTGGGACACAGCAATGTCATGTAAATGAAAGTAGTAATGTTTAGTATTTTGTTGCATATCCTTTGCATGCAATGACTGCTTGAAGTCTGCGATTCATGGACATCACCAGTTGCTGGGTGTCTTCTCTGGCGATGCTCTGCCAGGCCTGTATTGCAGCTTATACTTGTTTTAGGGGCTATTCCCTTTCAGTTTTCTCTTCAGCATATAAAAGGCATGCTTAATTGGGTTCTGATCGAGTGATTGACTTGGCCACTCAAGAATTGACCATTTTTTAGCTTTGAAAAATTCCTTTGTTGCTTTAGCAGTATGTTTGGGATCATTGTCTTGCTGTATAATGAACCGCCGGCCAATGAATTTTGAGGCATTTGTTTAAACTTGAGCAGATATGATGTGTTTATACACTTCAGAATTCACCATGCTACTACCATCAGCAGTTGTATCATCAAGGAAGATAAGTGAGCCAGTACCTTCAGCAGCCATACATGCCCAGGCCATAACACCCCCACCACTGTGTTTCACAGATGAGGTGTTATGATTTAGATCTTGGGCAGTTTCTTCTCTCCTCCATACTTTGCTCTTGCCATCATTCTGATATAAGTTAATCTTCGTCTCATCTGTCTACAAGACCTTTTTCCAGAACTGGTTGTTCTTTTAAGTACTTCTTGGCAAACTGTAACCTGGCCATCCTATTTTTGAGGCTAACCAGTGGTTTGCATCTTGCAGTGTAGCCTCTCTATTTCTGTTCATGAAGTCTTCTGTGGACAGTGGTCATTGACAAATGCACACCTGACTCCTGAAGAGTGTTTCTGATCTGTCGGACAGGTGTTTGGGGATTTTTCTTTATTATAGAGAGAATTCTTCTGTCATCAGCTGTGGAGGTCTTCCTTGGCCTGCCAATCCCTTTGCGATTAGTAAGCTCACCAGTGTTCTCTTTCTTAATGATGTTGATTTTGGTAAGCCTAAGGTTTGGCTGATGTCTCTAACAGTTTTATTCTTGTTTCTCAGTTTCATAATGACTTCTTTGACTTTCATGGTCCTCATGTTGATAAACAGCAATAAATTTTCCAAAGGTGATGGAAAGACTGGAGGAAAGACGAGGTGCTGAGAGCTCTCTTTTACCTGCATTAAGGAGGCAATTAAACACACCTGAGCAATTACAAACACCTGTGAAGCCATGTGTCCCAAACATTATGGTGCCCTGAAATGGGGGGACTATGTATAAACGCAGCTGTAATTTCTACATGGTGAAATAAATAAATGATGAGTCTTTGTCCCAAACATTATGGAGGGCACTGCATTTTCCTTCAACTATCAGGTTCTTGAACTAAACCTAAACCGTCCTCACAGTTATTTTGTAAATAACTTACAAAATTCTTAAGGAGTTAGACAGGCTAGATGCAGGAAGATTGTTCCCGATGTTGGGGAAGTCCAGAACAAGGGGTCACAGTTTAAGGATAAGGGGGAAGTCTTTTAGGACCGAGATGGGAACGTTTTTTTTCACACAGAGAGTGGTGAATCTGTGGAATTCTCTGCCACAGAAGGTAGTTGAGGCCAGTTCATTGGCTATATTTAAGAGGGAGTTAGATGTGGTTCTTGTGGCTAAAGGGATCAGGGGGTATGGAGAGAAGGCAGGTACTGGATACTGAGTTGGATGATCATAATGAATGGCGTTGCAGGTTCGAAGGGCCGAATGGCCTACTCCTGCACCTATTTTCTATGTTTCTATGAAATGGAACAGGACGGACTAGCCTTGCTCTACCATCCACTTGCTTTTTTTTCTATTTGTATTTTGCACTATTATTTTGATATTTTGCACAGTCTTCTTCTGTTTACTGTCGTGCAGAATTCGTGTAATTTTTGTATACTTTGTTTTAATGTGTGTGCTGTGTGTGTGTATGTGGCCGTGATGCTGCCCCTGAAAGAAGATTTTCATTGTATCTGTACTTCACAGTTCTTGTGCATATGACAATAAACTCGACTTAGCCTGACGTGGTTGCATTTTTTCTATGTTTCAATGTAGTGGTTATGGTATAGTGGGTATGAATGGCTTGCCAGGTCAGTGCAGAGGCATTTAAGTCAGGCCAGGCAAGGATGCAGATTTTCTACCTTAAAAGTCATTGGTGAACCAAGTAAGTTTTTACACCAATCTAGTAGTTTGATGGGTACTGTTACAAATGACTATTTTGTTTTTTTAAATTCCAATTATTAATTGAATTTGAAATTTGCAGCTGTCATGGATTAATTTCAACTCTGGTCTCTGGATTACTAGTATAGTAACTCAACTACCGTGACACTTTTGTAGAGCAAACCTTAGCCTACTGTGGATATTGTACTGTGAAATCCAGTTGTTCAATATTGTTAGAATACTGTAAGAGGACTCCAGGAGCATCTGATGGTTTGATAGTCATACAGCACGGAAACAGGCCCTTCAGGTCAACTTGTCTATGCCAACCTAGATGCCCATCTTAGCTCTTTTGATTTGCCCATGTTTGGTCCATATCCCTCTAACCTTTATTATCTAGGTATTTGTCCGTCCATTAAATACTGTTATAGTACCTGCCTCAACTACTTCCTCTAGCAACTAGTTCCATATAGCCCCCAGAAGAATTTGACCCCCAGAATCATATTAAATCTGGCCCTCTCACCTTAAATATATGTCCTCTTGTTTTTAACTCCCCTTTGTCTTTGTACAATACAATACAATACAATACAATATATCTTTATTGTCATTGTACAAGGTACAACGAGATTGGGAATGCGCCTCCCATACGATGCAATAATTTAATTAGCTATTCAGTATTAATTTAAACAACCCAATGAAACAAATTGTAACAGCTTTAAAACAGAACAAAGTGCAAGTAGATCTGTGCCGGATCATTCACCCTATCTATTTGCTTCATGATTTATACACCTCTATAAGATCACCCCTCAGCCTCCTGGGCTCAAAGGAGTAAAGTCATAGCTTGCCCAACCTTCCTATAGCTTAGCCTCTCAAGTCCCAACAACATCCTCGTAAATTTTCTCCAAATTGATATTTATAATTTCTGGTCTTCCCAACTGACTGGTTCCTAAATCAGCTTGGACCACATGTGATCTGCTCTTTTGTTTCTGACGTTGGACCTGTCTCTCCACTCTAGTTTAGTTTAGAGATACAGCGTGGAAACAGGCCCTTCGGCCCACCGAGTCCGCACCGACCAGCGATCCCTGCGCATTAACACTAACCTACACACACTAGGGACAATTTACACTTATACCAAGCCAATTTCCTACAAACCTGTTCATATTTGGAGTGTGGGAGGAAACTGAAGATCTCGGAGAAATCTGAGAAATCGGAGGTCACGGGGAGAATGTACAAACTCTGTACAGACAGCACCCATGGTCAGGATCGAACCCGAGTCTCTGGCACTGCAAGCGCTGTGAGGCAGCAACTCTACTGCTGCGCCAGTGTGCCGACCGACTGCCTTTATATACTGACACTATAATAGAACAGCGAGCTACTTCCCAACTTGTCAGAGAAGGTGGCTGAGCATAAAGGGACTCCTGTTGTAGAGGTGGATCTGACAGTAGACGCAAAAAGCTGGAGTAATTCAGCGGGTCAGCCAGCATCTCTGGAGAAAAGGAATAGGTGACCTTTCGGGTCAAGACCCTTCTTCAGATCCCCGAAACATCACCTATTCCTTCTCTCTGGAGATGCTGTCCAACCTGCTGAGTTACTCTAGCCCCTTGTGTCTATCTTCGGTTTAAACCAGCATCTGCAGTTCCTTCCTACACATTGGGTGGTCTGATGGTGTTTGGGCGCAGAGCTAGGCTGTGGTTGTGATGACAGCTCATTTGGTGTGCATGGACTCGAGGGAGGTCATAGAGTCAGAGTGATATAGTGTGGAAGCCGGCCGTTTGGCCTAACTTGCCCACACCGGCCAACATGTCCCAGCTACACTAGTCCCACCTGCCTGCGCCTGGTCCATATCCCTCCAAACTTGTCCTATCCATGTACCTGTCCAACTGCTTCTTAAATGATGGGATAGTACCTCTTCTGGCAGCTTGTTCCATACACCCACCACCCTCTGTGTGAAAAAGTTACTCTTTGGATTCCTGCTAAATCTTTTCCTCTTCACCTTTAACCTATGTCCTGTGGTCCTTGATTCTCCTACTCTGAACAGGAGACTCTGTGCATCTACCAGAACTATTCCTCTCATGATTTTGTACACCTCTACAAGATCACTCCTCATCCTCCTGCGCTCCAATGAATAAAGACCCAGCCTAAACCTCTCCCTATAGCTCACACCCTGTAGTTCTGGCAACATCCTCGTAAATCTTTTCTGAACCCTTTCAAGCTTGACAATATCTTTCCTATGACAAGGTGCCCAGAACTGAACACAATATTCTAAATGCAGTCTCACCAACATCTTATACAATTGCAACGTGACCTACCAATTTCTATACTCATTACTCTGACTGATGAAGGCCAATGTGCTAAAAGCTTTCTTCACCGCCTTATCTACCTGCGACTCGACCTTCAAGGAACCATATACCTGCACTCCTGGATCCCTCTGCTCTACAACACTCCCCAGAGGCCTACCATTCACTGTGTTAAACGTCCCAAAATGCAACACCTCACACTTTTAGTTGTACGTTTTCTGCTGGTAGCCATGGACCGCAAACAAGGACGCAAGTGTCAAGCTGTCCTTCCAATGCCACTTCACGATCAGGGCAAGTTTTTCCCCATTCAGAAAGTATTGACAAATCAAGCAACTCCTCAACTAATGGACAGAAAGAGTCTATGGAAAGATATTGGAGATTTTTAAAGAAAGATGTTTTCTGAAATTGTACCCCTTTTATACAAGTGTAACTTATACTATCTCTTGAAAGAACAAGTGCTTCAACTGCGATTACCAGAACTTTCCCCAAAATATAGCTGTGTGTTTCTTGGAGCAGTGTAATGTTTTTGAGTTTTCAATAAATTATTATTATTAATTCTGATGTTTAACATTTCATCTTTTACAGGAGATTGAATCCCGATGAGAGGCCTCTACAAATCCTTTATGATTATTTATCGGGATTAGGTTTCCAGGATCCACTTCGGATACAAGAGGAAAGTGCCATTGCTGATTTGAGTTGCATGATTAGATACTTTCATGGTAAGATTCCTTTGGCTAGAGATTTAAAAAAACCTGACAAATACTGTTTCAAATTTGAAAAAAACATACTTAATAAACTAGCTAGTGGCCAGTGGTAAACAAAGATTTTTTGTAATTTGATGATGCAGTAGTCTCAGAGTCATACAGCGTGGAAATGGGCCCTTTGACCCAAGTTCCCCACACTGACCAAGATGCCCCTTCTACACTTGTCCCACCTACCCGCATTTTATCCATATCCCTCTAAACCTTTCCTATCCAAGTACCAATCCAAATGTCTTAAATGTTGCTGCCTCACCTCAATGGATATTTGTAAGGCAGAGATAGATAGATTCTTGATTAGTACGGGTGTCAGGGGTTATGGGGAGAAGGCAGGAGAATGGGGTTAGAAGAGATAGATCAGCCATGATTGAATGGCAGAGTACACTTGATGGGCCGAATGGTCTAATTCTGCTCCTATCATTTATAATCTACCTCCTCTGGCAGCTTGTACCATATACCCAGCACATAATTTTTGACCTAGTGTTTGGATTTTAAATTCCAGAATTGTTTGTCACGAGAGAATGCTGCTGACAAGTTATTTCATTGTCAAATTACCAAAGAGGTCTTACCACTGTGGCCTCTCTAATTTGGGTTAAAGGCCATGCTGGCAGATCAATATTTTATTGCTCACCCTAAATTGCCTCTAATAAAATCATTTCAGAGGGATGTTAAGAGATAACAAGATTATTGTAAATCTTGAGTCATTTACAGGGCAGATTGGGTATGGATAGCAGATTTCTTTCCTGACAGAACATTTGCGAACAAGATGTGTTTTTAATTATGATCCACAGTTCTGTGGCCATTGACTTCTTAGTTCTCTTAATGCGGTGGTGGGATTCAAACTCTTGTTTCAAATTTATACGGCCTCTGCACTCCGCTCCTGTAATTTTACTGGAGACGCTTGGAAATGCCAATGTTAGAATCTCGAGTAAAGTATAAAGTGCTGGAGTAATTCAGTGGGTCAGGCAGCATCTGTGGAAGGAATGCATCGACACTGTTTTGAGTCAGGACCCTTCAATAGTCAGCCCAAAAATGCTTTCAGCTATTCAAATGGATCCCAAGATTGATAGCTGAGTACAAAGATGTCTGCAATAATGAAGACTCCCCCCCCCCCCCCCCCCTGTGAATAAGCATGACACACTTTCGGTGCACTATTATAATTCGTCAAGAAAAATCAGCCAACATTATTACTTCACGTCTTTACAGTTTAAGTACAGTATCATTCTTTAAATGTGTCATATTTCATCAATAGCACTTTTTCTTTACTTTTCGCACCAAATTCACCCCCAAAATACTTTTCAGTCAGCATCTGGAAATAAAAGTATACATTTCGGTCTTTGACTTTAATCATTAGTTCTGAAGAGTGTCTCGACCCAAAACATCATCCATTCCTTCTCTCCAGAGATGCTGCCTGTCCCGCTGAGTTACTCCAGCATTTTGTGTCTACCTTCGATTTAAACTAGCATCTGCAGTTCTTTTTTGCACATCATTATTTGCAATATATTTTACGAGTTTTAGATCAAAGATCAAATTTCCAAAACTAATTTTCAGATTTCTAAATCTGTGAAGACATGACATACAAGAGTATAAAGTGCTAATTAATCTACTGTACAACACTGGTTTATTATCATCTTAATTGATTCCATATAATACCCAATGCTCCACACCCTAGCTTATCCCATGACCCCAGGTCACATCAGAGGATGTGTCCCAGCGCATCCAGAAGATGTATCTTTCACATTGAAGTCTGGCTCAGCCAGTGGCACCTAGGAATAGACTGGGTGACAACCAAGAAAGTTTGGTGACTGCTGGAGAGACAGTTGACGGCACGGAAAGATGCCACCCGGGACAGGATGGGTGAGCACCCCAGTCCGAGAAAGAAACCCAATAGGCCAGGGAAAGGCCTTATGCCGTCAGGCAAGAATGAAATGCTTGGAGAAGGAGAGAGGTGCAGCGCACAGGCCTTGAACCTGGTGAGACGCAGGAGGAGCCCGGCCAGGACTCACCCCACAGAGCCCAGCCCCTCCGCGCACCAGAGTCTCCCAACCCCTGCAGAGTAGTTATTAAGAGGGCTGATCCGTGGGCGGTTGCTGCTGGGACGCAAGTCGAGGCCTGATCATCCCCGGCTGGGTCGCCTGGGCGAGGGTGTCTGATGTTGTGAGACCCGGAATACCCCATGACCCCAGGTCACATCACTGAGGATGCGTCCCAGCGTTTTCAGTCAGAGAGTTGTGAATCTGTGGAATTCTCTGCCTCAGAAGGCAGTGGAGGCCAATTCTCTGAATGCATTCAAGAGAGAGCTAGATAGAACTCTTAAGGTTAACGGAGTCAGGGGGTATGGGGAGAAGGCAGGAACAGGGTACTGATTGAGAATGATCAGCCATGATCACATTGAATGGCGGTGCTGGCTCGAAGGGCCGAATGGCCTACTCCTGCACCTATTGTCTATTCAGAAGATGTATCTTTCACATAGCTCATAGGATATTACAATCCACAATTAATATTAATATTGCACATGGTTTCTATTTTGCTTTAGTACAAGATTAATTTTGTCTTCATCAAGGTCATTACATCGGAAATCAATCTGATAAATCTTTTCTGAAATGCATGCAAAGCTGTTATATCCCTAGTGTGAACACGTGATTGATAGTTGGCGTGGACTGTTCCCACGCTGCATCTTTCAATCAATCAACCCCTCGGGTAAGGAGAACGATATGGATAAGCAGGATTTTGCTATTTTTGTGCATCCTCTGCAATGGGCAACATCTGGCTTTTAATTACTTGCCCTGCCTGCTGCACACTTTCTGCTTTTAATGTCCACATCTATCAGGTCATTATTTAGCCTCTCTCCATTGAAAGGATATTTTGTTTTCTTCACATCTAATTTTATAACCCCACATTATTATATATAACATTATTGCTATCTAGGCGACACAGTGGCGCGGCTGGTAGAGCTGCTGTCTTGCAACTCCAGTGATTTGGGTTTGAACCCGACATTGGTTGCTGTCTGTGGATTTTGTGCGTTCTCCCCATGACCATTTCCTCGCACATCCCAAAGATGTGTGGGTTTGTAGGTTAATTTGACGCTGTAAATTGCTTCTAATGTGTAGGGAGGGGGTAGCATAGAACTAGTGTGAACTGGTGATCGATGGTTGCCATGGACTCTGGACCAAAGGGGATGATTCCATGCTATTTCTTTCAATCAAAGCATCTGCCCCAAATTTATGACCCCCTCTGATGAAGCTCTTGCAAGTTCATTTGTACTTTTGTTTCACTGATTTATCGTTATTAACCCTGTGCATCTTAATCTTCTGGTTATGCCTACTGTGGGGGAATTTATGAAATGCCTTACTAAAATCCATGTAGACAACATCCACTGGCATACCCTCGTGGAGCACCTTTATCACCTCCTTAAAAACTATCAAGTTAGTAATACATGACCTGCTACATACAAAGCCAAACTGACTTTCCCAAATTAACCCATTCTCTTCCAAATGGGAGAAAATGCTATCCCAAAGAATCCTGTCCAATTGCTACTCTACAACTGACATAAGGCTTGTCGGCCTACAATTCCCTAGATTCCCTCTACTTCCCCTCACCTTCCCAATGGAACAACATTAGCTACTCTCCAGGCCTCCGGTACCTTACCTGTGATTAGAGAAGATACAAAGATCTTTGTCAAGGCTCCCTCTCCTCTTGCCTCTCTCAGTAACCTCCCTCTCCTTTCTTGCCTCTCTCAGTAACCTGAGATAGATCCCATGAGGCCCTGTGGATTGATCCATCTTAATGCTCTTCAAGAGCCCCGATATCTCCTCCTCCATCTCAAACTGCCATTGCATATTAGTGTTTAGTTTAGAGGTACAGCATGGAAATGCCCTTCGGCCCACCGAGTCCTCGCCTACCAGCGATCCCCGAACACTAACACTATCCTATGCATACCCGGGACAATTTACAATTATTCCAAGCCAATTAACTACATACCTGTTCGCCTTTGGAGTGTGGGAGGAAACCAGACATCCCGGAGAAAACCTACTCGGTCAGAGGGAGAACGTGCAAACTCTGTACAGACAAGCACCTGTAGTCAAGGTCAAACCTGGGGTTCTGGCACTGCAAGGCAGCAACTCTACTGCTGTGCCACTGTACCGCTCCACAAATTCTCCACTCTGATCTCGCTGTTCTCCATGTCCTTCTTGGTGAAAACAGATGCAAACTACTCGTTTAGCATCTTGTCTACATCCCTCAATCCAAGAATAAATTCATTCCTTTAAGCTTGAGTAGTCCTTCTCCCTGGTTACCCTTTTGTTTTTAATGTAGATATTAAAAGCCTTGGGATTTTCTTTTATCTGACTCGCCAAAGGCATCTTATGGCCCTTTTGACTCTAATTGCCCACGTGAAAAGAAATATTTTATCAGCCTGTCACATTTTCCAACTTGTAATGAAAATAATTTGTGGGAAAAGTCTTTGCAATTCAGTGGGAATCTTGTCTTCATCGAGGTAAAGGTTTTATGGATGGCTGTTATTGGATATGTCACCAGAAACAAAAAAAATTGTATTCTTTTGGTTCTATATCACCATAAAACACATACATGGCTGATTAGGACAGCCAGGGTGGATGCAATGCTGTGGAAAGCTTAGGGAAGTGGATGGTGCAGGAGTTCATTGGATAAATTAATAGGAAGAGTAATGTGAATGCATTAGAAAATATTGACATTTGGAATCAATGCGAGTCATAAAATGTTATACCCTATACCATGGTCCCGACCTGAACCATCACCTATCCTTGTTCTCCAGAGATGCTGCCTGACCTGCTAAGTTACTCCAAACACTTTATCTTTTTTTGTAAACCAACATCTGCAGTTCCCTGTGTCCTCATTAAATACCACAGTTGGAACAAAAGGAATGGAGCCCAATCCACAGTTTTACCAGCCCAGCATTAAATTGCCCTCATTGATGCGGTGAGACAGTGTGGCTTTGATGGATAATTAGCTGTTATAATTGATATATTATATAGCTGATAACCACCTTGAATGTTTTATTTTAAGGGGATTCATTTTTTATATTGACTGTATGGCATTCAGTGAGACATGTGTCAAAGTCTCACACTCAATCAATATAGCATGATCTTAGGAAATCCAAGAAAAGGAGGATCAGAGGAGCAGGGTGATCTTGAGATTCACGAGTACAGATGCTTAAAAGGAAATCAAAAATCATGTGCAGGAAAGTGGCACTGAGGTAGAAGACAAGCCACACTCTTATTGAATGATGGAACAGACCTTTTATTTTATCTTGTTAATATGAATGCAGTATGAGGATCAGAACCTTGAGGAAGGTTGCAACATTGGTTCTGACTCATTCATTGGCCTAAAAAAAGGTAGAATTCCTCTATCCTTTGGTAGAGAGCATCAATGACCTTTGCAATGTTGTGGTGAGCAGCAAAGTGAAGATTTGGCTCAAATAAGTGGCAGTGCACTTGGGATCATTCCAGACTGATCTATCCCAATTCTAGAAGATGGAGGACAGAAATGACCTTGGAGTGTTTTTGAAGTTCAGCTATGTACGCAAGCCAGCAGCAGAGTATACAAACGTACAGATGTCAACGATGATTGTTCTCATGACCAACAGATTCAATAGTTCTACCAGCCTGTGTCCCTTTAAATTCTGGGTGGATAATGTTTCCAAAGGTGATATCTTTTGTACCTCCTCCTACATGGCCTATGCATGTCTGCAGCTTCTCTGGTATCGACCTCAGTTTTAGCAGTGGTGGTGGTACCTGGTAAACACCCATCGCCAGTGTGGAATTGATTGGCATTGAATGGCACAGATATGTGAAGAGAAAAAGACTAGTTAAAACAAATGTAGGTCCCTTGCAGTCGGAAACAGGTGAATTGATCATAGGGAACAAGGAGATGGCAGACCAATTGAACAACTACTTTGGTTCTGTCTTCAATAAGGAAGACATAAACAATCTGCCGTAAATAGCAGGGGACCGGGGGTCTAATGAGATGGAGGAACTGAGGGAAATCCAGGTTAGTCGGGAAGTGGTGTTAGGTAAATTAAATGGATTAAAGGCAGATAAATCCCCAGGGCCAGATAGGCTGCATCCCAGAGTGCTTAAGGAAGTAGCCCCAGAAATAGTGGATGCATTAGTGATAATTTTTCAAAACTCTTTAGATTCTGGAGTAGTTCCTGAGGATTGGAGGGTAGCTAATGTAACCCCACTTTTAAAAAAGGGAGGGAGAGAGAAAATGGGGAATTATAGACCAGTTAGCCTAACATCGGTAGTGGGGAAAATGCTAGAGTCAGTTATTAAAGATGTGATAGCATCACATTTGGAAACTGGTGAAATCATTGGACAAAGTCAGCATGGATTTATGAAAGGCAAATCATGTCTGACGAATCTTATAGAATTTTTCGAGGATGTAACTAGGAGAGTGGATAAGGGAGAACCAGTCGATGTGTTATATCTGGACTTTCAGAAGGCCTTCGACAAGGTCCCGCATAGGAGATTGGTGTGCAAACTTAAAGCACACGGTATTGAGGGTTCAGTGTTGAGGTGGATAGAGAATTGGTTGGCGGACAGGAAGCAAAGAGTAGGAATAAACGGGTTCTTTTCGGAATGGCAGGCAGTGACTGTTGGGGTACCGCAAGGCTCAGTGCTGGGACCCCAGTTATTTACAATATATATTAATGATTTAGACGAGGGAATTGAATGCAACATCTCTAAGTTTGCGGATGACACGAAGCTGGGTGGCAGTGTTAGCTGCGAGGAGGATGCTAGGAGGCTGCAGAGTGACTTGGATAGATTAGGCGAGTGGGCAAATGCATGGCAGATGCATTATAATGTGGATAAATGTGAGGTTATCCACTTTGGCGGCAAGAACAGGAAAGCAGAGTATTACCTGAATGGTGGCCAATTAGGAAAAGGGGAGATGCAACGTGACCTGGGTGTCATGGTGCACCAGTCATTGAAAGCAAGCGTGCAGGTGCAGCAGGCAGTGAAGAAAGCGAATGGTATGTTAGCATTCATAGCAAGAGGATTTGAGTATAGCAGCAGGGAGGTTCTGCTGCAGTTGTACAGGGCCTTGGTGAGACCGCACCTGGAGTATTGTGTACAGTTTTGGTCTCCTAATCTGAGGAAAGACATTCTAGCCTTAGAGGGAGTACAGAGAAGGTTCACCTGATTGATCCCTGGGATGGCAGGACTTTCATATGAAGAATGACTGGATAGACTATGCTTATACTCGCTGGAATTTAGAAGACTGAGGGGGGGATCTTATAGAAACATATAAAATTCTTAAGGGGTTGGAGAGGCTAGATGCGGGAAGATTGTTCCCGATGTTGGGGAAGTCCAGAACCAGGGGTCACAGCTTAAGGATAAGGGGGAAGTCTTTTAGGACCGAGATGAGAAAACATTTCTTCACACAGAGAGTGGTGAGTCTTTGGAATTCTCTGCCACAGAAGGTAGTTGAGGCCAGTTCATTGGCTATATTTAAGAGGGAGTTAGATGTGGCCCTTGTGGCTAAAGGGATCAGGGGGTATGGAGAGAAGGCAGGTACAGGTTACTGAGCTGGATGATCAGCCATGATCATATTGAATGGCTCAAAGGGCCGAATGGCCTACTCCTGCACCTATTTTCTATGTTTCTATGAATGCGAGTAGATTTTATAATGAACTGCCATAGTTAAAGCTAATGATAAAAGATTTTTTCTAACAGCTAAAACTCCATTAGTAAAAAATAGATTACTGCCGTTTGCTTGGAATAATCAAATATTACAAGTCTGGGAACAGAAGGGTATTAAACATATGGGAGATTGCTACGAAGGAAATAATTTTTTGACATTTTCTCAATTGAGAAACAAATATCAAATTCCAGGGAATAGTATTTTTTTCTATTATCAATTACAATCTTTTTTAAGGGAAAAGTTAGGTAATTCAATGTTTTTATTTCAAATTAAAGGAATTGAATCCCTGATTCAGGTCAAGGGAACTAAAACATTTATATCTTCAATGTATAAATTGTTACAAAAATCTAGTCCAAAGACAGGAATTCAAAAATCAAGACAAAGATGGGAAACAGATCTGAATATTAGCATTGATGAACCAAGTTGGGAAAGATTGTGTTTAGAAAGTATGAAAAATACTATTAATGTGAGATATAGTTTAGTACAATACAATTTTTTACATCAACTATATTTAACTCTGAAAAGATTAAACAATTTAAATCCAAATTTACCTGAAATTTGTTTTAGATGCAACCAGGATGTGGGTACTTTTTTACACTCCACATGGGCATGTCCTGAGGTAACTCCTTTTTGGAAAGACCTAAAAAACTTTTTGGAACAATTGATGAATAAGACCATACCATTGGATTCAAGGTTGTTTTTATTGGGAGATACTAAAGGAATATTACCAAGATTAATTTTAGATAAATATCAGGAAAGATTTCTCAAAATAGCAATAGCAAAAAAATGTGTGGCGGTCACTTGGAAAGATCACAATGAAATAAGAATTGCAAGATGGTATGCAGAAATGCGTAGTTGTATCCCATTAGAAAAAGCTACTTATAATCTGAGAAATAAATATGATTTCTTTTTGAAACTTTGGAACCCATTCACTTTAAAACCAGGATTAAGAATTGGAAATATTTAATTTTAGGATTGTTTTGATACCCCTAAAAAGAATTTAAAAGAAATTAGCCGGAAGTGTTTCCTTCTTGTCTCCAGGTTTCCTTCTTTCTTCTTTCTTTCTTTCTTTCCTTTTTTAAATTTTTATTTCTTTATCTTTCTTCTTCTCCTTTTTCCTCTTTTTTCTAACTGGGGGGTGGGGGGAGGGGGGTTGTGGGTGGGGAGATAATACAGAACAATACAGGTATAATGGAATTTAAAATGTATAATCGAATTTATAATGTAGGTACCATCGCGTACTATGAGTTCATACATGTATTTGTTTTGTTAAAATTTAAATTAAAAAAATTAAAAAATTAAAAAATGAACTGCCACACTCTGCAGTACCATGTAGCAGAGAGCCCAAAGTTTCATGTTTGAGTGCAAGTTTCCCCTTTAAGTTGTAGGAGCTGCAATTTCTGAGAAGCGGATGAATGTGATATAGATCAATATATCTAAATAATGCTAATTTAAATAATGCTATTGAATTTCACGTTGGAACTCTAGAAACTGGGATTGCATGGTTAATAACATAATTGGCTTTCCAAGGTAAGTACAAAGGCATTGCATAAGTGTAATCAAGGCAAAAGAATAAAAAGGGGAAAATAACGACGGCCATTAGGGGCCACAGGGCAATCTGTGCTTGGAGTCAGAAGATATAGGTGGCATCTTAAATGTATACTTTTCATCGGTATTCATAAAGAAAATGGACTTTGTATTTCTAGAATGCAATGAAGGGATAGTCTCCATAAAGGAAGAGATATCTGATGTCTTGGCAAACATAAAGGTGCACACATTGCCATGACTGGCTTTGTTGTATCTTGTGTTGTGGTGGGAGACAAGGGGACAGCTGCTGGTGCTATGGCTGAGATCTTTAAATCTTTGCTGGACCCACTTGAGGAACCAGATAACTGGAGGACAATAAATTTAGCCCTATTTTCCAAAAAGGCAGCAAATAATAATCTAGTAATAATGACCTGTGAGCCAAACATTAATGGTAAGGAAGATCCAGGAAAACATTCTGATGGAAGTAGTTAATGATTATTTGGAAATGCAGGGACTAATCAGAGACTGCCAATGGTTTATCGAAGACAAATTCTATCTAATTTGGTTGAATTCTTTGAAGTAACAAAGTATATCGATTGAGGGCAGAGCAGTAGATATAATTTACATAATTTAGTAAAATGTTTGATAAACTTTCACTTTGTTAAGGTCCCACAACTAGTTCAAAAGGTTAAGGCATGTGGGATTCAGAGAGGTCATCTAGGTTCAGCAGTAGGAAATGGTGATGATAGAAGGCTGCTTTCACAATTGGATGCCGATGACTAGCGGTATCCCACATGTTCAGTGCTGGGAAGCTAGACGAGACGAGGAGCAGGATAAAGCGTGATAGGTGAACACAGACAGATGGTAGGACAAAGGCCAGAGATGAAAATAAAAGTGAGAATATGAGGGGAGTAGATAGGCTAAACTGCAGGATGCACTGCTCCTTATCAGAGGTGGGAAAAAGTAGGGGAGGTAGGTTTAGCATAAGGGGGAAGATATGTTTAACGGGATATGAGAGGGAGCATCTTCATTAGGGGAGTGGTAGGAATGCATTACCTGAAAGTGGTTAAAGTTGTGTTAATGAAAACATTTAAAAGTGTTTTTGACAAGCACTCCAATTGCTTATGCATACAAGGCATACTCAAGTGCAATGTTGGCATTAGTATGGGAGTGGGGTTCCCACTGGTCAGTTTAGTTTAGTTGAGTTTAGAGACACAGCATAGAAACACAACCCTTCGGCCCACCAGATCCACCATCATCACCCTTTCACACTAGTTCTATGTTATCCCACTTTCATATCCATTCCCTACACATTAGAGACGGTTTACAGAGGCCGATTAGCGTACAACGTGTACGCTTTTGGGATTTATTAGGAAACCCGAGTACCTGAATTAATCCCACATGGTCACAGGAAGAACGGGCAAACTCCACACGGACAGCAGCACCACTGTGCCATCAGTGTGAAGGAGCTGGGCCGAGATGTTCCAGGTTCCATGAAAATCAGTGCTATGCAGTCTGATTTTAGAAATATATATTTATTGAAGGTAATTCAACAGGATCTCTTTTTAGATTTAATTGTGATTAGTTGTAGAAATATTTTGTTTTACAAAAGCAAAATACTGTAAATGCTGCAAATCTGAAATACAGCTAAAAAATACTGGAAGTAATCAGGCTGGGACATCATGTGTGTGCGTGCTGACATGCTCGCAAGTCACTATTGCACCAAAAATATTTAATTTGTTTTCATTCGTGTATGTGTGCGCATAAGTGCAGCTTTCAGGTCCATTTTAAATGCAGAGCTCAAGGCAAATGTCACCATACTTTAAGGTCACACTTAGTCATAGAGTGATACAGTGTGGAAACAGGCCCTTCAGTCCAACTTGCCCACACTGGCTAACGTGTCCCAGCTACACTAGTCCCAACTGCCCATGTTTGGTCCATATCCCTCCAAACCTGTTCTATCCATGTACCATTAGAACATAGAAGATAAAACAATGCAACACAGAAATAGGCCCTGAAGCCTATAATGTCCTTGCTGAATATGATGCCAAATTATTCTTATCTCCCCTGCCTGCAAGTGATCCACATCCTTGTATTGCCGGCTTATCTAGGTGCCTATCCAAAAGCCTCTTAAATACCACTATCATATCTGCCTCCGCTATCACCACATTCCAGACATTTAGGTGTGAAAAAACCTGCCCTGCACGTTTCCTTTAAACTTTGCCCTGTCACATCAGAGCGATGCCATCTAGACTTTCACGTTTCTTCTGCAGGAAAAGGTTCTGACAGGCCATCCTATCTATGCCTCTCATAATTTAATACGCTTCCATCAGGGCCCCCCTCAGCCACTGATGCACCAGAGAAACCAATCCACGTTAGTCCAACCTCTTACAGCTAATACCTTCAAATCCAGTCAGCATTCTGATAAACCTCTTCTGCACTCTGTGCAAAGCCTCTACATCCTTCCTGTAATAGAGGCGACTAGACTACATACAATACTCCAAATGTAAGTTGTAAGAAACTAAGTTCTTTAACTGCCGCTTACAAAGACATGCCTGTCCTCCCTAAATCATCCATTTTCTTCCAGATGGGAGAAAATCCTATCCCAAAGAATCCTCTCTTATAGCTTCTCTACACTGACATGGGGCTCACTGGTCTATAATTCCGTGGATTCTCTACACTTCCCTTCTTAAAGAAAGTATCAACATTAGCTACTCCAAAGTCCTCTGGAACCTCACGTGGCAGAGATCTTTGTCAAGGCTCCTGCAATCTCGGTATTTTGGGATAGGTCCCATGAGTGGGACCCGGTGTGGGACAAATAAAGGAATATATTTATTTATTTATGAGGCCCTGGGGATTTATGCATCATAGTGCTCTTCACCAGCCCCCAAAACCAGCTTCTTCTTGATCTCAAACTGCCCTTGCACATTAGTATTCTCCACACTGATCTAACTGTTCTCCATGTTGTCCTCCTTGTGGAAAACACATGCAAAGTACTTATTCATTACCTTGTTTACATCCTCCAAGCACAAATTCCCTCCTTTATACTTTATACTTCATACTTTCTGGTTACTCTCTTGCTTCTAATGTAGTTATAAAATAACATGGGATTTTTTTAAATCCGACTCACCAAAGCCATTTTGTGGCTCCTTTAGGCTCTTCTAATAGCCTGTGTATATTATTTTCTCCTGTCCTTATATTCCTGAAAGGGTCCATCTCATTGTATCCTAAAACCTCGCAGGTTCTTCAAATTTATAACCTCTTTGATCATTCAAGATTCACTTACTTTGCCATCCTTATCCTTTGTCCTTACTGGAACATGCTGGTCCTAAACTTTGATCAACTGGCCTTTAAATGACACCTACATGTCAGATGTGGACTTGCCCAATAACAACTGCTCCCAATGTACCCTCCTGAACTCTTGCCTAATAAATTTGTAATTTGCCTTACTCCAATTTTGTACCTTCCTGCACTGTCCTCCAGCCTTCTCCCTATTCAAAACAATCTTAAAACTTATGGAGTTGTGATTTCTATCCCCAAAATGCTCTCGCACTGCAGCTGTCTAATGGCAAGACTCAATTCCCAATACAAGATCCAGTATGGGTGCAGAAGGGTCCCAGCCCGAAACATCACCTATCCATGTACTCCAGCGATGCTGCCTGACTCACAAGTTTCACCCAATCTCAAGCCTTTGGCATTGTGCAAGTCCCAGTTAATATTGGGGAAGTTAAAGTCACCGACTAAGATACTGTCTCCAACTACATTCTATCTCTGTCCCGCCCACTCCCCTGACCTCAGTCTGAAGAAGGGTCTCGACCTGAAATGTCTCCCATTCCTTATCTCTAGAGATGCTGCCTGTCCCGCTGAGTTACTCCAGCATTTTGTGTCTACCTTCGACTAAGATAACTCTGTTGGTTTGGCATCTCTTGATCATCAGTCTACATTCCTGTTCTGTTGTAGCAGTAGGAATAGGCCATTTGGACCTTTACATTGATAATTTTTCACAAGATCAGTCAATCTAATTGTAAACTTAACTCCACATTCTTGTCTGTCCTTGTAATGCTTCCCATGTAGATGTCAAGCAGAGAGATTGGGTGATTGCCAGCATCTTTGATGAATACTTAGAATAGTTGCTCTTTCGATCCTACTCAAGGGCCTTCCCTCAATTTTTGTTTTACCATTAGTGATGACTTTTGTTGTTGCTGCTTCCTGCATTTGTATAAAATTGAAAAATGGAATTCCTTTTTCAGTTAGATTTGCATTCTGTTCTGGTCCATTTCTGACGCTATTTTGATGTCTGTATCTTCATCACCAGCGCCAGGTTTGCTGCCAATATCTACGTCCAAAATCTTCCACAGCTATCACAATGGTCCTATCCTGTTTTCTGTAGGAATTCCATCTGATTCTCCCAGTTCCTCTATCCCAGTCGAATCTGCTCTGATGATGAGATTTTCCACACCAGTTAAGATGTCTTTTTCCCTAAACCATTGCTTTCCCTTGGCCTTACTGGACAGGGGTCTTAGCTGTATATTTTATTTTCTGCATTTCTGCTCTCACTCCCTTCTTGTGTTCCCTTTGTCTTTATCTTCTACTTCACTAGCCTTGCCTTCAACGGATCCTTATTCCATTTCTGCCACTTCTAATGGGATTCCACCAGACATCTTCCCTACCCCTTTAAGGATTCAGAGTCAAATACTAAAGGGAGGATATGCTAAAACTCATCGAGGGAGTCGCAGCATGAGCGGATGTCGTGAATGTCCCATATTTTTGGAAAGAATATCCCTTTTTTTAATTTTAGTGGCCGTTGAGAACAAAATTAGCAACAGTTCCCAGTCATTGTCAATATCCAGTAACACAGCATTTCTTAATTAGCAATTAGAGAACCCAAGGAAGAATGTTCAATCGAGACAACACATTATATGATTAAAGGTTTAATTGTTTGGAACTTCCCTATTGGATAAACATTAGTTTTGGCAAACCCCTGTGATTTTATGAGGTATTAAGCTATATATAATCTTAAACGTTTGTTTAGGCTGGAGAGTTTAAAGCAAACCTGTAAATTGTATATTTATGATGGTAATAATTTACATAATCAGGAGCAGTATTTACAGTACCATGCAGATTTAGTCTTTAGATTTTAGAGATATAGCATGGAAATAAGCCTTTCGGCCCACCGAGTCCATGTCTACCAGCGATCACCCCGTACACTAGCACTATCCTACACACTAGGGACAATTTACAATGTACAGAAGAATGTTGGAGGATACCGGAGCACCTGGAGAAAACCCATGCGGTCACGGGGAGAATGTACAAACTTTGTGCAGTCAGCACCTGTACTCAAAATTGAATTCAGGTCTCTGACACTGTACGGCCACAATCTACGATGCACTACTGTGCGGCCTGATGTTATGCATTCAAACATGTTCTTTGATTTTTATGACTGTGTGGAACCTTATCAAATTTTTTAACATGTATTTTTAAAGCAGGTAGCACATCATTAAGCTATTTCTTTTCAAATGGAATTGAGTAATGTTTCCAATAACTTGGAAATTAATGTGGTCAGATGCCCAATGCATTAACAGCATATATTATCCGCTCTAATTAGATGCAAAATTACATGTATATTGCCTGCACAATGATTGAGATAAGATATGTTAGACCATGAATACCAAACACAGATATCAAACATGGTGTAGAGGTATCAAATGAACCAATATTCCGGAAGGTTAGATCAAATGGGATCCAACGTGAAGTAGCTGACTGGATAGAAAATTGGCTTGATGAAAGCAAGGAGAGGGTGATAATGGAAGGTTGTTTTTCAGACTGGAGGCCTGTGACAAGTGTTGTGCCTCAGGGTTCAGTGCTGGGCCCATTGCTGGCTGTCACCTCGATCAATGATTTGGATGAGAATGTACAAGGCATGATTAACAATTTGTAGATAACACTGAACTGGGAGGTATTGCAGATAGCGAAGATGGTTGTCACAAATTGCAGCAGGATCTTGATAGGTTGGGCAGGTGGGCTGAGAAATGGAGTTTAATACAGTGAAGTGTGAGATATTGCATTTTAGGAAGTCAAATCAGGGCAGGACCTGCACAATGAAGTGGCATCACAGGTCGATAAGGTGGTCAAAATGTATATCGGCACATAAGCCTTCATCAGTCAGAGTTTTGAGTTTAGAAGTTGGAAGGTCATGTTATAGTTGTATAAGATATTGGGAAGGTCACATTTTGAGTTTTGGTCACCATTATAAGAAAGATCTTGTTGGAAAGGGTGCAGACAAGATTTACCAGGATGTTCCCAGGACCCGAGGGCCAGAACTATAGGGAGAGGTTGAGCGGGCTAGGACTTTATTCCTTGGAGTGCAGGAGGTTGAGGGGTTTTCTTATAGAGTAAGAAAATAACTGCAGATGCTGGTACAAATCGAAGGTATTTATTCACAAAATGCTGGAGTAACTCAGCAGGTCAGGCAGCATCTCAGGAGAGAAGGAATGGGTGACGTTTCGGGTCGAGACCCTTCTTCAGACTGATGTCAGGGGGGTGGGACAAAGGAAGGATATAGGTGGAGACAGGAAGATAGAGGGAGAACTGGAGAGGGGGAGGGGAAGAGAGGGACAGAGGAACTATCTAAAGTTGGAGAAGTCAATGTTCATACCGCTGGGCTGCAAGCTGCCCAAGCGAAATATAAGGTGCTGTTCCTCCAATTTCCGGTGGGCCTCACTATGGCACTGGAGGTCAGACTGGGAGTGGGAGGGGGAGTTGAAGTGCTCAGCCACAGGGAGATCAGGTTGGTTAAGGCGGACTGAGCGAAGGTGTTGAGCGAAACGATCGCCGAGCCTGCGTTTGGTTTCACCGATGTAAAGAAGTTGACATCTAGAGCAGCGGATGCAATAGATGAGGTTGGAGGAGGTGCAGGTGAACCTCTGTCTCACCTGGAAAGACTGTTTGGGTCCTTGGATGGAGTTGAGGGGGGAGATAAAGGGACAGGTGTTGCATCTCCTGCAGTTGCAGGGGAAAGTGCCCGGGGATGGTGTGGTTTGGGTAAGTATGGGAGGAAGGTCTGGCGCGGGCACGCAGGGATGGGCGCCAGTCCTCCCGCTGGTCCTCCGAGGGGGGGAGGCTATTTATTAAAGATTATAAGGTAAATTGTTTTTAAAAAGTAACAAAAGTGGGTTTATTCACACCACAGGGGAATGGTAAGTAGGGTGAGCCTAAAATTGTGGCGCTATCGTGTACCGTTTTGTGTAGAGGGCATGGTACACACATAAACACAAACAAACCAAGAGTTTTAGTAGTATACTAGACCAAGTTGGGCCCGTTCCTCGTAGGGTTTCCATTGTGACCTGGGGAAATCGCGTTTTTTCTTTAAAATAAATTGTCTCTTAACAAAAATAAAATGAATGTCAATGGGGGGAGAGGGGTTGGGGGGGTTGGAGAAGGGAGGGGTGGGTGAGGCGGGGGAATGGGGTGGGGGAGGGGAAAGGGGAGAGGGAGCCACTGACACCGTCCTGCCAGCGGCCATCTTCTTTCTCCTTCACTGTGGTGCCGTGCTCCTCCAGGGGAGGGGGAGCGCAATTAAAGGGTCGCATTGTGACATTACACGTTGAGGACGATTCCTCTTATGGTTTCCATTGTGACCTGGGAAAATCACGTTTTTTCTTTAAAATAAATTACTTTTTAAAAACAAATAAAATTAATCTCAATGAAATAGAGACCCTATGTACAATAAAAAGGCCAATCCATCCCCTCCCTCCCTCCCCCACTCACAAACTCCACCCCCCTCAGCCACTCCATCAATGAAAATCATTTCTCTTTAAAATCTTGTTTTCTTTTCTGCATTGGTCTAGTACCCTCTCGCACTGCATCCCCCCTCAACCGCCCTCCTCCCCAAAAACTTTCCCTCTTCCCCCCCATTCAATCCCCCCATCTCCACTCTTGGGGGATCTCTGGCGGCGGTGCGGCCTTTCCTGCCCGTTGTGTCGTGGAACATGGAAGTATTACTGTGCAGGCGTGGCTGACGTCCACAGCAGGTGGAAAAGGAATTTATTAAAGTAAAAAATGTGAATAACTCAAAACATAACAATTTGAACGTTAAAGATTTATTTTATTAACTTGTCAGTTTCTGTTTTGCTTGCTTCCTCGAGATATAGATGGGGTAAACGTAGGCAGGTGGGACTAAGATCATGTTTGTCTGAGTGGGCAAGTTGGACCGAAGGGCCTGTTTCCAAAATGTATGACTATGACCAAAAACATAGCAGCGCACAGCCACATACGTAGAGCCACATGACTAGTAACCTGCCTCTGACTTGCCATCGAGAAGACACAATTCAGGAATCTGCTGGCATCATCACCCCTTTTATGGTGCATCTGCAGATTACCCTAGAAATTTGACATTCAGCATGCAGCCTGCTGCAATGGCATCATTCATTCCTGCCACCACTAGCACGTTGTGATTAAAATATTATACCATCTATAAAATATACTGTAGTTACTCGGCAAGCTTGTGATTTGCGCAAAAAAGAAGTAACATTTGAACCTCAGTACCTGCATTTCCAAATCACAATATCACTTTTTTCATTGGGTCTGAATCCTAGAAGCTGTTACCCAAGAATGCTGTGGAAATACATTCAATACTGTGACTCAATACAGTGAAGGCAGTTAGGTAAAGGCCTAAGAACGTTGGCTTTTCCAGGTGCAATGCTTTCAAAAGAAAAAGGAATTGAAGCCAGAAATCATTGTTTTAAAATGAATCGGGGATTCGTTATAATTGGCCCAAGTTAAATAAAAGTTAAGCAGAGACTTGAAATCTGGCACAGGAACTCTGTTTTACTAAATTACTGTGTTCATTTTAAACATTGTCAAAGTAGATTAGTACTGCATCATTAATTTTAAACTGAGACTTTGTTTAATTGATTTAAGTGATTTTGTTTTTGCGTTTTACTGCATTGAAGTGTCAACCTAGTTTTTGAATGCATGAAATCATGACTCGCCAATTCACTATAATAGTTTCCATGTGTAAAGGTAGAATATTATTAATCTGGGTCAAAACTGATGCTGATAGTTAATTTGAGACTTCCATGACTGTCAGGTTTTTAGTGAATGTAATGACCATGTTGCAATTCATAAAGTATTTGGATTCTGATTTCTTTAACGAAAGCTAACAAACTAATCTTGGAATATGTCTATGAAATCCATGCGCCGTTAAGGATTTTGAGTTATCTGTTTTATCGGTCTGCTGGTAATGTGCTGCATGTTCAATACATTTGTTCACTATAATTCTGAGAGGTATTTGGACTCTTTTTATTTCCTGTATCTCTTAAGGAAAGCCAAGTAGCATAGAGCAACTGGATCAAATCCTTCTATCCGGTGTGTTCAGTGTTCGAAAAGGAAAAACTAATTTGCACAAGTGGTCAGAACGCCAAGTTATTCTTTGTGGTACCTGTCTAATCGTGTCTTCAGTAAAGGATTGCCAGATGGGAAAAATGCATGTACTTCCTCTCACTGGAGGCAAGGTAAGAAATCATGTCTTACCGTCCCCTATTCTGAAGCAGCTGCCATTCTAAAGTCTGTACATCTGAAGGCTGGTTTAGTCTACCACGTTGTTAACAAATAAGTATAGTACTAATGGCACATGAGAAATGACGCGATTGATTATTATGTGTGGTATTACAGCAGAAATGGTGTTTACATGGTTAATAACTGCAGGGTATGCATGTGAGAGAGATTTAAGGTTCAAGGTCTTTTTATCAACATTCAAGGTCTTTTATTGTCACGTGTACCAATTAAGTTACAGTGATATTCGAATACCATACAGCCATACTAAAAAAAAAGCAACAAGACACACAACTACATAAAAGTTAACATAAACATCCACCACAGCGGATTCCCCACATTCCTCACTGTGATGGAATGCAATAAAGTCCAATCTTCTTATTCTCCCGCGTCGGGGCGATCGAACCTCCTGCAGCTTGGAGCTCCCAAAGTCGGTCTCTAACTAGAGACCGCGAGTTCCATGATGTTAAAGTCTGCAAGCTCCCGTGGTTGGAGCTCCGAGGTCGATCCCTGGCAAAGGGGTCGCAAACTCCACGATGGTAAGTCCTGCAGGCTCCTGCGGTTGGACCTCCCAAAGACGGTCTCCAGCAAAGGCCACCAACTCTACAGTGCGGACGGAGAAACGATATGGGAACAAATCGCATCTCCGTCGAGGTAAAAGACTTTAGAGTTCACACACACACACACACACACACACACACGTTCACACACACACACACACACACACGTTCACACACACACACGCGTTCACACACACACACACACACACGTTCACACACACACGTACACACACACACACACACACACACACACACACGACTGTTGGCACCTGATTTAGCATCAGATCCTAGATTTCTGTGCAAAACAACACAAACAGACTTGATTACTTTCTCTCTCACATGCAGACACTGCATTAACAAACTATTAGAGATCAACCTTAAGCATTGTTTGCTCTAATTTGATTTGTAAGTTGCAAACTGCCACCAAATCTCCAGATATTCTAACTTCGGTGAAAGATACCCAGCAGGTTTATTTTGAACCTTGCAGAATACCTTATATATTATCAGGTTGGTCCCTACATAAGTCCACAGATTCTGTGGATCCCCCCCCATCTTAGGAGTGAAAATCATATCCTGGGATCAGATGTCCGAGCTTCAGAACTGGTACCAGTAAGGCTTGAGAGTTGCAGCGGTAGAGTTGCTGCTTTACAGCGAATGCAGCGCCGGAGACTCAGGTTCGATCCTGACTACGGGTGCTGCACTGTAAGGAGTTTGTACGTTCTCCCCGTGACCTGCGTGGGTTTTCTCCGAGATCTTCGGTTTCCTCCCACACTCCAAAGACGTACAGGTATGTAGGTTAATTGGCTGGGTAAATGTAAAAAATTGTCCCTAGTGGGTGTAGGATAGTGTTAATGTGCGGGGATCGCTGGGCGGCACGGACTTGGTGGGCCGAAAAGGCCTGTTTCCGGCTGATATGATATGATATGATATGATATGATCTTGCTTCCGGCTTTTTCCTTTTGCTGTATAATCAAATCTGACTCGTCATATTTGTGGAACACATTTGAAGAGCTTTCCACAATAATCAACATGCACCCGACATTTAGATTAAATAATGCGGCTTGAGTAAGTTATATAAGTATTATGGTCGAGGAGGTGCTGAACATCCCAAGGCATATGAATATAGATAAATTTTCTGGGCCTGATCAGAAGGACATTCAGGGGAGCTGGAGAAGAAATTGGAGGAGCCCTGGATATATATCATTAGACGCAGATGAGGTGCCAGAAGACTGGAGGGTGTACAACTAATGTTGTGCCTCTAAGAAGGGCTGCAAGGAAAAGCCTGGGAATGATAGAGCAATGAGCCTATCATCTGTGGTCGGCAAGTTTCTTGAGAGTATTCTGAGGGATAAGATATGGCCCCAGCATCAAACCCTGACACAAGTCACAGGCCTCATGTCCGAAAAGCAGCCTTCCACCATCACTCTCTTCTTCTTTCCATGAAGCCAATTTTCTAACTATTCAGTTATCTCTCCTTGAATCCCATGGGATCTAACCTTCTAGAGTAGCCTACCATGCGGAACGTTGTTAAATGCCTTACTAAAATCCACCTATACAGCGTCTACAGCTCTGCCTTCATCAACCTTTTTTGTCACGTCCTCAAAAAACTCAAATCAGATTCGTGAGACATGACCCCCCACATGCAAAACCATGTTGACTATCCCTAATCAGCCCTTGTCCATCTAAGTGCGTGTATAGCCTATCCCTACAATACTCTCCAGAGGAATAGTCCAGATGAACAAGGACTGATTAGGGGTAGTCAGCACGATTTTGTATGGGAGATTGTGTCTCACAAATACACGAATCTCACAAATGCAGTCTTTTGCCCAGAGTAGGGGCATCGGGAACTAGAGGACATAGGTTTAAACGGGCGAGGGAGGGAAAGATTTAATAGGAACCTGAGGGGTAATGTTTTTACACAAAGTGTGGTGGGTATATGGAATGAGCTGCTGGAGGAGGTAGTTGAGTCAAGTACTATCGTAAACGCGGGCAGGTAGGACTAGTGGAGATGGGGCATGTAAGTCGGCGTTGACAAGTTGGTTCGATGGAACTGTTTCCATGCTCTATGACTCAGTCTAAGACCAACTGCCCCCCCCGGAGTTCAGGGTGAAAGGAAATTGACCTTAAATGTTAACTCTGCTTCTATTTTCAAAGACACTTACCTGCCTGACATGTTAAGTATACAAAGATCTTTTTAACAGCTAAAAATCTATTTTTATTACTGCAAGCTAAAAATACTAAAGGCTGTTTGTTACATTGTTGAGAAGTTCATGTTATAGGAGCAGCAGTAGGCCATTCGGCCCATTGACTCTACCCTGCCATTCAATCATGGATGATCTATCTTTCCCTTTCAACTCCTTTATCGTGCCTTCTTTCCATAACCATTGACACCGTTCCTAATCAAGGATCTGTCAACTTTCACCTCAAAAATACCCGATGACTTGGCCTCCATGTCCATCTGCGGCAATGAATTCCACAGATTCACCGACTTTTACTCTGAGGCTATGCCCTCTGGTTCTAGACTCTCCCACTAGTGGAAACATCCTCTCCACATCCACGCTCTCCAGTCCTTTCACTATTCGGTAAATTTCAATGAGGTTCCCTCTCACCCTTCTAAACTCCAGCGAGTATGTGCCTAGTGCTGTCAAACGCTCATCATACATTAACCCAAACATCCGTGGAACTATTTTCGTAAATGTCTGGACCCTCTCCAATATCAGCACATCCTTCCTCAGATCTGGGGCCCAAAACTGCTCACAATATTCCAAATGTGGCCTGACCAGTGCCTTATAAAACCTCAGCATTACATCCCTGTTTTTATATTCTAGTCCCATCAAAATATATGCTAACTGCATTTGCCTTCCTTACTACCGATTCAACTTGCAAAATAACCTTTTGGGAATCCTGCACCAGCACCCCAAAAACCCTTTGTACCGTCAATTTCTAAATCTTCTCCCCATTTAGAAAATCATCTATGCCTTTATTCCTACTACCAAATTGCAAGAATGCACACTTTTCTATGTTGTATTCCATCTGCCACTTCTTTTCCCACTCTCCTAACCTGTCCAACTCCTTCTGCAGAGTCCTTACTTTCGCTAAACTACCTGCCCTTCCAACTAACAATCCGCAAACTTGGCCACAAAGCCTTACCTTTCCTCATCCAAATGATCGATGTACAAAGTGAAGGCAGCGGCCCCAGCACTGACCCCTGTGGAACACCACTAGTCACTGTCAGCCGACCAGAAAAAGCCCCCTTTATTGCTACTCTTTCCCTCCTGCCATCCACCCGTCAAAGGCCTTCTTAAAAACCAGGTAAACAACACCCACTGACTCTCCTGCTATTAACTTCCTCAAAGAATTTCAATAGATTCGTCAGCAAAGATCTCCCCTTCACAAAGCCATGCGCTGCTAAGTACTCGAAAACTTCATCCGTTATAATAGAAACAGAAAAAATAGGTGCAGGAGTAGGCCGTTCGGCCCTTCAAGTCAGCACCGCCATTCAATATGATCATGGCTCATCATCTAAAATCAGTACCCCGTTCATGCTTTTTCCCCATATCCCTTGATTCTTTTAGCCCTAAGAGCTAAATCTAACTCTCCCTTAAAAACATCCAGTAAATTGGCCTCCACTGCCTTCTCTGGCAGAGAATTCCACAGATTCACAACTCTCTGGGTGAAAAACCTTTTCCTCATCTCAGTCCTAAATGGCCTACCCCTTATTCTTAAACTGTACCCCTGGTTCTGGAATCCCCCAACATCGGGAACACTTTCCTTGCATCTAGCCTGTCCAATCTTTTAAGAATTGTATATGTTTCTATAAGATCCTCTCTCATCCTTCTAAATTCCAGTGAATACAAGCCCAGTTGACCCATTATTTCATCATGTGTCAGTCCCGCCATCCCAGGAATTAACCCGGTGAACCTACGCTGCACTCCCTCAATAACAATAATGTGCTTCCTCAAATTAGGAGACCAAAACTGCACACAATACTCCAGGTACGTTCTCACCAGGGCCCTGTACAACTGCAGTAGAACCTCCTTAATCCTATATGTAGATGATCAGCCATGATCACAATGAATGGCGGTGCTGGCTCAAAGGGCCAAATGGCCTCTTCCTGCACCTATTTTCTATGTTTCTAAACTCAAATCCTCTCGCAATGAAGGCCAACGTGCCATTAACTTTCTTCACTGCCTGCTGTACCTGGCATGCTTACTTTCAGTGACTACAAGGACACCCAGCTTTTGTTGCACTTCTCCTTTTCCTAATCTGACACCATTCAGATAATAATCTACCTTCCTGTTCTTGCCACCAAAGTGGATAACCTCACATTTATCCACATTATACTGCATCTGCCCATTCACCCACGCAGGTCATGGGGGCGTATAAACTCCATGCAGACAAGCACCCGTATTCAGGACCTGGTTCTCTGGCTCTGTAAAGCAGCAACTCATGTCGCCATTACTCATGAGTAATACCGACACATCTGATTTCATCTTCTCACTCTCAAAATGCAGGTTGAATATTATATTCTGGTCACTACCTGCTTGGAGTTCCTTTACCTTAAGCTCCCTAATCAAATCCGGTTCGTTACACAATACCAAATCCAGAATTGCCTTTTCCCGAGTGAGCTCCACTACAAGCTGCTCCAAGAAGCCATCTCGTAGGCACTCGACATATTCCTTCTCCTCTTGGGATTTTCCCAATCTTCCTGCATATAAAATCGTAACATTGAACGTTTTAAAAACGATGATTGTAACTTGTATTCCTGTAACTTGTTACTTCCATCCTGGCTACTGTTCGGAGACCTGTGTAGAACTCCCATCAGTCTTTTTTCCCTTTTAAACTTAGCTCTACCCACAAGGATTATACATTTTCTGATCTTGTGTCATCCCTGCTAAGGAATTTCATTCCTTCCCAGCAGAGCTACCCCACCCCCTGTGTATATTTTCGATAGGTTGTGTAACCTTGGATATTCAGTTCCCAGCTCCAATCCCCTTTCAGCCATGTCTCTGTAATGCCCACAACGTCGTGCCTTCAAATTTCTAACTGTGTTATAACGTCATCCACTATTTTGCACATACTGCGTGCATTCAAATATAACACCTTTAGTTCAGTATTCACCATCCCTCTTATCACATTGGTTCCAATGTTGTCCAATTTTACCTTAGACTCTTATCTCTTAAACATTCTGTCCTGTTACTTCTGGAGAATCCCCTGCCTGCCTCACTTGCAGTCACACCATGGACCAAGTTGGAAGCAGTTACTCTAACAGGTGTGACTGTCTCCTGAAACACAATGTCTAGGTAATTCTCCCTGTCCCTGATGTGCCATGGCATTTGAAGCTCAGACTCTAGGACGTCAACTTTGAGCTTATGTTCTTCGATTAACCAACACTTGCTGCAGGTGTGGTCACCAGGAACCTCCAAGAGCTTCACTAGCTCCCACATCGTGCAGCTGCAGCATATTGCGTGATCCTGCATGCCTCCTTTCTGTGTATCCAACAATTCCTATACACACTTCATGCTTGCTTCTACTCTGAGCTGCACAGGTCAGCACTCTTGTCCTCTGCTCTTCTCTCCGAAGTCTCTCAAGCAAAAGCCTCAAGTTGCACTTTTCCTGATCACGGCACTTTGCCTCAACGTAGTTGCTCCAAACAGGGGCTCCACAGTAGCTTGCCTGCTTTTCATTTGCTACTCTGCCTTTTGTTCAGCTAATCGGATGCCTACTTCAATGTATGTCCTGCAATGGCCTCCGTGGTATAACTAGCAGCCCGTGTTGTTAAAGAGGCAGTGGTGTCTGATTATTATGGGGATGCTCCATCCGCTATAACCAAAATCCATTATAAAGAGGTCCATTGTGTTCAGTTTTGGTCTAGCTGCTGTAGGAAGGATGTTGATAAGCTGGAAAGAGTGCAGAGGAGATTTGCAATGATATTGCCAGGACTTGAGCTGAACTATAAGAAGAGGTTGAGCAGGCTAATAATTTATTCCGTGGAATGCAGGGCGATGAGGAATGATCTTATGGAGAAGAATTGATAGGGTGAATGCACAAACTTTTACCCAGAGTAGGGGAGTCAAGAATACAGCAGGTCGAGAGGGGAGAAAATTAGTAGGATCTGAGGGGCAATGTTGTCACACAAAGGATGGTGGGTGTGTGGAACAACCTGCCAGAGGAGGTAGTTGAGGTACTGTAACAATATTTAAAAGACATTTGGACATTGATAGGAAAGGTTAAGAATGATATGGGCCAAATGCAGCCAGGTGGGATAGCGTAGATGGGGCATCATGGTTGGTATGGGCAAGTTGGGCAGAATGGCCTGTTTGTGCTGTATAACTGACTCGACGAGGAAAGCTATCCTTTCAGTGGCAAATGTATCTCCATTTTATTTCTTCATTCTAGAGGTTTTGAATTCCTGTGCATCCTTTCCCCAATCACCACTGCATTGGAGGTAAAAATCTTCAGATGCTTTGGCTGCACTCTCATCTAGAACCCCTGTTATTCTATCTCTCTGTGTATTCCATCTTAGAAACCTGTCGATCTCAACTTATTTGATGTCATTTTTGGTTTTCCACGCCATGTATTCCCCCACCCCCCCCAATTGAAAATGCACAAGTACAAGCAGATGTTGGCTATTGTTAAATTGTGGGGTTTTCTATTCATTACTAATGAATATGGAACAATTCTCAGAAGATCATGGACATATTGGAATTGTTTCAAGAATAATTTGTAACCTTAAATTGCGTTCTGTTTTTTTTAAAAATTGTTTCTAATGTCAATAAATGTGCCAGTTTTGGTTCTAAGATGCCTTTGAAGAAAGCAATAGTGAAGACCATACCTTCCCTCGAAATCTAAAACTGCGCGGTGTGCAGCGGTAGAGTTGCTGCCTTCCAGCTCCAGAGACCTGGGTCCTGGGTTCGATCCTGACTACAGGTGCTGTCTGTACGGAGTTTGTACATTCTCCCCGTGACCTGCGTGGGTTTTCTCCGAGACCTTCGGTTTACTCCCAAACTCCAAAGATGTACAGGTTTGTAGGTTAATTGGCTTGGTATAAATGTAGATTGTCCCCAGTGTGTATAGGACTAGTGTCAGTGTGGGGATTGCTGGTTGTTCTGGACTCGGTGGGCCGAAGGGCCTGTTTCGGTGCTGTATCTCTAAACTAAACTACTAAACGAAACTAAAATGCTGGAAATACATAGTGGATCAGGCTGCAGCTGTGGGAAGAAAGGCAGAAAGAAGCAGATAATCCTCCAAGACAATATTCAATAGAACAAAGGTAATTGATGTGGAACATTGTTTCTATCCCCGCAGATGCTAACTGAGCTATTTCCCCACAGATGCTAACTGAGCTGAGTATTTCCCCACAGATGCTGACTGAGCTGAGTATTTCCAACCATTTTTCTTCCACTCTTGTACGTGAGATGACAAAGCTGCTTGATGAGGGTAGGGCTGCAAATGCTGTCCATGTGGAGTTTAGTAAGGCATTTGATAAAGTCCGTCATGGTAAACCAGAAGATGAAGGTGCATGGAGGTTGGTTGTTCGGATTCAGAACCGTCTTCCTCATGGAAGACGTAGGATTGTGCTGGAAGGTTGGCGATCTGTGACCAGAGGAGTTCCACAAGGATCTGTGTTGGGACTTCTATTATTTGTGACATACTTAAAGATTTGGATGTAAATATAGATGAGATGGTGTGGCGGGTGCGTGAGAAAGCTCGGAATGAAGACGAGGAGCCAGGCAAATTCTGTAGAGGCTTTAATGAGCACAGCACACCACTCTCCGCTTCAGTGAGAGACTGAAGGCTGGGCTCGCGCCAAAATCCTTGCTCCTTATCTGTGTAGCTGGGAGCCGCCCCTGGATTATTTCTGCAGCTGGGAGCCGCCCCGGACCTGTCCATCATCGTGCTGGAAGGTTCCATATGGGAGTGGCCTGACCCTTGGCAGCCGCCACAATGGGTTGATTAGTAAGTTTGTAGACAACACCAAAACAGTTGTAGTTGTGGACAGTGAGGAAGGCTGTCACTGTATACAGCAGATATACTTCGGCTACTGAGATGGCAGTGAAGGGGCAGATTCAGGTTAATAGCAGCATGTGTGAGGTGTTGCACTTTGGGAGGTTAAATATCCTTGAAGAAAGCAAGATCAAAATAAATCATGGGATCCAAATCTGCAGCTCCGTGAAAGTGGAAACACCAGTGGATAGAGTGGGAAAGGTGGCGAATGGTATGATTGCTTTCATTGCTATTCTAGTTGCCCCATTGCAGTTGTAGCTGCCCTATCACAGGAAAGATGCGGAGGCTTTAGAGAGGGTGCAGAAGAGATTTGACCAGATTGCTCTATCGATTAGAAGATATCAGCTGTAAGGAGAGAGCGAATAAACTTGGATTGTTTTTGTTTGGAAGGTCGTTGGTTGAGGGGATACCTGATGGAAGTATATAAAATAATGTGAGGCATAGATAGTTTAGACTGTCAGAGGCAGCTTTAGTTTTGGTATAGCTTTGCAGTGAAATGGGCAACGTTTAAAGTAGATGCTCAGGGCAGGTTTTTTTTCTTATACATTGATGGGTTCCTGGCACTCGCTGCCAGGGCTGATGGAGGCAGATACAGTCGAGGCATTTAAGAGGCCTTTATATCGGCACATGGATATGCAGGGAATGGAGGAATGTGGATCACAGAAGAAAATACTTTAACTTGGCATGATGTTCGGCATGGACATCATGGGTCAAAGAGCCTGTATCTGTACTATGCTGTTCTATGCTGTGATCAAAGTAAACATTGGCCATGAGAGTCAATCTGCCTCTGGTTAGACTAGCACAGGCTATTTTATTGCAGTATTTTGGAGTGCAATTTTGTAAAAGAGCAAGCTGAAGGTTGCGGCATCATAATGTGTTCTCAGAGCAACCATCTGTGTTACACCTTAACTTTTGTCATTCTTTGATTCTTTTATGATTCCTAACAGCCTGTATCATTCATTGACAAAGGGTTCCAAATCAAAACATTGTGTGTCGATTCCCTCCACAAATGCTGCCTAACCTGCTGACTTCCTTCAGTATGAAGTCTGAAGTATGAAGTCTGAAGAAGGGCCTCGACCCGAAACATCACCCATTCCCTCTCACCTAGAAGCTGCCTGACCTGCTGAGTTACTCCAGCATTTTGTGATACCTTCCTTCAGTATGAAGAAGGGTCTCGACCCAAAACGTCACCCATTCCTTCTCTCCAGAGATGCTGAGTTACTCCAGCATTTTGTGTCTATCTTCGACTTCCTTCAGCACTTTGTTCTTTTGCTAAAGATTCCAGCATAGAGTCATATAGCATGGAAGCACGCCCTTTGGCCCAACTCGTTCATGCTGATCAAGATGCCCATCTAAGCTGGTCTGATTTGGGCAAGTGTAGCTCATGTCCCTTTAAACCTTTCATATCCATTTACCTCCCCTAGTGCCTTTTAAATCTAGTACCTGCTGGTATATACCTGCCTGAACGTCTTCCATTGGCAGCTTGGTACCACCACACACTGAATGAAAACATTGCCCCTCAGGTTTCAGTTAAATCTTGCTACCCTCACTTTATTTAGACTTTAGAGATACTGTACGGAAACAGGCCCCTCGGCCCATTGAGTCCACGTCAACTAGGGATCACCCTTATACTAGCACAATCCCACACATTAGGGACAATTTTACTGAAGCCAATTAACCTGTACATCTTTGGAGTGTGGGAGGAAACCAGGGCACCCGGAGAAAACCCACGCGGTCACAGGGACAACAGCTCAACTGCTGTGCCACTGTGTCTGCAGTTTCTGATGTCTACTTCATTTATTGCTGCTTATCCCAGTAAAATATTATTCCAAAGTATTTCCTATAATTTGTATTCTTTGTGAGCACCAATGGAAGATTAAATATCCATTTATTCACAAAATGCTGGAGTAACTCAGCAGGTCAGGCAGCATCTCGGGAGAGAAGGAATGGGTGACGTTTCGGGTCGGGACCCTTCTTCAGACTGATGTCGGGGGTGGGACAAAGGAAGGATATAGGTGGAGACAGGAAGATTAAATATCCATTCATCTACAAAGTTTTAAAGGTTGCTTGTTAGCCTTGGGGGACACTGCTATGCAAATTTCTGTGTCAACACTCAAGACAAATTCAAGCACTTCCAAGTCACGACCCCTATAATAAACCTTCTATTAAGGAGGCCTGTGACTCGTGGTGTGCCTCAGGGTTCAGTGCTGGGCCCCTTGCTGTTTGTCATCTATATCAATGATTTGGATGAGAATGTACAGTATATGATTAGTAATTTTGCAGATGACACTACAGTAGGTGGTGTATGTGTAAGAAGGAACTGCAGATGCTGGTTTAAATCGAAGATAGACACAAAAAGCTGGAGTAACTCAGCGGGACAGGCAGCATCTCTTGTGCGAAGGAATGGGTGACGTTTTGGGTCGAGACCCTTCTTTAGACTGTGGGGTATTGTAAATAATGAAAATGGTTGTCACAAATTACAGCAGGATCTTGATTGGTTTGGCAGGTGGGCTGAGGAATAGTTGATGGAGTTTAATACAGAAGTGTTGTATTTTGGAAAGGTTACCCAGGGCAGGACGTACACAGTGAATGGCAAGGATGTAGTGAGTGTTGTAAAGTGGAGGAATCTAGGAATGCTGGTTCATGGTACCTTAAAAGTGGCGTCATAGGGAGATAGGGTGGTCAAAAAGTATTTTGGCACATTGGCCTTCATCAGTCAGAGTCTGAAGAATAGAAGATAGACACTAAAATCTAGAGTAACTCAGCGGGTCTGACAGAAACTCCAGAGAAAAGGAATAGGTGATGTTTCAGGTCGAGACTTTTCTCCACACCCGACCCGAAACGTCACCTATTCCTTTCCTCCAGAGATGCTGTCTGACACGCTGAGCTCCTCCATTTTTTTGTGTCTATCTTCAATTTAAACCAGCATCTGCAGTTTCTACCAACACATATTGAGTATAGAAGTTGGGAGGTCATGGTTCCAGTTGTACAAGGCCACATTTAGTGTATTGTGTTCAATTTTGATCACCCTGTTACAGGAAAAATGTTAAGCTGGAAAGGGTGCAGAGAAGATTTAGGAGGATGTTGCCAGGACTATGAGCAGGATAGGACTTTATTCTTTGGAGCTCAGGAAGATGAGGGATGCTTTTATAGAGGTGTATAAGATGATGTGAGGAATAAATAGGGTGAATGCACAGTCTTACCCAGAGTAGAGGAATCAGAAACCAGAGGACATAGGTTTAAGGAGAGTGGGGAAAGATTTAACAGGAACCCGAGGGGCAACTTTTTTACACAAGGGGTACTAGGTGCATGGAACGAGCTGCTGGAGGAGATAGTTGAGGCAGGTACTATCACAATGTTTAAAAAACATTTGGACAGGTACATGGATAGGATAGGTTTAGAGGGATATAGGCCAATCGCAGACAGGTGGGACTGGTGTAGATGAGGCATGTTGGTCGGGTTGGGCAAGTTGAGCTGAAGGGCCTGTTTCCACCTGTATGATTTTGACTCTCCAATTAACCTCAACGTCATGTGAGCTCAGGGATCCATTGATCAAAGTACAACAAACCAAAGGGTGCTCGCTAAATGCAGCTCTTCATCCAAGATCTGCCTGGGAATTTAATGATCGGTCTCTTCCAATTAGCAATGAAACTGGTGCTAGTGGCTGATGCTGGAAGTAGGCGGGTTACATAATGTTCCTTGGACCATGACCCCACAAACGAGCACCAGGCCTAATATCACACACCATTTCTCATTTCATTACTTCCGACTGTCTGCCCTCCAAAGCCTCCAACCTTATCGTTCCCCAGCCCCGCACGGCCCGATTTTATCTTCTCCCCAAAATCCTCAAACAGAACTGCCCTGGCACCCATTGTTTTGGCTTGATCCTGTCCCACTGAATTAATTTCCACATACCTCGACTCCATCCTATCCCCCCTACCTATCTATCCCTCCCTACCTATGTCCAAGACACCTCACATGCCCTCCGTCACTTCAATGACTTCTGTTTTCCAGGCCCCCACTCCCTCATCTTTACCATGGATGTCCAGTCACTTTACACTTCCATCCCCCACCAGGAAGGTCTTAAACCCCTCCGTTTCTTCCTCGATTGCAGAACCATCCAATTTCCATCTACTAACACTCCTCCGCCTAGCAGAGCTGATTTTTACCCTCAACAACTTCTCCGTTGACTCCTCCCACTTCCTCTAAATCCAAGGCGTTGCTATGGGCACCCACATGAGCCCCAGCTACGCCTGCCTCTTTGTAGGGTACATCGAACGATCCCTGTTCCAGGCGTACACTGGCCCTATCCCCAAACTCTACCTCTGCTACATTGACGACTGCATCGGTGCCACCTCCTGCACCCATGCAGAACTCACTGACTTCATCAACTTCACCACTAATTTCCATCCTGCACTCAAATTCACTTGGACCATCTCCGACATTTCCATACCGTTTCTAGCTCTCACCGTCTCCATCACAGGAGACAGACTATCGACTGACATCTATTACAAACCCACTGACTCCCACAGCTATCTAGACTACACCTTGCCACCCTGCTTCCTGTAAAGACTCTATCCCCCTCCTCCCAATTCCTCCGTCTACGCCACATCTGTGCCCAGGATGAGGTGTTCCGTACCAGGTCATCGGAGATGTCCTCATTCTTTAAGGAACGGGGGTTCCCCTCTTCCATTATAGGTAAGGCTCTCACTAGGGTCCCTTCGATATCCCACAGCTCTGCTCTTATTCTCCCTTCCCCCCACCCCCCATACGTAACATAGACAGGGTCCCCCTTGTCCTCACCTTTCACCCCATCAGCCGTCGCATAATCTACGTTTTTGCCATCTCCAGCGGGATCCCACTACTGGCCACCTCTTCCCATCTCCACCCCTTTCTGCTTTCCGCAGAGACCGTTCCCTCCGCAACTCCCTGGTCAACTCGTCCCTTCCCACCCAAACCACCCCCTCCCCAGGTACTTTCCCCTGCAACCGCAGGAGATGCAACACCTGTTCCTATACCTCCTCCCTCGACTCTGTCCAAAGACCCCGACAGTCTTTTCAGGTGAGGCAGAGGGTCACTTACACCTCCTTCAACCTCATCTACTGTATCCGCTGTTCCAGGTGTGGCCTCCTGTACATCGCGAAACCAAGTGCAGGCTTGGTACCAGCGGTATGAACATTGACTTCTCTAATTTCAAGTAGCCCCTGCTTTCCCTCTCCTCCCCTCCCCCTTCCCGGTTCTCCTACCAGTCTTACTGTCTCCGACTACATTTTATTTCTGTACCACCCACTCCCCTGACATCAGTCTGAAGAAGGGTCTCTACCCGAAACGTCACCTATTCCTTATCTCCAGTGATGCTGCCTGTCCCGCTAAGTTACTCCAGCATTTTGTGTCTATCTTACATAATATTACATCACATTACATAAATAATTTAGTTTGCAAAATTAGAGCACATGGTATTGAGGGTAGGGTATTGACATGGATAGAGAACTGGTTGGCAGAAAGGAAGCAAAGGGACATTAGATGATCAGCCATGATCATATCGAATGGCTGTGCTGACTTGAAGAGTTGAATAACCTACTCCTGCACTTATTTTCCTATGTTTCTAGTAGAAATTAACAGGTCCTTTTCATAATGGCAGGCAGTGACAAGTGGGGTGCCACAAGGCTCAGTGCTGGGACCCCAGTTATTTACAATATATATTAACGATTTAGATAAGGGAATTAAATGTAACATATCCAAGTTTGCTGATGACACAAAGCTGGGTGGCAGTGTGAGCTGTGATGAGGATGCTATGAGGCTACAGGGTGACTTGGATAGATTGGATGAGTGGGCAGATGCAATATAATGTGGATAAATGTGAGATTATCCACTTTGGTAGCAAGAACAGGAATGTAGATTATTATCTGAATGGTGTCAGATTAGGAATAGGGTAGGTGCAATGAAACCTGGGTGTCCTTGTACATCAGTCACTGAAAATAAGCATGCAGGGGTAGCAGGCAGTGAAGAAAGCTAATGGCATGTTGGCCTTCACAGCGAGAGGATTTGTGTTTAGGAGCAAGGAGCTAGGTCCTACTGAAGTTGTACAGGGCTCTGGTGAGACCGCACCTGGAGTATTGTGTGCAGTTTTGGTCTCCTATTTTGAGGATGGACGTTATTGCTATTGTGTGAGTGCAGCGTAGGTTCACCAGGTTAATTTACAGGATGGCATATGACGAAAGAATGGGTGGACTGGGCTTGTATTCACTGAAATTTAGAAGGAAGAGAGGAGATCTTAGAGAAACATATTCTATTCGTAAAGGATTGGACAGGCTAGATGCAGGAAAAATGTTCCCAATATTGGGGGATTCCAGAACCGGGGGGTCACAGTTTAAGAATAAGGGGTAGACAATAGACAATAGGTGCAGTAGGCCATTCGGTCCTTCAAGCCAGCACCACCATTCAATGTGATCATGGCTGATCATTCTCAATCAGTACCCCGTTCCTGCCTTCTCCCCATACCCCCTGACTCCGCTATCCTTAAGAGCTCTATCTAGCTCTCTCTTGAATGCATTCAGAGAATTGGCCTCCACTGCCTTCTGAGGCAGAGCATTCCACAGATTTACAACTCTGACTGAAAAAGTTTTTCCTCATCTCCGTTGTAAATGGCCTACCCCTTATTCTTAAACTGTGGCCCCTGGTTCTGGACTCCCCCAACATTGGGAACATGTTTCCTGCCTCTAACGTGTCCCCTTAATAATCTTATATTTTTCGATAAGATCCCCTCTCATCCTTCTAAATTCCAGTGTATACAAGCCTAGTCACTCCAGTCTTTCAACATACGACAGTCCCGCCATTCCGGGAATTAACCTAGTAAACCTACGCTGCACGCCCTCAATAGCAAGAATATCGATCCTTAAATTTGGAGACCAAAACTGCACACAGTACTCCAGGTGCGGTCTCACTAGGGCCCTGTACAACTGCAGAAGGGCCTCTTTGCTCCTATACTCAACTCCTCATGTTATGAAGGCCAACATTCCATTGGCTTTCTTCACTGCCTGCTGTACCTGCATGCTTCCTTTCAGTGGCTGATGCACTAGGACACCCAGATCTCATTGTATGTCCCCTTGTCCTAACTTGACACCATTCAGATAATAATCTGCCTTCCTATTTTTACCACCAAAGTGGACAACCTCACACTTATCCACATTAAACTGCATCTGCCATGCATCCGCCCACTCACACAACCTGTCCAAGTCACCCTGCAACCTCATAGCATCTTCCTCACAGTTCAGGACTGAGATGAGGAAAAACATTTTCACCCAGAGAGTTGTGAATCTGTAATTCTCTGCCACCGAAGGCAGTGGAGGCCAATTCACTGGATGTTTTCAAGAGAGAGTTAGATTTAGCTCTTAGGGCTAAAGGAATCAAGGGATATGGGGAAAAAGCAGGAAAGGGGTACTGATTTTGGTTGATCAGCCATGATCATATTGAATGGCGGTGCTGGCTCAAAGGGCCGAATGGCCTACACCATTTTCTATGTTTCTAATATCTGGGTATCACTGTGTTGATGGAAAGAGCTGCCAGGCCACAGTTCCAAGGCATCACTGGTGCCAGAAAGTAGATTGAGCTGCAAATCTTGATGATGGATTAGCAGCAAGCAATTTAAGGCGTAAGTCTGAAGAAGGGTCTCGACACGAAACGTCACCCATTCCTTCTCTCCAGAGATGCTGCCTGTCCCCGCTAAGCTACTCCAGCATTTTGTGTCTAACCAATATTTTTCACTACATTGTTAAAGAGAACCAAGAATGGAAAACACATTATAAACAAAATTATAAGAAAATCCAAAAGATCAAACTTAAAATTGTAGAATTTAAAAACGGAAAATCATCGGCAGGAGCATCAGAGGTTGAGGGGTAACATGATTGTAGTAGACAGAGGCATAAGAACAGCAGATAGATTTGTTTCCCAGGGTGGAGATACTAAACACTAGAGGACATTGTTTTTTTTAGGTAAGTGGGGAAAGTTTGCAGGAGATGTGTGAGGCATTTTTAAAAACATATTTTACATAGAGAGTGATGGGTGCCTGGAATGCACCACCAGGGGATTTGGTGGAAGCAGATCAATAGAAATATTTAACATGGAACAGTACAGCACAGGACGGGCCCATCGGCCCACAATGTTTTGTCGAAAATGATGCCTGGCTGAACTGATCCATATTCGTCTATTCCCTGCATTTCCATGTGCCGATCCAAAAGGCTCGTAAACACCACTATTGCATCTGCCTCCACCAACACCCTTGACGATACATTCCATGCCCCCACCACTCTGTGTAAAAAAAACAGCTATTGCAGCTATCTCTCTAGTGTTGGACATTTCCACCCTGGAAACAAGGTTGTGACTTTCTACCCTGTCTACCCTATTGTGTCCCTTATAATTGTATATACCTCTGACTCCCCTCAACTTTCCGACATTCCAGAGAAATAAATCAAAGTTTATCCATTCCTTGCACCTGAAACCCTCTACTTCAGGCAGTAGGCTGGTAAAACTCCTCTGCACCCTCTCCACAGCCTTCACATCCTAATGTTGTGGTCCAACATGTCATTACTCATTTGCTTCAATTCCTTTACTTCAGTAAATATAGATGAGAAGTATTCATTTAACATTTGGGTTGACCAGTAGATGACAGTCTTGATCCTGAAGGGGGCCTTCTTGCCTTTTTGTTCTTGGTATACCTGTAGAATCTCTTAGGAGTTTCTTGTGTTTGAGCAGTCTCACAACCTCATTTTACCTCCTAATTTCTCTTTAAGTGCACTCCTACATTTCTTACATTTCTTGAGTCATTTGCTTGAATCCATTTGCCTGTACCTGATATATATATGCCTCCTTTTTTCTGACTAGTGCCTCCGATTCTCTTTTCAGCCATGGTTCCCTGCTGCCTTCACTCTCACTGGAATGTGCTGTCCTTGAGTTCTCCGATCCTCCTTTAAAAATGTTTCCACCTACCTGACTTTCTGGAAAAAAAGCATCTCCCAATCAACCGCTGCAAGTTCCTGCCTAATCCCTTCAAAATTGGTCGCCCAAATTTAGGTTTTTAATTTGTCTACAAATTCTATCTTTTTCTGTAGCTATTTTAAAACGAATTGAATTATGGTTACCAGTGCTGAAGTCTCCCCCTACTAAATGTTTCAGTCAGTTGCTCTCCCTACCAGATGGTCCAGTGTTGCATCCTCTCTAATAAAGTCCTCTATATATCCTCTACAAACACACAGTTACCTGAAATTATCCTATAAAAGTCAGTCTGCGCCATTGCCCTAAGCATGATTAAATAATTGACAGTTCCTTGTGGAAATGTAATGATGGGCACAAGCTGCTTCTCGTAGTGAGTAGAGTGATAGAAATAGAGAAAATGATAGATATGCGAGTAGATAAAAAATGCCTTTCAATTTGCTGTTTCAGGACCCTTGTCTTAGGAATGAATCTGCACGAGTTTGTGCATTGATTCTTGTTTATTCAGTTCTGAGGCAAAATGTCCCTATAGCTCTTGGGCAAAGAAACCACTGAGCAAAGGTATATTTTGCTGTTACACTGGACGTTACACTCTAGCGTTTGAGGCCCATTGAGGAGGCGCTGTGAAGTGTTTTGTATGTGCTGTTATGTTTGTGTGCTGCTGTATGTTTCATTTTTTCCTTAGTACCTAATCAGATGTACAGCACTTTGGTCAACGTGGGTTGTTTTTAAATGTGCTATACAAATAAAATTGACTTGACTTGACTTGACATCACCAATTTTTGCAGAGTTTAAAGATCAGTGTGCTGGATTAAAATTTGCATTTTATTACTTTTTATTTTAGAGAAATTAAATATTTCTTGTGTTCTAAATAGGTTGAAGAAGTAAAAAGACGACAATACTGCCTCATGTTCAGCTCTGCTGGGCAGCAAGGACAAACCTACTATGTGACCTTTGACTCATACCCAGAATGCTTACGGTGGCACAGACAGGCTTCCAAGGTAAACTCTATTATATTATGACAGCAACATGCAGGGTATATATAGTATATATAATAGGAATTCATGAATGCTATTATGAAATTGATCGCAAAAGTGTTCATTATTGGAAGTTTGGGATCTAGTTCAATTGAAATATTTCCTGATGTAAACAATTTCTAACAAAAACAAGAATTGTGCTAATTATGTGGTTTTAATGAGTACATGCCATAATTTCAGAATATGAAGGTCGAGTGAATAGAAAACGGGCACTGACTTGATAATTATTTAATTTTCATTTAATCGTACAGCATGTAGTTTGTACATTTTCCCTGTGGTTCATTTAGTCATACAGCATGGAAACAGGCCCTTCAGACGAACATGTTCCATCTAAGCTAGTCTCATTTGCCTGCAATTGGCCCATAACATTGGGTGGTATATCTGCTGCCTTACAATGCCAGTGACCCGGGTTTGATTCTGGTAATTGGTGCTGTCTATATGTAGCCAGCGATCGAAGCCCCTGCTTCGGGGCAATCAAAGCTCCCGTGTCGGGGCGATTGAAGCTCCTGCGTCGGGGTGGTTGAAACTCCCGCGGCTTGGATCTCCCGAAGTCGGTCTCTAACCAGAGACCGTGAGCTCCACGATGTTAAAGTCCACAGGCTACTGCGCTTGGAGCTCCAAAGTCGATCCCCGACAGGGATCACCAGCTCCACAATGGTAAGTCCTGCAGGCTCCTGCAGTTGGAGCTCCAGAAGTCGGTCTCCAGCAAAAGCCGCCAACTCCACGATGTTAGGCCACAGTGCAGACGGAGATACGATACAGAAAAAAATTGCATCTCCGTCGAGGTAAGAGATTAAAAAAAGTTCCCCCAACCCCACCCCCCACATAAAACAAGCTAAAGAACACTAAAACATACATTTAACACATACTAAAAAAACAACAAAGAAGGAGGGGACAGACAGACACTTGGCGAGGCAGCCATTGCTGGTGCCACCTGGTGGAGTAATGTCCACCACTTGCCCAGCTGATCAAGAATCTAGTCATTTTTGATAACCATCTTCATTGTCTATGATACCACCTACTATGGTGTCATCTGCAAACTTGCTAATCATGTCTTGTACATTCTCATATCCTTGAGTTATCCTACCTTCTCCATGGTCATCCTCTTGTTCTTATCAAACTTATTGAAAGCCTTGGTATTTTCCTCAATCCGACTCCCCAATGACAGTTCATGGACTCCTTTGGTTCTTCTAATTGCCCACGAGTTCTTTCCCACTTGCTTTATATTCCTCATGTCCCGTCTGGTGCGACCTTCTTAAACCTGACAAACACTTCCTTTTTCGTCCTGATCATGTTTATAAGTCATAGGAGCAGAATAAGGCCATTAGGTATACCACGTCTACTCTGCTATTCAATCGTGGCTGATCTATCTTTCCCTCTCAACCCCATTCTCCCACCTTGTCCCCATAACCTTTGACACCCATACTAATCAAAAATCCATCAATCTCCGCTTTTAAGTTTAGAACTTCATTGGCCATCCATGGTACTCTCACTTTGCTGTCCTGACCATTCCTCCTGACTGGAACGTGCTGATCCTGCACTTTGATCAGCTGGCCTTTAAACGACTCTCACATGTCATCTGTGGACTTGCTCCCATTCTACCCTCCTTAGCTCCTGCCTAATGACTTTGTAATTTACCTTGCCCCAATTAAGTACCTTCCCTCAACATCTAGATCTGTCCTGATTCAAGACAATCTTAAAATTTATAGAGTTGTGATCACTATCTCCAAATTATTCTTCAAACGCAACACCAGTCACCTGGCCAGGCTTGTTTCCCAACACAAGGTCCAGCATGGTCCACTTCATCCTGTGGGATTTTGCCTTCCAATGGACTCCTGCACCCCTGTATTCAAGGGATACACTGGATCACCGCTGTCTATACCTGACATATGCCTGTTTTTTCCTTGACCATATCTCTTGTCATCCAGGGTTTCTTGTCTTGTCCTGTGCTTTCACTGGAACACGCTGCTCCTAAACCTTCCTGATCTAACTTTTAAAAGCTTCTCACTTTACTTGCAAACAGCCTCCACCAATCAACTTTTGAAAATTTGTATGCAATACTATCATAATTGGTCTTGCTCTAATTTAGGTTGTTAACTTTTGGTCAGTTTTAACATTTCCATTCTTAATTTAGCATTAATAAAAATATGGTTCCAGGTCCCAAAGTACTCCCCCACTAACACCAGCATCTGCAGTTCCTTTCTACACACTTCAGTCACCTGCCCTGCCATAATTCCCAAGAAGAGGTTGAGTTTTGCCCCTTCTCTCGTAGGGCCATCAATTGATTGAGAACATTTTCCAGAACACACTTAAGAAATTGCATCAACTACAAGTTCTCAGCACCATGGCAGTCCCTGTCTGTATTTGAAAGGTGAGAATTTCCACATAGTTACAACCCTATTATTCTTGTAGCCATAATCATATTTCATCATCTTACTCTTGTTGATATTGGGAGGCCGATAGTAGTGATCACCTCTTTCTTATTTCTCTGTTACACCCGTACAACCTCACTAGATGATCCCCCAGGATTATCTCTCTAAGTACAGCTGTGATGTCCTCCCGGATCAAAAATGCAACTTCCTTTCCTCTCTTATCTGCGCCTCTATTCCTCATGAAGCATTTGAACCCTGGAGTATCGAGCTGCCTGACCTATCCCTCCCTCAGCCATATTTCTGCATTTGCTGTAATATCTTCGTCCCATGTACCTATCCATGCCCTGCCATATCGGTCAGGCCTCATACATTGAAATCTATACAATAATCCATGTGTCTTCCCTTGCTCTTTGCCATGCTCCTGTCTGTTACTGCTAGCAATATAATTAAATAGATTGGTGAAGTTCTCAAACTATGGTCCTGATGTTTTAACTATTTTGAAGACTGCTAAACTCCTACATCCGTGCAGAACATGTCAATTTCATCCACTTTACCACTTTACGATTGATCTGCCAATAGTCATTAAAAAAAGTACATGAAATTAAAGTGACGAATGGAAAGGCTTGGGGAATGTGCAAAGATTGAGGGGGGGGGGGTGCGGAAGGGAGTCAATCTCAGTCTCAGTCTACCCCACAAGAGAAGTATGATAGCCACAGGGAAGAAGGATCTCCTGTGGCGTTCTGTGCTGCATCTTGGTGGAACCAGTCTGTTGCTGAAGGTGCTCCTCAGGTTGACTAGTGTGTCATGGAGGGGGTGAGCTGTATTGTCCAGGATGCTCCGCAGTTTGAGGAGCATCCTCCCCTCCAAGACCACCTCCCATGAATCCAACCCCGCCCCCAGGACGGAGCCAGCCTTCCTGGAGTTTGTTGATCCTGTTGGTGTCCGCAGCCGCCCTGCTGCCCCAGCACACGACAGCGAAGAAGATGGCACTGGCAACCACCGATTGGTAGAACATCTGCAGCATCTCACTGCAGACGTTGAAGGAGCGGAGCCTTCTCAAACAGTACAGCCGGCTCTGTCCCTTCTTGTACAGGGCCTCAGCGTTCCTGGACCAGTCCAGTTTACTGTCCAGGTACACTCCAAGTTATTTGTACTCCCTGGTAAACTGCACATCCACACAGGGGATGGAGACAGGGGGCAGGGGTGTTCCTCTCCTCCTCCGGGCGGCACGGTAGCGCAGCGGTAGAGATGCTGTTTTACAGCGAATGCAGCGCCGGAGACTCAGGTTCGATCCTGACTACGGGTGCTGCACTGTAAGGAGTTTGTACGTTCTCCCCGTGACCTGCGTGGGTTTTCTCCGAGATCTTCGGTTTCCTCCCACACTCCAAAGACGTACAGATATGTAGGTTAATTGGCTGGGTAAATGTAAAAATTGTCCCTAGTGGGTGTAGGATAGTGTTAATGTGCGGGGATCGCTGGGCGGCACGGACTTGGAGGGCCGAAAAGGCCTGTTTCCGGCTGTATATATATGATATGATATGATATGATAAAGTTCTAAAACCTTGTCCTCATATTTACTTGGACAATGTCCCCTCTCTCCCCTTTCTTGATCTCCTTTAATAGACATAATTTCCCCACTGCTGTCATAAATGGATTCCTCACTTGTGTGTCCAGTGTCCTGTGATTCTGCTCTCCTCCCCGCAAGATGGATCCAAGATAGAATTCCCCTGGAGACAGACACAAAATGCTGGAGTAACTCTGGGTTAGGCAGCATCTCTGTGGAAGAGGAATAGGAGAGGCTAGATGCGGGAAGATTGTTCCCGATGTTGGGGAAGTCCAGAACCAGGGGTCACAGCTTAAGGATACGGGGGAAGTCTTTTAGGACCGAGATGAGAAAACATTTCTTCACGCAGAGAGTGGTGAGTCTGTGGAATTCTCTGCCACAGAAGGTAGTTGAGGCCAGTTCATTGGCTATATTTAAGAGGGAGTTAGATGTGGCCCTTGTGGCTAAAGGGATCAGGGGGTATGGAGAGAAGGCAGGTACAGGTTACTGAGCTGGATGATCAGCCATGATCATATTGAATGGCGGTGCAGGCTCGAAGGGCCGAATGGCCTACTCCTGCACCTATTTTCTATGTTTCTAGTACCCCATTCCTGCTTTCTCCCCATATCCCTTGATTCTTATAGCCTAAGAGCACTCCAGCTTCCCGTTTTCACCCAACAAACAGCTAATAATGTCCTGTTTCCTTTAGCTTCGTTACTTATTTGCATATCTTTCATTCATTGTTCTTTATCTTTTCACATCACCGTCTATATCTCTCGTTTCCCCTTATCCCTAAGTCTGAAGAAGGGTCTTCATACAGGTGAGAAGGGTTTTTTGACAGACTAAGGTTATTGTCCTCCAGTTATCTGGTTCCTCACGTGGGTCCAGCAAAGATTTAAAGATCTCAGCCATAGCACCAGCAGCTGTCCCCTTGTCTCCCACCACAACACAAGATACAACAAAGCCAGTCATGGCGATGTGTGCACCTTTATGTTTGCCAAGACATCAGATACCTCTTCCTTTATGGAGACTATCCCTTCATTGCATTCTAGAAATACAAAGTCCATTTTCTTTATGAATACCGATGAAAAGTATACATTTAAGATGCCACCTATATCTTCTGACTCCAAGCACAGATTGCCCTGTGGCCCCTAATGGCCGTTGTTATTTTCCCGTTTTTATTCTTTTGCCTTGAATACACTTATGCAATGCCTTTGTACTTACCTTGGAAAGCCAATTATGTTATTAACCATGCAATCCCAGTTTCTAGAGTTCCAACGTGAAATTCAATAGCATTATTTAAATTAGCATTATTTAGATATATTGATCTATATCACATTCATCCGCTTCTCAGAAATTGCAGCTCCTATACCTTAAAGGGGAAACTTGCACTCAAACATGAAACTTTGGGCTCTCTGCTACATGGTACTGCAGAGTGTGGCAGTTCATTATAAAATCTACTCGCATTCATAGAAACATAGAAAATAGGTGCAGGAGTAGGCCATTCGGCCCTTCGAGCCTGCACCGCCATTCAATATGGTCATGGCTGATCATCCAGCTCAGTAACCTGTATCTGCCTTCTCTCCATACCCCCTGATCCCTTTAGCCACAAGGGCCACATCTAACTCCCTCTTAAATATAGCCAATGAACTGGCCTCAACTACCTTCTGTGGCAGAGAATTCCAAAGACTCACAAGAAATGTTTTCTCATCTTGGTCCTAAAAGACTTCCCCCTTATCCTTAAGCTGTGACCCCTGGTTCTGGACTTCCCCAACATCGGGAACAATCTTCCCGCATCTAGCCTCTCCAACCCCTTAAGAATTTTATATGTTTCAATAAGATCCCCCCTCAGTCTTCTAAATTCCAGCGAGTATAAGCCTAGTCTATCCAGTCTTTCTTCATATGAAAGTCCTGCAATCCCAGGGATCAATCTGGTGAACCTTCTCTGTACTCCCTCTAAGGCTAGAATGTCTTTCCTCAGATTAGGAGACCAAAACTGTACACAACGGTACTGATTGTGGATGATCAGCTATGATCACAATGAATGGCAGTGCTGGCTCGAAGGGCCAAATGTTCTTATCCTGCACCTACTTTCTATGTTTCCAATGTTTCTAACCTATTACCTGCCATGCATTGTCCTGCTCTTGGGCCATTCTTAGTCGCGTGTTCTATGTATATTAAGGGATTAAATGGTAACTGGGGAGTGCATAGGGCCTGTCAGAACCCAAAATTGGTGACTATATGTGGTCCTCAATAAATATTTCTCCTATGTACCCTGGACAAAGTCATGAAGACGAGGGAACTTGGGAAAGTTAGTGGAAATGTCCAGAAAACAGTCTGTGTTACAGTCGAGGAGACGCTGGATATCCTAAAATGCATCATAATAGATAAATATCCTGAGTCTGATCAAATATAGAACATAGACACGTAGAACATAGAAAGGTGTGGAAATTGTAGGAGGCCTGGCTGCAATATATGATTCATCATTGAATGATTCATACATTGGTAAGGTGCTGAAGGGTGGCTAATGTTGTTCTTTATTTAAGAAGGGCTGCAAAGGAAACCTGGGAACTATAGACTAGTAAGCTGCGTACAACTGTGGGAGGAAAGTTACTGAAGAGGATTCTGAGGGATAATATATACATGCATTTGGAAAGGTAGGTTAATTAGAGATGGCCAACATGGTTTCTCATGAATTTAATTTTGACGAAGTAACCAAGAGGGTTAATGGGCCAGGTAGATGCAGTCTATATGGATTTCTGCAGGGCGTGCGATAAGGCTCACTGGTAACCGCAGAGTTATCTTCTGCTCCCTTTTTGCCATCCCCATTCCATCCTTAAGTATGTGAGGTATCTCAGACGTAGGCTGCAAGGTAGTGGAGAAAGGGGAGAGGATGGAGTCAGTCTGTTCACCTGTTCATTATTTCAGAAGCTTTAGTGCAGATGGTGTCTGCTTCCCATCATTGGCAATGACAGTCATACAGCCAAAGGAGCCATTAATCCTTCCTGTCGTTCTTGACCATTGTACAGTATTAGATGTGGTTAACTTTACTATTTCCTTGCTTTTTATGTCCCTTTCATACTTCATAGACATAGAAAATAGGTGCAGAAGGAGGCCATTTGGCCCTTTGAGCCAGCACTGCCATTCATTGTGATCATGGCTGATCATCTACAATCAGTAACCTGTGCCTGCCTTCTCCCCATATCCCTTGATTCCACTAACCCCTAGAGCTCTATCTAACTCTCTTTTAAATTCATCCAGTGAATTGGCCTCCACTGCCTTCTGTGGCAGAGAATTCCACCAATTCACAACTCTCTGGGTGAAAAAGTTTCTTCTCATCTCAGTTTTAAATGTCCTCCCTGTTATTCTTAGACTGTGGCCCCTGGTTTAAGAATAAAGGGGAGGCCATTTAAAACTAAGTTCAGAAGAAACATTTTCACCCAGAGAGTTGTGAATTTGTGGAATTCTCTGCCACAGAAGGCAGGGAATTTTGTGTATCCTTGTTTAATTCTGCTGTTACTTGTTCAATCACAAACCTTTAATCTCCAGCAATCTTCCAGATTCTCATCTTGCCGTCCATTTCTGACCTTGGAAATATCATCCAACTGTCAGATTTTATAAGTGTATGACCATCTATAAATCTGTCAACATGTCTCATTCCATTTTGACAGATTGTTTCAGCTACTATTACCCTTCGGTGCTAGCTAGCACCAACTAAATAATGGTTGCTTTATTCGCAGGTAGTTTCACAGCGACTTGGTACAGTTGATCTGTCGTGTTACAGCCTTGAAAAACTTCCTGAGAATCTCTACTTCAGTCAAGACATCACACATCTTAATCTACGGCATAATTTTATGCATGCTGATACTGGACTCTGCCACCTTAACAGGTATCTCATATTTCAGTAGGTTACAGTGCCCTCCGTAATGTTTGGGACAAAGACCCATCATTTATTTATTTGCCTCTGTACTACACAACTTGAGATTTGTAATAGAAAAAATCGCATGTGGTTAAAGTGCACATTGTCAGATTTTATTAAAGGCCATTTTTGTACATTTTGGTTTCACCATGTAGAAATTACAGCTGTGTTTATACATAGTCCCCCCATTTCAGGGCACCATAATGTTTGGGACACATGGCTTCACAGGCATTTGTAAATGCTCAGGTGTGTTTACTTGCCTCCTTAATGCAAGTATAAGAGAGCTCTCAGCACCCAGTCTTTCCTCCAGTCTTTCCATCACCTTCAGAAACTTTAATAGCAATTTATCAACACGAGGACCAAAGTTGTGCCAATGAAAGTCAAAGAAGCCATTATGAGACTGAGAAACAAGAATAAAACTGTTAGAGGCATCAGCCAAACCTTAACCTTGCCAAAATCAACTGCTTGGAATATCATTAAGAAGAAAGAGAGCACTGGTGAGCTTACTAATCGCAAAGGGACTGGCAGGCCAAGGAAGACCTCCACAGCTGATTACAGAAGAATTCTCTCTATAATAAAGAAAAATCCCCAAAAACCTGTCCAACAGATCAGGAACACTCTTCCGGAGTCAGGTGTGGATTTGTCAATGACCACTGTCCGCAGAAGACTTCATGAACAGAAATACAGAGGCAAGATGCAATCCACTGGTAAAAATAGAATGGCCAGGTTACAGTTTGCCAAGAAGTACTTCAAAGAGCAACCACAGTTCTGGAAATAGGTCTTATGGACAGATGAGACGAAGATTAACTTATATCAGAGTGATGGCAAGAGCAAAGTATGGAGGAGAGAAGGAACTGCCCAAGATCCAAAGCATAACACCGCCACCACTGTGTTTCACAGATGAGGTGGTATGGCCTGGGCATGTATGGCTGCTGAAGGTACTGGATGCTGAAGGTACTGCTCGGCTCGGCCCTGGGACTTTCCATCGCCCGGTGGGGGCTTCAAAAAGTTGGGAGCCTCGATCACCTCGTGGCACCACGGGAGAAGAACGAGGAGGAGATAAGACTTTGCCTTCCATCACAGTGAGGGTATGCCTAGAGCAATCACTGTGATGGCTGTTTTATGTTAAAAAAATTATCTGTGTGTCTTGTGCTCTTTAATGTCTACTGCCGGACCCTGACGTGAGAGGACGCTGGCGTTGAGTATTCGCCGCTTTTCCGTCAGGATAGTTTGTCTGTTTGTTTCTATGTTAATTGTTTTTGTAAAGCGCTTTGAGCATGTGATAAGGCGCTATATAAAATAAATGGATTATTATTATTATTATTATCTTCATTGATGATACAACTGCTGATGGTAGTAGCATAATTAATTCTGAAGTGTATAGACACATCTGCTCAAGTTCAAACAAATGCCTCAAAACTCATTGGCCTGCAGTTCATTCTACAGCAAGACAATGATCCCATATATACTGCTAAAGCAACAAAGGAGTTTTTCAAAGCTTAAAAATGGTAAATTCTTGAGTGGCCAAGTCAATCTCCCGATCTGAACCCAATTGAGCATGCCTTTTATATACTGAAGAGAAAAGTGAAGAGGACTAGCCCCTAAAACAAGCAGGTGGAACTAATTGTAGACTTTCGAAGAGCTCCCCCTCCCCTCCCCCCACTCACCATCAACAACACCACAGTCACATCTGTGGAGTCATTTAAGTTCCTTGGAACCATCATCTCCAGGGACCTTAAATGGGGGGCCACCATCGACTCCACAGTCAAAAAGGCCCAAAGAAGGATGTACTTCTTGCGGCAACTGAGGAAACACAATCTGCCACAGGCAATGATGGTCCAATTCTATACTGCTATCATTGAGTCCGTCCTCACCTTCTCCATCATGGTCTGGTTTGGCTCAGCCACCAAGCACCACATCCGGAGGCTGCAACGGATCGTTCGATCAGCTGAGAAGGTTGTTGGCTGCAACCTTCCCCCCATTGATGAACTGTACACTGTAAGGGCCAGGAAGCGAGCGGGCAAGATCATCTCTGACCCCTCTCACCCTGGCCACAAACTCTTTGAAGCACTTCCCTCCGGAAGGCGACTCCGGACTGTCAAAGCAGCCACAGCCAGACCAAAAAACAGCTTTTTTCCCCACGAGTGATAGTTCTACTCAATAACCAAAGTCTGTAGTCTCTTTTTTACTCTGGTTTATTTTCACCAACATGTTTAGACCGTGATATTGTTTTGATGTGGTTATGCTTTATTCTTAATTGTTAACTGTATGTTTGTATTGTCATTTGTGAGCGGAGCACCAAGGCACATTCCTTGTATATGCATACTTGGCCAATAAACTTATTCATTCATTCATTCAAACTTATTCATTCATTCATAAGCTAAAGATGGCTACAACACAGGCCTGGCAGAGCATCACCAGAGAAGACACCCAGCAACTGGTGATGTCCACGAATCGCAGACTTCAAGGAGTCACTGCATGCAAAGGATATGCAACAAAATACTAAACATGACTACTTTCATTTACATGACATTGCTGTGTCCCAAACATTATGGTGCCCTGAAATGGGGGAACTATGTATAAACACAGCTGTAATTTCTACATGGTGAAACCAAAATGTATAAAAATGGCCTTTATTAAAATCTGACAATGTGCACTTTAACCACATGTGATTTTTTCTATTACAAATCTCAAATTGTGGAGTAAAGTGGCAAATAAATAAATGATGGGTCCTTGTCCCAAACATTATGGAGGGCACTGTTTTCTCAATTGTTCCATTGTGATACTTTGCTCAGCAATTCCCTATTTCACTGACACTCTTAATACATTCTGCCTTTTGGTGAGAATGTAAGGAACTGCTAATCCAGTTAAATATTAAATGTGAATTAAGGCACAGCACTGCACTGCACAAATTGTGTTTGGGAATTCAAATAAGAACCGGTCAAAAATTTAGTTTTCTGTTTGAGAATTTAGGTATAAAGCTGTGTACCTTCATAAGAAAATGTGTGGAGGAGTGTGTTGCCAGCAAATCCATCAGAGTGTTCATCAACTAGAAGCCTTGGATGAACCAGATGATCTGCAATCTTCTGAGGATCTCGAGCATTCAAGTCTGGCACTGAATATTCATATAGGAAGTCCAGGTATGAATTTGATAAGGCTATCAAAAAGATTAAGAGGGACTTTCGCTCTAAATTAAAAGATGAGACGGACATTTGCCAGCTGTGTCGGGGCTTTCATGCCATCACGTCTACAAAACGAAACCAAGTGGCTATCACACTTGTCGTGCCTCCAGACTCTTGAGACTCTTTCCACACTCCTTCCCTGAGCTATTAGGAGTTACACCTGCATTTAATCTGCTCCCCTAATCTATCACTTGGTATAAATACCTGAGATCATCACCAATTGGGTGCCGACTAATCAGTTCTGCATTCTGTCGGTTCGATATCAGTTCTAAGTTCTGTCGGTTCCTGGTCGATATTTTTCGGTTCCATTCGCGTCTGGATTTTGGGTTTTCTTCAGTACATCTTGGTGAGCCTGCATTCGAGTCCTTTCCATTTCGGAGCCTTCTGACAATGGCAGCTCAGGCGACTGCGAGCCATCAATCCTGGACAAGCTCAATGTGTTCTACGCATGCTTCAGAAGGGGAACAGCGATGCGCCTTCTTGGGCCCCTATGCACCCCAATGGCTTTGTAAACTCAGTCACTGATTATGATGCATATCAGCTCCAACCTTAGCAAGAACCTGCACCAATACAATTTGTCTACTGCCACAATTGATCAACAGGTGATGCAATCTCACTGGTTCTCAACTCTGCACTATACTACTTGGACAAGAACACATACGTCAGTCTGTTCATCAACTGCAACTCCAGTTTCATCATCCCCTCCAAACATGTTACCAAGCTCAGGGAACTGGGTCTCTGCTCTTCCCTTTGCCACTGGGTCCTCAACTTCCTCGTCCACAGATCACAATCGGTACGATTTGGCAACAACACTTCTTCCTCAATAACCATCAGTACAGGAGCACATCATGGCAGTGTGCTCAGTTCCCTGCTCTACTCTATATGCATGACTGTATCCAGACCAAGTTCCAACTCCATCTTTCAATTCGTTGACGACACCACTGTTGTTGGATGGATTACAGGTAATGATGAGTCAGAGTATAGGAGAGAGATTGATCGTCAGAACAACGTCCTTGCTCTCAAAGTATGTAAGACCAAGGAGCTGATTATTGACTTTAGAAGAGGAAGGCCAAGGATTCACGAACCTGTCTTCATCAATGGCTCGACAGTGGAGAGAATCAACAAGAAGTTCCTGGGCATGCATATCTCTAAAGAACTGACCTGGGCCCAGCACATTGTTGCAATCATAAAGAAAGCTCATCAACGCCTTTACTCACTTAGAAGATTGAGGAAATTCGGTATGTTAACGAATACTCTTGAACTTCTGTATAAGTTCCCTGTAGCTCAGGCCCTCGAGCCCTGGCAACAGTCTTGTAAAACCTCTCTGTACTCTTTCTAGCTAATCAAGAGCATGTTCAATAGCAAATTAAGTGGTTGCATCATGGCCTTGTGTGTATCATGGCCTTGTGCAGTTTTCCCAAAAGGTTAGTTTGCAAGTTGAATCGGTCGTAGGAAGTCAAATGTAATGTTAGCATTCATTTCAAGAGGTCTCTCACACTCACAAACACATGCAGGGAAAAACATCCCGTCTTAGTAACTGCACAACAAATTGGCTTGAAGATAAACCAGAAAAAATCTGAATTAATGACACCCAAAACCCCTTACCAATCCAAGTGAATGGAAACGACCTTCCTATAACTGAGGAGTTTATTTAGCTTGGTAGTAAAGTCAGATGCGATGGCGGAGCACAAAATTACATTAAGAACCGGCTAAACAGGGCTAGGAATGTTTTCAGAATGCTAAACAATGTATGGCGGTCCCAGCAATACAGCACCAAGACCAAGCTGAAGATATAAGGGAGCTGTGTCCTCTCCACTCTCTTATACGGCTGGGAATGCTGGAGAATGACAGCGAGTGACATCAAGCAGCTGTCAGTCTTCCACACTAAGAACCTGAGAAGAACCCTTAGAATATTTTGGCCAAACACCATATCCAACCAAGATCTCCTTGCTCAATGCCAGCAAGAGAGTATGGACATCATCATCATGAGAAAGTGCTGGAACTGGATTGGCCATATACTGAGAAGAGAAGCAGACAGCATCCCAAGAATAGCCCTGCACTGCACACCAGAAGGGAAAATGAAAAGAGGGAGACCCAAAACCACATGGCGTTGAACTGTAGGGAAGGAAATGAAAACTATGGAATTAACCTGGGGTAGTGTCCAGAAACTAGCCCAGAACAGACAGGAGTGGAGGGAGGACCTTCGTTGTTGCCCTACATGCCAGGAGGCAGAATGGGCAGTAAGTAAGTAAGTAATTTCAAGAAGATTAGAAAATAACAGCAGAGATGTAATGCAGAGGCTTTATAAGGGACTGGTTAGACCGCATATGGAGTATTGTGAGCAATTTTGGGCCCCATATCTGAGAAGGGATGTGCTAGTTTAGGAGAGGGTCCTGAGGAGGTTTAGGAGAATGATCCCTGGGATAACATACAATGAACTCTGAGCCTGTACTCGCTGGAGTTTCGAAGGATTAGGGGGCAACCCATTGAAACATTACCGAATAATGAAAGGCCTGGATAGAGTGGATGTTTCCACTAGTGGGAGATTCTAGGTCCAGAGGGTACAGCCAAAGAATATAAGGATGTACCTTTAGAAAGGAGATGAGGAAGAATTTCTTTAGCCAGTATGTGGTGAATCTGTGGTATTTGTCGCTACAGATGGTTGTAGAGGGCGTCTTTGACCAGTTTTAAAGTGGAGATTGACAGGTTCTTGTTTAGTGTGGGTGTCAAATGTTACAGGAGAAGGCATGAGGATGGGGTTGCGAGGGAAAGATAGATCAGCCATGATTGAATGGAGGAGTAGACTCGATAATCCGGATGGCCTCATTCTGCTCTAATGACATGAATGTTTCACTCAAGATACAACATCCTCTTCACAGCCACCCTTTTAAGACCACTCAAGGTCTGAAGCACAAATCAAATGACATCTCACTCTTCCAAACTCCAGTGGATCAGATTTTGACTAGAAAAAGACACAGTGTTAGGCAGCATCTCTGGTGAACATGGATAGGTGACGTTGTGGGTTGCAACCCTTTTTCAGACAGTGTTGGGGGGTGGGGTGGGGGGAGAAAGCTGGCAGGGTGAAGCTTGCTGGTAATAGGTTGAATGTGTAGGAAGGAAATGCAGATGCTGGTTTAAACCAAAGATAGACACAAAAAAGCTGGAGTAACTCAGCGGGTCAGACAGCATCTCTGGAATAGGTGACATTTCGGATCGAGACCCTTCTTCAGTCTGAAGAAGGGTCTCGGCCCGAAACATCACCTATTCCTTTTCTCCAGAGATGCTGTCTGACCCGCTGAGTTAAGTGCCTGTCCCACTTAGGCGATTTTTTAGGCGACTGCCGGAGACTGTCAAAGTCGTAGCAGATCGTCAAAATCTTCTTTTACCCTACGACAATGACCACGACAATGCCGAATCAGGTCGAGATTACACCGTCTTCGGAAACATTGCGAAATTCCCACGCTGTCAATGCTTCTCCGTCGTCCTAATTTTCGCTGAAATCACTGACAAGTCCTTGATAGTTTTGAAATATAACATCTTGCCCGGGTTACTTGAAAACCAAGCTTCACGGTAACAAGGCATAAACTGGATTGACTTCCAATTTACTAATAGCAGTATTAAGAAATTTAATTTTAAAAGTGGTTAAACGGATTTTTGTGATGAGTGTCGGCATTCTTTGAAAATGTACGGGAGATGCATATCTGGTTTCTGGGTTGCATATCTGGGTTGGGAGCCCACTTTAAATGTAATCGCTGATGGCCATAAACATCGCGAAAATTCGTATGCTTACCTGACCGTCTAACTGTCGCCTCCAATCTACCTGTCAAATGTCCTGACGGTAAATAAATTGGTTAAACACAAGTATTTTATGGTTTCTTCAAATGACTTTACTTAATTTAATATTACGTGCTTCTAAATGCATCTAAGAGAACCTAGCAAACCTGGGGACAGCATGCGACAGTGCCCGCAATAAGCAACGATACCTGGCGACAAGCCAGCTGTCGCCGAGAAATTTCACTCCACTACGATTCTTGGAAGACTCCTCACGATCGTGCCCGCGACACCTCGGCGAACTGTCGGCGACAGCCTAGTCGCCAGCAGTCGCCTTAAAATCGCCTAAGTGGGACAGGCCCTTTACTCCAGTTTTTTTGTGTCTAACTTGGGTAATAGGTTGATACAGATGAGGGGTTTTTGGCAGGCATTGGCAAGAGATGAAAAAATAAAGTGTGAGACAAAAGCATTGAAAAATTGCAAATTGCTAGAGGAAGCAATGTAGTTAGGGCAGGAGAAGTAGGTGGGAGTACAGGTAGCACACAGAGGAGGAGGGGGAGGTAGTTTCGATTTACCCAAGTTGGGAAATTCAAGGTTCATATCTTTGAGCTATAAGCTACTAAGTGTGCGTGTGGCCGTGCTCATTGCATTTGGCCTCGCTCAGGCAATGGAGGTGGCCCAGGACAGAAAGCTCAGTATTAGAATGGAATGGGGAGTTCAAATGGTTAGCAGCTAGAAGCGGTAGGCCTTGGCGGACCGAACCTAAGTGTTCGGCGAAACAGTTGTCGAGGCTACGCTTGGCCTCGCCAGTGTACAAGATGCCATTTTGGGAACACTCGATGTAGTGGATGAGGTTAGAGAAGGTGCACGTGAACCTCTGTCTCACATGAAAAGAATGCTGGGGTCCCGGGATGGAGGTGAATGAGGAGGTTTAGGGACAACTGTTACATCTCCTGTGGTTGTAGTTGAAAGTACTTGGGGAAGGGGTGGTTTGAGTGTAAACGAATGAATAATCCAAGGAGTTTCTGAGGCAGCGGTCTCTAAAAAGGCCGAAAAGGGGTGGAGATGTGAAGATGCAGTGGTGGGATCACGTTGGAGGTTACAAATGAGTCGGAGGATGATGTGTTGGAAGCGGGGGCTGGTGGGGTGAAAGGCAGGGGAACTCTATCCTTGTTCTGTCTCGGGAAGGGGGAGCGAGAGCAGAACTGTGGGATGCAGGGAGACGAGGGTGAGGGATCCATCTATGGCAGCGGGGAGAAACCACTCTTATTATCTCAGATGTCCTAGAACGGAAAGCTCGACTTGGGAGCAGATGTGGTGGAGATGGAGAAATTAAGAATAAGGGATAGCGTCGTTACAAGAGTCAGTGTGGGAGGAAGTGTAGTAGACATCGGATAGTCCGACCCATGTGATGGAGACAGATCAAGCAAGGGAAGAGAGGAGTGAGAGATGGTCCAAGTGGAAGTTAGTGGTAAAGTTAATAAAACGAGTTGTGCTTGGGTGCAGGAGGCAGCCGCGATGCAGTCGTCGATGTAATGGAAAAAGAGGGATGGTGCCAGTGTACATGGTCAACGTACGTGACAGAAAGGCAGGCATCGCTTACATTTGGAACAAGGACTATTCGACATTAGCCATAAAATGCTTTCTACATCGTATATGTAGAGGTTGGTGAGGATTGTTGGGGGCATACTGGACATCCTAAGCCTTCGAAGGACCTATAGGCGTCGGTGTGCATTCTTGGTCATAGCTTCAATGTGCCTGGTTGAATTATTGGTGATATTTATTCCTGGGAACTTGAAGACTTCTGTACTTCAGCGCCATCAATGTTTACCCGCTTGTGTGTACTGCTTCGCTTCCTGAAGTACAGTGCCCTCCATAACGCTTGGGACAAAGACCCACCCATCATTTATTTGCCTCTGTACTCCACAATTTGAGATTTGTAATAGAAAAGATCACATGTGGTTAAAGTGCACATTGTCAGATTTTAATAAAGTGCATTTTTATACATTTTGGTTTCACCATGTAGAAATTACAGCAGTGTTTATACATAGTCCCCCCATTTCAGGGCACCATAATGTTTGGGACACAGCAATGTTATGTAAATGAAAGTAGTCATGTTTAGTATTTTGTTGCATATCCTTTGCATGTAATGACTGCTTGAAGTCTGCGATTCATGGACATCACCAGTTGCTGGGTGTCTTCTCTGGTGATGCTCTGCCAGGCCTGTATTGCGGCCATCTTTAGCTTATGCTTGTTTTGGGGGTTAGTCCCCTTCAGTTTTCTCTTCAGCATATAAAAGGCATGCTCAATTGGGTTCAGATCGGGTGATTGACTTGGCCGCTCAAGAATTTACCATTTTTTAGCTTTGAAAAACTCCTTTGTTGCTTTAGCAGTATGTTTGGGATCATTGTCTTGCTGTAGAATGAACCGCCAGCCAATGAGTTTTGAGGCATTTGTTTGAACTTGAGCAGTTATGATGTGTTTATACACTTCAGAGTTCATTATGCTACTACCATCAGCAGTTGTATCATCAATGTATCACTTATGACCTTATGTGTAGAGACATATGAGATGGGCAAAGTCCACAATGAGTATTTTTTCTCGTTTTTTTGAAGATGTCATCAAAAATGTTGTCAAGGGCAGGACCACGGACATTATGGGCTTTTAGGTTCTGCAGAGTAAGCTGATCACGAGCTACCTGCTTCGATACAGAATTGGCATCATGGAAGAAAGCAGAGAGTGGTGGTGGAAGTTTTCTCCAGACTGGAGGCCTGTGACTAATTGTGTGCCTCAGGAATCAGTGCTGGGCCCCATTGCTGTTCGCAGTTTATATTGATTTGGATGAGAATGTAAGAGGTTAGTAACAGTACAGATGATACTAAAGCAGGGGATATTGAAGATAGTGAAGGTGGTTGTGCAAAATTTCAGCAGGATCTTGATTAACTGGGCAAGTGGACGGACGAATGGCAAATCACCTTAGAGAGAGGTGTTGCATTTTGGGAAATCAAAACAGGGCAGGACCTCTATAGTGAATGGCTAGGGCCCCTAGGGAGTGTTGTAGAGCAGAGGTATCTAGGATACATGTATTTAGTTCACTGAAACTGATGTCACAGGTATGTAGGGTGGTAAAGAGGCTTTTGGTAGTCAGGGTATTATGTATAGAAGTTGAGGCGTTATGTTACAATTGTACACGTTGTTGATTATTGTGTTCCATTTTGGTCAGCCTGCTCTAGGAAGGATGTCATTAAACTGGGAAGAGTGCACAGAAGATCTTTGAGGATATTGGCAGGACTTCAGGGCCTGACCTATTGGGAATGGATGGGTAGGCTTTATTCCTTGAAAAGCAGCTGGCTGCGGGATCATCTTATAGAGGTGTATAAAATCATGAGGGGAATAATGCTGATAAGTGTGAGGTGCTGCATTTTGGTAGGACAAATCAAAATAGGACGTACAGGGTAAATGGTAGGGAATTGAGGAATGCAGTGGAACAGAGGGATCTGGGAATAACTGTGCATTGTTCCCTGAAGGTGGAATCTCATGTGGATAGGGTGGTGAAGAAGGCGTTTGGTATGCTTGCCTTTATAAATCAGAGCATCGAGTATAGAAGTTGGGATGTAATGTTGAAATTGTACAGGGCATTGGTGAGGCCGAATCTGGAGTATGGTGTGCAGTTCTGGTCGCCAAATTATAGGAAGGATGTCGACAAAATGGAGAGGGTACAGAGGAGATTTACTAGAATGTTGCCTGGGTTTCAGCACTTAGGCTACAGAGAGAGGTTGCACAGGTTGGGTCTTTATTCTTTGGAGCGTAGAAGGTTGAGGGGGGACTTGATAGAGGTTTTTAAAATTTTGAGAGGGACGGACAGAGTTGACGTGGGTAGGCTTTTCCCTTTGAGAGTGGGGAAGATTCCAACAAGGGGACATAGCTTCAGAATTGAGGGACAAAGGTTTAGGGGTAACATGAGGGGGAACTTCTTTACTCAGAGGGTTGTGGCTGTATGGAATGGGCTTCCGGAGGAAGTGGTGGAGGCTGGCTCGATTTTATTATTTAAGAGTAAATTGGATAGGTATATGGATAGGAGGGGATTGGAGGGTTATGGTCTGAGTGCAGGTAGATGAGACTAGGTCAGGGAGAATGGTCGGCGTGGACTGGTAGGGCCGGACAGGCCTGTTTCCATGCTGTAGTTGTTATATGTTATATGTTATATATGAATAGATAGGTGAATACACTGTCTTTTACCCAGGGCAAAGGAATCAAGAACGAGAGGACATTTGTTTAAGGTGAGAGGTGCAAGTTGTAAGTTTTATCTGGAACAAGCTGCCAGAGGAGGTGGTTGAGTCAGGTGCTATAACAATAGTTACATGGATAGGAAAGGTTTCAAGGGATACGGGCCAAAAACGGGTGAATGGCTTAGATCGTCCATCTTGGTCGGCATGAACGAGTTGGGCCGAAGGGCCAACAAGGGAACACGAATTCCCTGCTGTGTGACTATTACTCACTTATGAATGCTGCTACCTGAAGCAGGTGCAAAAGTTCTTGTGTTCGAAAGTTTAGTTTAGAGTTTAGAGATACAGTGCGGAAACAGACTCTTCGGCCCACCAAGTCCACACTGACTAGCGATCCCCGCACATTAACACACACACTAGGGACAATTTACAATTTAACCAAGCCAATTAACCTACAAACCTTTACATCTTTGGATTATGGGAAACCGGAGCGCTCCTCGGGAAAACCCACACAGGTCAGGGGGAGAACGTACAAGCTCCATACAAACAAGCACCGTAATCAGGATCCAATCCGGATGAGGCAGCAACTCTACCGCGGCACCACTTAGGTCTTTTAGGTGTCTTTTAGATATAAAGTTAATTTAAAAAATAATTTGGATCCTAGAGTTATACAACACAGAAATGGGTCCTGTAGCCTAAGGTTGATGCTGACCATGAAGCTAGTTCAATTTCCCTGCATTTGGCCTGTATCCCTCTAAACCATTCCTATCCATCTACCTGTCCAAGTGTATTTTAAATTTGCACGGCTCTGGTGAAAGCAATCCATATGAAAGTAGAACAGGCCCTGATTATAAAACCAAGCGTAACTTAATAATAATAATAATAATAATAATATTCATTTATTGTCATTGCAACGAGTACAACGAAATTTAAAAAATAGCCAATCCTGACGGTGCGTAAAAACATATATGCAATAAATGCAAAAACAAATAAATACAATTATATTAAGTACAAAAGTTTTAACAGTGTTGCCTAGTGCAGAAAGTAGTGTTCAGTTCTCGTATGGCCCTGGGGTAAAAACTGTTCTTAAGTCTGTTTGTTCGGGATTTGATCGACCTGAAACGTCGACCAGAGGGCAGATGAACAAACAGACGGTGGCCGGGGTGGGATGAATCTTTTATTATTTTGCCTGCTCTACTGAGGCAGCGTAGGCTGAACAGGTGCTCCAGGGAGGGCAGTGAGCAGCCGATGATCTTCTGGGCCGTCGTGATGACCCTCTGAAGGGCCTTCCTGTCCTTTTCTGAGCAGCTGGCATACCATGTGGTTATACAGTATGCCAGCACACTCTCGATGGAGCAGCGATAGAAGGACATCATGAGCTTCTCCTGCAGGTTGGTCTTCCTGAGGATCCTCAGGAAGTGGAGTCTCTGCTGTGCCTTCTTCACTGTGGTGATGGTGTTGGTAGACTAGGTAAGATCCTCTGCGATGTGCGTACCCAGGAACCTGAAAGCGGGTACCCTTTCCACACAGACCCCATTGATGTAGAGTGGGTCGTATTCTGCACTGGTTTTCCTGAAATCAATTATAAGTTCCTTTGTTTTGGAGGAGTTCAGGACAAGATTGTTCACTGAACACCATGCTGCCAGCCTTTGGATTTCATCCCTGTAGGCTGTCTCATCTCCTCCTGAGATGAGTCCAACCACAGTCGTGTCATCCGCGAACTTGATGATGGTGTTGGTGGGATGGGTGGGGGCGCAGTCGTGAGTGTAGAGGGAGTAAAGGATGGGGCTCAACACACAGCTCTGTGGTGAGCCGGTGCTCAGTGTAATGGTGGAGGAGAGGTGAGGGCCTATTTTGACGGTCTGGGGGCGGTTGGTCAGGAAGTCCTTGATCCATTGGCAGATGGTTTGGGAAAATCCAAGGACAGAAAGTTTGGTGACCAGTCTGCTCGGGATGACCGTGTTAAAGGCAGAGCTGAAGTCGAGGAAGAGCATCCTCACATAGCTCCCCTGGTGTTCAAGGTGGGTCAGTGCACTGAATGTTCTGATTCTGTATTAAACATGGGTCTAGTGTTTGCAATCAGTTGTAAAGTAAAGGGGTTTCCCATTGTCCTGAACAATGATTGCTGTGGTAAATATTTCTGGGTTTCCAATGGTCATAAGGAATCCTGTGACATTTTTTCAGGAGGGATCCAACTGGTTGATTGAATTATGTGATTTCAGACTCTGTATGAAATTAGTTTTCAAAGTAAATACTTTTGCAATGCTTCCTTACTTAGATCTCCACCAGAATGTGTCATGTATCTTAATGTGTCTAAACACATTAAGTTTAAATGAAATTAATGAAACCCTATGTGCCATTCACCCACCATTCAATCACACTTCCATGAGGGTCAAATAACTAGAGAGAAAACACAGAACAAATTTATTAAAAAGATTGGGAAATTCCATTTTGATTCCCTGCACAGTTAAACAAGCTTTAGGAGACTGTAACTGTCACTACCTTTCCTTTAAGTACAATAATTGTATCCAGCAACCATTTTGATTTTAAGGTTTTGGATTCATTTCACGGAGCAATCGAAAGTGTATGAATATATGAATGTGTGTATGATAAAGATTGTGAAAAACAGTGGCAAGAAATTTGTGAGCCAAGGAGAAATTTTCAGGACTAAGCTCTAAACTTTTTTTAAAATTTAGATTTACCCAGCTGAAAAGCCTGAATCTGTCCAATAATAAACTGACAACATTTCCAACATCCTTGTGCGAAATTGGGACTCTTACTGAAGTCAACCTCTCCTGTAACAAGATACACAACATTCCCAAAGAGATTGGAAACCTGCAGAAGTAAGTGTTATAATATATTTTACATATGAGAGTAAAACAATCTGTTTAATACGGTAATTCATATCTTGGTTTAACATCTGGTGAAAACTTATTTTTGTTCCGCTGTTTATGCTGTAGAACCTAGAACACGAACAGCACATGATAAGGCCCTCTCGCACTCAATATCTGTGTTGAACTAGACGCAAAGTTAAACTAATCTACTCTCCATGTGCTTCTCCATTCCCTGCATACCCACATGCCTATCTGAGCATACTCCAGCATTTTGTGTCGACCTGCCCATCTAAAAGTCTCTTACATGCTACTATTGTAAGTGCCTCCACCACCACGCCAGGCAGCACGTTCCCCCACACTGTGTAAAAACACTTGCCGCACATCTGCATGCCCCTTTCACCTTAAAGCTGTACCCTCTAGTCTTTGACATCTGCACCCTGGGAAAATGGTTGTGACTGCTTGTCTAACCCTTTTATATACTCATATCAGATCGCTTCTCAACCACCGGTGTTCCCAAGCAAACAATTCAGGTTTGTCCTTGTAACTAGTACCCTCTAACACAGGCTGCATTCTGGTAAACACTTTCAGCACCTTAGAAACAGAAACATAGAAAATAAGTGCAGGAGGAGGCCATTTGGCCTTTCGAACCAGCACCGCCGTTCATTGTGATCATGGCTGATCATCCACAATCAGTAACCTGTGCCTGCCTTCTCCCCCTATCCCTTGATTTCACTAGTCCCTAGAGCTCTATCTAACTCTCTTTTAAATTCATCCAGTGAATTGGCCTCCACTGCCTTCCGTGACAGAGAATTCCACAAATTCACAACTCTCTGGGTGAAAAAGTTTCTTCTCACCTCAGTTTTAAATAGCCTACCCTTTATTCTTAGACTATGGCCCCTGGTTCTGGACTCCACCAACATTAGGAACATTTTTCCTGCATCTAGCTTGTCCAGTCCTTTTATAATTTTATATGTCTCTATAAGATCCCCTCTCATCCTTTGAAACTCCAGTAAATGAAAGTCCAGTCTTTCCAACCTTTCCTCATATGACAGTCCCTCCATCCCGGGGATTAACCTCGTGAACCTACGCTGCACTGCCTCAATAGCAAGGACGTCCTTCCTCAAATTAGGAGACCAAAACTGCACACAATACTCCAGATGTGGTCTCACCAGGGCCCTATACAACTGCAGAAGGACCTCTTTGCTGCTATACTCAAATCTTCTAGTTATGAAGGCCAACATGCCATTAACTTTCTTCACTGCCTGCTATACCTGCACGCTTACTTTCAGTGACTGGTGTACAAGGACACCAAGGTCTCGTTGCACTTCCCCTTTACCTAATCTGACACCATTGAGATAATAATCTGCCTCCTTGTTTTTGTCGCCAAAGTGGATAACCTCACATTTATCTACATTATACTGCATCTGCTATGCATCTGCCCACTCACTCAACCTGTCCAAGTCACCCTGCAACCTCCTAACATCCTCTTTGCAATTCACACTGCCACCCAGCTTTGTGTCATCTGCAAACTTGCTAGTGTTACTTCTGATTCCATCATCCAAATCATTCATATATATTGTAAATAGTTGTGGCCCCAGCACTGAGCCTTGCGACACTCTGCCACAGAAGGCAGTGGAGGCCAATTCACTGGATGAATTTAAAAGAGAGTTAGATAGAGCTCATGGGATATGGGGAATAGGAATCTAGGGATATGGGGAGATGGCAGGCACAGGTTAACATAGAAACATAGAAAATAGGTGCAGGAGTAGGCCATTCGGCCCTTCGAGCCTGCACCGCCATTCAATATGATCATGGCTGATCATCCAGCTCAGTAACCTGTACCTGCCCTCTCTCCATACCCCTTGATCCCTTTAGCCACAAGGGCCACATCTAACTCCCTCTTAAATATAGCTAATTAACTGGCCTCAACTACCTTCTGTGGCAGAGAATTCCACAGACTCACCACTCTCTGTGTGAAGAAATGTTTTCTCATCTCGGTCCTAAAAGACTTCCCCCTTACCCTATATTACTGATTGTAGATGATCAACCATGATCACAATGAATGGTGGTGCTGGCTCGAAGGGCCAAATGGCCTCCTCCTGCACCTATTTTCTATGTTTCTATGTTTCCACTCGCCACTGCCTGCCATTCTGAAAAGGACCAGTTTATTCCTACTCGGGTCCTTTTCCAAAGCCTCCACATCCTTTATCATATCATATCATATATATACAGCCGGAAACAGGCCTTTTCGGCCCTCCAAATCCGTGCCGCCCAGTGATCCCCGCACATTAACATTATCCTACACCCACTAGGGACAATTTTTACATTTACCCAGCCAATTAACCTACATACCTGTACGTCTTTGGAGTGTGGGAGGAAACCGAAGATCTCGGAGAAAACCCACGCAGGTCACGGGGAGAACGTACAAACTCCTTACAGTGCAGCACCCGTAGTCAGGATCGAACCTGAGTCTCCGGCGCTGCATTCGCTGTAAAGCAGCAACTCCCTTTCTGTAATGAACGTCCAGAACTGAACACAGTACTCCAAATGTGGCCTAACCAAAGTTCTATAAAGCAACAACATGACTTGCTGACTCTTATATTCAATGCCCCCACACTAGCTCACGTCTCCTTTACCATTACTGAATGGTGTTGTCACTTTCAGGGAGCTATGGACTTGGACCCCAAGATCCCTCTGTACATAAATATGGCTAGGCGTCTTGCCATTAATTGTATACTTCCCCCTATATTCGACCTCCCAAAATGAACCACCTAACACTTGCTCGGACTATAGTCCATCTACTAATTTCTGCAGCTGATCTATATCCTGCTGGATACTTTGACAGCCTTCCTTACTGACTGCAACTCCACCAATTTTGGAGCCATCTGCAAACTTAGTAACTTTACATCCAAAGTCCATCAATACATCCATCAGTCCATCCAAAGTTTACATCCATATGTATCACAAACGTCAGAGATCTCTGTGCAGTTTCCTGCACAGCTTCACTGGTCACAAACCTCTTGTTAGTATATATACTCTTTCACACAACCCTCTGTCTTATATGAGCATGCCAGTTCTGAATCCAAATCTTAATCTTCTGGATCAGCCTGCCATGAGGAACTTTCTTGTCCCGTCCCATCCCCCCTTTGCCTAGACTCGCACCAATTTCTCCCTTCCGCCTACCCCTCCTTTTCCACCGACATTCCTCCTTCTAGCTTCACAATTCACAACTCTTCAATCCGTCTGACTAACACCTTCTGTATTTTCATCTCTGGCCTTTGTCCAACCATTTCCTTATCAAAAGCCCCCTTCACAAAGTGGGTGGTGTTGTAGTTAGTGAAGATGGATGTCAAAAATTGCAGCAGGATCTTGATTGGTTGGGCAGGTGGGCTGAGGAGGTGATGATGGGGAAGTGAAGATGTTATATTTTGGGAAGTCTAATCGGGCCAATGAATAGCAGGGCTCTGGGGAGCATTGTGGAGCAGAAGGATCAAGGAGTGCAGGTAGATAGTTCCTTGAAGGTTGTGTCACAGGTAGATGGTGTGGTCAAGAAGGCTTTCATCAGTCAGAATATTGAGTATAGTTGGGAGGCCATATTACAGTTGTACAAGACATTAGTGAGGCCATAGTTAGAGACAATTTTTATAGAAGCCAATTAACCTACAACCCTGCACATCTTTGGGATGTGGGAAGAAACCAGAACACCCGGAGAAACCCCACTCAGTCATGTGGAGAATGTACAAACTTCTTACAGACAGCATCCGTCAAGATCAAACCCGGGTCTGAACAGCCTCAAAAAATCATTTTGGATTTCCCTTAATATTATCTGCCAGAGCTATCTCCTGCCCCCTTTTTTCCCCCTCTTAATTTCCTTCTTTAGCGAGCTCCTCAGTTCCCAAAACTCCTCTAGGGATACACTTGATCCCAGCTGCCTCCTTATTCTTGAACAGTCTCAATTTCTCTAAGGTAGACACAAAATGCTGGAGTAACTCAGCGGGTCAGCCAGCATCTCTGGAGAGAAGGAATGGGTGACGTTTCAGGTCGAGACCCTTCTTCAGACTCTCAATTTATCTCGTTATCCAAACTTCCTTACAGCCACCAGCCTTGCCCTTCAATCTAACAGCAACATGCATGCCCTGCATAACTAGCAAAATCCAGCGTAAAAGCTAGTTTTAGACACCCTCAGAAGTGGAAGTATTCTTACCACCAAGTCCTTTCTTAAAGAGCTTTGTTGGCTTTTTTACTTTAGTTTATTTTACTTTGTAATACTGTATATTAATATATCTGTATATTTTAGTATAAGAAAATAACTGCAGAAGCTGGTACAAACGAAGGTATTTATTCACAAAATGCTGGAGTAACTCAGCAGGTCAGGCAGTATCTCAAGAGAGAAGGAATGGGTGACGTTTCGGGTCGAGACCCGAAACGTCACCCATTCCTTCTCTATCTGTATATTTTATTTCAGTCAATTGTCAAACCTTTAGATTGACTAATATATTAGATGGTACCCCATGTTTTTCAACAGTTTGAACTTTTGTGCCTAAACAAAGTAAGGCAATTTATGTATAAAACTTATATAGAAAATATATTATAATTTATTTCTATTCCCAGTCTACAGACTTTTATTCTGGATGGAAATTGTCTTCAGACATTGCCTGCGGAGTTGGGAAATGTGCAACAGCTGATGCATCTTGGCTTGTCCTTCAATGACTTCAAAGTGATCCCAGACGTGTGTACGATTTTGACAGCCATGGAAAAACTGAGCATGGCTGGAAACCTGCTGGAGACATTGACATTGGAAACACTGAGGCAGATGACCCACATTAAACACCTGGATCTCAGGTAAGATATGTTAAATGCTGCACCTGGAACTGTATGAATTCCCTTACCTGACACACAACCTCTGCAATTCGGACAGGCACAATATCGTAAATTCAATCTCCATGTTTTTGAGATTTACCATAGCAAAATACAATCAATAAGCTTTGCTTATATTCACTTATTGAACTTGCAGTGATTTAGTTTACTAATAATAAATTGCTGTTCATTATTTTTTTAATTAAAGAACAGATTTCTCAATTTTCTAAAATTAGGACCCCCCCCGTGTTTTCTGTAATCTTTGTGGTAATAAAATATTTGTGCAGATTGTGATGTTAATGTCACAGGTTTGGAAATTAATTGCATACTTAATTAATTTCAGATTTACTAGCTACCTGAATAATCTTATCATGTTTTAAGTTTTAATTCTTAAAATACTCTGATATTATCCTCTGAAAAGTTCCCAGTTCTTCTGCCTATTTTACCCCAAACTTCTTCGTAATTCTCTCCATTCATTGCACAGTCCCATCTGTGACCAAACTTCATGGAATATACCCATGTTCTTGTAAAGATTACGTGTATAACGTGTTCTTAAAACCTGTGCAATCCAACTGGCTGGAGGTTTTGTGGACATCTTCAGCCTTTCATTACTAGTCTGAGGTTCCCACCTGCTTTAAGAGGGTATCAATAATACCAGTGCCCAAGAAGAGTAATGGTGTCATGCCTCAATGACTATCGACTGGTGGCACTAATGTCCGTGGTGAAGTGCTTTCACAGGGTGTACTAACTGCATCACGGACTAGTTCAGCAACTCAAACACCAGGAATGAAGGAGATTTGCGGAGAGTGGTGAACACTGCCCAGTCCACTGGTACAGACCTCCCCATCAAAAAGGCAGCCATCATCAGAGACCCCCACCAGCCTATAGGGACAGGTGTTGCATCTCCTGCTGGTGCAGGGGAAAGTACCTGGGGAGGATGTAGTTTTGATGGGAAGGCATCTATGATGGAAGAGAGAAACCCCCGTTACCTAAAGAATGATGGCACCTCAGCTGTCCTGGTGTGGAACACCTCATCCCGGGCGCAGATGCGGCGTAGACGGAGGAATTGGGAGTAGAGGATAGAGTCTTTGCAGGAGACAGAGTCGGGAGAAGTGTAGTCTAGATACTGTGGGAGTCAGTAGGTAATAAAGGAGAAAAGAAAGTGTGTGTGTGTCTATATGAATATGAATATATGAATTTTTTCTCGTTTATTATATTGTTTACAGAGTACAATGTTGACATTCTGTTGTGCTGCTACAAGTAAGAATGTCTTTGTTCTGTGTGCGACATATGACAATAAAACACTCTTGACTATTCTCAGCTGAAGGTGTCATTTTAGATATTGATGTGAATGCAAGTGAACCTACTTGGTTGTCGTTCTATGGTGGTTTTTTCATATAAAGGCTGTGTGAAATTATGTAACTCTTATTATCCGGAACTGCCATTCCCTCCATCACTGAGAAACCTGTCAAGAGTTTGGGGAAGCTTTTTGACGCAACTCTGAAAGACTCTGCCGCCAAGGTCCATCGAAGACCTTGAAGCCTGGCTCACCAAAGTCGACAAGTCAGGCCTGCCTGGCAGATTCAAGGCCTGGATCTATCAGCATTCCATCCTGCCCCGTGTCCGGTGGCCTCTCCTGGTTTATGGTGTTCCATTGACCACAGTTGAGTCCCTCGAAAGGAAGATCAGTGGCTTTCTTCGCAAGTGGATTGGCCTTCCCCCACAGCCTCAACAGTGCAGCACTGTACGGGACCAGTAACATCTTGCAGCTCCCATTCAGTGGTCTCACTGAAGAGTTTATGGTGGCACGGACAAGAGAAGCCCTATAGTACAGGGACTCCAGGGACCAGAAGGTGTCATCGGCTGGCATCGAGGTGAGAACAGGGAGGAAATGGAGGGCAGAGAAAGCAGTGGAGGTGGCAGAGTCACGCCTAAGACAAAAGGCATTGGTGGGAGTCATAGCAACTGGCAGAGCGGGCTTGGGATACTTCCCTAAGACCCAGGTTGGCAAGGCCCAGGGCAAGGAGAGACACCATCTCATCCAGGAAGAGGTGCGAGCAGGTGTGGAGGATGAGCGTCTGAGCAGGACGGTGGGGCTCAGGCAGCAGGGAGCGTGGACAAGGTGTGAGAGCACACCGCAGCACAGTGAATACAACATTCTTTTTTCGCTCCCTGCCTAACTCCTGCCTATTCTGTCTACTGAATTTTCTTTCATCACCTACCGTACAGCCTTCTGCCTGCCACAGTCCTGCACTGGATCTCGCCCTGTGCCACCACCCTCTGAGACATCCTGGACCCTGGCACCAGGGGGCAACACGTCATCCTAGAGTCTCGATTGCTGCCACAGAATCTCCTGTCTGCCCAGCCTAAGTAACAAGTCTCCTACCACTATGGCTCTGCCTTCCCTGCAGTGCCTCAGTCGGGCTCAGTGCCACAGCCTGGACTGCTATTGCGGCTCAACCTTGACAGCTCCCACAGTATCCAAAAGGGCATACCTGTTTTGAAGGGGAATAGCCACAGTGGCCACCTGCACACTATGTCTACTACTTCCTTTGATCACCCACCTACTCTCTTCCTGCACTTTAGGCATGACCAGCTTCGACTGTGAGCAGACAGATATTTGCCTGCGTTTGGCCCATTTTCCTCCAAACCCCTCACTTGTCCAAGTGTCTTTTAAATGCTGGTATAGTATCTTCCTATGGCAGCTCATTCTATATACCTACCACCTGCTGAGTGAAAAAATTGTCCCTCAGAATCTTATTAAATCTTGCCTCCCTCACCTTAAACCTATGTCCTCTGGTTCTTGATTTGCCTGCTCTGGGTAAAAGACAGTGGATTCACCAGAAAATAACTTCCCACCACCACACTCTTTCTCCTTCTATGGTCAATTCTGTATCCACTTAGCTAGCTCTCCCCAAATCCCATATGATTTAACTTTCCAGACCAGTCTATCATACAAAAACTTATCAATGGCTTTACTGAAGTCCATATAACCAACGTCTGTGGCCCTGTCCTCATCAACCATCTTGTTTACTTCTTCAAATAACTCACTCAAATTCATAAGACACAATCTCACATCCAAACTCTTGCTGTCTATCCAAACACAGATCTATCTTATTCCTGAGAACCCTCTCCAGTAACCTACCCACCACAGAAGTCAGGCTCACATGTCTAGAGCTCCCCACCACTTCCTTGCAGTCCTCTTTAAATAGAAGCATGTTATTAGCCATTGTCCAGTCATCTGGTAGCTCCTCCTGTGTTTAACGATGATTGTTATATTTCAGCTATGCCTCCTGCAATCTAGTCTCTGGCTTCTCACAGTGCCCTGGAATATATCTGAGCAGGCCTGGGAGATTTACCTACCTTCATGTCTTAGGATGTACAGCATCTCTCTGACTGTAATACTGACTGTTGTTAAGATATCCCCATTAACAGGAAGTGTTTAAGACAGGTGCTATCACTACATTTAAAAGACATTTGGATAGGTACATGGACAGGAAAGGTTTAGAGGGATATGGGTCAAACATGGCAAATGAGGCAAGCATTATGGTTGGCATGGATGAGTTTCCATGCTGTATGACCTGTGACTCTATTTAATGTGATTTTCTAGCTTTTCTTCTCCCTCGATTTATAAAGTCCGGAATGCCATAAGCATTAACTGCTTCATTACAAGGTGCTTCCATTTTCAGAGATTTATTCTTCTAACATTTTTTTTAAATTTCTAAAATTGGATGATGTATTGATGTGCTAAAGTTTTTTAAAGGGATTTCTACTGTCAGTAGGTATTCAATATTAATCCAAAAACATCTTGTCAGCTGAGTTCTCACGTCGATGTATAGCTGAATTTTGTGTTATCCATTTACATTTTAACAGTGCCAGAAAGTTGTAGATTTATGAATGAATGAATATAACTTTATTGTCATTCAAAACTATACAGACAAGTGCGTATTTGAACAAAATTCCGTTGCAACTGGCTTCAATGTAACACCAAATAATAAAAATTGATTAAAGAAAAATAAATAAATAAGTGACTCGCACATAAAATAATGGCGGCAGATCGTTGTGAATTCAAGAGTCTGATGGTTCGGGGGAAGAAGCTATTGCAGAACCTGGCTGTTGTGCTCCTTGTGCTGCAGTACCTTTGACCAGAGGGCAGCAAGGTGAACAGTCCATGATGGAGATGGGTGGGGTCTTTAATGATGTTGTTGGCCTTGGTCCAGCAGCGTTTGTGTGCAATGTCCTGGATGGAAGAAAGTGAAGTCCCGATGATTTTCTCAGCCGTCCTCACCACTCTCTGCATGGACTTCCAGTCTGAGGCTTTGCAATCCCCAGACCAGAGAGAGATGCAGCTGGTCAGTCTGCTCTCTATGGTGCCCCTGTAGAAAGTGGTGAGGGTGGGATGGGGGAGGTGTGCTCTCCTCATCTGGCGCAGAAAGTGCAAACGCTGCTGCTCTCTTGACTGGAGATGCAGTGTTTAGGGACCAGGTCAGGCTGTCTGTGATCTGTACCCCCAGGAACTTAGTGCTACTGACTACCTCCACTGCAGTGTCACTGATGTGGAGTGGTGTGTGACTGCGCCGGTTTCTCCTGAAGTCAACGATGATCTCCTTTGTTTTTGTGACATTCAGGACCAGATTACTGGTGTTGCACCAGTCCACCAGTTGTTTCACCTCCTCCCTGTAAGCCAGTTCATTGTCGTCCCGGATAAGGCCCACCACTGTTGTGTGATCCGCGAACTTCATGATGTGGTTTGTACTGAACCTGGCACAACAGTCATGGGTCATCAGGGTAAACAGCAGTGGACTCAGGACACAGCCCTGAGGGGAACCGGTGCTCAGAGAGATGATGTTGGGGACGTTGTATCCATCCCGCACAGACTGGGGTCTGTCAGTGAGGAAGTCCAGCAGCCAGTTACACAAGGAGGTGCTAATGCCCAGTAGATTTGTGAAACTGTCGCCATAATATATTTTTCTTGCAAAGGAGAAGTGGGGAAGAAATTATGTTAATAATCAGGTGGAATAATTATACGAGATGCCATAAGATGCCATACACTCTGTGCTCCATCTTTGATACTTTGCATCCTGGAGACAGCCTGCAATACGATGACCTGACGTGTTGTTTGCTTTTAAAATCTCTGGACTCGTATATTTTTTGGATTAGATGACGTGTACCCCCAAGGGTTGCTTTCTTGCTTAGGGAAAAATCTTAGAAGATATTTTTTATAAATGTAGAAAGGTAAGGACACAATCTAAGCTATTGATGTGAATGATTGTCTTACTTAAGATGTTCTTGTAAATTGGTGCAGTTCATTGCTTGTAGTTTAATAGTACTTATTTATATTTATTGATCATAATCATCTTTGTTACTTATGCAACAAACAGTACATTTTCCTTTCATGTCTATAGTTTTACTGTCAGTTAAAATATGACATTTGTCATTTTGGGCTGAATTCTACATTTGTCTCTTTGTTTTTAAGGTTGAATTTAATTGAGTCTGTGGTGATCGACAGTCTAGAAGCTATAAACCACGTAACTTTCCTGGATCTACGTGACAATCTCTTGACTGAACTTGACTTAAGTGCTTTTGCAAGTATTGAACTTCTACATTGTGAACGTAACAACTTGTTCACCCTTACAATAAGTGGTTTATCCCTGAGGACATTGTATGCTGGCTCTAACCGTAAGTAACCAGATTTTTAGTTACTTCCTATAAATTGTCATTTTCTTCTGGTCTGATCAAATGATATGATTTGAATGATATTCAAATTTGTTACAACTTTGTTCTTGCCAAACTGAGAAAGCTTAAGAAAAAGGTTATGTTTAAAAATATGTGGTTCTTGGATTGAAAGGGTACAATGGGATCGGGAATGATGTTTGACTTTAAGGAAACGTGCCAAGTGACCACAATGATGAAATCAGGCATGATATCTCTGAAGGGGATGGCAAAAGGGAACATGTCTGAAGAACAAAGAAGCATTTTATTATTATTTTGTAGCTAATTTAATTTGATGGAAAGAGGTTTGATCTTGAAAGTTAAGCTCTGAATACCGCCTCCAGAGCATCTTGCATTAATTTTGCACATCGTACCTGCTGCAATTTCAGGTGGATGTAGAATATGAAGTCATAATCTAGTAATAAAGAAATAATAATAAAAGAACAACTTCAGACTACAAAGAAAAAATTGGAAACTTACATTTTTTGTGAATCTTTCTAATACATTGATATAGTTGAAGATAAAATAGGGATATATTTAAATTCATATTATTCCTTGAGATTGATCAGAATTTCTTTTAAAGATATCCTGTTCTAATAATTTATTTTGGGTGTCCATTTAGAGTTGACAACATTGAGTGTATATCCACTTCCTGGTCAGCTGGTTCACATTGATCTCTCAAGGTAGGCAGGTATCAAATGGTATGTACATAAGCAGAAAAAATTATAGAATCTCCTTGTACTGTGCCAGTAAAACTAAAAACAGTCACAGTTCATATACTCTACCCGTAAATGTAAAATATCACAGAAGCCTGTGATTAGTTGTTTTTAATTATTCAACACATATTTTTCAAGGTCATTTTTCTATTATATTATATTCAATTGTTTTTACCTTTATAGGAACAAGTTGGAAGCTGTACCAGACTGGATCTGTGATGCCAAGAAACTTGAACTGCTGGATGTTAGCCATAACCTGGTTACGGAATTACCCATGAGGTGGGAAATACCAGTAGATTTCACATCTTACTGCTTAAGAATAGTTTGAAGGGTATATATCAGTCCTGAGGTGATGTCACAGATTTTTTTCATTATTAACATCCTGTATCTAACTTAGTTGCTGGAAAGAGCTTTTGATCTTGAAAGCTAAGCTCTTGATATCTTTGCACTGCCTTCAAAGCATTTTGCATCCATTTTGTGTGAGGTGCCTCTGCAATTTCAGGTATGTGTAGAATATGAAGTCATAATCTAGTAACAGAGAAATAATAATAAGGCTTTAGGGGTTACTACAATTTATTGGGGCATTATTGCAGAACCCTGACAGAAATTGTTTTAGGCGTATATAACAGCTAAAGCATGACACTAGAAGGCAAAGCAGATTTTGTCGTGTTACACTACATGTTGCAGAGAACTACGATATATTTTCGGTACTGGTTTAATTGTCACTGAAACTTTGAAATTTCATTTTAGAGTTGGTTGTCCCTATGAATAGGCTATCTAGCAAGATGCAAGTCTAAGGGCAGAGCAGGCTATGAAATTTGTGGCTCAGTTCCCAGTTTTTGTGCTGAATTCTCTTTTCTCAAGGTCTAGGTCAGTTTATTGTCACGTGTACCAATTAAGGTACAGTGAAATTTGAGTTACCATACAGCCATACTAAGTGAAAAGCAACATGACACACAACCACATAAAAGTTAACATAAGCATCCATCACAATGGATTTCCCATTCCTCACTGTGATGGAAGGCAATAAAGTTCAATCTTCTTCCTCTTGTTCTCCCGCGGTCGGGGCAGTCAAACCCTCCACAGTTGGGGCGATCAACCGCAGCCGACGATCGAAGCACCCCATCGGGGTAATCAAAACTTCCACGAATCGGCCTCTTCTTACCAGAGACTGCGGGCTTCACGATGTTAAAGTCCACAGGCCCCGCAGTTGGAGCTTTGATCCCCGGCAAAGGATCGCAAGCTCCGCGAAGTTAGAGTGCCATAGACTCCCGCGGCTTGGTGCGCCCGTCGGTCTCCAGGAAAGGCCGCCAACTCCACGATGTTAGGCCGCAGTGGGGACGGAGATACGATACGGGAAAAAATCGCATCTCCGTCGAGGTAAGAGATTGGAAAAAAGATTCCCCCAATTCCCCCCACCCCCCACATAAAACAAACCAAGGAACACTAAAACATACTTTTTAACACATACTAAAAATATCAAAAAGAAAGGGCAGACAGACTGATGGCGAGGCAGCCACTGCTGGTGGCGCCACTCCGTGTCAACAGGGGGAGGAAGTAGATGACAATAATCATAGCTGGGAACCATGTAGAAATAAACGTTAAGCAAAGTTCCTGCTTCTCCTTGCCAGCCAGTTGAATGAATTGAAGGCAAGATAGAAGTTGTGATAGGTGAGCATTATTGCTGTGCTCACATGAGCATACAGTGCCCTCCATAATGTTTGGGACAAAGACCCATCATTTATTTATTTGCCTCTGTACTCCACAATTTGTGAATTGTAATTTTAAAAAATCACGTGCAGTTAAAGTGCACGTTGTCACATTTTAATAAAGGGTATTTTTATACATTTTGGTTTCACCATGTAGAAATTACATACTCCCATTTCAGGGCACCATAATGTTTGGGACACATGGTTTCACAGGTGTTTGGTAATTGCTCAGGGGTGTTTAAATGCCTCCTTGATGCAGGTATGATCCCCCTAGTCTTTCCTCCAGTCTTTCCATCACCTTTGGAAACTTTTATAGCAGTTTATCAACATGAGGACCAAAGTTGTGCCAATGAGTCAAAGAAACCATTATGAGACTGAGAAACCAGAATAAAACTGTTAGAGACATCAGCCAAACCTTAGCCTTGCCAAAATCAACTGTTTGGAACATCATTAAGAAGAAAGAGAGCACTAGTGAGATTACTAATCGCAAAGGGACTGGGAGGCCAAGGAAGACCTTCATAGCTGATCACAGAAGAATTCTCTCTATAATAAAGAAAAATCCCCAAACACCTGTCCGACAGATCAGAAACACTCTTCAGGAGTCAGGTGTGGATTTGTCAATGACCACTGTCCACAGAAGACTTCATGAACAGAAATAGCAAGATGCAAACCACTGGCTAGCCGCAAAAAAATAGAATGGCCAGGTTACAGTTTGCCAAGAAGGACTTCAAAGAGCAACCACAGTTCTGTAAAACGGTCTTATGGACAGGTGAGACGAAGATTAACTTATTTCAGAGTGATGGCGAGCAAATTATGGAGGAGAGAAGGAACTGCCCAAAATCCAAAGCATACCACCTCATCTGTGAAACACAGTGGTGGGGGTGTTATGGCCTAGGCATGTAGGACTGCTGATGGTACTGGCTCACTTATCTTCATTGATGATACAACTGCTGATGGTAGTAGCTTAATGAATTCTGAAGTGTATAGACACATCTGCTCAAGTTCAAAAAATGACTCAAAACTCATTGGCCGGCGGTTCGTTCTACAGCAAGACAATGATCCAATATATACTGGATCCAATATATGTTGTTTGTCATTTACATTAATGATCTGGATGATGGTGTGACAAATTGGATTAGTAAATATGCAGATGATACTAAGATAGGTGGAGTAGTTGATAGTGAGGTAGATTTTCAAAGTCTACAGAGAGACTTGGGCCTTTTGGAAGGGTGGGCTGAAAGATGGCAGATGGAGTTTAATGCTGATAAGTGTGAGGTGCTGCATTTTGGTAGGACAAATCAAAATAGGACGTACAGGGTAAATGGTAGGGAATTGAGGAATGCAGTGGAACAGAGGGATCTGGGAATAACTGTGCATTGTTCCCTGAAGGTGGAATCTCATGTGGATAGGGTGGTGAAGAAGGCGTTTGGTATGCTTCCCTTTATAAATCAGAGCATCGAGTATAGAAGTTGGGATGTAATGTTGAAATTGTACAGGGCATTGGTGAGGCCGAATCTGGAGTATGGTGTGCAGTTCTGGTCGCTGTCGACAAAATGGAGAGGGTACAGAGGAGATTTACTAGAATGTTGCCTGGGTTTCAGCACTTAGGCTACAGAGAGAGGTTGAACAGGTTGGGTCTTTATTCTTTGGAGCGTAGAAGGTTGAGGGGGGACTTGATAGAGGTTTTTAAAATTTTGAGAGGGACGGACAGAGTTGACGTGGGTAGGCTTTTCCCTTTGAGAGTGGGGAAGATTCCAACAAGGGGACATAGCTTCAGAATTGAGGGACAAAGGTTTAGGGGTAACATGAGGGGGAACTTCTTTACTCAGAGGGTTGTGGCTGTATGGAATGGGCTTCCGGTGGAAGTGGTGGAGGCTGGCTCGATTTTATTATTTAAGAGTAAATTGGATAGGTATATGGATAGGAGGGGATTGGAGGGTTATGGTCTGAGTGCAGGTAGATGAGACTAGGTCAGGGAGAATGGTCGGCGTGGACTGGTAGGGCCGGGCAGGCCTGTTTCCATGCTGTAGTTGTTATATGTTATATGTTATACTGCTAAAGCAACAAAGGAGTTTTTCAAAGCTAACAAATGGTCAATTCTTGAGTGGCCAAGTCAATCACCCGATCTGAACCCAATTGAGCATGCCTTTTATATGGTGAAGAGAAAACTGAAGGGGACCAGCCCCCAAAACAAGGCTGCAATACAGGCCTGGCAGAGCATCACCAGAGAAGACACCCAGCAACTGATGATGTCCATGAATTGCAGACTTCAAGCAGTCGTTGCATGCAAAGGATATGCAACAAAATACTAAACATGACTACTTTCATTTACATGACATTGCTGTGTCCCAAACATTATGGGGCCCTGAAATGGGGGGACTATGTATAAACACTGCTGTAATTTCTATATGGTGAAACCAAAATGTGTAAAAATGGCCTTTATTAAAATCTGACAATGTGCACTTTAACCACGTGATTTTTTTCTATTACAAATCTCAAATTGTGGAGTACAGAGGCAAATAAATAAATGATGGGTCTTTGTCCCAAACATTATGGAGGGCACTGTATCAGCTGTGAGCATCTCCAGCAAAACACATAAGGTAGGGTGCAGGTGTGTCTCTGGTCCCTGTGTAGATATGCTCACACATGAATGCAATATCTTCAAGCAGAAACCGTGGAAAATTGGATGTGATGTGACTAGTTGAGGAACAATGTAGCTGTTTGCATCCGGCGTGCAGTATCTTCAAAAACATTTTTTTTTCTCCATTGTGCCACAGATTATTGTGCAGCTTGAGCCTACAGAAACTGTTGGTTGGACATAACTATCTTCACAGTCTGCCAAATCAATTGGAACACATACCTCTAGAGGTGTTCGATATACAACACAATCAGCTAAATGAGCTTCCAGACTGCCTTTTCCTTAAGGCTTTAAAGTAAGTACATTTGAAAAATTGAAGATTGCCATAAGATACAATACGATAAAACTTTATTCATCCCCGGAGGGAAATTGGTCTGCCAACAGGGGAGATGCAGTATGGGGGAATTTGTGAACAAAGAATAGTACAGCAGAGTGCCAATCGAACATGATGTCTGTGCCGAACATGATGCCAAGTGCAACGCTTCACACTTGCTCGTATTAAACTCCCACCTGCCATTTCTCCAACATTTCAGTAGCTTGATCGGTATCCCTCTGTATACTTTGACAGGCTGTCTGCAACTCCTCCAACTTTGTCTACTCTGCCAAAACGGATCCATATGCCTTCACTCCCTGCATATCTATGTACCTTTTTTTAAAAGCCTCAATAGACAATAGACAATAGGTGCAGGAGTAGGCCATTCAGCCCTTCGAGCCAGCACCGCCATTCAATGCGATCATGGCTGATCACTCTCAATCAGTACCCCGTACCTGCCTTCTCCCCATACCCCCTCACTCCGCTATCCTTAAGAGCTCTATCCAGCTCTCTCTTGAAAGCATCCAACGAACTGGCCTCCACTGCCTTCTGAGGCAGAGAATTCCACACCTTCACCACTCTCTGACTGAAAAAGTTCTTCCTCATCTCCGTTCTAAATGGCCTACCCTTTATTCTTAAACTGTGGCCCCTTGTTCTGGACTCCCCCAACATTGGGAACATGTTTCCTGCCTCTAATGTATCCAATCCCCTAATTATCTTATATGTTTCAATAAGATCCCCCCTCAGCCTCTTTAGAGCTGCTCTTGGATCTGCTTCCACCACCATTCTTGGCACACACAGATCTGTGCAAAAAAAAATTGTCCTGCACATCTCTTATAAAAAATCACTTCACCCAGGGCAATGTAGTCTTCATTTTTACTTCACTGCTAATTTGAACATCTGCTCACTCCATCGCTGTTATACTGCTTCTGATTAATGTCCTTTTTTCAGGATGCATGACAGAAACTCGAGATTGTTACTCTGCACGACTTCAAACTTACATCTTCCCAAGTGAGAAAGTGTAGGAAAAGGCTGCATGGGTACCTTTTCACTTTCAACTTCTCTTCCAGATGATTCACAAAGCTGATTTGTATTTAAACAGCCATTCCTTTCGAGTTGCCAAAATTTTTACTAGAACTCCCTAAGTAGTGCCACTGCAGTCGAACTGCTGCCTTACAGCACCAGAGACCCTGAATACGGGTGTTGTTGTACAGAGTTTGTACATTCTCCCTGTAACCGCATGGGTTTTCTACGGGTGCTCCTGTTTCTTCCCACACTCTAAAGACATGCAGGTTTGTAGGTTAATTGGCTTTTGTAAACATTGTAAGTTGTCCCTCGTGTGTAGGATAGTGCCAGTGTACAGCCGGTGCTGACTCGGTGGGTCGAAGGGCCTGTTTTAGGGCTGTATCTCTAAACTAAAATATACAGAATTACATGGAATACCTTTTGCACATGGGATGCAGCAGGTCAGGAATGCAACACATCATCCTTCTTACACCTCTAGAATAATTAAAAAGAAAAACCTTAATACATCAGTACTCCATTGAGAACAGTATTTTTATTTCTTTTAGCTTGCGATGTCTCAATGTGTCAGCAAACAATCTGGAATCGCTGCCTATTGGCAGTGATACTGAAGAGAGTCTCAGTATTCTGCAAGAGCTTTATTTAACAGGAAACAAGTTGACTGATAAGTGTGTATCAATGCTAACTGGACACCCACGCCTTCGAGTTCTCCATTTGGCATACAACCAACTGCAGTCATTCCCAGCCAGGTAAGGCGTTCTTTCTCTTTGTGCACCCAACCATGTTCAATGTTCACATCATCCTCAATTTTGTACATTTTGAAACTTATGCAACCATAAAAATAACATTGATCAACTTGAAGGAGTGGATTGGTTTTTACCCAAATAAAGTTGCCATGGGTGAACAACCTTTTTGTTCAGACCTAGTTGTTGTCTATCGGGCTGCGACAGCTAATTGAAAGAAATGAATTATTGAATATAGATCGTTTTCCAGTAACTCTAAAAGTGAATTTGTGTGCGTGTGCACCTGGATAATATGGTGGTAAACAAATGAGGAGTAAAATCAACAGAAGTTGAACAAATTATTTATTTCTCAGGCACAATTCAGTCCATTTAGCAGAAAGCATTCCAGGACCTTGCATGTCAGGATGATGAGAGAGAAGCTGTATTAATGTCTGACACCAGGCCCTGTTAATATCTAATATCAGGTCATGTAAAGTATTTGTGTGAGAAGGAACTGCAGATGCTGGTTTAAACCAAAGATAGACACAAAAAGCTGGGGTAACTCAGCGGGACAGGCAGCATCTCTGGAGAGAAGGAATGGATGACGTTTTGGGTCGAGACCCTTCTTCAGACAAAAGTATTTGATGATCTATGCGGCTAAATTCCCATCATACTGCACTCAATAAAGGCCCTGGAATCCATCTTGCCAAATAAATCGGCCCTACCCGAGAGGTAATGACAGGGAGGTTGTTGCATGCAGTGTAACTGCCCTAGCATGGCCTGGATTTCAGCATTGTCTGAAGACAAATGTGTGTTTATTGATATAGAAACAAAGAACTGCAAATGCTGGTTAATGCACAAAAGGACAAAGTGCTGGAGTAACTCAGCGGGTCAGGCAACATCCCTAGAGAACATGGATAGGTGACGTTTCTGGACAAGATCCTTCTTCAGACTGATTGTAGTTGGGAGAAGAAAAGCTGGAAATGGGGAGAGGTAGGACAAAGCGTGGCAGGTTAGTGAGGGGTTATCTGGAATTGGAGAATTCAGTGTTCATACCATTTGTTTGCAAGATACCCAAGTGGAATATGAGGTGCTGTTCCTCCAGTTTGCGTGTGATTTCACGCTGGCAATGGAGGTGGTCCAAGACAGAAAGGTCGGTGTGGGAATGGGAAGAGGAGTCAAAATGGTTGGCAACTGGGAGATCCAATCAGCCTTGCCGAGCCGACTGCAAGTGTTCAGTGAACCATGTGCCTGTACTCCTAGATCTCTCTGTTCTGCAACACTCTTCAGGGCTGTACTATATACTCTCTAAGCCCTACCCTGGTTTGACATACCAGAGTACAATACCTCAGACTTCTCAGAGTTAATAATACAGTGTCCTGTAGAAGCCCACATACAGTGCCCTCCATAATGTTTGGGACAAAGACCCATCATTAATTTATTTGCCTCTGTACTCCACAATTTGAGATTTGTACTGGAAAAAAATCGCATGTGGTTAAAGTGCACATTGTCAGATTTTAATAAAGGCCATTTTTATACATTTTGGTTTCACCATGTAGAAATTACAGCAGTGTTTATACATAGTTCCCCCATTTCAGGGCACCATAATGTTTGAGACACAGCAATGTCATTTAAATGAAAGTAGTCATGTTTAGTATTTTGTTGCATATCCTTTGCATGCAATGACTGTTTGAAGTCTGCGATTCATGGACATCACCAGTTGCTGGGTGTCTTCTCTGGTGATGCTCTGCCAGGCCCGTATTGCAGCCATCTTTAGCTAATGCTTGTTTTGGGGGCTAGTTCCCTTCAGTTTTCTCTTCAGTATATAAAAGGCATGCTCAATTGGGTTCAGATCGGGTAATTAATAATAATAATAATAATGCATTACATTTATATAGCGCTTTTCAAACACTCAAAGACGCTTTACAGGGATTACTAGAACATAGAGAAGAAAATAAATAGATAAATAAGTAAACGAACAGAAAAAGGAGACAGAAGGTGAGGTGACGGTCAGTGGTTGAAGGCAGTGCTGAACAGGTGAAACTTCAGTGATGTTTTGAATGTGGTGAGTGAGGAGGAGTCTCTGACGGTTTGGGGTAGTGAGTTCCAGAGGGTGGGAGCAGCGATGGAGAAAGCCCTGTCCCCCCAGGATCTGAGTTTGGTCCGGATGGGGGAGGGACAGGAGGTTGGCAGCAGCAGAGCGGAGCGTGCAGGTGGGAGTGTGCCTGTGGAGGAGGTCAGTCAGGTAGGATGGGGCCAGGTTATGGAGGGCTTTGTAGGTCATGAGGAGGATTTTGTACTGGATTCTCTGGGGGATGGGGAGCCAGTGGAGCTTGTTAAGGACGGGGGTGATATGGTCACGGATCGGGGAGTGGGTGAGTAGACGGGCAGCGGAGTTTTGAATGTATTGAAGTTTACTGATGATTTTTGAGGGTGAGCCATAGAGGAGGCTGTTGCAGTAGTCCAGACGGGAGGTGATGAAGGCGTGGATGAGGGTTTCTGCAGTTGTGGAGGAGAGGGATGGACGGAGACGGGCGATGTTTTTGAGGTGGAAGAAGGCTGTCTTTGTGATGTGTTTGATGTGTTTGTCGAAGGAGAGGGCTTGATCAAAGATGATTCCAAGATTCCGGATGTGAGGGGAGGTGGATACTGGGAGACCATCAATATTGAGGATGAAGTTTTGGGTGGATTTGGTGAGCGTTTTTGGACCAATGATGATGATTTCAGATTTGTTGCAGTTGAGTTTGAGGAAATTTGATTGAAGCCAAGATTTTATTTCAGTGATGCAGTTTGTCAGTGTAGAGTGTGTGGTGGTGGAGATTGACTTGGTGGAGATGAGGAGCTGGATATCATCGGCGAAGCAGTGGAAGTTGAGACCATGAAGGCGGATTAATTGACCAAGGGGGAACAGGGAACAGGTAATTGACTTGCCACTCAAGAATTTACAATGTTTTAGCTTTGAAAAACTCCTTTGTTGCTTTAGCAGTATGTTTGGGATCATTGTCTTGCTGTAGAATGAACCCCCGGCCAATGAGTTTTGAGGCATTTGTTTGAACTTGAGCAGATAGGATGTGTCTATACACTTCAGAATTCATTATGCTACTACCATCAGCAGTTGTATCATCAATGAAGATAAGTGAGCCAGTGCCTTCAGCAGCCATAACACCCCCACCACCGTGTTTCACAGATGAGGTGGAATGCTTTGGATCTTGGGCAGTTCCTTCTCTCCTCCATACTTTGTTCTTGCCATCACTCCGATACAAGTGAATCTTTGGTTCATCTGCCTACAAGACCTTTTTCCAGAAATGTGGTTGCTCTTTTAAGTACTTCTTGGCAAATTGTAACCTGGCCATCCTATTTTTGCGGCTAACCAGTGGTTTGCATCTTGCAGTGTAGCCTCTGTATTTCTGTACATGAGGTCTTCTGCAGACAGTGGTCATTGACAAATCTTCACCTGACTCCTGAAGAGTGTTTCTGATCTGTCGGACAGGTGTTTGGGGATTTCTCTTTATTATAGAGAGAATTCTTCTGTCATCAGCTGTGGAGGTCTTCCTTGGCCTGCCAGTCCCTTTGCGATTTAGTGAGCTCACCAGTGCTCTCTTTTTTCTTAATGATGTTCCAAACAGTTGATTTTGGTAAGCCTAAGGTTTGGTTGATGTCTCTAACAGTCTTATTCTTGTTTCTCAGTCTCATAATGGCTTCTTTGACTTTCATTGGCACAACTTTGGTCCTCATGTTGATAAACAGCAATAAATGGTTCCGAATGTGATGGAAAGATTGGGTGCTGAAAGCTCTCTTACACCTGCATTGTGGAGGCAATTAAACACACCTGAGCAATTACAAATGCCTGTGAAGCCATGTGTCCCTAACATTATGGTGCCCTGAAATGGGGGGACTGCTGTAATTTCTACATGGTGAAATCAAAATGTATAAAAATGGCCCTTATTAAAACCTGACAATGTGCACTTTAACCACATGTGATTTTTTTTCTATTACAAATCTCAAACTGAGGCAAAATTTTGGAGGGCACTGTATAACCTCCTGATGTAACCCACAATTTCTGTGTACATTATCGTGTTTACTAGTATAACAAATGCTGATTCCAAAAAAAATTAATGGATCTCATTTGTAAACTTTATCAAATTAACAATGTTAAAGGTAGGTATTATTTGTCAAAGGAAAAGTTACTCTACCTCCAGACCATTTGGTGGCACACTTCTTGACTAACCACATATTAATTGACCTGATAATGAGGTTCCGGCCTTAAGCTTCGACAGAAAATCTGGGAAACTTTAATCTGCATGAGAAAGAAGGGAGGTTGTGACCACCCTTCTTCCACAGGTATACCATGGGGGAATAACACAAATGTTGACAGTTGCTACATAAGCCAGACCTTGGCTCACATAAAAAGTCAGTGCTCTTGCCTGGAGAGATCCAGGTTTGGTGATTTGACGACCATTCACACTGCCTTACTAGAAAACTTTGAATGGGCTCATCAGCTTTCCCAGTCGTACTAATGTCCAGATGTGCTGCATGTGCAATACATAACTGGCACACAGTTTAATTTAAATTAAATTAATAAACAATAAGAATAAATATGCTCTGATTGTGACTGGAAATTTCATCAAATTTTGAATTGTTAATGTAGTAAATTAAATATATGCTGAAATAATGTTACACAATTCATATTGAGTCAGTTAGCCTTGGGCAGTTTGGTGTGGGCAAAATGAATGAGAATGAACAGCGACTACTCGAGCTGTGCACCAACCACGACCAGTGCATCACCAACTCGTACTTCCAGACAAAGCCCCAGCACCAGGTTTCCTGGAGGCATCAACGCTCAAAGCACTGGCATCAACTGGATCTGATCCTAGTCAGACGTGCTGCCCTCAAGAATGTTCTCCACACACACTCCTACCACAGTGCGGACCGCGACACAGACCACTCCTTGGTGTGTTGCAAGATCAGGCTGCAACCAAAGAGGTACACGAATGGCATGTTAGCATTCATAGCAAGAGGATTTGAGTATAGGAGCAGGGAGGTTCTGCTGCAGTTGTACAGGGCCTTGGTGAGACCGCACCTGGAGTATTGTGTACAGTTTTGGTCTCCTAATCTGAGGAAAGACATTCTAGCCTTAGAGGGAGTACAGAGAAGGTTCACCAGATTGATCCCTGGGATGGCAGAACTTTCATATGAAGAAAGACTGGATAGACTAGGCTTATACTCGCTGGAATTTAGAAGACTGAGGGGGGATCTTATTGAAACATATAAAATTCTTAAGGGGTTGGAGAGGCTAGATGCGGGAAGATTGTTCCCGATGTTGGGGAAGTCCAGAACCAGGGGTCACAGCTTAAGGATAAGGGGGAAGTCTTTTAAGACCGAGATGAGAAAACATTTCTTTACACAGAGAGTGGTGAGTCTGTGGAATTCTCTGCCGCAGAAGGTAGTTGAGGCCAGTTCATTGGCTATATTTAAGAGGGAGTTAGATGTGGCCCTTATGGCTAAAGGGATCAGTGGGTATGGAGAGAAGGCAGGTACAGGTTACTGAGCTGGATGATCAGCCATGATCATATTGAATGGCGGTGCAGGCTCGAAGGGCCGAATGGCCTACTCCTGCACCTATTTTCTATGTTTCTATGTTCTACCATACCAAGAAACAGGGGAAACCCCGCATCGATGTCAGCAAGATGCCCCATCCAGACCTCGTGCAACAGTTTGCAGAGGCTTTTGAGAGAGAACTTGGCACCTCGCGTCCTGGAGACTCTGCAACAGAGAAATGGGAAACTGCAGGACACCATGCGCCGCACAGCCTTGGCTAGCTTTGGGAAAAGGATCGCTAAGACACACGACTGGTTTGGGGCCAAGTCGACCGAGATGACTCTCGTCATCGAAGCCAAGCACGCATCCTTAGTTGAGTACAAGCGGTCAACCAACGAGAAGAACCTGCAGTTCCTCAGGTCTGCCAGGAGCAAGGCTCAGCAGACTGCCAGGCGTTGTGCCAATGAGTACTGGACACAGCTTAGTGAGGACATCCAGACGGCCGCCATAACAGGGAACATCAGGGGAATGTACGATGGCATTAAGAAGGCACTAGGGCCAGTCCAGAGCACAACAGCCCCCACCCCCCAAATCCAACTCACAGATAAATGCCAGCAGATGGAGAGATGGGTGGAACACTACTCCGACCTCTACTCGAGAGAGAGAACACTGTGTCCCCCGCAGCCAATGATGCCATCGAGTGCCTGCCGACCATGGATGAGTTAGATGAAGAGCCGATGGTAGAAGAGCTCAGCAAGGCCATTGACAGCCTGGCCTCAGGCAAGGCCCCAGGCAGTGACAGGATTCCCCCTGGCCTGATCAAGCACTGCAAGACTACCTTACTGCTTCCTCTGTATGAAGTCCTCTGCCAGTGCTGGCAAGAAGGAGCTGTACGGCAGGACATGAGGGATGCTACGATCATTACCCTCTATAAGAACAAGGGCGAGAGAAGCGACTGCAACAACTACAGAGGCATCTCCCTCCTCAACATCGTCAGCAAGGTCTTTGCTCGGGTCATCTTGATCCGCCTGCAGAAGCTGGCAGAACGTATCCACCCAGAGTCAAAGTGCAGTTTCCGAGCTGGAAGGTCAACAGTAGACATGGTCCTCTCCCTTCACCAGCTCCAGGAGAAGTGCAGAGAACAGCGGATGCCCCTGTATATTGCTTTCATTGACCTCACCAAGGCCTTTGACTTCGTCAGCAGAGATGGCCTATTCAAGACTTTCCCAAAGATCGGCTGCCCACCAAAACTGCAGAGCATGACAGAATCCTTCCACATCAACGCGAAGGGGACAGTGCAGTTCAATGGCAGCTTCTCGGAGCCCTTCGACATCCGCAGTGGCGTCAAACAAGGCTGAGTCCTCATTCCCACACTCTTTGGGATTTTCTTCGCTCTGCTCCTGAAACATGCCTTCAGCACTGCAACAGAGGGGATCTACCTGCGTACTAGATCAGACGGCAGGCTCTTCAACCTCACCCGCCTCCGAGCCAAGACAAAAGTACGTGAAGCTCTCATCAGAGACATGTTGTTCGCCGATGACGCAGCAGTTGTGTCCCACACCCAGCAGGAACTAGAGTCAGTGATGGACCGCTTCTATCGGGCTTGCAAGGACTTCAGACTGACCATCCTGGGACAGGATACAGAGGCACCACCTGTCATCACCATCGACGACTACGAACTTGATGCCGTCCATCAGTTCACGTACCTCGGCTCCACCATCACCGACAACCTCTCCCTGGACACGGAGATTGAAAGAGGATCGGGAAGGCAGCTACAACTCTCGCTCGCCTCATAACTCGAGTGTGGACCAATCCAAAGCTGACAGTGAAGACAAAGATAGCAGTCTACAACGCCTGTGTCAACAGCACAGTGCTGTACGACAGTGAGACATGGACTACATATGCCAGACTGGAGAGAAGACTCAACACGTTCCACCTTAGAAGCATCCGCCGTATCCTGGGTATATCTTGGCAAGACAGAGTGTCCAACGCCGAGATTCTGTCTCGCGCTGGCCTTCCGAGTATGTACACTCTACTCAGGCAGCGCAGGCTGCGATGGCTGGGCCATGTCCACCGCATGGAGGATGGCCGTATTCCAAAAGACATCCTCTATGGATAGTTGACATCTGGGAGGAGAACCATCGGCCGCCCCCAGCTACGTTACAAGGAAGTCTGCAAGAGAGATTTGAAGGCGCTCGACATCGATGTGGAGTCCTGGGAGAGCCTTGCAGCTGACCGTACGAGGTGGAGAGGTACCCTGAACCAACACCTCAAAACGGGGAAGAGAAACTGATGAACGCAGCGGCAGACAAGCGGGCACGCAGAAAGGAGCGCAGCAACTTCAACAGACCAGAGACCACATGTGACTTTTGCGACAGAAACTGTCACTCCCGCATTGGTCTCTTCAGCCACAAGCGACGCTGCTCTAGCCGAGGTGTGGAGCAAGCAGCCAACTAGGATGCATCACCCATGGGCAGCCATGACCGAGGGGAGGGACCTAAGAAGAGGAGTGTCTGCACCATAATTTGCTGTATTCTGGTGATAGGAGCTTTTCCTTTGGCAAATCATAACTACTTTTTGCATTGTTAATTTGATGAAGTTTACAAACTAAATCCACTTTAAATTCTGTGCATCAGCATTTCTTATACTTGTAAACACTTTATAATGTACACAGAAATTGTGGCTTCCATTCCATGTCCAACTCAATAAAATAGATTTTAAAAAGAGAATAGCCTTAAAGCTGATTGCTGGGGATTACGTCTCTTCCTTCAGACCAAAAAACAGCAACTCATCACACCCTTCTTGTCCATTGACCAACTTTTTATCCATGTAATCAATGCCCCTATTATGCCATGTGCTTTAACTTTGCTGAAAAACCTGGTATCGAAAATCTTTATGTAGTCTCTGTATACCTGCATTACACTCATCTACTTTGTCCAATCAAAATATTCTATTAAATTGGTCAAACATGATATGCCTTATCAGTTCTTGTCTTAATCAATGCTTTAAATCAATGCTTGTCTTAATACTCCTTTTTTGGAACAAGTGAATAACATTTCCGACTCTCTTCGTTATTCAAAGAGCATTGAATGATTATGGTCAGTGTCCCTCTAATTTCCTACCATACTCCCCTCAAATTCCTCGGATGCATCCCATTCAATTCCTCACCATTTAAGCCAGAGGATTCTGCAATGTACAAGTCTCACTGAAGAGATGGGACCTAGTTTCATGGGTCTATATAAATACAAAATTACATAGTGTTCATTATCCGCAGTCTTATAGTCATAATCCACAGACTATGTATTCATGAGGTTAGCTGTTTATTAATGGAAAATATGTATCCACCTAAACCCTTGCCTGGAGTTGTCAGTAAATGATGAGGAAGAAGATTGAACTTTATTGCCTTCCATCACAGTGAGGAATGTGGAATCCACTGTGGTGGATGTTTATGTTAACTTTTATGTGGTTGTGTGACTTGTTGCTTTTCACTTAGTATGGCTGTATGGTAACTCAAATTTCACTGTACCTTAACTGGTACGTGACAATAAACTGACTTTGCAACCTTGGATTGCACTTGATGTCTTATATGAAGATATAATGCGACTTACCACTGCAACTTGCCAGGAAGTTGTTATATCCATGAAGAGATTGATTGCTGTATATACTGTGGCCATAATCTTGTTCTCACAGTATCAGATATATCTTTTTTTTGGTTATTGTCGGGAACTTTGTGGCCCTATCTCTGAGTGGAATAATGAATCTGAAGAAGGGTCTCGACCCGAAACGTCACCCATTCCTTCTCACAAGAGATGCTGCCTGTCCCACTGAGTTACTCTAGCATTTTGTGTCTATCTTCAATGTAAACCAGCATCTGCAGTTCCTTCCTACACAATGAGTTTGTTATGTGGGTTGGATTCAAAGCATGAATTTATTTGTGATAGAGCAGGTTGCCAATCACGTGTAGTTTGTAATGATTTGATGATTTAATAATGTAATGTTCAAATCTACTAATTATTTTAACTTTTTTTTCCTTCAGTAAGCTGTCCAAATTAGAGTTACTGGAAGAATTGAACCTGAGTGGGAACAAACTGAAGGCTGTTCCGACCACCATTACCAATTGCAAGCGATTGCACACTCTCATTGTTCACTCCAACAGCATTGCTGTCTTTCCAGAGATCCTACACTTACCTGAGATCAAGGTGCAAAATCTGCTTTGAATTGGTCTGATAATAGTTTATCTTAGCGATACAGGCCCCAGTCCACCGAGACCACACCGACCATTGGTCACCTGGTCACACAAGTTCTATGTTATCCTACACATTAAGGGCAATTTTACAGTGGCCAGTTATTCTACAAACCCACCCGTCTTTGGGATGTGGGACAAACTGGAGCACCCGGAGGAAACCCACGCAGTCACAGGGAGAACGTGCAACCTCCACACAGACAGCACCTGAGGTCAGGATCAGTCAGGGTCTGTGAAGCTGTGAAGCTGTGAGGCAGCAGCTCTACCAGCTACACCACTGCTGCCCTGTGAAAGAGTGTTGCTTGATATACTGTATTCAACTCACTATTTTTACAATGCCATTTTTTGTTGTTGTTCCTTTCACTTTTAACTATTTTGATCTTTACTCTCAGTTTAGTTTCTTCACACAGATACTGTTTGGCTTTCTTTTATGGTCACTGTACTTTCTGCTGCATGGATCTGAAGTTTGGTTGGGAATTAGGATATTAACAGATGCATTTGATTTACTTCAGCTGATGTGGCCCAAATCCTTTCCAATTTGCTTATTCCAAATCAAATATTTCATTCATTTTATTTAATGCACATTAGAAAAAAATATGAAGGTAGACATAAAATGCTGGAGTAACTCAGCGGGACAGGCAGCATCTCTGGCGAGAAGGAATGGGTGACGTTTTGGGTCGAGACCCTTCTTCAGATTGATGTCAGGGGAGTGGGAGAGAAAAAATATGAAGATCCATTTATAAGATGGGAACTTTGATTTTAATTAAACATGTTTGTAGATGTTACTTTGGCTGCAGTAACTTGAAATTTGGCCATTGCCAAAGATTAAGTGGAGGTCTACACAACACTACGGATCTTTGTTAAACAGGCATGTATTTAGTTTAGTTTAGAGATAGAGCATAGAAACAGGCCCTTCAGTCCACCGAGCCCACACCAACCTTCGATCGCCTGCATTGTACACCAGTTCTACATTATCCCACATGCGGATCCCAAATACTAGGAGCAATTTACAGAAGCCAATTAACCTACAAACCTGTGTGTCTTTGCATTTTGGGGGTGAAAACCGGAGAACCTGGAGAAAACCCATGCGGCCACAAGGAGAATGTACAAACTCTGCCCAGAACAGCACCTGTAGTCAGGATCGAACAGATAAGTGCGAGGTTTTGCATTTCAGGAAGTCAAACCAGACCAGGATTTAGTATAAAAGTCGGAAGGTTACGTTACAGTGTACAAGACATTGGTGTGGCCACATTCGGAGTATTGTCTTCAGTTTCGGTCACCCTAAGGATGTGTTAGAAAGATGTTGTTCAGCTGGAAAGGGTGCAGGGAGAATTTACAAGGATGTTGCCAAGACTCCAGGGCCTGAGCTTTGGGGAGAGGTTGAGCAGGCAGGGACTTTATTCCTTGGAGCACTGGAGGATGAGGGGCCTCTACTTCTTTTGTATTCATCATCTATGTTTCAAATGTTCGCCCAGGCTCTTGCACAGTGGACAGCCTTCTCGTTGCCACCGCTAGATCTTCCAGGCAGTATTGTTCATCAAGAAATGGGCATCTTTGTAGGTGTGGCATGGATTGTACAGATGTTCCACATTCACATTCTGTGTCTGCCGCATCTTCACAGCCCCATTTGCTCATATTGGCCTTGCATCGGCCCATCCCTGTACGAAGACTATTGAGGGACTTCCAGGTCTTCCAGTCACACCTGTGACCAGGTGGGAGCTGTTCCTTGGTTGAGATTGGCAGCTTTTTGTGGTGGTGGTTTTCACTGCGTTTCTTTTCCCACAAGGCTGGTCTGGTTGCTTGAGGAGACTGTGACAGGGGCTGGACTGTGTGAGGGAAGCTCTTCCTCGACTTCAGGCGGTTTGGGGCTGGGTGATGGGAGTGACAGGGATGGCGGGTGTCCCCAGCTTGCCCACAAACGTTCAGTTCTACCGACAACTGATCTGCGGATTCCTGGTGGAGCAATACCAGCCAAAACATGCCAGCTATCCACATCTGTTGGGTTTAGGCAGCCAGTGATACATCTGCAGCTGTCATTAAGGGTGGCATCAACTTTCTTCGCATGAGATGATCTCTCCCAGACAGGACAAGCATACTCTGCAGCAGAGTAGCAGGATGAAGGGCGATCTTATAAAGGTGTTTAAGATAATGAGAGGAATAGATTGGGTAAATCACAATCTTTCACCCAGAGTAGGGGAATCAAGAACCAGAGGATATAGATTTACAGTGAGGAGGGAAAGATTTAATAGGAACCTGAGAGGCAACGTTTTACTCAAGTCTAGCATCATAGTTGAAGACCATGCTTGCCAGCTTTCTGTAGGTCATAATCGCTAGACTTGTTGAATCTGCAATGTTATCCAATTTGAGTGACAACATCCCTCCCTGCAGAAGTCTGAAAAGAGTAGGAAACGGTTTCTATAGTAACCATAACAGTCTAAAATAACGTGGACTCAAGTCAATATTTGTTAAGTATTCAATTTGTTGTGTGACACGGTGATGCAGCAGAAGAGTGACTGCCTTACAGCGCTTACAGTGCCAGAGACCCGGGTTCCATCCCAACTACGGGTGCAGTCTGTACAGAGTTTGTACGTTTTCCCCATCACTGCGTGTTTTTTTTCTAAGATCTTTGGTTTCCTTCCACACTCCAAAGGCGTACAGGTTTGTAGATTAATTTGCTTGGTATAAATGTAAAATTGCCCCTGGTGTGTGTAGGATCGCTAGTCAGGGCAAACTCGGTGGGTCGAAGGGCCTGTTTCCGCTCTGTATCTCTAAACTAAACTAATAGTGACTAGTTTGTGATAAACTGTGTTGAATAGTCGCTAAGGTTATCAGCTGATGAATCGTTAACTGGCTCCGTCACTAGCTGGTTGAGTAAACATTGTTACTTTGCTCAAATCTATTACCATTGTTACCATTATTCTGCTAATTTCAGTTTTCTTCATTGTGTTTTAGCTGGTCGACCTCAGCTGCAATGAGCTGACAGAGATCATGTTGCCTGAGACCCTTCCGGCCTCATTGCAGGACCTGGACTTGGCTGGCAATCCAAACCTTGTTCTTGACCACAAGACATTGGAAATGTTCAGGTGAGAACCATCACTCTCTGTTCCAAGTATAGTTTCAAACATAAGTAAAAAATAGAAACGTCTTGAAGCATTAGGCTAGTTGGATGTGTCAAAGTTTCAGCTTAATGAACTTTCAATACAATTGAAAAATGTTAGAATTTTTAAAAACATAAAGAGTAAAGAAAAAGCAATACCTGGATATATGGTCACAAAAACAGCACAAGCCCGATGTCTGTTATGTGGTAAAGGACAGGATTGATTAGACAACCAAAGTGAGGTCAATAGAAGTAAAACATGGGATCTATGATGATCACAATATATTAGCAGGTATCACAAAATGCTGGAGTAACTCAGCAGGTCAGGCAGCATCTAGGAGAGAAGGAATGGGTGACGTTTCGGGTCGAGACACAATATATTAGCGGGGAGGGGAAGGAATGATGCAGAAAAAAAGGAGATAGATACGGGTTGTTGATCATATAGAACTCAACTCAACTTGTGAAGCATTGAATCAGGAATAAATTTACTATATATACCGAACAGCCAAAACATTATGACCACTGACAGGCAAAGTGAATAACATTGATTATCTTGTTACAATGGCACCTGTCAAGGGAAGGGATATATTAGGCAGCAAGTGAACAGTCAGTTCTTGAAGTTGATGTGTTGGATGCAGGAGAAATGGGCAGGAGTAAAGACCTGAGCGACTTTGACAAGGGCCAAATTGTTATGGCCAGACGACTGAGTCAGAGCATCTCTGAAACGGCAAGGCTTGTGGGGTGCTCCCGGTCAGCAGTGGTGAGTACTGACCGACAGTGGTCCGAGGAGGGACAAACCACAAACCGGCGACAGGGTGTTGGGTGCCCAAGGCTCATTGATGCGCGAGGGAAACGAAGGCTATCCCGTCTGGTCCAAACCGACATAAGGTCTACTGTGGCACAAGTCACAGAAAATGTTAATGGTGTTCACAGGAGGAATGTATCACAATACACAGTGCATCGCACCCGGCTGCGTATGGGGCTGCACACGGAGAACCAACAGCATATTAGGCAGATGGTCATAATGTTTTGGCTCATCAGGTCATTATGTTTTGACTGATCGGTGTATTTATTTATATATCTTTATTTATAAAGAATTATAATTTACAGTTTATAATTCAGAATTAAATATGCTTTCTCTTTGCGTGATAAATAGCACAGCAAATTGCAGGTGTGATTTAGAACCCAGAATATCAGTACAGCATAAGAGCAGGCACTTCGGCCTAACGTCTGTGCCAAACATGATGCCAAGATCATTATCTGCTTGCATATAATTCCTGCCCTCCATTCTCTGCATATCCATGTGCTCATCCTAAAGCTTCTTACATGCAACTATCTCATCTGCCTCAACCACCACCCTGCAGCATTTTCCAGACATTTGCCGTCTTCATATTTAAAAAAAACACTTTAAACTTGGCTCCTTTCACCTTGCCCTCTAGAATCTGATCTTTCCATCCTGGCAAAAAGGTTTTGACTGTCTACCCTATCTATGCCTCTCATAATTTTATAGACTTCAATCCGGCCTCCCCATAACCTCTGGCGTTCCAGTAAAAAGCAATCTGAATCTGTGCAACCTCTCCCTAGCTAATACCTCTAATCCAGGCATCATTCTGATAAACCTTCTTTTCACCCTTTCCAAAGCTTTCATATCCATCCTTTAATGCGGCAACTAGAACTGCACAAAATATGCCAAATGCAGCCAAACCAAAGTCCCAAAAAGCTGCATCATGTCATCTTGACTCTTACACTCAATATCCCGACCTATGAAAGCAAACATTATAACATTCTTTACCATTTTGTCTATCTGTGTTGCCATTTTCTAGAGATTATAGACTTGGACCCCAAAATCCCTGTACATCAATGGTCTTAAGGGTCACGCCATTAATTGTACATTTTCCTCTTCCATGTGACCTCACAAAGCGCAACATCAGACCTTTACTCAGATTAAACTCCATCTGCCATTTCTGTAACTGATCTATATCCTGCTGTATACTTTGATAGTGTTCCACACAGTTTGAGGCCCCAGCAATATTGGTGTCATCTGCAAATCTACTACCCAAACCATATTGCAAACAGCAGAGGTCCCTGCGGTCCTCCTGAATATTTTTCATCCACCACATACAATCCATACAACCAAATCACTGTGCATCTTAATCTTCTGGATCAGCCTACCATGGGAAATTATGTAAAATTCCTTGCTAAAATCCATGTAGACAACATCCACCATCCTATCTTCATCGGTAATTATCTTCTCATTTCTTATGTCGGTATAAAAAGCTTTGTGATTTTCTTTCATCTGACTTGCCAAAGCCATTTTGTGGATCATATTGGCCCTTCTAATTGCCCACTTGAGTTCTTTCTCTATATTCCTCAAAGGCCTTGTCTGATTCCACCTTCTTAAACCTTGCATGCATTTTCTTTTTCTTTTGTACCAAATTTACAACCTTTGGTCATTTAATGTTCCCTTACTTTGCCATCCTTATCCCTCCTCCTTACTGGAACATGCTGGTTCTGACTTTCAATTAACTGGCCTTTAAGATGTCAGTTTGGAATTACCCAGTGACAACTGCCCAGTGTACTCTCCTGAGCTTCTGCCTAGTAATCTTGTCGTTTGCCTTTCTCCAATTTAGTGCCTTCCTGCAAGGTCCAGCCTTTTCCTGTTCATAACAATCTTAAAACCTGAGGAGTTGTGAGCACTAGTCCCAAACTGCTCTTTCACTGTAATCCCAGTCACCTGCCGGCCTTTATTCCCAATGCAAGGACCAGATTGGACTATCCACATACTGTCTCAAGAAACCCTCTTGGAATCACCTTACAAATTCTGCTACAACAAAAATGATGGTTGTGGAAAATGGAAGTAAACTAAAAATGACATGCATTTTTGTATTGCAGTCATATCACCACTCTGAAAATTGATCAGAAATCTCCAGGACCATGTAATGATTCAGTTGGGAATCCTACTCTATGGAATCATGGCTATTCTGAAATGGCGGGACATAGAAATAAGTAGGTATAGCAGCAATAAGCTTGGTTACTGTTATCTCCTTCTGACTGAAATATTATCAGTTAATTTAATTATTTCACCATTGTGCACTCTTTTTAAATTATTCTTTGCCATCTTCGACTTTTCAATGTAAATCTCTTCTGAAACCTCTTCAAGTTTAGCTTTCTTCGTTGTCTTGCAACTCTTTTGAAACATTATGTGATCATTCCTTATTATGCAATAATCTGTCTACTTTCTACTCTGTAATATCCTTTTACCTTAAATTACAAATGCAAGTTAGATTGTTATTTGTATTGTTCGCTGAATTTTAAAGGAACTCATTAATTTATTGAAGATAGACACAATATGCTGGAGTAACTCAGCGGGACAGGCAGCATCTCTGGAGAGAAGGAATGGGCGACGTTACGGGTCGAGACCCTCCTTCAGATTAAAAATCACGGGAAAGGCAAACGAGATATAGACGATGATGTGGAGAGATAAAGAACAATGAATGAAAGATATGCAAAAAAAGTAACAATGATAAAGGAAACTGGCCATTGTTAGCTGTTTGTTGGGTGAAAACGAGAAGCTGGTGCGACTTGGGTGGGGGAGGGATAGAGAGAGAGAAGGAATGCCGGGGTTACTTGAAGTTGGAGCAATCAATAATCATACCACTGGACCGTAAGCTGCCCAACGAAATATGAGATGCTGTTCCTCCAATTTCCGTTTAGCTCACACCCTCACTATAGCTCACACCCTCAAGTCCTGGCAACATCTTCATAAATCCACACCCTTTCCAGCTTGACAACATCTTTGCTATTACATGGTGCCGAAAACTGGACACAATACTCTACATGTGCCCTCACCAAAGTCTTATATAATAATAATAATAATAATAATATTCATTTATTGTCATTGCAACGAGTACAACGAAATTTAAAAAATAGCCAATCCTGACGGTGCGTACAAACATATATGCAATAAATGCAAAAACAAATAAATACATAAATACAATTAAATACAATTATATTAAGTACAAGATTTTTTAACGGTGTTGCCTAGTGCAAAGGTAGTGTTCAGTTCTCGTATGGCCCTGGGGTAAAAACTGTTCTTAAGTCTGTTTGTTCGGGATTTGATCGACCTGAAACGTCGACCAGAGGGCAGATGAACAAACAGACGGTGGCCGGGGTGGGATGGATCTTTTATTATTTTGCCTGCTCTACTGAGGCAGCGTAGGCTGAACAGGTGCTCCAGGGAGGGCAGTGAGCAGCCGATGATCTTCTGGGCCGTCGTGATGACCCTCTGAAGGGCCTTCCTGTCCTTTTCTGAGCAGCTGGCATACCATGTGGTTATACAGTATGCCAGCACACTCTCGATGGAGCAGCGATAGAAGGACAACATGAGCTTCTCCTGCAGGTTGGTTTTCCTGAGGATCCTCAGGAAGTGGAGTCTCTGCTGTGCCTTCTTTACTGTGGTGATGGTGTTGGTAGACCAGGTAAGATCCTCTGCGATGTGCGTACCCAGGAACCTGAAAGCTGGTACCCTTTCCACGCAGACCCCATTGATGTAGAGTGGGTCGTAATCTCCACTGGTTTTTCTAAAGTCAATTATAAGTTCCTTTGTTTTGGAGGAGTTCAGGACCAGATTGTTCACTGAACACCATGCTGCCAGCCTTTGGATTTCATCCCTATAGGCTGTCTCATCTCCTTCTGAGATGAGTCCAACCACAGTCGTGTCATCCGTGAACTTGATGATGGTGTTGGTGGGATGGGTGGGGGCGCAGTCGTGAGTGTAGAGGGAGTAAAGGATGGGGCTCAACACACAGCCCTGTGGTGAGCCGGTGCTCAGTGTAATGGTGGAGGAGAGGTGAGGGCCTATTTTGACGGTCTGGGGGCGGTTGGTCAGGAAGTCCTTATATCATTGCAACATGACCTCTCAATGTCTAAACTCAATATCCTGCTGATGAAGGCCAGTGTGCTTAAAGCCTTTTTGAGCACCCGATCTACCTGTGATGTCACTTTCAAGGAATTATGTATTTATACTCCTAGATCCCTTTGCTCCACAACACTCCCCAGAGCCCTACCATTCACTGTGTAGGTCCTGCCCATGTTAGACATCCCAAAATGCAACACCTCACATTTCTCTGTTTTAAATTCCATCAACCACTCCTCTGCCCAACTGATCAAGATCCTGCTGCAACCTTTGACAACCATCTTCACTATCTACAATACCATTCACTGTAATGTCATCTGCAAACTTGCTAATCATGCCATGTACGTTCTCATCCAAATCATTGATACAGATGACAAACAGCAATGGGACTAGCAGCGAACCCTAAGGCACACCACTAGTCACAGGCCTCCAGTCTGAAAAGCAGCCATCCACGATCACCCTCCACCGCCTTCAATGCAGCCAATTATCTTTCCATTCAGCTATCTCTCCATAGATTCCATACTATAATAACCTTCCAGAGCAGTCTGCCACGCACAACCTTATGGAATGCCTTGCTGAAATCCATGAATACAATGTCTACAGCTCAGGCTGTAAGGCATTTGAAAAGAATTGTGTTTCCCTTCATTTCATGATGTTAGTTTGATGTCATGATGTTAGTTTTTTTTGTTTGTATTTTCTTTGCCATAATTAAAATGCCAGATGTTATCATGCAGTAAATGATTTTTTTCTCAAATCCATTGAAGAGTTATGCAGATTTTTTAGCAAACCATTTACAATCTGTGTCGTAGTGTCAAGCGATAAATCCGTTATATATTCAGGACGAGGCCCTGAGGTAAAGGGAGAGCTTGAGCAGGCTAGGACTTTATTCCTTGGAGTGAAAGAGATGAGGGGTGATCTTACAGAGTACAAAATTATGAGAGGAATAGATTGGGTAAATGCCCAGAGCAGGGGAATCGAGAACCCGAGGACATAACTCAGGTATATCCGAGTGCATTGTGCAAAGCCAGAGAGAAAAGTGCAGGTGCACTGGCTGAGGTTTCTGAGTCAAGATTAAATACAGGTAAGCGCACTAGCCCAGAGTGGGGGAATCAGGAACCAGAGTACATAGGGTTAAGGTGAGGGGGAGATATTTACTAGGAACCCGAGGAGCAACTTTTTTACAGAAAAGGTGGTGGGTGTATGGCATGAGCTGCTGGAGGAGGTGGTGGGTGTATGGCATGAGCTGCTGGAGGAGATGGTGGGTGTATGGCATGAGCTGCTGGAGGAGGTGGTGTGTGTATGGCACGAGCTGCTGGAGGAGGTGGTGTGTGTATGGCATGAGCTGTGGTGGGTGTATAGGTGGGTGTATGGCATGAGCTGCTGGAGGAGGTGGTGTGTGTATGGCACGAGCTGCTGGAGGAGGTGGTGTGTGTATGGCATGAGCTGTGGTGGGCGTATAGGTGGGTGGGTGTATGGCATGAGCTGCTGAAGGAGGTGGTGGATGTATGGCATGAGCTGCTGGAGGAGGTGGTGTGTGTATGGCATGAGCTGTGGTGGGTGTATAGGTGGGTGTATGGCATGAGCTGCTGGAGGAGGTGGTGTGTGTATGGGATGAGCTGCTGGAGGAGGTAGTGGGTGTATGGCATGAGCTGCTGGAGGAGGTGGTTGAGGCAGGTACTATTGCAAAGTTTAAGAAACATTTAGACAAGGTTGGTTGAGGGATATGGACCAAAAGCAGACGGGTGGGACTCGTGCAGATGGGACATGTTGGTCAGCGTGGGCAAGTTGGGTCAAAGGGCCTGTTTCCACGCTGTATGACTCTAAATGTGTTTCGTCACTTTTATTGAGTAGAGTTTTGTTGAATAAATTTTTTAAAATCAAACTTTGCATGATGTTTGGGAGAAATGGGAAATCAGTTTATATTTATATTCCAATATACAGTCGAAGTCTGATAATCCATCCGTCCAATTGTTGAGAAATGCTGCTTGTTTGGCATGTAAATTGGGAATCTGAATGCAAGCTGTGTGTTCTGCCAGGTGTGCAGGTGGGATCAGTAATGTAAAAGGGCAGAGATGTAGATGGTTTTGAGCCAGGATCCACAATGCTCGCATGTTTCCCACTTTCTTTAAATTCACCAGATTCACTGAAAAATTTTGTACACTATTGTGTAACATGCAAAAAATTAAATAACTGCATGTTTCAATATTATAAGGAGTAACATTCAAAAACCTGGAAAATCTGCCAATCTAGCTTTATCAGAGCATCAAATGCACCAGATTATGGGAGGTCAATTCCTATAATCTTACTCGCATTTGAGAACTATTGTCAGTTTGTTGATCGGTACTAAACCTTGGTCTTTATTAAATGTATATTTTTGCTTTTCTAGACTCTGTCTTTCAGTTCTTGCGCTGGATAGCTTTGGAGATAATCCAGAAGCATTGTACGGTATATTCGATGGAGACAAGAACATGGAAATTCCACGTTTATTGCAGTGTACTGTGGGAGATGTGCTGGCAGAGGAATTGCAGCAGTCGTGCATAAACACTGTTTACATGACCCACACATTCCTTGTCTCACACAGGTGAGTAATGTGCAAGGCACCAGCATCCTACATGTGCCAAAATAGAGAACCTTTTAGGCATAAAATACTTGGTTCATAATCTTCAGAAATTAATCCGATGTACTTCATGCGTAATATGCTAAAGCTGCAAATTGGCTACCACTAACAGTTTTGGAAATCGGCACAGAACAGTGGCAGGGTAGCAGTTCCCATTGTAGAACCGAGGACATTTGACATAGAGCAGAGCACAGGAACACACCATTCAACCCACAGTTTCCGTGCTGAACATGTTGCCAAAACCACCTCTTATCTGCCTGCACATATTCCACATCCCTTCATTCCCTGCCTACGTCTGTGGCTATGGGAAAATATCTTAAATGCTGCAATTGCATCTGCCTCAACCGCCATCCACGGCAGCACTTTCCAGCTATTCAGCACCCCACTGTGTCAACAACTTGTCCTGCATAATTCCTTTAAACGTTGCCCCTCTCACCTGATAGCCATGGCCATTAGTATTTAATATTTCCATCCCATCACAAACGGTCTGACTATCTATGCCCCTCATCATTTTATATACTTCTATCAGGTCACCCCTCAACCACTGGTGCATCCCAGAGATAACAATCCTAATCTGTCCAACGTCTCCCGGTAGCTATTACCCACTAATCCAGGCATCATTGTGGAAAACCTCCTCTGCACCTTTTCCAGAGCCTCCACATCCTCCCTGTAATAAGCTGACCAGAACTACATGCAATACTCCAAATGCAATCAAACCAAAGTCCTGTAAAGCAGCATTATGACTTCCTGACTCTTGCACTCAATAAAAGCATACCATATGCCTCCTTTAACACGCTATCTTCTTGTGCAGCGGGGTAATATTGGCAATTTTCCAATCATCTGGAACCACTCCTCTAGTGATTCTTGAAATATCACTATCAATGCATCCACAATCTCTAAAGCCACCTCTTTCAGAACCCTAGGGTGCAGTCCATCCGGTCCAGGTGACTTATCCACCTTCAGCCCTTGCAGCTTCCCAAGCACCTTCTCCCTAGTATAGCCACCCCACTAACCTCCACCCCCTGACTCTCTTGAATTTCAGGCACGTTGCTGGTGTCTTCCACTGTGAAGACTGATGCAAAAAGGTTATTCAGCTCCTCTGCCATTTCTTTATTCCCCATCATCACTTCTCCTGCATCATTTCCCAGCGGTCCAATGTCCACTCTTGCTTTGTTTTTTCTCTTTATATAACAGAAGAAACTCTTGCTATCCTCTTTTATATTATTGGCTAGCTTACCTTCATATTTCATCTTGCTTTTTTAGTTATCTTTTATTGTTTTTTAAAAGCTCCCCAATCCTCTGGCTTCCCACTAATCTTTGCAATGTTATGCGCCCCTTCTCTTTTAGTTTTATATTGTCCTTGACTTCCCTTCTCAGCCACGGTCGCCTTTTTCTCCCCCGAGAATCTTTCTTTCTCTTTGGAATGAAAAGATCCTGCAACTTCCGGATTATTCCCAGGAATTCCTGCCATTGCTGTTCCACCGTCACCCCTGCTAGGGTCCCTTTCCAGTCAACTTTGGCCAGCTCCTCCCTCATGCCTCTGTATCCCCTCTGCCCAGCTGCAATACCGACACATCCAATTTAACCTTCTCCCTCTCAAATTGCAAGTTAAAACTTATCATGTTGTGATCGCTACCTCCTAATGGTTCCTTCACCTTGAGCTCCCTTACATAACACTAAATCCAGAATTGCCTTTTCCCTGGTAAGCTCCAGTACAAGCTGCTCTAAGAATTCATCTGAGAGGCACTCTACAAACTCTCTTTCTTGGGGTCCAGTACCAACCTGATTTTCCCAGTCCACCTGCATATTGAAATCTCCCATTAACACCGTACTTTGCCTTTCTTACATGCCAATGATATCTCCTGATGTAACTTGTACTGTATATCCTGGGTACTGTGTAGGAAAAAAACTGCAGATGCTGGTTAAAATCGAAGGTAGACACAGGATCTGAGTAACTCAGCGGGACAGGCAGCATCTCAGGAGAGAAGGAATGGGTCTGAAGAAGGGTCTCAACCTGAAACGTCATCCATTCCTTCTGTCCCGAGATGCTGCCTGACCGGCTGAGTTACTCCAGCACTTTGTGTCTACCTATATCCTGGCTACTGTTCAGGGGCCTGTAAATAACTCCCATTAGGGTATTTTTAGCCTTTCAATTTCTCAGCTCTATCCACAATGACTACATCGTCTGGTCCTATATCATCCTTCGGTAAGGAAAGAATTTCACTCCCAGCCAATAGAGCTACCCCACCCCCTCTGCCCACCTGTCTGTCTTTCCGATAGGACGTATAACCCTGAACATTCAGCTTGTTCAGATTAAACTCCTTCTGCCATTTATCTCTCCATTTCCGCAGCTAATCTACATCCCACTCTATACGCTGACAGCCTTTGTCACAACCCAGCAATCTTGGTGTCATCTGCAAATTTACTAATCAACCCATCTACATTTCCAACCAAGTCATTTATGTAAATATACCTCAAGGATCAGAGGTCCCAGCACAGATCCCCCTGGAATCTGTCACGGACCCCCACCTAAATATTGTCCTTCCTCCACAACCTTCTAACTTCTGTCAGTAATCAGTAAGTATGAAATATGATGAAAGCCCATGATGTGTCAATTGTATTTGGACGATATCACATAAAAAAGTGGGCATGGTGGCGCAGTGGTAGAGTTGCTGCCTTACAGCGAATGCAGCGCCGGACATTCAGGTTCAATCCTGACTACGGGCGCCGTCTGTACGGAGTTTGTACGTTCTCCCCGTGACCTGCGTGGGTTTTCTCCGTGATCTTCGGTTTCCTCCCACACTCCAAAGACGTACAGATATGTAGATTAATTGACTGGGCAAATGTAAAAATTGTCCCTAGTGTGTGTAGGATAGTGTTAATGTGCGGGGATCGTTGGGCGGCGCGGACCCGATGGGCTGAAGGGCCTGTTTCCGCGCTGTATCTCTAAATCTAAAAAAATCTAAAAACCTAAATCTAAAAATCTAAATCTAAAATAAGCCATAATATCCAGCTATCCTTTTGTGTAACTGTTTTTAAAGAAAACAGCTACGAACAACAAAAAGAACAGATTTTCTTAGATTAAAGTGTTTCTTTAAGCCAGAGTTTAAGTGCCAGAAGAGGAGATTGAGAGTTGTTGTATTCTGCAACTTTCATGAATAATTCACTTTTTAATTGTAGAAGGATGTTTGTTTAGTTTAGAGATGCAGCGCGGTAACAGGCACTTCGGCCCACCGAGGTCACGCTGACCAGTGATCCCCGCACACTAACATTATCATACAGGGACAATATACAATTTTTTACCAATGCCAATTAACCTACAAGCCTGTACGTCTTTGGAGTGTGAGAGGAAACCAGAGCACCCGGAGAAAACCCACGCAGGTCACAGACTCCGTACAGACAGCACCCGTGGTCAGGATCGAACTCGGGTCTCTGGTTCTGTAAGGCAGCAACTCTACCACTGCACCACTGTGCCACTCCATCAGAATGCTTTGCAATATATATAGGGATCTAGGTAAAAAGAATATAATCATAATGTGACATTCAATGAACCATGAATTAATTCAAATACAATTCTTTGTCCTGCACTCTCAACAGGCCAGGACAGGTAGGCAACAAGCTCTGATTATATTTCTGTAGAATGTGTCACCCAGTGGCTCTGGGAATGAGCTAATTTGCCTGCATTGGAGACATTCAAATGAAATAGACTTGTCATGTGCAGTCTGCACTTGTACATTGCACCACATATTGATGTTCACTTTTAATTCATTATTTTCAGTGAGATGATGAAACATCTTTAATTTAATTAACCTTTTATAAATCATTTCATCATTTCAGTATTGATTTCATTTTGACTCTTTTCGTTTAGTTACCTAATTATTGCATTACTGTATCCCATAACAAATCACTGAATCCAAAGCTGCATCCAATTTTCTGTATTAAAATTGGAGATTTAATGCGAAACTTCATGCAACTCTCCTTGTATTGCTTTAATTTAAGAAAACTGGGAATGGTGGGACAGAAGTTGGGTTCTTCAACTGTGTTGTGTCACATTCGCCATGATCCCATTGACCACAGCAGCTACTTCACTCTGACTGTGGCAAATGTGGGCAATAGCCAAGCGGTGTTGTGCAGAGATGGACAGCCATTGTCACTTTCCAAGTTGTTCAGCCTAGGACAGTGCGCTGAGGAGCTGCGAAGAGTGAAACAACAAAAAGCCATTATAACTGAGGTAAGTTTCAGTATTTCACGTTTTTAACCTGAAATAGCTAAGGCTTTGAAGCAGGCACCTCTTTGCTAATATCAGACTATGTATATCATAACATTCATATCTAAAATATAAATGGAAAAGGCTGCCAACCCTCAAGCATTTAGGCATCATCTACACCAGATCAGAACTGGCAAAGAAGGAAAGTAGCGCCATCGTTTGCAGATTTTGGAGTTTCATTTACATCTACATTGTTGAATTACATCGTGCTATATAGTACAGTTTTTTGATATCCCTTGGGATTGTGCTACATAGTCTGCAGTCTGCCCTCTGTTAATTCAATCAGTGTTGAAAATGTTGTCACTGCCTTTGGTAACATTATTGCACTCTTGGCTAGCCTATCTCGGTCTACCCTCCATAAATACAACATTACTAATAACTCTGTGCTTATGTAATACATTTGCATCCTATTCTTTGTCCATCATCCCTTTGCTCGTTGACTTTACACAAGCTGTTATTTATGCAAGATCTCGATTTTAAAATTAGCATCCATGTTTTCAAACCTTTCCCTTCGTTTTGCCCTTCTGCCGTTATAATTTCTGCCTGCCTTATAATTATCTGGGAACCCTATCTTCTTGAGAATAGCTAAATTAATTTGCTGCACCATTGCTGCTTTGCCTTTAACAGTCTGCACTCTAACCTCTGGAATGCTCCCCCTAAATCTCTCTGCCTTTCAATTTTCCCTTGTTCCTTTGAAATGCTCCTTAAGACAAACCTCTTTAAGATTCCTGCCCTGATAGCTTTTTGTGTGGCTCAATGCCAATTTTAGATTGGAAACTGTGCTGTGTAGAACTTTGAGATTTTGTGCTTCTTTGAAAATGGAGTACAAATGAAAGCTGATAGTGATGTTTTGCTTTAATAGTGGTAAAACATTTGTAGTTACATATGTATGTATTTTTTCCGTAGGACAATAAAGTGAATGGTGTTACTTCTTGTACACGTCTCTTGGGCTGCACCTACCTCTTCCCGTGGGTCCTCCCCAAACCTCACATCCGCACCGTATCACTCACTGCTCAGGATGAATACCTCATCTTGGGAAACAAGGCACTCTGGGAAAATCTGTCGTATGCTGAGGCAATAGAAGCTGTCAGGACTGTGCCTGATCCTCTAGCTGCAGCTAAAAAACTTTGCACCCTTGCTCAGACCAATGGCTGCCATGACAATATTGGTGCCGTAGTTGTGTACTTGAGTATTGGGGATGACAGCTGTACTTGTGAAATACAGGGAGTTCCATTATCCAGTCCAACTGTATTTGCTCCTCTCAACGTGCCAGTAAAAGATGGTGCACATTTTTCTGCCACCCCATCGTCCAGTAGTGGCATTGCATCTGAATTCAACAGTGAGATGTCTGCTTCTGAAGTGAGCAGTGAAGTGGGGTCTACAGCATCAGATGAGCAGCCGGCCACAAGCCTAGAAGCTGCTGCAATCCTTCGTGCCGAGCGTCGCTGCAGCCTCCATCCAAGTTCTTCCGCCAGTGTTTTCCAGCGACAGCTATCCAGTGCAACATTCTCCAGCAATCATTCGGATAATGGCCTTGATAGCGACGATGACCAACCGGTAGAGGGAGTCTTCTCTAATGGCAGTAAACTGGAAGTTGAGGTCGATATCCACTGTGTCCATTTCCAAGTTCCCGGGAACACCAATGTTTCACAAGTTCATGACGAGGGGTTATTTGTCAGTATGTCCGGGGACGACAGCGCACTGTCTTATTTAAAGGTACAGAAACAAAATGGTGTAAACAGCGAGCCATTTGTAACAATTAGCAAGGAAGGAGGTGATCTAAAAAAGTCTTTGTCTGCAACAAACCTACAGGGTAAGAAATTTTCAAATGGATCTGTGGTCCCTCTTGAAAAAAGCCACAACATTATTGAGGAGGCGACAGAGGCACCAAAGAAAAAATATGGCTATTTTGCAGCACCTGCACAACCAGACCCAGAGGATCAGTTAGTTGTGCCACCAGACCTAGAAGAGGAAGTGAAGGAACAGATGAAACAGCATCAAAATCCTGTTTCAGAAGCTGAATCTGAAAGGGACCCCAGATTTACTCAACAGGAGGTTTATGACACAGCATTGTAAGACAGTATTCCTTCGATGAAACTTCACTGACATTGTCAAAATAAGGGTTAGGACCATATTAGAAATTTATTGTACAAAATATAACAAAATATTTACAATCATCTCTAAATATTATTTAAATTGTACATAAAATAGATAACAAGATGCTTCAGCATATGTCAAAAACAAAATCTATTGTGTATGTTGACTATTGACCTATTGAGATTGTTAATCTTGTGATGGTTTTAGGTTTACATTTTCAATTAAAGCTGCAATATCCTTCTGAACAAGTATTTTAAAGTAGTTTAAAAAAAAACTAGCATTCAATTATTCTTAAGATTATAGAACATAGATCAGTACAGTGCAGGAAGGGGCCCTTCAGCCCACGATGTTAGTGCCAAACATGATGCCTCGCTGAACTGATCTCATTGGCCTGCGCATGTTCCATATGCCTCTATTCCCTGCACTTCAACGTGCCTGTCTAAAAGCCTCTTAAATGCCACTATCATATCTGCCTCCACCACTACCCCTGACAATATGTTCCAAAGCTCCCCATGCATCTCCATTAAACTTTCCCCCTCTCACCTTCTAGCTATGCCCTCTAATTTTGGTCATTTCCACCCTAGGGAAAAAGATTCTGACTCTCCACCCTCCTTGCCTCTTATAATGTTATATACTTCCATCAAGTGTCCCCTCAACCTGTGTAAAATGTTTACAAACATCTGTGTTATCTGTGTAAAATGTTTACAAAATTTTCTCAGTTAAACAAATTGCTTCAAAGTCCATTTTGTTGAAAGAGTGGCAGTATCCTTAACCAGGTAAAGATATTTACAGGCGCCAAAACGGTAGAGTTGTTGCCTTTCAGCGGCAGATATCCACGTTCGATCCTGACTACGGGTGCTGGCTGTATGGAGTTTGTAGGTTCTCCCTGTGACCACGTGGGTTTTCTCCGGTACCTCTGGTTTCCTCCCACATTCCAAAGACGTGCAGGTTTGTAGGTTAATTGGCTTCTGCAAAATTGTCACTAGTGTGTAGGATAGAACTAGTGAATGTATGTTCGCTGGTCAACATGGCCTAAGTGGATCAAAGGGCCGGTTTCCACGCTATATCTCTAAACTGATTTTCCTTAGTTTCAAGTTATTTTGCACTTTTGTGAGAAGGTTATGTTCCTTTATCTCAGATAGACAATTTTCCTTTCATCTAAAATCTGCAGATTTTTAAATCAGTTTTGCAAGAAGCAAAGTGGCCATAACTTGTTCCCGATCCTTTTAGATGTCTGATTGCAGTGCCAGCCAAGGCTGCATGGTTCTCTGTACTGTACGTAGAGTTTGTGCTGCTAAGCACGCTAAGGAACTGACCATCTATCCAGTTTTAACAAGGGCAACCTTTTCAGTCATCCTTGTTTTAAGAAAGATCGGCTTAATGTTTATAAACTTAAATTTTGATACAAAAAAGTGATACTGCAGCTTTAAATTTAAAATACAAACTTTTTCCAGGAATAGTGAAGCAGCAGAGTAAAATGACGACACAAACGTCTGTAGGTGCTGGAAATGGAGCAACAAGCAATCCAGGGGAGAAACTCAGCAGGTCAAGCAGCATATGTAGGGGACAGGAATTGTCAGCATCTCAGGTCGAAACCCCATGGAGGGTTTTGGCTCGACAGGATGCTGTTTTACCTGCTGAATACCTCCAACATATTGTTTGTAGCTTCTGAATAAAATTTGGCTTCAGACTATGTTTTATTTCCATTATAGTGCAATAGATCACCCCAACTTTTACTTATGCTTACAAATTTCCTGGAAAAAAAGTCCTCTGATTAATTTTGGAAACTTGGATATAATTTGCATGTTAAAGAAATTGTGTATTTTTTTCTTAATTATTTGTCAGGGAGTCCGTAGGTCTGCTTATATAGCTTATAGTGTGTAATATAAGGAGAAAGTTGGAGTATTACTATTTTCAAAAAGAAATCCTGGGTTAGAGATTTTGTGGGTTAAAATCATTTTAAACAAATCCACATGATTAAAAATTGAGTCATAGGGACAAATATATTTTGATTATAAACTTTAATATATTTCAAATGCGCTTAAATCTTATTGTCTACAAAGTCAAATTGGGCTGCCAAAAGTTAGATTTTTTTCAGATATGTATTAGAAAAGATATCTTCTGATGTTTTTGTGTAAATATCAATCTGAAAAGTTAACTTTGTTTCACTATCTGTGTTTGTTGCCTGACCTGTCGAATACTTCATTTTTTAATTTCATTTCCAATTTCCACATCAGCACTATTTGCTTTAGGGGTGAAAAGTCTTTGGTTGACTAAGGAAATGCAATAATATTGCTTTGTTTTGTGAAGAACACCTCCTGAGCTGTTAAGCAGGATGTTACCCAGGTTTGTAGGCTTGAGTTATAGGGAGAGATTGGATAAACTGGGAGTTTTTCATTGAAGCGTTGGAAGCTGAAGTCTACAAATTCATGTGCATTCATAAAGTGAACACTCAGTCTTTTTTCCCATCGGAGAGGATTCTAAAACTATAAGGCAAGAGGGAAATTTTGCAGGATATAGAACAGCTACAGAAGTGGGTGGAGGAATCGCAGATTAAGTTTAATCCGGGCAAGTGCAAGGTTTGGGAGATCAAATGGAAAGAGATAATGTACAATTAATGGCATGGCCCTCGTGGAGATCTTGGGGTCTAAGCCCATATCTCCCTAAAAGTGCCAACCCGAGTAGATCGAGTGGTAAAGAAGGCACCTGCCTTCATGGGTTGGAGCATTGAGTGTAAGCGTCAGGATGTCATGATGCAGCTTCATGGGACTTTGGTTAGGCCACACTTGGAATATTGTGTGCAGTTCTGGCCACCCCATTACAGGAAGGATGCAGAGTCTTTGGAAAAGGTGCGGAGGAGGTTTACCAGAATGTTGCTTGGATTAGGGGATATTAGCTGCAGGATGAGGTTGGACCAGCTTGGATTGTTTTCTCTGGAATGCCAGAGATTGTGGGAAGACCTAATAGAAATATCTAAAATTATGAGAGGCAGAAATAGGGTAGACAGTTACAACCTTTTTCCCAGGATGGAAAAACCAAATACCACTGGCCATAGCTTTAAGATGAGAGGAGCAAAGCTTAAAGGAGAAGTGCGGGACAACAACAGAGGGTGTTGAGTGCCGACAACGCACTGCCAGGGTTGGTGATTGAGGCTGATACCATTGTGGCATTTAAGAGGCTTTTGGTTAGGTGTATGGATATGCAGGGAATGGAGGAATATGGATTATGTACAGGTAGATAAGGGATGGTCTTGGCATCATGTTCGGTTTGGACATTGTGGGCCGAAGGGCCTGTTCTAGTGCTGTACAGTTCGATGTCCTATGATCCAAATCCCACTGTTTCCTCTGACAGCCTTCCTCGCAGTTGCAACTCCAATCTGAGAGTCGTCTGCAAACTGGCGCATCTACATTTATGTCCAAGTCGTTTATATATAGTCACAAACAACAGCAGTCCCAGTACAGATCCTTGCCGACCACCGCTGGTCACAGACCTCCAAACAGAATAACCCCACAACCCTTTGTCTTTGGGTAAGCTAGTTCTGAAACCAAATGGCCAATTCATTGTAGATCCAATGCATCTTAATCTACTGGATCAGCCTACCATGAAGAACTGTGCCTTACTAAAATCTAAGGTATTTATTCACAAAATGCTGGAGTAACTCAGCAGGTCAGGCAGCACCTCGGGAGAGAAAGAATGGGTGACGTTTCGGGTCGAGACCCTTCTTCAGACAATCTATGTGCACAACATCCATTGAAATAAATGCAATGATCCGTATCAATCTTTGCCACCTCCTCAAATAACTCATTTATATGACATCACCTGGCGTGGACAAAGACACACTATTGACAAATCCTATCCTAAGAATATATTCTCTCATTGCTTCCCCACCACTAGGGGCTCACCAGCCGATCATCTCCTGGAATATGTTTACTTCCCTTATTTAACAAAGGAATAACATTGGCCAACAAGTGCTGGAGTAACTCAGGTCAGGCAGCATCACTGGAGAGCATGGATCGATGACGTTTCTTCAGGCTGATTGTGGTTGGGATATGAAAGCTAGAAGGTATGGCAGGACAAACCTGGCAAGCGATAGGTGGAAATAGGTGTGGGGGAATAGTTTGAGTGGCAGTTGATTGGACAAAGGCCAGAGATGAAAAGAAAAAAAAGAGAGATAAGGATAGAAGAGGTGCAAATTGTGAAGTCAGAGGAAGGAATTAGGTGGAAGGGTTCAGGGGGAAGGTGAGAGATGGGTGTGAACCTGGATCATGTGTGGGGGGAGTGGACCTAAAATTTGAGAATTCAATGTTTATGCCATTAGATTGTCAGCTGCCCAAGTGGAATATGAGGTGCTGTTCCTCCAGTTTGTGTGTGAAGTTATTCTAGCAATGGATGAGGCCTAGGACAGAAAGGTCAATATGGAATGGGAAGCGGAGCTAAAATGGTGAATGACCGGGAGATCCAGCAGGCCGAGGACAAGGCGCAAATATTTGGTGAAATGGTCGCCAGCTCTACAATAGGTCTCAGCGATGTAACGGAGGCCACAGCGGGAACATCGAATGAAAGAGACGAGATTGGAGGAGGTGCTTATGCACCTCTGACTGCTGGGACCACTGAATGGATGTGAATGAGGAGGTGCAGGGATAGATGTCGCAGGGAAAAGTATGTGGGATGGGGTGGTTTGGGAGGGAAGAGATGTAAATCATGGAATTGATGGAGGAGCAGTCTCTGCGGAAAGGAGTGGGGATACAAGATGTGAGTTGTGGTGAATCACATTGAAGGCAGTGGGAATATCGGATGTGTTAGATGCGGAGGTGGGTGGGGTGAAAGGACCAGGTGAACTCTATCCTTGTTCTACAGGAAGCTGATGAGGGATCCATCAATGACAGCGTGGGATACCGCATTTACTAAAGTGGGAGGACTTCTTGGCTGTCCTAGAATAGAGAACCTCATCTTAGGAGCAGATGGAGCAGAGATGGAGAACTTGAAAGGAAAGGATAGAGTCTTTGCAAGAAGCAGGATGGAGGAGGTATAGTCCATCAGCAGATCCTTGTGTCTCTGAACAATATTGGGATCTCGCCTGTGGTTGTAGAAGATGCAACGATCTTCGTCAAGACTCCTTCAATCCCCTCTCTTGCACCCCCCTGAGTGGCCTTATCATTTCCCTAGTTACTTTCTTGTTTTTAATGTACATATAAAAAACCTTGGGATTTTTTTTAATCTGACTTGGCCAGTGACATTTCATAGTCCTCTAACGGCCCGCTTGCCTTTTCTGCTTGCTTTATATTCCTCAAAGGCCCTGTGTGATTTCATATTCTTAAACCTTACATACACTTCCTTTTGGTTAACCAAATTTAGATTTCTTTAGGTCACAACTTTGATAGAACAAAGTTAATTTCCGTTCCCAGTGTTAATTTATTTCTTTGATGAGGCTGGCAGGAAAATTTCATATGGAAAATTGAGGTTATTAGCAGTTTGGTTAATGTTATAATAAAAAAAAGCAGAGGGCCACAAGTGAATAATTCAAGACCTAGAGATTGGATTTGCTCTATTTTTGGCGCATCTAGGCAGTGATACTAGGTGCCCTTGAGTTGTTGCCTGAGCACACAGGCAGCTGCCTGTTCTGAGGGATATGGGGGTACAGTGTTGTGTATTCCCCCCACCTCCACGCACTGCATTCCTACAGAAAACACAAGGAATATCTTGTAGATACAAGTATACTGTTGTTATACTTAAATGCATAAATGTGCCTCTTAAAAAATTAGGCTACTTAACATTTCATATTTTATCCCAGGCATTTGCTGAATTAATTACTCTCTTTTCTAAACTAAGAAGGGAAATTTGTACTGGATTGCAAACGTTTGATAATTGCCCCCAAAAAATGTTGGAGGTATGTGGTTCGGTAACACCTGACTCTGCCTTGCACTGAAGACATATATTTATAATCTGAAGAAAATTTATGAAAACAATACAAGAAAAATCATTGAATGGCTATGCTTTTACAAGTATCCAATGCTGTTTTAAATTTGCACAATCTGTCTAATTCCATATGTCTATTTATGGCAAATAAAAAGCAGTTGGGCCAAATTAGATTTTCTAACAAAAATATTGGTGCCCTCCCACACAAAATAAAGCAATGTAATAATCCGATTTAGAGATGAGTATGCAGGCAGAAGCATAATTCAAGATCTTGTAAATGCCATCCACTTGATTTTTAATCCAATTGTTTTTTGTCAATTAAGCGTTTTTTCATATTTGAGTACTGAAATCTTTCTTATGTAGGTATTATATTAACTCCCAGCACTGAACAATGAGCAAGAACCATGGCTTGTGCAGGATACTGGACTCTGGCAAGTTTGGAACTTGTATAGAGTTGAAGTGTTTACTTAATGGACGAAACTGACATTATTTAAAATGCACATAATTTTCAATTGTTCAACCCAGTTGTAGGTTTTTTTTCTGTTATCCATTCTCACAGGAATTATAAACTGATGAGAAGGGTATATGCATCTGCAAACATTACAGGAAGCTTCCCACATTCAATGGGCTTATACAGAGAGAGGTTCTTTTGGTAGCTGATTGTCTGCGTTGTGAAGTGTTATTCATTACCATGGACAATGAGAGCATCAGATATTCCAAAGCTTTCCCATTGTAATATGGCGATAGAAGCAAAACACTTTGCACTGGTTTATAAAACAAAGTGAACAGTGGTCAGTTTTGTTTAAGTGTAATGTGACAGCATATTCCAAAACTCACTGTAAATACAAAGTGCACAAAATATAATGAGATTTATAATTTTTTTATGCAGCAAATCTTAATGTATCTAAAAGTAATTTGTACATTTTGTAGCATATTCAGATGACAGAATATGCCCATATAAATTATATATTGAGTATTGATTTATAAGGTACAGTATTTGATAGTATCTAATTCAACAATGCAGGAAGATGTTATGTGTTATGTTTGTCATTCGTCATTTTGAAATAGGCATTTATTTTTTGTATTGAATTGCAGAATGGTACAAAAGCACTGGAATTTAAGTACTAATTTTAAAATGTGTTATTTTGTCCTTCAAACAGCTGTTAGGTCTGCAGAAAGTATTTCATTTTGAAGCTTTGTTCAGTGGTATTTGCTCCAAAGGCAATTATTTTATGCAGTTCTTTCCTACATACTTTTGATCTTTGTTCCTTCATGATGATTTTGTCAGAACTTGCTAGATATTCCTCCTCTCCAGTTAATGTAAAATTGCTGTTCCTTTTGTTAATCAGGTTTTTGGTTCCATTTGTCCCTGGGTTAGGAACAGAAAATACTTTCAGAATATTATGCATGTTTAAATCGAGTGGAAATATGCAAAATGTAAGGATTAGCTTCACAGGAAAGGATCAAGGATTAAAAACAGCCTCTGACCTTCCCTTCATTTCACAGCGAGTAATAAAATATACACTTTTCTGCTTGATCATCACTAACTATGAAAGGAAAAACATAACTCCTAGGAGTGGTGAGATTTATTGTGATTTAGTCACTCAAATTTACTAATCTTCTCTGAGAGAAAATAGCCAATTCAAAAACCTTTACTGTGAACAGGGCAGCATTTTGCTCAAGTGTTAAAATATTTTCATTTTAATAGTCCTTTTTGTTGATTTGTAAGCTGCTAATTTTGAACAAATAGAACAAAATTAGCAGTACCTTTGAGTCTGTTTCCAGTTAAAGCAATCAGGTTGGGTAAGATTTTGTTTTCCATATACAAGGGAGATTTCTTAAGATTATTCCTGATGAGATTACATTTAGTCTTTGGGCAATATTTTATAGATATCCCAAAGCGAAACCATGCTTAAATATATACCTTTAAGTGATATTGTTGGTAACCTGAGATTTTAATGACATTTTAATGTTGATTACATTTGCTGATTCTTATCTAATTCAACGGGAATAGTGTTGTATTGAAAATGAATGGATAGAATTGTTGCTGGTTCCAAAGTGGACATGCAATTTGGTCAGACGGACAATTGTGCTGCTAATAGCTAAATAAATGTTCGTGGACCAAAGTTGTCGAGGAGACTATTCCATCACACAGCACATCAACAATCCAGACAATTAGCATTCTCTAAAATAATTATTTGATGAAGTCCTTGTTCAAAGCAACTTGTTGAAAATATCCAGTTGCTTCATGTGTTTAAGTATCTTCTCAAGGCTGAATATCTCCATATCAGGCTGTGGCAATAGTACCTATTTACTAGAATGGCATGCAATTTCCATTTCTTAAAATAAAGTTTCACCCAGTCATGCTGAAAATGTGTGTAAAGCAAAAGTATTGCTTGAAGGACCCTACAAAAAGGTAATATACTTTAAATTACTTTAACTCTATGAAAATTATTTGGTTTCTGAATTTTTAGCACTTGTGGATATTTTACTACAATTTGAATTCCAGTTTTTAAAGTTAAGCCTTTAAACACATTTTCAGTAAGACATCTGAAAGTGGGAAGCTTAAGGCCACTTGTATTCTTCCAATTTGTTATGACCAGGTGGGTCTAGTGTAGCTGGGACATGTTGGCCAGTGTGGGCAGGTTGGGTGAAAGAGCCTGTTCCCACGCTATATCACTCTATTCTACTCTATTCAAGTGTAGTGAAGCAAATTTTGTAGATTATTGCTTTGCAATTATCATATCATATCATATATATACAGCCGGAAACAGGCCTTTTCGGCCCTCCAAGTCCGTGCCGCCCAGTGATCCCCGCACATTAACACTATCCTACACCCACTAGGGACAATTTTAAAAAAAACATTTTACCCAGCCAATTAACCTACATACCTGTACGTCTTTGGAGTGTGGGAGGAAACCGAAGATCTCGGAGAAAACTCCTTACAGTGCAGCACCCGTAGTCAGGATCGAACCTGAGTCTCCGGTGCTGCATTCGCTGTAAAGCAGCAACTCTACCGCTACGCTACCGTGCCCCCCCAAAAATTATATTGGTGAAGCTTAGATTGCAGTAAACAGATGTTAATTTAGTTTCCATTTATTAAAATTATTTCACTTTTATCACTTGCCACCAGCCCACTCTCCTGATTTTGCTGCACCAATATGGGATTTTTTTTTAATCAATTGGTATACTTCACTGTGCGAGCTTTGTGGTGGCAAGATAATTAGTAATGTATATTAAATGCAAGTCATAATCACTATTATTTGACATTGGTGGTCATGAGTCTGTTGAATTTTTGAGCAGCCAGTTCAATGTATCTGGCTTGAGTGCCTTTGGATTAAGTCAGTGATATCAAGTATAATACAGCTAACTTTCGTATAAAGTATGTAATTTCTTTATAAAACAATAGGAACATGGATACATTTGGAAGAGTGTTCAGTCACGTAATGTTTCTTGTAAGTGGTTTGCACTATGATGAGGATTACCTCAAAATTCACAAGTTTATGGCACGTCAGATTGCTGCAGCTCTCTTATTTTGATACTTCTCAACATCGGTTTCACTTTGATTGGAATAGAGAGTTGTAAATTGACTTTCCAAGCCATCATTTCTTTATCAATAAAATAGCAAAGCATGTTTATCAATCAGATTTTAAAACAATCTAATGTGCAAGAAATGTTTTGATTACACTTTGTACCAACTTACCACTTTTCTGTTTCAGTATTTAAAGCATCTTTTCAGTAGTGCCATGTGCTTTGTTGTGTTATTTCCATCACCAACTCCATGTATTCAACATCTGCTTCCATTGGAAAGACAAATGAGCAGAATTCTCTGCTGTCCAACCTATTGTGGATGGATTATTTTTGAATTATTAAGGAATATAAACATTAAGGTTGAAATTGCTCCAGAATTTGACTTATTTAAGCAACTACATAATATATATAAATTCTAATATTGTTTTGCAAATGATTTGATACGGGACTGCCAAATTGTTTACTTTTTCCTCAGTTTAACGATACTAACTTTTACCACTAATGTGCCTTAATATGCTGCTGTAGTCATTGTCATAAAAGATTTGTGGTCTGTTATTAATTGGTGGGTATAATGGCGATTTTAAAACATTAATAGTTCAGAAAAAATGACTTCTTTGTACTCTGCTTAAATATAGAAAAGTATGTTGTTTTATAAAGATGTAATGGGACAAGAAGATACCCAAACACAAAGAGAATTCAGGAGAAGGGTCTCGACCCGAAACGTCACCCATTCTCTCCCGAGATGCTGCCTGACCTGCTGAGTTACTCCAGCATTTTGTGAATAAAGAGAATTCAGGAGAAGTGGCTTAAGGTTTGGCCAATTAGGTGAATTTTGAGCAGGACTATAATAAAGGAGGTGGGGTTTAGGAAGATTATTCAGGATGAAGTTTGGATGATTAAAGTCTCGGCTGCTATAATTGGGAAAAGGTAAGAAATTGGTACGTGGAGACTTAAGGGAGGATAAAAAAAGGTGTGATGACCATGATCCCATTTATCGGATGCGACCTATGGTTGAAATGGGGTCATTTCAGTGTTATGGGAGAAATATTCAAATAGAGTTGTGAGAAAGATGGACATATATTTGGGAGATGACGAGTGACAGTTTACAGAGAAAGAGATGGAAGGATGATTTTTATAAAGAGGATTGACACAAAGGTTTTGACAGATTGGAGCAGTAACTTGAAAGAAGGAAATATTTATTATATACAAAATTAAATTCAAAAAGACCATTTGAATTCTTGTTGGGGAATGGAGACGTGGCTGCAGGTGAGGCTCATGATCAGGATGCTTATGGAAAGAAGGCAAAGAACTAAAGATAGATGACTTTTGTGGGCATGGTTTGGGCTGGGCCAGACCAACTGAGCCAGCTGAATGTGTAAGAAGGAACTGCAGATGCTGATTTAAACCGAAGATAGACAGAAAAAGCTGGAGTAACTCAGCAGGTCAGGCAGCATCTCTGGAGAGAAGGAATGGGTGATGTTTCGGGTCGAGACCCTTCTTGAATTTCATTTTATGTGTACAATAACCATTTCCCTCTTTAAAGTTACTGCTCCAATCTTTCAATCCTCTTCATAAAAATCAGCTGAATGTTGTTGTTTTCAATCTGAGTTGTTAAGAATTTGAGATACTTGTGTGGTAAAGGTGATAGTGAAAACTGCAGATCAGTGGATTAAGGAAACAGTTAGTACCAGAAGGGAGAACAGATCTTTCATTTTATGTTCAATGTAAACCCAACTGAAAGTAGAAACAATTAAACCAATTAATCTACAGTTATAGAAACATTCAACATACAACTTTTGAAATTATGGTACGAGTTGAGTGTTTGCTTAAGAGAAAGCAATGACTAAACTACAGAAAATGTAAAAATATCAACATACATAATGCAAGCAACAAAATTTGGATTTCATAGCGTTTAAGTATATATTACAATATTTAATTTTTATCCTTAAAGATCAATCCTGAATAGATACTTTCTTGGTTCCATGGGTTAAGTTTGTATTTTTAAGTTGTGAAGTTCTTGCATTCTAATGTGGATGGCTAAATAATGTAATATATATTTAAATATTAGAGATTGGATGAAATATGTCATTTACACTGTTTCAGGTTTATTGCTGTCCTGCACTGAGCAGAATGAGTTGACCAGCTACTCGTTTAATCATCAGTTCATTGTCTCAGATTCCTATATGTATATCCGTTATCCTTTTTTGTTCCAATGTGGGTAGAGATTTTATTTTCTGCATTGTTTGTATTTATTTGCATACTCGTCCTTGTATCAGATAAGTTTTGAGAAATGTTCTTTCATGGGAGATTTCTTTTAAATATATTCTTTGCTTTCTGTACGTTACACCTTGATATGGCTATTATCCTGGAAATGTACACAGGGGGATGCATTTAATGCTACTGTGACTTGTAATTTATGTCGTTTTAATTCGTACAGTGGTCATTTTGCACATGGTTCAATCAGGACTGAAATATATAAAATATCTTAATGTATATGTATTTTAGCATGCAGAATTGTGTATAAAAAGTAATCATGAAATCCTGTTTTGTTATTAGCATACTTGTTTCTCTGCACCTCACTGTACAGGTCTGAAGCACTTTGGAGAACTGAGGATAGAGTTTACTTGGATCATTAGTTCCCTTAGATACCAGAGGATGTTTCTTAAAGATGCTGCTATAGATTCTGGAGGATTCATCTGTATTTTTGATTATTTGTTCAGCCAAAGTAGCAATAAAGATTTATACTGCATAAAATATATGGCTATGAAATTTTATTCGCAGTTACATTTATAATACATGCCAAGAGTTGTACAGCTTTCGCTGAGGAACCATCAGTTATTAAATCATACTAATTTTTCCAATCTCTGGTCAAAAACTGGAAGCAAAAAATGGCCTCACCTAGCTACACCTAGTAAAACATAATCTGGGCTGGGGGGTGTTGTTAACTACCAGAAAAAAACAGCTTATTTATTCACAAAATGCTGGAGTAACTCAGCAGGTCAGGCAGCATCTCAGGAGAGAAGGAATGGGTGATGTTTCAGGTCTCGAGCATTATGAGTTACTCCAGCATTTTGTGAATAAATACCTTCAATTTGTACCAGCATCTGCAGTTATTTTCTTACACTGAAAAAACAGCTTGATAGTATCACAACTGACCATGCTGTTTGAGTCATGAAGGATGTAGCTGGCAGTTTGGTCTCAGGCAGATGGTGTGAGAACCAACACAACACTAAGAAACAGAATGCAGAGGCATTGAGGGGCTGGAATTCGGGAGCAGAATGTGGGAAAGATAAACAGATCAAATAGCATCTGCAGAAAGAGAAAGGTGAGTTGCATCCTGTTAAATGAGATACAAAGCTGTAATGCCGGACTAAACATCAAAATCAGTTTTCCAAAGAGCTAGGCATTACTAATACATCCTGGGCAATGAAAGCATTAATAGAAAGAGGCAGCTGTAGGAATATCCATACGGCCAACAACGCATTACATCATTTTGTTGATTCGGCTGCAATAACTCAGATTGGATTTGTCCTGCTTTTTGTGAACAGGAAATATCTAAGCAATTTTACACATTGCCAGACACAAGTATTGCAACCATCTCGGAAGAACTTGATTAGAGTTGCCGCTCATTTAAATAATAGGTTTTCAGAACTACTTCCTGGACATTGATGGGTCTCAGCATTTGCTGAATCTAGTGCATTCACTGATAGCACAAGGAGTGACTTGCTGCTGCAATGATGGACCTCTGGAGAAGGAGAATATGGATCACTCACGTGACACTTCAGGGTGAATGTAGTAGTGAATGCTTCAGCTTTTAGCAGCCCCTGCTGGCTCTTTAACCACCATTCACAACTAGATATGAATATGCAGGAAATGGACGATGTACAGGCTGATAAAAGTTGGTCTTGGCATTGTGTTTGGCACAGACAATAGACAATAGGTGCAGGAGTAGGCCATTCAGCCCTTCGAGCCAGCACCGCCATTCAATGCGATCATGGCTGATCACTCTCAATCAGTACCCCGTTCCTGCCTTCTCCCCATACCCCCTCACTCCGCTATCCTTAAGAGCTCTATCCAGCTCTCTCTTGAAAGCATCCAATGAACTGGCCTCCACTGCCTTCTGAGGCAGAGAATTCCACACCTTCACCACTCTCTGACTGAAAAAGTTCTTCCTCATCTCCGTTCTAAATGGCCTACCCCTTATTCTTAAACTGTGGCCCCTTGTTCTGGACTCCCCCAACATTGGGAACATGTTTCCTGCCTCTAATGTGTCCAATCCCCTAATTATCTTATATGTTTCAATAAGATCCCCCCTCATCCTTCTAAATTCCAGTGTTTGTGGGCTAGATTCCATGTCCCTGTGCTGTTCTAATTCAACATTGCAAGTTGTGGGGTACTGTGCATGTTGTTTTTGCTATTTAATATACATGTAGTCCTGTACAGCTTCACCAGTTTGGAAACTCAAAACCGGGCTTGTATAAAGCCCGCTGCTCTGTCAACAGCAGGAGCAGAAATAGATACCATCAGACTGGAACCTGGTGGCCTGGTATCTCCCTCATTCCCTGAGCACTATCAAACCATGCGAAGAGCCCTGACTACAATGGATCATGCCTGTGGCAACTCGAGATAGACCTGAGGTAAATAATCAGTCACGATCTTATTAAATTGTAAGATGTGCAAAGAGTCTGAAGAGTTCCAACCAGAAATGTAACCCATCCTTTTTCTCCAGAGATGCTGGCTGACCCCCTAAGTTAATCCAGCACTTTGTGTCTACCTTTGGTTTAAACCAGCATCTGCAGTTCTGTCTGACACACACTGGCTGACCCCCTGAGTTACTCCAGCACTTTGTGTCTACCTTTGGTTTAAACCAGCATCTGCAGTTCTGTCTGACACACACTGGCTGAGCCCCTGAGTTACTCCAGCACTTTGTGTCTATCAAGGGGGCTAATTGCTCACTCCTGTTTCTGGACATTGTCTAATGAACATTCACTCCATATATTCACTCCACCTTCGAAAGATTTGCAATAAAAACATTTCCTTTAAAATATGACGTTGCTTATTGTTTGTTATGGTTCTCACTTAGAAGTGGCTTTTTTAAAATAATTGAATTTTAATGAATTGACTCGATGATCAATAGGTTTGATAAGGTACACATTGTTTTGTTTGCTTATCAACTCTAGTACAAAGCTTCCAGACACATTTAGCAACACTTGTTATTGGTTTAAAAAATCCTATCTCAAAAAGATTCAAATTACTTTTTCCTATTTGAAAATGTAAGCATCAGTCATTTACAATAATTTAACAGAATCATGCTGTTTTTGTAGTAATCACAATCAGTAATTTATAATAAAACCTTTGATGTAGCACACATTACACACATTTTATTATACAATTAATTGCAGTTTCACACTACATCCTCATTACGCCACTACCAGTTTTGACATTGCACTTCATATATTGATAATAGAAAGGGCCAAAAAACATGCAATTAAAGAATCAAACTGTAAAAAATTGTTATCATTGCATTTTAAATTGTAAAAACTGCACTCCATATTTCCTACAATAAAATGTGAACATTTGGTTAATGTATTTAAGGAGTTGTAAAGACAATTTGGAGTGCCCCTGAGATTGCCGAAGATGCAATTAAAGAACACAAAATGATGTTTGCTCATTATTATTTTTGCTGTGTTTATCTTTTGCTCCATTATGTGTTAAGACTGGTTAATACTGATTCCATGATCCTCTAGCAAAGCAGCTACATATTTATCTTGAAGCATTCATGGTGAATGTTTGCAGTTTTTGCACTTTCAACATGGTAGAGTGAAATATTAGAGAGTGTCACAGCTGGGTGTAGTATTAAAGAGTGAGTTGCCCATGGAATGTCTCAAAACATAAAGCTTGATTACATAGAACATAGAACAGTACAGCAAAGAAGCAGGGCCTTCAGTCCACGATGCCTGTGCTGAACATGATGCCAAGACCAACTCTTATCTGCCTGCACATAATCCATATCCCTCCATTCCCTGCATATCCATGTACCCTATCTAAAAGCCTGTTAATGCCACAATTATATCTGCCTCCATCACCACACCCAGCAACGTGTTCCAGGGACTCCACACCCTGTGTGTAAAAAAGACTTTCCCTGCACATCTCTTGTAAACTTTGCCCCTTTCACTGAAAGCTTTGCTCTCTAATATTTGATATTTCAATTCTAGGTTCTGACTGTCTACCCTATAATATGCTTCTATCAGGTATATGCTTCCTCAACCTCTGCTGATCCAGAGAAAACAATTCAAATCTGTCCAATTTCTCCCTGCGGCTAATGCCCCCAAATCCAGCCATCATGCTAATAAACCCTCGCCAAAGTTTCATTGTTCCTGTAATGAGGGCAACCAGAACCACAGGCAACACTGTTCCTGTTCCCCCTCCCTCGCCTGTATCGAGGGATCCCAGCTGACCTTCCAGGTGAGACAGAGGTTCACGTGCACCTCCTCCAACCTCATCTACTGCATCCAGTGCTCCCGACGTGGCCTCCTGTACATTGGCGAGACCGAGCAGCAACCATTTTGCTGAGCCCTTGTGCTCAGTCCACCAAGGCTAGAGCACATCTGGATCTCCCGGTTGCAAACCATTTTGACTCCCTTGCCATTCCCACATTGACCTTTCTGTCCTGGGCCTCCTCCGTTGCCAGAGTAAGTCCCAACTCTGAGTGAGAACAGTTCCTCATGTTCTGCTTGGGTAGCTTACACCCCAATGATATGAACGTTAAATTCTCCAATTTTAGATAACCTCCCACTAACCATCACCCAAAGAGTGAGTTGCCCATGGAATGTCTCAAAACATTATCAAGCTTGATTACATAGACCTCACTAACCTCACGACCACCCTTCCCACTCCTGTGCCCCATCTATTTTATTCTACTGACCCCCGCACCCCCCATCTCCGCACCCCCCGCCACTTTCCTCCCTCTGCCTTTCTTTAAGCCTGTCTCACACCTTCCGTATTTTCTTATCTCTGGCCTTTGTTCCAACCATCTACTTATCAAAATTCCCCCCTCTCACCTATCCTAACCTATGTCAACCTATCACCTGCCATGCTTTGTCTTCTCCCCGTTGCTAGCTTTCTTTCCTCCCCTCCTCCCCCACAATCAGTCTAAAGAAGGGTCTCGACCCAAAATGTCACCTGTCCATTTTCTCCATGGATGCTGCTTGACCCGCTGAGTTACTTTGTGTCCTTTTGTGCAATACTCCAAACGCGGCCTAACCAAAATCCTAAGCAACTGCATCATGACTTCCTGATTGAGTCTTCTACTCAATGCCTTAAGCAATCAAGGCAAGCACGCCATATGCCTTCCTTTCCACTCCATCTACTGGTGTTGCCACTTTCAGTGAGGTATGGTCCTGGACTCCTAGATCCTGCTGTACATCAAAGCTGTTCAGAGTCATCCCATTAGTTGTATATTTTGCCCTTACATGCAATGTCATAAAGTTCAACACATGTTTTTCAGATTAAACTCCATCTGCCATTTCTCCACGCATTATGTAGCTGATCCAGATACCGCTTTGATAACCTTCCTCACAGTCCATGACCACGGCAACCCTGGTGTCATGTGCAAACTTACTAACCAACCCATCTACAATACGGGTCAGTTTTATATATTTATCAAGTGTGTGGATTTATAGTCTGAAGGCAAATGTTCTGCTGCAACTGAGGTTAGGTTTGGGAATTGTGGTCGTAGAGGTCAGAATTGGGAATAAACTAGTGGAAAACTTTGAAATTGTGTACGAATGTCATTGTTGCATTTTGGTGCATATGACAAATAAACACACTTGAATCCCTTTCTTTTTAATGTTAAACCCCCCCCTTGCATATTCATATTCTCCACGCTGATCTCACTGACCTCTACGCCCTTCCCCTTGGTGAAAACAGATACAAGTGAGTCGTTTAGTACCTTGCCCACAACCCCAGACTCCATGCACAAATTCCCTCCTTTATCCTTCTGCGATCCTACCTTCTCCCTGATTATCCCCGTGTTTAATGTAGGTATAAAAAGCATTGGGAATTTCCTTAATCCAACTCCATTTCTTTAATCCATTTTGTGGCTCCTTATGGCCCTTTTAATTGGCACTGGTTCAGAAAGTGTAGCAGAGATAGAACGTCCCTGTTGACAGTGGAGCAGAGGGAGATGAATACAAGGGAAGCAGAACCTGAGCAGGTTTCAGAGATAACAGCAGCTCTTCATAAGGTCAGAAGTGAAAGGGGCAGAATTAGGCCATTTGGCCCATCAAATCTACTCCGTCATTCAATCATAGCTGGTCTATCCCTATCTTAACCCCATTCTCCTGCCTTCTCCCCATAAACCCCTAACCCCTGTACTAATCAAGAATCTATCCTTAAAAATCTGCTTTAAAAATATCCATTGACTTTGCCTCCACAGCCTTATGTGGGCAATTAATTTCACAGATGCACCACCCTCTGACTAAAGAAACTCCAGCGAATACAGGCCCAGTGTCGTCAAACGCTCATGATTTTAATAATGTTGGGAGGGTCTTATTGAAGGGGGCAGTGCAGTACAGATACATGAAGGTGATTTGGTGATTGATAACATAAAAAACTTTGAGCTAGCAACAAAGATGGATAGAAAGTTTCACACGGTTGGTTGATTGAAGGAATTCATTGTGATGTTTACAATGGTTGCATTTTGAGGGATGTTTTTGGTCACCCAATAGCTGATCTGACAAAATAATTAACCTTTGAATTTAAAAAAAGCATTCATCATTAGAATACCAATTGGAATTGAAACAAAACCCTGGGCGGAAGGAACATTAATGCTGTAAATAGGCTTTGAACTGACACGTTTTCTTTTTTTTCATTGAATTTCCTTCATCAGCAGTAAAACTTACTGATTAAATCTACAACCTGGTTCAAGTTTTCTCTCAGTACAAAATTATCCTCTTTATCCAGCTGGGATTATTCTATTTTGATTTGGAATCAAATGTTTGTGAATCTGTGGAATTCTCTGCCTCAGAAAGCAGTGGAGGCCGATTCTCTGGATGCTTTCAAGAGAGAGTTGGAGAGAGTTCTTAAAGATGGCAGAGCCAGGGGGTATGGGGAGAAGGCAGGAACGGGGTACTGATTGTGGATGATCAGCCATGATCACAGTGAATGGCGGTGCTGGCTCGAAGGGCCGAATGGCTCCTTATCTATTGTCTATTGTTTGTGTTCTGTATGCCACTGCATATTATCATATATCATATCATATATATACAGCGCGGAAACAGGCCTTTTCGGCCCACCAAGTCCGCGCCGCCCAGCGATCCCCGCACATTAACACTACCCTACACACTAGGGACAATTTTTTACATTTACCCAGTCAAATTAACCTACATACCTGCTGCACCTTACGATGGAATTAATACGTAATATTATTTTAAGAATGTGGGGTGTTTTTGTTTTTGTTTCGTTGTCGCAGTGTTTGGCATAATCTTGCAGCCAGTATGGCACTGACACAATAACATATGATGAGGATAATGGCAAAGCAGGCTGCTGCAGCATCAGATCCTGACAGGTCACAATTCATCCAGTTCAGACCATACCGTGCATAAAGAAGCTCCCTCCTCTCGCAAATGTCGGTGCCATTAATCTGGAGGACAAAATACAAGTAAGCACCAACTGCTGCTGCATAACCCAGAGAAGCCAGTATATTGAATATTACTTCAAAGATCAACCACTTCAAGGACATATAATGCAGATTCTGAGCGCCTTTAATCATGATGGCCAGGGTGACGGCAAACATGGCGATGGTCACTCCGATGCCAGCGTAGAGTTCAGGAGCTCGCATAAGGATAAACTCTCGATCAAGTTTCTGTACTTCCTTCAGTTGCTCCCCTTCAAGTGGAGAATAATTGCTGTTGATGCTGAAGAAGCTTGTGGCCAGTCCACCATTGCTGCTGTACCCCGAGAGAACGACATTAGAGGCCACCACACACACCAACACCAGCAGATTCAACACTGCCTCCAGCATCTGTACAATACCTGGCAAACAAGCAATGAATTTAAGTGCATTTCAACTTTTGAAGTCCCATCTTCCTTCATCCTAGTTGCTTTACGTGTAACAATTAAAACAGAATAAATGTCTCTTTATTATACTTTTGGCTAAATGACCTTGTAATTGAGAATTTCTCATCTGAAATAGATTGATTGCCAAGTCTCAGTGGGTTATGGTAATTAAACTGAACCCATGAACGGATTACATTAAAAAAACACAGACAGCTTCTCTTCACGACCGACAAGCGAGAGAGCAGCATCAAGTGGACAACTTATCTATCTCTCACTTTGTAAAATGATCTCTCACTGTGGTGCAGCAGTTAGTGCTGCTGTTCACAGCGACAGACACCTGGGTTCGATCCTCTATAAAATGCCCATAATGTGCAGAGAATGATGCAAAAGTGGGAAAACAGAGGGTTATTGGGTGATTGATGGTCGGTGTGGACTCAGTGCCCGAATGGAGTATTTCCATGCTGTATCAATCAATCAATCAAACAATATTTTTATTTATGTGGTTTCCTGAATAAAGAAATTCTTCCTCGTCTCCTTTCTAAAAGTACCCCTTTTCATTCTGAGACTATGCTCTCTTGTCCTAGTCACTCCCACCAGTGGAAACATCCACCCCACATCCACTCTACCCAGACCTTTACTGTTTGGTAAGTTTCAATGAGGTCCCCCCTCATCCTTCTAATCTACAGCGAGGACAGGTCCAGTGCCGACAAACACTCTTCACATGTTAACCCAATCATCCCCGGTTTCATTCTCGTAAACCTCCTCTGGACCCTCTCCAACGCCAGCACATCCCATCAGTGTCTCATGAATCTGATTGAGTTTTTTGAAGCAGCAACCAAAATGTTTGATAAGGACAGTGTCATAGATGTTGTCTACATGGATTTCAGCAAAGCACCTGATACGATTCCGCAGAGTTGGCTGCTGTGGAAAGTTAGATCGCTGGGAATCAGGGAGTGGTAGCTGATGATAGAAAACTGGCTTCATGGAAGGAGGCAGAGGTGATGGTGGGAGGCTGCTTTGGGACTGGAGACCTGTGACTAGTGGTGTGCCTCAGGGATCGGTGTTTATGGTTTACACCGATCAGCCAAAACATTATGACCACCTGCCTAATATGCTGTTGGTCCTCCATGTGCAGCCCCATACGCAGCAGGGTGCGATGCACTGTGTATTGTGACACATTCCTCCCGTCACCACCATTAACATTTTCTGTGCCTTGTGCCACAGTAAACTTTCTGTCGGTTCGGTCCAGACGGGATAGGCTTCGTTTCCCTCGCGCATCGATGAGCCTTGGGCGCCCAACACCCTGTCGCCAGTTTGTGGTTTGTCCCTCCTCGGACCACTGTCGGTCAGTACTCACCACTGCTGACCGGGAGCACCCCACAAGCCTTGCCGTTTCAGAGATGCTCTGACCCAGTCGTCTGGCCATAACAATTTGTCCCTTGTCAAAGTCGCTCAGGTCTTTACTCCTGCCCATTTCTCCTGCATCCAACACATCAACTTCAAGAACTGACTGTTCACTCGCTGCCTAATATATCCCACCCCTTGACAGGTGCCATTGTAACAAGATAATCAATGTTATTCCCTTCGCCTGTCAGTGGTCATAATGTTTTGGCTGATTGGTGTATATCAATGATTTGGATAAGAATGTATAAGGTATGATCAGTCAGTTTGCAGATCACACTAAAGTGGGTGGTATCGTAGATAGCAAAGATGTTTATTAATAATTACAGCGGGATCTTGATCAGTTGGGCAAGTGGGCTGAGGAATGGTAATGGAGTTTGATACTGATAAGTGTGGTGTTGTATTTTGGGAAGTCTAGCCAGGGCAGGATCGTCAGTGAATCACAGGGTCTGGGGAGTGTTGGAGAGCAGAGGGATTATGTTTTGTTTGCATTTAGTAGCTCTTCCTGGATCCCATGCGATCTAACCTTGCACACAGCAACATACTACACAGAACCTTATCAAAGGTCTTGTTGAAGTCCACATGAACAACATGTATGTCCTTGCCTCATCAACCCATTTGGTTACTTCTCCAATAAACTCAATGAAATTCGTAGGGGATGATATCCCACACACAAAAACCATGCAGAATATCTGGAAGCACCACTGTCTATCCAAATGCATATATATATATATATATATATATATTATATATATATATTCTCCCTCAGAATCCTCTCCAGTAACTTACCTACCACAGGCCCACTGGTCTATAGTTCTCATGCTTTTCCTTGCAGCCTTTCTTAAACAGAGGCACAACCTTAGTTACCTTCAAGGCACCCTGCACCTCACCTATGTCTAATGGTGGCGCAGCGGTAGAGTTGCTGCCTTACAGCAAATGCAGCGCCGGAGAACCGGGTTCCATCCTGACTATGGGTGCTGTCTGTACGGAGTTTGTACCTTCTCCCCGTGATCTGCATGGGTTTTCTCCGAGATATTCGGTTTCCTTCCACACTCCAAAAACGTACAGGTTTGTAGGTTAATTGGCTTGGTAAATGTAAAAATTGTCTCTAATGGGTATCGGATAGTATTGATCTGTGGGGATCGCTGGTCGGCGCGGACCCGGTGGGCCGAAGGGCCTGTTTCCGCGCTGTATCTCTAAACTAAACTAAACTAAACTAATGATGATTCACAGATCTCCACTTGGGCTCTCAAAGCTTCTTCTCTAGCTCTCCACAGTACTCGGATATATCTCACTGTTGCTAACCTTCTTCCCTTAATGTACATAAAATGTCTTGCTGGGATGAGGCTCCATCTGCCATTTTTCCACCCGTTTCTGTAGCTGATCATTATCCTGCTGTTTTCTTTGATAACCTTCTTCACTCCCACAACTACATCCATTTTGTCACCTGCCCGCATTTGGCCCATATACTCAGTATCCTCTGTGTGAAAAGGTTGCCCCTCAGGTTCCTTTAAAATCGTTCCCCTCTCAATTTAAACCCATGACCTCTGGTTCTCGATCCCCATACTTTGGGTAAAAGACTGAAAATCTACTATCTATTCCCCTCATGATCTTATACATGAGATCACTTCACATCCTCCTATGCTCCAAGGAATAAAGTCCTAACCTGCCCAACCTCTCCCTGTAGCTCACACACTCATGGTACGTTTCTCATAAACCCTCTACGCACTCATTCCAGTTTAACAACATCTTTCCAACAGCAGGGTGATCAAAACTGAACACAAAACTTCAAATGGGGCATCACCAATGTCTGACACAATGTCTAGCCCAACTTCCATATTCAATATCCTGACTGATGACGGCCAATGTGCCAAAAGCCTTCTTGACCACCCTATCTACCTCTGATCCCACTTTCAATTAACCATGTACCTGCACCCTTGGATCCCCCTGCTCCACAACACTCCCCAGAGCCCTGACATTCACTGTGTAGGGTGTGCCACGATTTGATTTCCAAAAATGCAACACCAACCACTTATCTGCATTAAATTTCATTAACCATTCCTCAGCCCACTTTCTCAACTGATCATGATTCTGCTATAATTGTTGATAGCCATCTTTACTATTTACAATACCACCCACCTCAGTATCATCAACTAACTTATTAATCATGCCTTGTATATTTGTCATCCAAATTGTTGATATCAACCACAAAAAGCAACGGCCCCAACACCAATCCCTGAGACACACCACGAGTCAGAGAAACACCGAAAATAGGTGCAGGAGGAGGCCGTTTGGCCCTTCGAGCCAGCACCGCCATTCATTGTGATCATGGCTGATCATCCACAATCAGTAACCCGTGCCTGCCTTCTCCCCATATCCCTTGATTCCACTAGCCCCAAGAGCTCTATCTAACACTTTTAAGTAGAGGTTTGTAGATATGAGATTGTGGGGATTACAGAGGCGTGGCTGCAGGAGGATCGGGCCTGGGAACTTAATATTCAGGGTTATACATCCTATAGAAAGGACAGGCAGGTGGGCAGAGTAGGTGGGGTAGCTCTGCTGGTGAGGGATGTATTCAGTCCCTTGCAAGGGAAGACATAGGGACTGACGAGGTAGAGTCACTGTGGATAGAGTTGAGGAATTGTAAAGGTAATAGACAATAGACAATAGGTGCAGGAGTAGACCATTCGGCCCTTCGAGCCAGCACCACCATTCAATGTGATCATGGCTGATCATTCTCAATCAGTACCCCGTTCCTGCCTTCTCCCCATACCCCCTGACTCTGCTATCCTTAAGAGCTCTATCTAGTTCTCTCTTGAATGCAAGAAGACACTAATTTGTGTTATCCACAGACCCCCAAATAGTAACCCAGATGTAGGGTGTAAGATGCAGCAGGAGTTAAAGCTGGCATGTAACAAAGGTAATGCCACTGTGGTGATGGGGGATTTCAATATGCAGGTGGACTGGGAAAATCAGGTTGGTTCTGGACCCCAAGAAAGAGAGTTTGTAGAGTGCCTCTGAGATGGATTCTTAGAGCAGCTTGTACTGGAGCCTACCAGAGAAAAGGCAATTCTGGATTTAGTGTTGTCCAATGAACCAGATTTGATAAGAGAACTCGAGGTAAAGGATCATAATATGATTAGTTTTAATCTGCAATTTGAGAGGGAGAAGGTTAAATCGGAAGTGTCAGTGTTGCAGTTGAACAAAGGTGACTATGAAGGCATGAGAGAGGAACTGGCCAAGGTCGACTGGAAAGGGATCCTAGCAGGATTGACAGTGGAACAGCAATGGCAGGAATTTCTGGGCATAATCCAGAAGATGCAGGATCATTTCATTCCAAAAAGGAAGAAAGATTCTAAGGGGAGTAGGAGGCAACCGTGGCTGACAAGGGAAGTTAGGGATGGAATAAAACTAAAAAAGATGTATAACACAGCAAAGAGTAGCGGGAAGCCAGAGGATTGGGAAACTTTCATAGGACAACAGAATGTAACAAAACGGGCAATACGGGCTGAAAAGATGAAGTACGAGGGGAAGCTGGCCAAGAATATAAAGAAGGACAGTAAAAGCTTCTTTAGATATGTTAAGAGAAAAAGAGTAGCAAAGTCAAACATGGGTCCCTTGAAGGCAGACACAGGTGAAATTATTATGGGTAACAAGGAAATGGCAGAAGAGTTGAACAGGTACTTCGGATTTGGCTTCACTAAGGAAGACACAAACAATCTCCCAGATGTACTAGAGGACAGAGGATCTAGGGTGGTAGAGTAACTGAAAGAAATTTTCATATATAAGGCGAGAAATAATATTGGGTAGACTGATGGGACTGAAAGATGATAAATCCTCTGGGCCTGATGGTCTGCATCCTAGGGTCTTCAGGGAGGTGGCTCTAGAAATTTCCAATGTTCAATAGATTCTGGATCAGTTCCGATGATGCTGTTGAAGTCACCGGCCAGAACGAGCGGCCGGGACATGGCCAGCAGCGGTGGGAGCTGCTGGAGGATGAACAGCCAACCACTCCCTCCGCACGGGTGAGGCGTACACATTAATCAGCCGGAGCGGAGAGCCACGGTACATCACATCCACCACCAGGAGACGCCCGCCCCACCACCTCCCCGCAGCAAGACCCCCAGACTGGATGCGCGACAATCACAGCCCCCCCCCACCACACTGACAGTCACTGCCCCCCCCCACCACACCAAGAGTCACTGCCCCCCCCCCCCCACCATACTGACAATCATTGCCCCCCAACCACACCGACAGTCCGTGGGGCCACCATCGCGACCACCTCCGATAGCAGCAGAGGTGTGGCAGCCCGCACTCCTGCAGAAACATCACGCCCGCCTGGACCGTGGCCAGGTACTGTAAGGCTTTGACACATCGCGCGGTATTCTTCACACTGCGCACGTTTAGGGATGCCAGTTTCAGCTCCATTGTCCGTTAGAGGCCCAGGCCGTCCTTCTGCCCCAGCATGCGCATCGTTTTGGTGAGTTTCAGCAGCCGTTCGTAGCACAGGTACTGGGTGCTGGCTTCCTCAGTAAGGGGCGAGTTTTCTGGCATGGCTGGAGTTGTTTGAGGAGCGCTCCTTATTTTGCCCTCTTCTGGCCCCCTCTGTCTCCTGCAGCTGGGGCCCATTGGCCGCTGCACTGCTCCCGGTCTCCTGGAGCTGGGGCCCATTGGCTGCTGCACTGCTCCCGGTCTCCTGGAGCTGGGGCCCATTGGCTGCTGCACTGCTCCCGGTCTCCCGGAGCTGGGGCCCATTGGCCGCTGCACTGCTCCCTGTCTCCCGGAGCTGGGGCCCATTGGCCGCTGCACTGCTCCCTGTCTCCTGGAGCTGGGGCCCATTGGCTGCTGCACTGCTCCCGGTCTCCTGGAGCTGGGGCCCATTGGCTGCTGCACTGCTCCCTGTCTCCCGGAGCTGGGGCCCATTGGCCGCTGCACTGCTCCCTGTCTCCCGGAGCAGGGGCCCATTGGCTGCTGCACTGCTCCCGGTCTCCTGGAGCTGGGGCCCATTGGCTGCTGCACTGCTCCCTGTCTCCCGGAGCTGGGGCCCATTGGCCGCTGCACTGCTCCCTGTCTCCCGGAGCTGGGGCCCATTGGCTGCTGCACTGCTCCCGGTCTCCTGGAGCTGGGGCCCATTGGCTGCTGCACTGCTCCCTGTCTCCCGGAGCTGGGGCCCATTGGCCGCTGCACTGCTCCCTGTCTCCCGGAGCTGGGGCCCATTGGCCGCTGCACTGCTCCCGGTCTCCTGGAACTGGGGCCCATTGGCTGCTGCACTGCTCCCTGTCTCCCGGAGCTGGGGCCCATTGGCTGCTGCACTGCTCCCTGTCTCCCGGAGCTGGGGCCCATTGGCCGCTGCACTGCTCCCTGTCTCCCGGAGCTGGGGCCCATTGGCCGCTGCACTGCTCCCGGTCTCCCGGAGCTGGGGGACAACAGGCGTGTCCTTCCTCTTTCCATTCCCCTCCCCCGTTTTCTTCCTCTGCCTCCGTCGTCGGGTCCTCAATGTCGCCTCATCCTCCGAAGAGGAGAGGTTGCTGGCATTGGTCTGGGAGAGGACCCTTTTCTTGGACTTGCCTGCTCCCTCTGGCCTTTGCTCTGTGCGCAGAGCCCTCTGGGGTTTCCACCTTTTCACCTCCTTCCATTCCTCCTCCTGTTCTCCCTCTTCCATCGACTCACCCTCCTGGACAGGGGGCTGGGGGTCTCAGTCCGGCGGTTGGGGGCTCGAGGTGGTCGAGCTGTCGTCCCTCCTACACTCCGTTTCTGTTTGGGCCTTAGCAGTGGTGGGAGGCGTCTCGACCACCCTGGGGGTGTTGGCAGTGCCCCCTCTTGTCGACAGTGCGTAGGTGCAGGCTCTTTTAGGGCAGGCCCCGTAGAGGTGGCCTGCCTCCCCACACAGGTTGCAGCTCTTACTCTCCTTACAGTCCTTAGTCTCGTGGCCTTCTAGCTCACAGGTCTTGCAGACGACTGTCCTGCATTTTGCCGCCACGTGCCCAGGTTTGTTGCATTTCCTGCACACCCTGGGCTGCCCCGTGTAGGTCATGTAGCCTTAGTTCCCTCCGATGGCGAACACCGAGGGAGGGTGGATGATGGCTGCCTTCCCGTCCACCCTCAGCTTCACCTTGACTTGCCACTTGCTCGTCCAGATCCCGAACCAGTCCTTCCCGTCCACACAGTTCCCTGCCCCTTCGACGTAGCGTGCAAGGAAGGTGAGGACATCCACGACGGGCACATGCGGGTTGAACATGTTCACAGTGATCAGCCGTTCCTTCTGGGTGGGGAGGGTGAAGAGCGGCTGCACCTTCAGCAGCTTCGTTCCCCTTCTCCCGGAAGTCTTGCAGCAGCTTCTGCCATCCCGCCGGGTGGGGAAGGTAACGTCAAAATAGCCGTTACCCGGGAAGTCCTGGAGACAGTAGATGTCCTCGGCCTTGAATCTGCAGGCCTCCAGCAGCACCTTCTTGGTGAAGAGGTCCCGTGAGAAAGGGCTCCCCTCCCTGAGGTCCGCAGGGTTTTGCGGATACCATGTCCTTCCACTCCATTTGCTGCCTGACACAAAATGCTGGAGTAACTCAGCGGGTCAGGCAGCACCTCTAGCAAAGATACTAGAGGAGCAAGATGAACCACCCCGTCAAAATCACCTATACTAAAGTGTAGTCCGCAAAGGAGCGGATCGGTCACCATTCCCCGCCGTTCGCTCTGCCTCTCTCAGTGTAATCAGTGTAGTGGGGGGTCAGTATGTGTGATGAAACCATTAAAATGCATCACAGATTTGTGTTATTGTTCTTTTTAAATGTTTCTGCGAGTTTCTGCCCACTAAAATGGCACCATGACATACTACCGGTTTTAGGTCCCATCTTGCTCTGCTCCATTATCTGGACATCTGGAGAGACGGAATGGGTGAGGCTTCATGTCCAGACCCTTCTTCAAGATGACAGCTGAGTTCTATTATTGTGTTGTAAGTCAGGGGAGAGCGCGGACACAGTCCCCACTACCACAAACTGTGCAGTCGAGTATCCTGCATTTGGGGACATCGCAGGCGTCAGCACACCCACAGTGCAATGGGATAGCCTCATCCTGGACATCGCAGGCGTCAGCACACCCACAGTGCAATGGGATAGCCTCATCCTGGACATCGCAGGCGTTAGCACACCCACAGTGCAATGGGATAGCCTCATCCTGGACATCGCAGGCGTCAGCACACCCACAGTGCAATGGGATAGCCTCATCCTGGACATCGCAGGCGTCAGCACACCCACAGTGCAATGGGATAGCCTCATCCTGGGAGCTCGGGCTTTTTTTTTTTTTATCAAAAAATACTTTATTAAAATAATAAATATCATTCACAAAACATATTTGTAAACAAGCCCATCCGACATTTCCGGAGGTTACATTTGGTACAGACATTCACTTAAACATTTACTTACATTTAGACATTTACCCAGTATCCCTTATTTAGAGGGGCGTCTCTCTCCACCACACCCTGCCCCCCATGTCCAGCAGCGGAAGGGCCCTAGACTGTGGTCCTCCCCCACAGAGCCTTAGCGTTGGCTGCACCGAGCTTCAGTGCATCCCCCAGCACGTACTCCTGCAGTCTGCAGTGGGCCAGTCGGCAACATTCCTTGACGGACAGCTCGCTCCGCTGGGAGGCCAACAAGGATCGGGCAGACCAAAGAGCGTCTTTCACCGAGTTGATGACCTTCCAGCAGCACTCGATGTCAGTCTCCGAATGCATCCCTGGGAACAGTCTGTAGATCACAGAGTCCTCTGTGACGGAGCTGCTCGGAATGAATCGTGACAGGGACCCCTGCAGACCTCTCCAGACTCTCTTGGCAAATCCACACTCTTTGAAGAGGTGGGTCACCGTCTCCTCTCCGAAGCAGCCGTCCCGGAGGGCAGCGTGCGCCGGTAGTGAGGTTCCGACGGTGCAGGAAGGATCTGACTGGGAGGGCTCTCCTCACCGCCAGCCAAGCCAGGTCTTGGTGCTTGTTGGTTAGTTCTGGCGATGAGGCATTTTGCCAGACAAGCTGGGCAGTCTGCTCTGGGAACCACGCCACAGGATCCATGGAGTCATTCCTCTGCAGTACCTGCAGGACGTTCCGTGCTGACCACTGCCCGATGGACTTGTGGTCAAAGGTGTTGGTCCGGAACAACCTTTCCACAAACGACAGATGGTTCGGCAATGTCCAGCTGACTGGCACATTGCGTGGCATCTTCGCCAGGCCCATCCTTCGCAACACCGGGGACAGGTAGAACCTCAGCAGGTAGTGGCATTTGGTGCCCACGTGCCTTGGCTCTATGCTCCGCCTGATGCAGCCACACACGAAGGTGGCCATCAGGATGAGGGCGACGTTGGGCACGCCTTTACCCCCGTTGTCTGCCGACTTGTGCATTGTGGCTCGTCGCACCCGGTCCATCGCCGACCCCCAGATGAAGCGGAAGACGGCCCGGGTGATCCCCTTGGCGTGGGAGGGAGGGACGGGCCACACTTGCGCCAAGTACAGCAGCCCCGAGAGCACCTCACACCTGATGACCAGATGTTTCCCTGTGATGGAGAGGGAGCGCTGCTTCCACAGCTCCAGCTTCTTCCCCACCCTGGCTATCCGCTCCAGCCAATTCTTGTTACACGCCTCAGCCTTCCCGAACCAGATCCCCAGCACCTTCAGGAAGTCAGGCTTGATGGTGAAGGGGATGGAAGATCGGTCAGGCCAGTTGCCAAAGAGCATGGCCTCGCTCTTCCTGCGGTTTACCCTGGCCCCCGTGGCCAACTCAAACTGGTCGCAGACGCTGATCAGTCTGCGGACCGACCCTGGATCCGAGCAGAAGACGGCGACATCGTCCATGTACAGGGAGGCCTTGACCTGAGTGCCCCCACTGCCTGGCAATGTCACTCCTCTTATGCTCGCATCCTTCCTGATGGATTCGGCAAAGGGTTCAATGCAACAGACGAACAAGACAGGGGAGAGAGGGCAACCCTGCCTGACTCCAGACCTGACGGGGAAGCTGTCTGATTCCCACCCATTAATTTGGACTGCACTACAGACATCGGTATAGAGCAGTTGAATCCACTTCCTGATTCCCTCCCCAAAGCCCATTTTGGAGAGCACGTCCCTCATGTACGTGTGCGATATCCTGTCGAAGGCCTTCTCCTGGTCCAAGCTGACCAGGCAGGCATCCACCCATCTGTCCTGCACGTAGGCAATGGTGTCTCTCAGCAGCACTAGGCTGTCTGAGATTTTCCTGCCAGGTACAGCACAGGTTTGGTCCGGGTGGATCACCTGTCCCAGAGCAGACTTGACCCGGTTGGCGATGGCCTTAGACAGGATCTTGTAATCTACATTTAACAATGTGATGGGTCCCCAATTCCTTATGTCATTCATCTCCCCCTTCTGCTTGTAGATCAGGGTGATGCTGCCCTTCCTCATGGAGTCTGACATGCTGCCGGCTAGAAGTATATCGTTGTACACTTCCAGCAGGTCCGGGCCCACCCAGTCCCACAGAGCCGAGTACAACTCTGCCGGTAAGCCATCGCCTCCGGGAGTTTTACTCGAGTCAAAGGAACCGATGGAGCCAATCAGCTCCTCCAGGGTCAGTGGTTGGTCCAGACTCTCCCGCTTGCTGTCGTCCAAGACTTCCGTGATGGAGGACAGGAAGTTCTGGGAGGCGGTGCTATCTGTGGTCTTTTTATCGTACAGATCCTTATAAAAGGATCTGCAGATCTTGAGCATGTCTGTCTGCGAGGATGTTACCGAGCCGTCCTCCTCCCTAAGGCTTTTGATCACAGAGCTCCCCCTGTGAACCTTATGGAAGAAGTAACGTGAGCACGTCTCATCCTGCTCAACATGGCGGACCCTGAACCGGAAGATGATCTTGGAGGATTCAGAGGTAAAGAGCCGAGCTTGCCGGCCCTTCAACTCTCTCAGTTCCTCCCTCACATCCACCCCTCTCCTCTGCAGAAGGAGCAGTTGCTGCAAATCTGTCTGGAGTTGACACAATTCCCTCTTACCCTGTCTTGCTCTCTGAACACCTTTGGAGACGAAGATCTTCTTGATGTTCTCCTTTGTTGCCTCCCACCAGAGTGTCGGGGAGTCAAAGAGGGGCCTCACAGTTCTCCAACATGCGTAGTCCCTCTTTAGCTCCTCGACGTTCTCCGGGGTCAACAGCTCCACGTTTAACTTCCACGTCCCTCTGCCCGCCTTCCAGTCCTCCTGTAGGTGACAGGTGGCCTGAAGGAGGCAGTGGTCAGAGAAGAACACTGGCGTGAGGTCGGTGTGTCTGACCGTGACGGCCCTCGATGTGAAGAGGAAGTCTATCCGGGACTGGGCTGAACCGTTCGGTCCTGACCAGGTGAACCGCGGCTGGGCTCCGCCTGCAGGGTCGCTGAAGGCGTCGCGCAGCTTTGCATCTTTGACCGTCTCCACCAGGAGTTTGGAGGTGCCGTCCAGTCTGTGGTTGGCACTGCCGGATCGTCCAGCCGCATCGATGATGCAGTTGAAGTCACCGGCCAGAACGAGCGGTCTAGACGTGGCCAGCAGCGGTGGGAGCTGCTGGAGGACGGCCAACCGCTCGGCCTTTTTTAAAAAAATTTTTTTATCAAAAAATACTTTATTCAAATAATAAATATCATTCACAAAACATATTCTTAAACAAGCCCATCCGACATTTCCGGAGGTTACATTTGGTACAGACATTCACTTAAACATTTACTTACATTTAGACATTTACCCAGTATCCCTTATTTGGAGGGGCGTCTCTCTCCACCACACCCTGCCCGGTACAGCACAGGTTTGGTCCGGGTGGATCACCTGTCCCAGAGCAGACTTGACCCGGTTGGCGATGGCCTTAGACAGGATCTTGTAATCTACATTTAACAATGTGATGGGTCTCCAATTCCTTAAGTCATTCATCTCCCCCTTCTGCTTGTAGATCAGGGTGATGTTGCCCTTCCTCATAGAGTCTGATATGCTGCCGGCTAGAAGTATATCGTTGTACACTTCCAGCCATCTTTTTTTTTTCTTTTTTTTTTTTATATCAAAAAATACTTTATTCAAGTAATAAATATCATTTACAAAACATCTTTTTTAAACAAACCCATCCGACATTTCCGGAGGTTACATATTCAATACAGGCATTTACTTAGACATTTACATACATTTACATACATATCCCTTATTTGGAGGGGCGTCTCTCTCCACCACACCCTGCCCCCCCCCCATGTCCAGCAGCGGAAGGACCCTCGACTGTGGTCCTCCCCCACAGGGCCTTGGCGTTGGCTGCACCGAGCTTCAGAGCGTCCCTCAGCACGTACTCCTGCAGTCTGCAGTGGGCCAGTCGGCAACATTCCTTGACGGACAGCTCGCTCTGCTGGGAGGTCAACAAGGATCGGGCAGACCAAAGAGCGTCTTTCACCGAGGTTGATGACCTTCCAGCAGCACTCGATGTCAGTCTCGGAATGCGTCCCTGGGAACAGTCCGTAGAGCACAGAGTCCTCTGTGACGGAGCTGCTCGGAATGAATCGTGACAGGGACCCCTGCAGACCTCTCCAGACTCTCCTGGCAAATCCACACTCTTTGAAGAGGTGGGCCACCGTTTCCTCTCCGTAGCAGCCGTCCCGAGGGCAGCGTGCGCTGGTAGTGAGGTTCCGGCGGTGCAGGAAGGATCTGACTGGGAGGGCTCCCCTCACCGCCAGCCAAGCCAGGTCTTGGTGCTTGTTGGTGAGTTCTGGCGATGAGGCATTTTGCCAGACAAGCTGGGCTGTCTGTTCTGGGAACCACGCCACAGGATCCATGGAGTCATTCCCCTGCAGTGCCTGCAGGACGTTCCGTGCTGACCACTGCCCGATGGACTTGTGGTCAAAGGTGTTGGTCCGGAAGAACCTGTCCACAAACGACAGATGGTTCGGCAATGTCCAGCTGACTGGCACATTGCGTGGCATCTGCGCCAGGCCCATCCTTCGCAACACCGGGGACATGTAGAACCTCAGCAGGTAGTGGCATTTGGTGCCCACGTGCCTTGGCTCTATGCTCCGCCTGATGCAGCCACACACGAAGGTGGCCATCAGAATGAGGGCGACGTTGGGCACGCCTTTACCCCCGTTGTCTGCCGACTTGTGCATTGTGGCTCGTCGCACCCGGTCCATCGCCGACCCCCAGATGAAGCGGAAAATGGCCCGGGTGATCCCCGTGGCGTAGGAGGGAGGGACGGGCCACACTTGCGCCAAGTACAGCAGCCCCGAGAGCACCTCACACCTGATGACCAGATGTTTCCCTGTGATGGAGAGGGAGCGCTGCTTCCACAGCTCCAGCTTCTTCCCCACCCTGGCTATCCACTCCAGCCAATTCTTGTTACACGCCTCAGCCTTCCCGAACCAGATCCCCAGCACCTTCAGGAAGTCAGGCTTGATGGTGAAGGGGATGGAAGATCGGTCGGGCCAGTTGCCAAAGAGCATGGCCTCGCTCTTCCTGCGGTTTACCCTGGCCCCCGTGGCCAACTCAAACTGTTCGCAGACGCTGATCAGTCTGCGGACCGACCCTGGATCCGAGCAGAAGACGGCGACATCGTCCATGTACAGGGAGGCCTTGACCTGAGTGCCCCCACTGCCTGGTAATGTTACTCCTCTTATGCTCGCATCCTTCCTGATGGATTCGGCAAAGGGTTCAATGCAACAGACGAACAAGACAGGGGAAAGAGGGCAACCCTGCCTGACTCCAGCCCTGACGGGGAAGCTGTCTGATTCCCACCCATTAATTTGGACTGCACTACAGATATCGGAGTAGAGCAGTTGTATCCACTTCCTGATTCCCTCCCCAAAGCCCATTTTGAAGAGCACGTCCCTCATGTACGTGTGCGATATCCTGTCGAAGGCCTTCTCCTGGTCCAAGCTGACCAGGCAGGCATCCACCCGTCTGTCCTGCACGTAGGCAATGGTAACTCTCAGCAGCACCAGGTTGTCTGAGATTTTCCTGCCAGGTACAGCACAGGTTTGGTCTGGGTGGATCACCTGTCCCAGAGCAGACTTGACCCGGTTGGCGATGGCCTTAGACAGGATCTTGTAGTCTACATTCAACAATGTGATGGGTCTCCAATTCCTTAAGTCATTCATCTCCCCCTTCTGCTTGTAGATCAGGGTGATGTTGCCCTTCCTCATAGAGTCTGACATGCTGCCGGCTAGAAGTATATCGTTGTACACTTCCAGCAGGTCCGGGCCCACCCAGTCCCACAGAGCCGAGTACAACTCTGCCGGTAAGCCATCGCCTCCGGGAGTTTTACTCGAGTCAAAGGAACGGATGGAGCCAGTCAGCTCCTCCAGGGTCAGTGGTTGGTCCAGACTCTCCCGCTTGCTGTCGTCCAAAACTTCCGTGATGGAGGACAGGAAGTTTTGGGAGGCGGTGCTGTCTGTGGTCTTTACATCGTACAGATCCTTATAAAAGGATCTGCAGACCTTGAGCATGTCTGTCTGCAAGGATGTTACCGAGCCGTCCTCCTCCCTAAGGCTTTTGATCACAGAGCTCCCCCTGTGAACCTTATGGAAGAAGTAACGTGAGCACGTCTCATCCTGCTCAACATGGCGGACCCTGGACCGGAAGATGATCTTGGAGGATTCAGAGGTAAAGAGCCGAGCTTGCTGGCCCTTCAACTCTCTCAGTTCCTCCCTCACATCCACCCCTCTCCTCTGCAGAAGGAGCAGTTGCTGCAAATCTGTCTGGAGTAGACACAATTCCCTCTTACTCTGTCTTGCTCTCTGAACACCTTTGGAGACGAAGAACTTCTTGATGTTCTCCTTTGTTGCCTCCCACCAGAGTGTCGGGGAGTCAAAGAGGGGCCTCACAGTTCTCCAACATGTGTAGTCCCTCTTTAGCTCCTTAACGTTCTCCGGGGTCAACAGCTCCACGTTTAACTTCCACGTCCCTCTGCCCGCCTTCCGGTCCTCCTGTAGGTGACAGGTGGCCTGAAGGAGGCAGTGGTCAGAGAAGAACACCGGCGTGAGGTCGGTGTGTCTGACCGTGACGGCCCTCGATGTGAAGAGGAAGTCTATCCGGGACTGGGCTGAACCGTTCGGTCCTGACCAGGTGAACCGTGGCTGGACTCCGCCTGCAGGGTCACTGAAGGCATCGCGCAGCTTTGCATCTTTGACCGTTTCCACCAGGAGTTTGGAGGTGCCGTCCAGTCTGTGGTTGGCACTGCCGGATCGTCCAGCCGCATCGATGATGCAGTTGAAGTCACCGGCCAGAACGAGCGGTCTAGACGTGGCCAGCAGCGGTGGGAGCTGCTGGAGAACGGCCAACCGCTCGGCCTTTTTTTAAAAAAATTTTTTATCAAAAAATACTTTATTCAAATAATAAATATCATTCACAAAACATATTCTTAAACAAGCCCATCCGACATTTCCGGAGGTTACATTTGGTACAGACATTCACTTAAACATTTACTTACATTTAGACATTTACCCAGTATCCCTTATTTGGAGGGGCGTCTCTCTCCACCACACCCTGCCCCCCCCCATGTCCAGCAGCGGAAGGGCCCTAGACTGTGGTCCTCCCCCACAGGGCCTTGGCGTTGGCTGCACCGAGCTTCAGAGCGTCCCTCAGCACGTACTCCTGCAGTCTGCAGTGGGCCAGTCGGCAACATTCCTTGACGGACAGCTCGCTCTGCTGGGAGGTCAACAAGGATCGGGCAGACCAAAGAGCGTCTTTCACCGAGTTGATGACCTTCCAGCAGCACTCGATGTCAGTCTCGGAATGCGTCCCTGGGAACAGTCCGTAGAGCACAGAGTCCTCTGTGACGGAGCTGCTCGGAATGAATCGTGACAGGGACCCCTGCAGACCTCTCCAGACTCTCCTGGCAAATCCACACTCTTTGAAGAGGTGGGCCACCGTCTCCTCTCCGTAGCAGCCGTCCCGAGGGCAGCGTGTGCCGGTAGTGAGGTTCCGGCGGTGCAGGAAAGATCTGACTGGGAGGGCTCCCCTCACCGCCAGCCAAGCCAGGTCTTGGTGCTTGTTGGTGAGTTCTGGCGATGAGGCATTTTGCCAGACAAGCTGGGCTGTCTGTTCTGGGAACCACGCCACAGGATCCATGGAGTCATTCCCCTGCAGTGCCTGCAGGACGTTCCGTGCTGACCACTGCCCGATGGACTTGTGGTCAAAAGTGTTGGTCCGGAACAACCTGTCCACAAACGACAGATGGTTCGGCAATGTCCAGCTGACTGGCACATTGCGTGGCATCTGCGCCAGGCCCATCCTTCGCAACACCGGGGACAGGTAGAACCTCAGCAGGTAGTGGCATTTGGTGCCCACGTGCCTTGGCTCTATGCTCCGCCTGATGCAGCCACACACGAAGGTGGCCATCAGAATGAGGGCGACGTTGGGCACGTCTTTACCCCCGTTGTCTGCCGACTTGTGCATTGTGGCTCGTCGCACCCGGTCCATCGCCGACCCCCAGATGAAGCGGAAGACAGCCCGGGTGATCTCCTTGGCGTGGGAGGGAGGGACGGGCCACACTTGCGCCAAGTACAGCAGCCCCGAGAGCACCTCACACCTGATGACCAGATGTTTCCCTGTGATGGAGAGGGAGCGCTGCTTCCACAGCTCCAGCTTCTTCCCCACCCTGGCTATCCGCTCCAGCCAATTCTTGTTACACGCCTCAGCCTTCCCGAACCAGATCCCCAGCACCTTCAGGAAGTCAGGCTTGATGGTGAAGGGGATGGAAGATCGGTCGGGCCAGTTGCCAAAGAGCATGGCCTCGCTCTTCCTGCGGTTTACCCTGGCCCCCGTGGCAAACTCAAACTGGTCGCAGACGCTGATCAGTCTGCGGACCGACCCTGGATCCGAGCAGAAGACGGCGACATCGTCCATGTACAGGGAGGCCTTGACCTGAGTGCCCCCACTGCCTGGTAATGTCACTCCTCTTATGCTCGCATCCTTCCTGATGGATTCGGCAAAGGGTTCAATGCAACAGACGAACAAGACAGGGGAGAGAGGGCAACCCTGCCTGACTCCAGACCTGACGGGGAAGCTGTCTGATTCCCACCCATTAATTTGGACTGCACTACAGATATTGGTATAGAGCAGTTGTATCCACTTCCTGATTCCCTCCCCAAAGCCCATTTTGGAGAGCACGTCCCTCATGTACGTGTGCGATATCCTGTCGAAGGCCTTCTCCAGGTCCAAGCTGACCAGGCAGGCATCCACCCGTCTGTCCTGCACGTAGGCAATGGTATCTCTCAGCAGCACCAGGCTGTCTGAGATTTTCCTGCCAGGTACAGCACAGGTTTTGCACAGGTTTGGTCCGGGTGGATCACCTGTCCCAGAGCAGACTTGACCCGGTTGGCGATGGCCTTAGACAGGATCTTGTAGTCTACATTCAACAATGTGATGGGTCTCCAATTCCTTAAGTCATTCATCTCCCCCTTCTGCTTGTAGATCAGGGTGATGCTGCCCTTCCTCATAGAGTCTGATATGCTGCCGGCTAGAAGTATGTCGTTGTACACTTCCAGCCATCTTGACCACCAATGCTCCCCTACCAGGTAAGTATGCTTCACACCACCTGCTCCCTGCCTGCCAACCACCAGCATCACACCTTACGGCAACACCACGCACAATTTCAAATCCCCATTTGGTCTGTTTACCCACAGTCGGACCACAAACAAAATGTGTCCCCCTCTTTCATTCACCGCTGCAGGCATTTGGCTGCGGTCCAATCCGCCCCGCCAGTGATCCGCCCCGCCAGTGGTCCGCCCCGCCGCTCGGTCCGCCCCGCCAGTGGTCCGCCCCGCCGCCCGGTCTGCCCCGCCAGTGGTCCGCCCCGCCAGTGGTCCGCCCCGCCGCCCGGTTCGCCCTGCCAGTGGTCCGCCCCGCCAGTTGTCTGCCCCGCCAGTGGTCCGCCCCGCCAGTGGTCCGCCCCGCCACCCAGTCCGCCCCGCCAGTGGTCCGCCCCGCCAGTGGTCCGCCCCGCCAGTGGTCCGCCCCTCCACCGGTCCGCCCCGCCGCCCGGTCCGCCCCGCCAGTGGTCCGCCCCGCCAGTGGTCCGCCCCGCCAGTGGTCTGCCCCGCCAGTGGTCCGCCCCTCCACCGGTCCGCCCCGCCGCCCGGTCCGCCCCGCCAGTGGTCCGCCCCGCCAGTGGTCCGCCCCGCCAGTGGTCCGCCCCGCCAGTGGTCCGCCCCGCCAGTGGTCCGCCCCTCCACCGGTCCACCCCGCCAGTGGTCCACCCCGCCGCCCAGCCGCTTATTCCTGTGAAATATTCTATGTTCTATACAGATTACATGACAGCAATATACTCCAACCTCAATGATAAAAGAACTAAATTGTACATGTGGCAATAAGTTGAGGGCTGAGATAGTGGTCACTTTGCTGCTTGTTGGCACTGCAAATGATCAACACGTGCACCATGCTTTGCTGCCTCCAGGAGTGGTAGACATCAATTAAAAAATGGTGGTAGGTTTTATTCATTGCCTAGGCAAGAATCTAGTTGAGCTGTTTATGCCTCTTTGTTGAACCTTTATGGTATTCACTCTATTACCAGAAAGGTTCCGCAGAACTGAAACAAAAGGATTAGCGTGAATGTTAAAATGGAAAATAGGTATGTGGCTGAACCACACAAACCAGTTACACCTGAAACGTTGCATTCTTCCTGGTCCTGCCCTGTTTCTGACTCTCAATGCAACACTCTCAAGCAGACAATGAATCACAAAATGTTCATTATTCAGTTCAAAACATATGGACACAATTCCATTTTGACTGCTACTTTAGCAGTTGCTGCACATCTCAAATTAAATGTTTTAGTTATTGAGAAGGGATATTTTCATAAGAGGTAACAGAATTAGGCCTTTCGGCCCATCAAGTCTCCTCCACCATTCAATCAAGGCTGATCTATCTCTCCATCCTAACCCCATTTTCCTGCTTTCTCCCCATGACCCCTGACACCCGTACTAATCAAGAATCTATCTATCTCTGCCTTAAATATATTCACTGACTTTGCCTCCACAGCCTTCTGTGGCAAAGAATTCCACAGATTCACCACCCTCTAACTAAAGAAATTTCTCCTCATCTCCTTCCTAAAAGAACCTCCTTTCATTTAGAGGCTATGACCTCTAGTCCCAGATTCTCCCACTAGTGGAAACATCCTCTCCACATCCACTCTATCCAAGCCTTTCACTATTCTGTACGTTTCAATGAGGTCAACCCCCATTCTTCTAAACTCCAGCGAGTACAGGCCCAGTGCCAACAAACGCTCATCATATGTAAGCCTACTCATTCCTGGGATCATTCTTGTAAACCTCCTCTGGACCCACTCCAAAGCCAGCACATCCTCCCTCAGATATGGTGCCCAAAATTGCTCACAATATTCCAAATGCGGCCTGACTAGCGCCTTACAGAGCCTCAGCATTACATCCATGTTTTTGTATACAAGCCCTCTTGAAATAAATGCATTGCATTTGCTTTCTTTATTACTGATTCAACTTGCAGATTAACCTTTTGGGAATCCTGCACCAGCACTCCCAAGTCCATTTGCACCTCTGATTTCTGGATTCTCTCCTCATTTAGAAAATAATCTAAGCCTTTATTCCTACTACCAAAATGCATGACTCCACACTTTGCTATACGATATCCAACTGCCACTTCTCTGCCCACTCTCCCAACCTGTCCAAGTCCGTCTACAGGGTCCCTGCTTTCTCTACATCACCTTCATATCAGAAAATACAGGCATTTTTATTTTATTTATATCACATTGCTTAAAAAGATTAATACTAATTCAACTCCTCAGCTATAATTTATTTACATTTTTCTCAGTGAATTTGATGCCCAGATGTTGTTGGGAATCAACATCAGGAAAAAAAAAATGATATATAAAATCATAAGACATACTAGCAAAATTTGGTGCAGATGAGGTTTACAAGAATGCTGCCTGGATTAGAGGGTTTCAGCTACACGGAGAGGTTGAATAGACTTGGTAGACACAAAGTGCTGGAGTAACTCAGCAGGACAGGCAGCATCTCTGGAGAGAAGGAATGGGTGACATTTTGGGTCGAGACCCATCTTCAGACTCGACCCGAAATATCACCCATTCCTTCTCTCCAGAGATGCTGCTTGTCCCGCTGAGTTACTCCAGCATTTTGTGTCTACCTTTGATTTAAACCAGCATCTGCAGTTCTTTCCTACACGTTGAATAAACTTGGACTTTTCTCTGAAATGTCAGCGATCGTGGGGAGACTGGGTAGAAGTATATAAAATGACAAGAGGCAGAGATAAGGTGGACAGTCAGAAACTTTCAGCCATTGAGGAAATGTCCGACACTAGAGGCCACAGCTGTAAGGGGGGGAAAATTTAGTGCAGATGTTCTGCTGGTGTTCCAATGCTGCTGTGCACCTGTATCTGAAACTAGGCTTCGAAGGGAGAGAAAGAGGGGGTTTTAACTAACCTACAAACAACCCCCCCCTCCCCCTTTAGCCTCTCTTCCCTGTGCCCCACCTGGATGTGTACCTATTCCTCCCCTTCCAACCTCCCCCTTGACTTCATAATTCATACCTCTTCTATCTTTATCTCACACGTTTTGTCTTTTCATCCCCTCAGCCCCGACTAGCATAATCACTGACTCTTTGTTAAGCCACTTATTTAACTTCAAATTCTCAATCCTACTTTCAAGTTCCTCCATTGTCATTGCCTACCTTAATACTGTTGTCTAAACCTCTAGGTCTGAAATGCCCATACTCCTTAGGGTTGCCAACTGTCCCGTATTAGCCGGGATATCCCTTGTTTTGGGCTAAATTATTTTGTCCCGTACGGGACCGCCCTTGTTCCATATTAGTAGGGTTGCCAACTTCTTCACTCCCAAATAAGGGACAAAGGGTGACGTCACCGCCCCGCGCCCCATGTGACCTCACCCAGCCAGCGGCCACATGCTCCCTCTCCACCAATGGCGGCTGCTCGGCCCGGGCGGCGGGTTGCTATGCAACCTCCATTAGGTGGCGCCCGGGCGGCCGCCATTGTTAACACACTCCTCCAGTACAGTGTCTCAACTATTCCCAAATTTAATTTTCCCACCACCACAAACTGCTGCCAAGGCCTTAAACTCTGAAATTGTTTTTGAAAAACTATCTTCCCCACCACTCTCTTCCTCCTCGACCTTCCTTAAATCAACCCTTTTAAAAAGGCTTTTGACCATCTGTCCCAATACTTCCTCACACGGCTCAGTCAAATGTTGATGCACAGCCGCTCAGTGAAGTTGCATTTTTCTATTTTAAAAGGCAATATTATGGCGAGTCTGGAGGCTCGTTCTTTGTTGAAGAAGTTTATTGCGACAGCAACATTCGATTACAAAGTATAACGAACGAGATTACAGACAACCATTAATTCTAACTGTTCACTTCGAAGAACTATCCTAACTGACTGGTTTTGGGCGCCAAAACCACACGTGACGTCGCTGTCCAATCAGCGGGCTCAACTCCCTGGACCAATCCCTACGGTCGCACTCACACGTGACCTTGCTGGCCAATCTGAGGGTTCGACTCCTAGGACTAACCTCTATGGTCGCTACATGACCCCCCCCCCAGAACCCGAGGTATGGAACCTAGCAGGGAGCCGGATTTCACGACCAGAACGAGTAAGGAGAGGGGCAGCCGGAACCACAGGAGCGGGGGGTCCCGGATCGGGTGGAACTGCAGAAGGACGGCCCCGCCGAGGCGGTTGGCCGACCAGGACAGGGCGGTCCTGATCCAAGTGTGCAGGTTTGAGCCTGGACACCGAGACGAGCTCACTCCTGCCGCCCACATCCAAGGTGAAGGTGACCGTCCCTTTACGCAACACTCGGAACGGTCCTTCATAGACCCTCTGCAATGGGGAACGATGGGCATCTCTACGCAGAAACACAAACTCACAGTCCTTCAAGGCAGGCGGTTCATGCACCATGAAACACCCATGACGCGAAGTAGGAACCGGAGCCAGGGAACCCACTCGCGCCCGGAGTGATGCTAAAACCGACGGAACTGAAGGTTGCTGACCAGAGGACTCCGGCAGGAAATCATCGGGCACTCTAAGTGGCGAGCCATATACTAGCTCCACGGACGAAGCACCGAGATCCTGCTTAGGAGCAGTCCGGATGCCCAAAAGGACCCAGGGAAGTTGGTCTACCCAGTCAGGGCCTTCCAGCCATGCACTGAGGGCCGCCTTAAGTTGCCGGTGAAACCTCTCCATGAGCCCATTAGCCTGTGGGTGGTACGCCATGGTGTGCTGCAACCTGGAGCCATACAGCTCCGCCAGCGTGGCCCAAAGGGCAGAGGTGAACTGGGATCCCCTGTCTGTGGTAATGACGGACGGAACACCGAAAAGGGCCACCCAATGAAGGGCCAGGGCCCGGGCACAAGAGGCAGCGGAGGTATCGGACAACGGGAAAGCCTCCGGCCACCGGGTGAATCGGTCAACCACCGTGACCAGATGAGTGTAGCCCCGGGAGGAAGGTAAAGGCCCAACTAAATCAACATGAATATGGAAAAAGCGGACCGCCGGAACCGCGAACTCTTGCACCGGGGGTTGAACATGGCGGTGAACTTTAGCAGTCTGGCAGGGAACGCAGGAACGTGCCCAAGCGGCTACCTGCTTTCGCAGGCCATGCCACACAAACCGAGCGTCCACTAAGGCAGAGGTGGAGCGGATGGACGGGTGCGCCAGCCCATGAATGGCATCAAACACCCGGCGCTGGAGGGAGGCCGGCACCACCGGCCTAGGGTGGGGAAGGGAAACATCCCACCAGACTTTTGTACCCGCAGGCCCGCAAGCCACCTGGGCCAACTTCAACCCCAAAGTGGTGGACTGGTATGCTGAGGCAGTGTCTGCCAGGCGCTGTGCCTCCGCAAGCTCCTGGAAATCCACCTCGCCGCCACTGCTGAAATTGGGGAAATGGCTGGCCTGGACAGGGCGTCAGCAACGGCATTAAGCTTACCCGCGACATGACGGACATCGGTGGTAAACTCTGAGATGACAGTCAGGTGCCGCTGCTGGCGGGCCGACCATGGGTCGGACAATTTGGAAAAAGCAAAAGTCAACGGTTTGTGGTCCGTAAAGGCCACAAACGGGCGGCCTTCTAGGAAATACCTAAAGTGACGGACAGCTAAATAGAGAACCAGAAGCTCTTGGTCAAAGGCGCTATACTTCAGCTCAGCCGAACTCAGCTGTCGGCTGAAAAACGCCAAGGGCTGCCAAAGGCCACCCACCTGCTGTTCCAAAACCCCTCCCACCGCCACGTCCGACGCATCGACCGTCAGGGCCGTGGGGGCGGAGACGCTCGGGTGGACGAGCATGGTGGCGTCTGCCAGAGCCACTTTAGCTGCCTCAAAGGCCGTCTCAGCGGCCGCGGACCATTCTAACTCCACAGGTTTGCCCGCGAGACACTGGAAGAGCGGACGTATGACCCGTGCTGCTGCCGGGACGAACCATGCCCTCAAACTCCTGCAACCCCTTCAATGTGGTGGGTCGCGGGAATGCCCGGACAGCCTCCACCTTCTCGGGCAAAGGGGTGGCGCCGGTGGGGATGATTCGGTGTCCTAAGAAATCAAGAGAATGGAGGCCAAATTGACACTTGGAGGGTTGGATGATGAGCCTGTGGTCCTGGAGCCGCCGGAACACGGTCCGCAAATGGGCTAGGTGTTCCTGCTCCGAGCGACTGGCGACCAGGATATCATCTAAATAAATGAAGACAAAAGACAAATCTCGACCAACACGGTCCATGAGTCGCTGAAAAGCCTGTGCCGCATTCTTTAAACCGAAAGGCATAGGCAACCATTCGAACAACCCAAACGGAGTGATCGTGGCAGTCTTTGGTATGTCCTCCGGGCGCACAGGGATCTGGTGGTAGCCCCGCACCAAATCGATTTTGGAGAAAACCACGGCACCTTCCAGCCCAGACGAGAAGTCCTGGATGTGCGGTATGGGGTAGCGGTCGGCCGTGGTGACGGCATTGAGGCGCCGGTAATCGCCGCATGGTCTCCACCCCTCAGATGCTTTGGAGACCATATGCAACGGAGAGGCCCAAGGGCTGTCGGACTGACGGACAATGCCCATTTCTTCCATCTTCCTGAATTCTGCCCGCGCCACCACCAGTTTGTCTGGCGGCAACCTCTGGGCCCTAGCGAAGACGGGGGGTCCCTCTGTGCGGATGTGGTGGACTACGCCGTGCCGGGCAGAAGGGGCGTTGAACCGCTGAACGAGCAGCTCTGGAAACTCCGCCAGGACCGCAGCATACGGGTCGGGAGCCGCGACGACGGACTGGACAGTCGGGCTGGGCGGGGTGGCAGCCGGTGGAGCGGCGGGCTCATCGCTGCTGGCGGAGGGTTGAAGGCCATTACCGCGGACATCGGGGACTAGTGAAAAGGCCCAGAGGAAATCTGCGCCCAGGATCGCCTGACCGGCTTCCGCGATGATAAACGACCATTCAGACGTGCGGGTGCCGAAAGCCGTACGTGCGGATGGGGCTACCGTTAACCGCGATGAGGGTAGGCCCTCTCTTACCCGATCGGGTTTCGAGGTCGGTCGGCGGCACGATGCTGACTATGGCTCCCGTGTCAACCAAAAATTCTGTGTCTGTGAATCAATCTCGGACGTAGAGGCGTCGGTTCTGGCCAATCGCAACTGCCTCTATGTATGATCGGCCGAGGCATTTCCCGAGAAGGTGCAAGGTGAGCGGCAGTTGCGGGATTCTCCACCCCATCGTAGATGGTAATAACACCAGCTGCGCTTGTGCGGATCCTTTTGGCGGGCTTTTGGAGAAATGGCGCTGCGGGCTGCCTAATGGTGCCGAGACCATGTTGATCGAACTGTTTCTTTTTGATTTGGATGCCATGAGCGCATCAGCTTTCTCCGCATATGCCACGGGGTCCTTAAAAGAACAATCCGTGAGCATGAGCTTGACATCTTCGGGAAGCTGCTCTCGGAATGCCTGCTCGAACATGAGGCAATCCGTGTGTTCACCTGCTAGCGCCAACATTTCGGCCATGAGGACGGACGGCAGCCGATCTCCGAGATCCGGTAGGTGCATAAGCCTCTTAGCTCGGTCATGCCTACTGAATCCGAAGGTTCATAACAAGAGTACCTTCAGTGCCTCGTACTTGTCGTCTGCAGGAGGGGCGATGATGAACCGCATCACCCACGTGGACGTCTCCGGCGGTAGAGCGCTGACGAGGTAATAGTACTTTGTCTCATCCATCGAGATGTTTCTTCGGCATGGACAAACCAAGATTGTGGTTGATGTGCCCAAAACGACGGAAGGTGAACGCTGACCGCGTTTAGCTGCGGTGTGCCGGGCATAGGAACCGAAGACGAGGCGTCTTGTTCACTCATGGTAGGTGATCGGCTGGATCACGTCGGGGTCACCAATATGGCGAGTCTGGAAGCTCGTTCTTTGTTGAAGAAGTTTATTGCGACAGCAACATTCGATTACAAAGTATAACGAACGAGATTACAGACAACCATTAATTCTAACTGTTCACTTCGAAGAACTCTCCTAACTCACTGGTTTTGGGCGCCAAAACCACACGTGACGTCGCTGTCCAATCAGCAGGCTCAACTCCCTGGACCAATCCCTACGGTCGCACTCACACGTGACCTTGCTGGCCAATCTGAGGGTTCGACTCCAAGGACTAATCTCTATGGTCGCTACAATATATACATTTTGGTTTGCTGTTATATGCAGACCGTAACTGCTTAGCACATTAAATGTAATCTTGCTATCTTACCTTGATTTGTGCAGAGGTAACGACAGCTGGAACGCTTTGAAATTTCTCCTGGATCTTCATGCCTAAACTCACGCATGTCAGGTACTTTATCTTCAGTTATTACGTATTCAGATGGTAAAGTTTCAGCATAACTAGTAAAAGGAATAAAATGTTTGGTCTCCTGTGGTCTCAAATCTCTCTTAACAAGTAAATCATGCAGTGAAACTATTCCAAAAACATTTGCTTTAAGATTTTGGCCTTTGTCCAACCAGCTGCCAACAAAAAAATGGTGGCACGGTGGCGCAGCGGTAGAGTTATAGACAATAGACAATAGACAATAGGTGCAGGAGTAGGCCATTCAGCCCTTCGAGCCAGCACCGCCATTCAATGCGATCATGGCTGATCACTCTCAATCAGTACCCCGTTCCTGCCTTCTCCCCATACCCCCTCACTCCGCTATCCTTAAGAGCTCTATCCAGCTCTCTCTTGAAAGCATCCAACGAACTGGCCTCCACTGCCTTCTGAGGCAGAGAATTCCACACCTTCACCACTCTCTGACTGAAAAAGTTCTTCCTCATCTCCGTTCTAAATGGCCTACCCCTTATTCTTAAACTGTGGCCCCTTGTTCTGGACTCCCCCAAACATTGGGAACATGTTTCCTGCCTCTAATGTGTCCAATCCCCTAATTATCTTATATGTTTCAATAAGACCCCCCCTCATCCTTCTAAATTGCTGCCTTACAGCGAATGCAGCGCCGGAGACTCAGGTTCGATCCTGACTACGGGCGCCGTCTGTACGGAGTTTGTACGTTCTCCCCGTGACCTGCGTGGGTTTTCTCTGAGATCTTCGGTTTCCTCCCACACTCCAAAGACGTGCAGGTTTGTAGGTTAATTGACTGGGTAAATGTAAAAGAAATTGTCCCTAGTGTGTGTAGGATAGTGTTAATGTGCGGGGATCGCTGGACGGCACGGACTCGGTGGGCCGAAGGACCTGTTTCCGCGCTGTATCTCTAAATCTAAAAAATCTAAAAAAATACATCTAAAACACTTTCAACTGTATCCACATATCATTTGTAGGAAACAAATTGCAGATGCTGGTTAAAATTGAAGATTTTGAAATCAGTCTGAAGAAGGGTCTCGACCCGAAACGTCACCCATTCCTTCACTCCCAAGATGCTGCATGACCCGCTGAGTTACTCCAGCATTGTGTGTCTATCCACATATCATTTTCTTAGCTCAGTTCTGCCCCCACTTCTCTTACAGTCAAAGACAATTACTTTCATTTCTAGTATCTTTCGTTATGAACTGCATATTTCATTAAAACCCAAATTGAACAATATCCTGGCAGGCAGGTTCACTAGTGCTACACAGGTGGGTTTAAACTAGATCGCCAGGGGGGTGGGATCTTGTACAGGACCGAGGAAGGTAAGAGGTTAGAAGTTGGCGTGGAGGGTGATGAGAGAAAGTTTAGAGGACAGAATAGGCAGGAGAAAGGCGGAGAGTGAGGGGGGAATGTCGGCTTAAATTGCACGTATTTTAATGCAAGGGGCCTGACGGGTAAGGCAGATGAGCTGAGGGCAAGGATAGGTACGTGTGACTGGGACGTTGTAGCCATTACTGAAACCTGGTTAAGAGAGGGGCAGGACTGGCAGCTCAATGTTCCAGGGTACAGGTGTTCCAGGAGAGACAGGGGTGAGGGTAAAAGAGGATGGGGGTTGTGTTATTGGTTAAGGAGGATGTCGTGGCAGTGTTCAGAGGTGACATTCCGGATGGTTTGCCTAGTGAGGCTATATGGGTGGAGCTGTGGAACAAGAAAGGGATGGTCACCTTGTTGGGGGTGTACTACAGGCCCCGAATAGTCAACAGGAATTTAAGGTGGAGCAAATATGCCAGGAGATTGCAGACAGCTGCAGGTCTAATAAGACTATTGTAGTAGGGATTTTTAACTTTCCCTATAATGACTGGGGATATCAGAGTGTGAAAGATTTAGACGCAGTAGAATTTGTTAAAGTGTTTCAGGAGAGTTTCCTCCAGCAATATGCAGAGGCCGCACATGGGAGAGGGCAACACTTGATCTAGTCTTGGGAAATTGGGAATGGGCAAGTGGATGAAGTGTTTGTGGAGGAACCTTTTGGGACCAGTGACCACTGTTCGGTTTTTAGTTTAATTTAGTTTAGAGATACAGGCCCTTCGGCCCACCGAGTCAGCACCGACCAGCGATCCCTGCACATTAACACCATCTTACACACACTAGGGACAATTTACATTTATGCCAAGCCAATTAACCTACAAACCTACACGTCTTTGGAGTGTGGGAGGAAACTGAAGATCTCAGAGAAAACCCACGCAGTCACGGGGAGAACAAACAAACTCCGTACAGACAGCGCCCGTAGTTGGGATCGAACACAGGTCTCTAGCACTGTAAGTGCTATAAGGCAGCTACTATACCGCTGCGCCATCGTGCCACCTGGTATAAGTTTTAAGATAGTTATGGATAGGGATAGAGTGGGCCCACGAGTTAAAATGCTAAATTGGGGCAGGCCCAACTTTAAGGGCATGAAACAGGCACTCACTCAAGTTGATTGGAGAAGGTAGTTTGAAGGAAAAGGAATGTGAGGGAAGTGGAATGTTTTTTGAAGTGTGCTGACGAGCTCAGGACTTGCACATCCCGGTTGGAATGAAGGGCAAGTGTAAGGAAGCCTGGGACAAGGGAGATTGTGGCTTTGGTTGAGAGTGGGAAGGTCGCCCGGGATCCAGTGCATCCCTGCAGGAATTTCAGGAACAAAGGAGCAAGCTGAGAAAGGAAATCAAAAGGGCAAAAAGGGGCCAGGAGATAGCTCTGGCAGATGGCATTAAGGATAATCCCAAGAGATTTTATAAGCACCTAAAGGGGAAATGGGTAACCAGAGAGAGAGTGGGACTTCTCAAGAATCAAAGCGGTCACTCAGCATGCAGCCACCATAAGAGATGGGCAAGGTTCTCAATGACTATATCCCTTGTTTGTACCGAGGAGAAAGGCAGGAGGACCGAGGAACTTGGGGAATTCACAGGTGCTGTCTGTATGGAGTTTGTACATTCTTCCCATGACCTGCACGGGTTTTCTCCGGGTGCTCCAGTTTCCTCCCACACTCCAAAGACGTAAAGGTTTGTAGGTTAATTGGCTATCGTAAAATTGTAAATTGTTTCAAGGTTGAAAGGGTTCTGAAAAGATTTACGAGGATGTTGACAGGACTAGAGGGTGTGAGCTAAAGGGAGAGGTTGAGTAGGCTGGGTCTCTATTCCATGGAGCATAGGAGGATGAGGGATAATCTTATAGAGGTGTACAACATAATGAGAGGAATAGATCGGGTAGATGTACAGTCTTTTACCCAGAGTAGGGGAATCGAGGACATAGGTTCAAGGTGAAGGGGAAAAGATTTCATAGGAATCCGAGGGGTGACTTTTTCACACAGAAGGTGGTGGGTGTATGGAACAAGCTGCCAGAGGAGGTAGTTGAGGATGGGACTATCCCATCAGTTAAGAAACAGTTGGACAGGTACATGGATAGGACAGGTTTGGAGGGTTATGGACCAAGCGCAGGCAAGTGGGATAGGGTAACTGGGACATTGTGTGCCGGTGTGGGCTGAAGGGCCTGTTTCCACACTGTGTCAATCTATGACTCTATGACTCTAGGGGCCACAGTCTAAGAATAAAGGAGAGGCCATTTAAAACTGAGGTGAGAAAAAACGTTTTCACCTAGAGAGTTGTGAATTTAGACAATAGACAATAGACAATAGGTGCAGGAGTAGGCCATTCAGCCCTTCGAGCCAGCACCGCCATTCAATGCGATCATGGCTGATCACTCTCAATCAGTACCCCGTTCCTGCCTTCTCCCCATACCCCCTCACTCCGCTATCCTTAAGAGCTCTATCCAGTTCTCTCTTGAAAGCATCCAACGAACTGGCCTCCACTGCCTTCTGAGGCAGAGAATTCCACACCTTCACCACTCTCTGACTGAAAAAGTTCTTCCTCATCTCCGTTCTAAATGGCCTACCCCTTATTCTTAAACTGTGGCCCCTTGTTCTGGACTCCCCCAACATTGGGAACATGTTTCCTGCCTCTAATGTGTCCAATCCCCTAATTATCTTATATGTTTCCAGAAGATCCCCCCTCATCCTTCTAAATTCCAGTGTATACAAGCCCAATCGCTCCAGCCTTTCAACATACGACAGTCCCGCCATTCCGGGAATTAACCTAGTGAACCTACGCTGCACGCCCTCCATAGCAAGAATATCCTTCCTCAAATTTGGAGACCAAAACTGCACACAGTACTCCAGGTGCGGTCTCAGGTGTGATCTTATAGAGGTGAATTTGTGGAATTCTCTGCCACAGAAGGCAGTGGAGGCCGATTCACGAGATGAATTTAAAAGAGAGTTAGATAGAGCTCTTGGGGCTAGCGGAATCAAGGGGTATGGGGAGAAGGCAGGCACGAGTTACTGATTGTGGATGATCAGCCATGATCACAATGAATGGCGGTGAACTCGAAGAGCCGAATGGCATCTTCCTGCACCTATTTTCTATGTTTCTAGGTTTCTATGATTTTGATCACTTGAGCAGGTGGGCTGAGGAATAGTTGTTGGATTTTTGGAAGACTAACATGGGCAGGACCTACACAGTGAAGGGTAGGGCTTTGGGGAGTGTTGTGGAGCAGAGGGATCGAGGAGAGCAGGTACATTGTTTGTTAAGGTCGATCAATAGGTGGTCAAAAAGGCTTTAGCCTTCAGTCAGTCTGAGTATTGAGTATAGAAGTTAGCAGGTCACGTTGCAGTTGTATAATATGTTGGTAAGACTGCATTTAGAATATTGTGTTCAGTTCTGGGCACCGTGTTATATTAAAGATGTTGTCAAGCTGGAAAGGACACAAGGAAGCTTTACGAGGATGTTGCCAGGACTAGAGGGTGAAAGCTATAGGAAGAGGTTAAGTAGGCAAGGACTATTTTTTGGAGTACAGGAGGATGAGGGGTGATCTTATAGAGGTGCATAAAATCATGAGAGGAATAGGTCGGGTAGATGCAATCTCTTGCCCAGAGTAGGGGGATCGAGGACCAGAGGACATAGGTTTAAGGTGAGGGGGGGGGGGGGTAGAGATTTAATATGAACATGAGTGGTCATTTTACACACAGAGGGTGGTGGGTGTATGGAATGTGCTGTCAGAGGAGGATGTTGAGCCAGGTAATATCGCAGCGTTTAAGAAACATTTGAACAGGTAAATGGATGACAGGTTTAGAGAGGTATGGGCCAAATGTTGTGCATGGGACGAGTGTAGATGGTACATGCTAGTTAGTGTGGGCAAGTTGGGTCGAAGGGCCTGTTTCCACCTAGTATGACTCTGACTATAGTATTTTGATAATCCATTATTTTTCTTCAAAATTTACATAGGCATCTTACTTTTTATACCCGTAGAAATCTCGGCCATCATGTGGTAAAGGAATGTCTTTTTCAGTTTTGTAATTTGGCTGCTGGTTGCTATATATGTGTTCATGGGTTTGTAAATAATGTTCTCTGTCACATTTGGAGTGATGGCCTGGATTCTTCCTTCTGTGGTATTCCTTTTCCATTCTCTGCTTGTCTTCCCTTGTACGATCCCTGCCAATGTGGGCATCTCCAACTTGAGATCTTTTCCCTTCTGGTATTTCCCTCCTCACATCTCTTTCTGAGTCGCTATTTCGTTGAGAGTAATCCCTTCCTCTGGCGTTTCTGCTGCCATCGCCGTGACTTTTGTGAGGATTGGAATGCTTACTATAATGTTGATGCTCCTTCTTAGCATTGTCCTGTTCTCTTAACTTTTTGTCCGCCTTGTTTGCTGAGTGGGCCATTGTCTGTGGAGATAATAATAACAAATCACTGCATGGTACTGATTCATTAACATAACATAACATAACAACATAACATAACAACACTTTATTGTCATTCGGCACAACACCGAACGAAATTTCAGCAGTCACACAAAATACAGCAAAAAGAAAAAACACAGGACACCCGACCCCAACACAAACATCCATCACAATGACTCCAAACACCCCCTCACTGTGATGGAGGCAACAAAACTTCCCCTCTGTTCCCCCCGCGCCCACGGACAGTCATAAACATCTGCATTACAACACATCATCCTCCGAAATCTCCGCCACCTCCAACTGGATCCCACCACCACCCACATTTTCCCATCTCCACCCCTTTCCGCCTTCCAGAGACTGTTCCCTCTTCAACTCCCTGGTCAACTCATCCCTTCCCACCCAAACCACCCCCTCCCCAGGTACCTTCCCCTGCAACCGCAGAAGATGCAACACCTGTCCCTATATCTCCTCCCTCGACTGTCCAGGGACCCCGACAGTCCTATCAGGTTAGGCAGAGGTTCACTTGCACCTCCTCCAACCTCATCTACTGTATCCGTTGTTCAAGATGTGGACTCTTACACATCGGCGAGGCCAAACGTAGACTGGGCGATGGTTTCGTGGGAAACCTTCGCTCAGCCCACCTAAACCTACCTGGCCTCCTGGTTGCTAAACACTTTAATTCTCCTTCACATTCCCACACATGCGTTTCTGTCCTAAGTCTCCTCCATTGTCAGAGTGAGGCTAAACGCAAATTGGAGGAACAGCATCTCATATTTCGCTTGGGCAGCTAACAGCCCAGTGGGATGAATATTGATTTCTCTCACTTCAGGTCGCCCCGGCATTCCCTCTCTATCTATCCCTCCCCCACCCAAGTCGCACTAACTTCTCATTTTCACCCAACAAACAGCTTATAATGGGCAGTTTCCTTTATCATCGTTACTTTTTTACACATCTTCCATTCATTGTTTCTCTCTCCACATCACCGTCTATATCTCTCGTGTCCCTTATCCCTAACCAGTCTGACGAAGGGTCTCGACCCGAATCGTCACCTATTCCTTCTCTCTAGAGATGCTGCCTGACCCACTGAGTTACTCCAGTATTTTGTGTCTGTCTTGCATTTATTTGAAATCGGAACTAGAAAGTGCAAATGCTGCATTTCCCGGCGGGTAAGGTGGCGTGTGGGGAAAGAGTAAGATTTGTTCACCGGACGTCTCCGCCAGTGGTTTTGAGATGCACAAGGAGCAGGGAAGTTATCTGCTAAATACCTGAGTGTTGGTGAGCTCCCCCTCCACCTTCATCCCCACCACTGCCGCCACACACACCAGCTCCGTCCCAACACCCAGGACATTCTCGCAGCGCCCTCGGTCTGTGCGGATCGCCAAACGTCTTAGAAATGTGGACCACGACAAATATGTGGAAATGCCACTCCCGAGCACCTGACCAAAACTGCCCCAGGTGGCAGGTACCAGCGAAGCAACACATGCCTGTATCACACATGCCTGTATCACACATGTCTGTATCACACATGCCTGGATCACACATGCCTGGATCACACATGCCTGGATCACACATGCCTGTATCACACATGCCTGGATCACACATACCTGGATCACACATGCCTGTATCACACATGCCTGTATCACACATGCCTGTATCACACTGCCCAGCCCGGCCATGCCTGTATCACACATGCCTGTATCACACATGCCTGTACCACACATGCCTGTATCACACATGCCTGTATCACACATGCCTGTATCACACATGCCTGTATCACACTGCCCAGCCCGGCCATGCCTGTATCACACATGCCTGTATCACACATGCCTGTATCACACATGCCTGTATCACACATGCCTGTATCACACATGCCTGTATCACACATGCCCAGCCCAGGGAGCCCCAGCCCAGCCATGCCCTGCTTCACTCCCAGAAGCGAGAAACCGTATGGCAGAAAGTACTGAGAACGAAGGAACTGCAGATGCTGGTTTACACCGAAGATAGACACAACATGCTGGAGTAACTCAGGCAGCATCTCTGGAGAGAAGGAATGGGCGATGTTTCGGGTCGAGACTCTTCTTCAGACTGAGAGTTAGAGGTGAGGGAGTCTAGAGATATGGAAGAGTAAGGTGTGAAAACCACAGATTAAAGCAGACGGCTATCAAGGACATATAGAATGGTTCATTGTTGGCAGAGGGAAAGGTGACAAGCAGGCATATAATCAGTAAAAATAATCAGGACAGTGAAACTAGTCGAACTAGGGTGGGAGAGGGACGGAGAGAGAGAGGGGATGCAAGGGTTACATGAAGATAGAGAAGTCAATGTTCATACCGCTGGGGTGCAAGCTGCCCAAGCGAAATATGAGGTGCTATTCCTCCAATTTGCACTGAACCTCACTCTGACAATGGAGGAGGCCCAGGACAGAAAGGTCAGTGTGGGATAGGGTTGCCAACTGTCCCGTATTAGCCGGGACATTCCGTATTTGGGGCTAAATTGGTTTGTCCCATACAGGACCGCCCTTGTCCCATATTAGGCCCGGGGGGTGCTGTAGGCCCGGACGCTGTAGGCCCGGACGCTGTAGGCCTAGACACTGTAAGCCTTGACACTGTAGGCCCGGACGCTGTAGGCCCGGATGCTGCAGGCCCGGACGCTGTTGGCTCGGATGCTGCAGGCCCGGACGCTACAGGCCCGGACACTGTTGGCCCAGACGCTGTTGGCTCGAAATGCTGCAGGCCCGGACGCTACAGGCCCGGACGCTACAGGCCCGGACACTGTTGGCCCGGACGCTGTAGGCCCGGACGCTGCAGGCTCGGACGCTGCAGGCTCAGATGCTGTTGGCGCTGTCGGATGCTGTAGGTCCCGACAGTTTAGGTCGGTGAGTCATGATAATGATATGCAAATATATTCACCTGTGTATCAGCTGACTTGAAGGTCGGATGGTGTGTGCATCGTGTATGCCAAGGCCAGAGGCAGAGACAATAAAGAGACAAGGAATATCTACTTCTTCTTAAGCCCTTTGCTCCTCTACGGAGCATAGGCCATTGACAAATGTCCTCCCTCCCACCTCACTCGGTTGTTGGCGGTTCTTTGGAGATTTCCCCAGATGAGCCCACTCCCAGACACCTCTTCTCCAGCTGTTTCTGGGGCGACCTCTTTTCCTTTTTCCTTGGGGGTTCCATTTCAGGGCTTGCCGGGTGATGTTTGTGGCAGGTTTTCTGAGGGTGTGTCCAATCCAACTCCATTTTCTCCTTCGAATTTGTAAGTCAATGTGATCCTGGCTTGTTCTTTTCCACATGTCCACATTGCTTACTTTGTCTCCCCTCCAGATGTTTAGTATTCTCCTGAGGCAGGTGTTAATGAATGTTTGCAGCCTGTTTGTTGTGTGTTTTGTTGTTTTCCATGTCTCTGATCCATACAGCATCACCTGCTTCACATTTGAGTTAAAGATGTGTATGTTGGTGTTGATTGAGATGTATTTTGAGCTCCAGATCTTCCTGAGCATGTTAAACACCACCCTAGCCTTATTGATTCTGTTTTTAATGTCTGCATCTGCCCCTCCGGTGGTGTCCACAAGACTGCCTAGGTATGTGAATGTTTCTACCTCCTCCAGGGCAGTGCTGTGCATGAGGATAGGGTTGCTGGGTTTGGATCTTCATCACCTGTGTCTTTGCTGTATTGGGTGTAAGACCAAGTTTTGTTGTAAGAGTCTGTCCGTCTTCGCCTGCATTTGTATCTGTGTGTGTGAAAGGAGAGCTATGTTGTCTGCAAAGTCAAGGTCATCGAGCTGTTCCCACATTGTTCACTGAATTCCATTTCTTTTCCCTTCAGTTGTTTCCATCATGATCCAGTCAATTGCCAGGAGGAACAGGAATGGTGACAGTAGACATCCCTGCTTCACGCCCGTCTTGACACTAAAGCTCTGGGAGAGCTGGCCTGCATGCATAACCTTGCATGAGGTTCCATCATATGAGTTCTTGATTAAGTTTATGATCTTGGTGGGAATTCCATAGTGGTCCATTAGGCGCCATAGTGTTGTCCTGTCTAAGCTGTCAAACGCTTTCTCAAAGTCGAAGAAGTTGATGTACAGGGACGTGTTCCATTCAATAGACTGTTCAATGATGATGCGTAGTGTTGCTATGTGGTCTGTGCATGAGCGATCCTTCCTGAATAATGCTTGCTGGTCCCGTAGCCTCTCGTCTACAGCTTCCTGAAGACGGTTGAGGATGACCCGGTTGAGAATTTTACTGGGTACAGAAAGCAGGGAGATCCCTTGGTAGTTGTTACATTTTCTGAGGTCACCTTTTTGTTTCCATTTTCACAATGTATCCTCTGCCCATTCTGTGGGTGTCTTTTCCTCTTCCCAAATTCTCCCAAAGAAGCCGCAGAGCATGTCTGTTGATGAGTCTATATCTACTTTAAGGGCTTCAGGTGGAATATTGTCAGGGCCAGCTGCCTTGCCAGTTTTCAGTTGCTTGATTGCAGCCTTTATTTCTGATTTTGTTGGTCTATCACACTTAATATGTAGTGGTGTCCTGGCTTTGGGAATATGTGGCTGTACTGCCGGTGGTGGCCTGTTTAGGACTTCTTTGAAATGCTCTACCCATCTGTCGAGCTGCTCCTCCAGGGTTGATAGCAGTTGTACCGTTCTTGTCTGTAATTGGTTTATTACTGTGCAGGTAAGTCCCGGACAATTTCCTTGTGATGGTATGTAACTCCACTAAGAAATGTAACCTGTAAATATTGTGTCTGCATCATTATTCCACATCAGAGACAGAGATGTGACGTTGGCGACGAGGATATTTTGGATTTTGGATATTTTGGACATTTTGGATTCTGGATTCGTGGTGACGTGCTGGAAAAAGGTTAGAAAAAGGTCATAATGGCAGTCTCTGGAGCTGATGTCTTTGCACTTCGGGGAGTTCCACACTTCGGTCCGGCGGGTGATGCGAGTGCCGTCAGCGTGAACGTGAAGTGGAACGCTTGGCTGGAGGAATTCGAGGCCCACGCCGACAGTCATGGGCTCTTTCTTGATGAGACTGCGTCAGGGCAGAAGGTGCAGTGGAGAGCATTGCTTCATCACCCCCGGGCCAGCGGTTCAAGAAATGTTTAAAACTCTCCCTGATACCTTTTTCACCCAGAGAGTTGTGAATTTGTGGAATTCTCTGCCACAGAGGGCAGTGGAGGCCAAATCACTGGATGGATTTAAGAGAGAGTTAGATAGAGCTCTAGGGGCTAGTGGAATCAAGGGATATGGGGAGAAGGCAGGCACGGGTTATTGATTGTGGATGATCAGCCATGACTCGAAGCTGGCTCGAAGGGCCGAAGGGCCGAATGGCCTCCTCCTGCACCTGTTTTCTATGTTTCTATGTTTCTCTGACACCGGAATGAAGGAAGACTATAAGAGAGCTGTTAAGGCATTGAACAGTCATTATGTGGTGGTGCTGAATGCTACATTTCGACGCAATTTATTCCACGAAACAAAACAGGAAGAGGGCGAAACTGTCGATCAATTTGTGATGATCCGTAGTATACAAATATGTGGTTGTTGATGTGGAAAACTAGTTGTTGGATCTGGTTGTCGAGCATTGCAGGTTCAGACAAGTTCAGGTGAAGGCTGCGAGATAAAGGTGGTGAGTTAAACCTTAATGATGTGTGGTCGGTGGCAAAGGCACTGGAAGAAGCTGTTGAGGGATCATTTCACTGCATGAAATTGAAAGATTCCAAGACTGGGCAACTGAACTGGCTGTCCTGCGGTAGTCCAAGGAGTAAGCCTGAACGTGAGATTGAGTGTTACACATGTGGCAACAAGGGTCACGCAGGGAAAGATGCATGTTGTCCGGGAAAAGGTAGAACATGTAGGAAGTGTGGAGACAAAGATCATTTTGCAAAGAAATGTAAAAATAAGGCCAGGGACAAAACAAGAATCTTCCAAGGCAAGGGAGAAAGTGAAGTCCAGGGACAAGAGAGGCTGACCGTGGCAGAAAACGAAGGGTCACCTCCGTCACGTAGAAGGTGGTTTCAGAAGTGATGAGGACAGTGATGAACCTGGTGAGCATGCTGTTAAAAGGAATGAACAGTTTGCATTGAATGATAGCCATCTGGAGAAGGTTGCAGTGACCATCGGAGGTGTTACAGCGCCAGTGATTGTAGATTCTGGTAGCGACTGCAATGCAATTGACAGGTCACTGTGGGAATGCTTGAAACAGCAGAAAAACAAGTGCACGTCAAGGAGGTGTAGTAGGAAGTTATATCCGTACACAACTGAACCACTGCGGACCATTGGATGTTTCATGGCTAAAGTAGAAGTCGGAGATAGAATTGGTGGTGATAGAGGAGAAGGGAGAACCACAGCTCAGTAGAAGTACAGCTGGAGAGCTGGGAGTGCTTCCCATCGGAGTGCATGTCAATTCAGTGCAGTCATATGATGACATAAGGCAGGAATTTCACTCAGTATTCCAAGGGGTTGGAAAATTGAAAGGCCGGCAAGTGAAGTTAGCCATTGATGAATCTGTCAAGCCGAAAGCAGAACCGGTGCGGAGAACGCCATTTGGACTTCGTGGAAAAGTAGAAGCTAAAATCAAGGAGTTGATTGATCAGGACATTATTGAGCCAGTTGAACATTCAACACCATGGGTGAGTCCTGTAGTTTTAGATTTTAGATTTTAGATTTAGAGATACAGCGCGGAAACAGGCCCTTCGGCCCACCGAGTCCACGCCGCCCAGCGATCCCCGCACATTAACACTATCCTACACACACTAGGGACAATTTTTACATTTACCCAGTTAATTAACCCACATAACCTACATAGTGATAGTGCCAAAACCCAATAATATCAGACTGCGCGTGGACATGAGGAGAGCCAATGAGGCAATAATCAGAGAAAGACACCCAACTCCGTCGATCGATGAGGTGCTCCAAGAATTATCAACCAGTAAAGTGTTCTCCAAAATTGATCTCAAGTGGGGATATCACCAATTGGAATTACATCCAGAGTCAAGAGAGGTGACAACATTTGTCACTCACTGCGGATTTTACCGGTACAAAGGTCTGATGTTTGGAATCAATGAGATCTATCAGTACGAAATCCACAGAGTGATTCAGGGTGTGCAAGGAGCAGCAAACATAGCAGATGCTAGTCCGGTCGGCTTGGGGGCAGTGCTGGTATAGACACATGCAGATGGACCCAGAATCATAGCATATGCCAGTCGATCTTTAACCAGCGTGGAGAGAAGGTATTCTCAAACAGAGAAAGAAGCACTGGGACTAGTGTGGGCCTGTGAAAGGTTCCATGCTTACTTGTACGGCATTGAATTTGAACTCGTTACAGATGGCAGCATGGTGGTGCTGCGGTAGAGTTGCTGCTTTACAGCGAATGCAGCGCCGGAGACTCAGGTTTGATCCTGACTACGGGTGCTTTACTGTACGGAGTTTGTACGTTCTCCCTGTGACCTGCGTGGGTTTTCTCCGAGATCTTCGGTTTCCTCCCACACTCCAAAGACGTACAGGTTTGTAGGTTAATTGGCTGGGCAAATGTAAAAATTGTCCCTAGTGGGTGTAGGATAGTGTTAATGTGCGGGGATCGCTGGGCGGCGCGGACCCAGTGGGCCGAAGGGCCTGTTTCTGCGCTGTATCTCTAAATCTAAAAAAAAATCTAAAAAAAGGATCACAAGCCGCTGGAAGTGATCTATTCAACAAGGTCTAAGCCATGTGCCAGAATAGAACTCTGGGAGCTGAGACTCCAACAGTACAAGTACAAAGTAGTCCACATTGCTGGGAAAGCAAACATGGCGGACGGACCCGCTGTCGAGACTGATGAAGGATGAACAGCTGAGAGTAACATCCACTCCAGGGATGGAAGCAGAGAACTTTGTGCGCTTTGTCACTATACAGTCATCGTATTCATAGTGGGCAATGGGATCAATGCCCTTACAAAGCATATGTTACCATAAAAGATGAATTTGGTGTAATAGGTCAGTGTGTGCTTAGAGGCAGCAGATTGGTGATCCCACAGGCACTACGACCAAGGATCGTGTCATTGGCTCATGAGGGGCATTTAGGCAAAGTCGGCACCAAACAACATTTGCGGAGCAAAGTGTGGTGGCCAGGTTGTGACAGAGATGCCGAAAAATTTGTCAGGGCCTGCTACGGATGCCAAATCACAAGCAGGAGCAACCCACCAGAACCAATTAGAAGTACAAAGTTGCCAACAGGACCATGGGTTGACGTAGCTGTTGACTTTCGTGGACCACTTCCAACAGGTGAATCAATTATGGTAGTGGTAGACTACTATAGCAGATACTATGAGTATGGTGAAGTCAACTGTGGCAGAAAAGACTGTACAGGCATTGGCAGAGAATTTTGCCAGACAAGGGTTACCTGTTACATTGTACTCCGACAATGGGCCACAGTTCGTTTCCGAGACGTTTGCTGAGTACATGAGAATCACAGACATCCATCATCACAAGGTGACTCCTAAATGGCCACAAGCTAATGGAAAAGTAGAGAGACAAAACCAGTCCATAGAGAAGAGGATACGAATCGGCCATGCTGAAGGGAAATACTGGAAGGAGGCGCTGCTAGCATACGTAGCTGTATATCGGGCAACCACTCACTCAACGATAGGGAAAAGCCCTGCAGAAGCCTGGCTTGGAAGGAAAATTTGCACTAAAATGCCAGAAGTGCGAGAGATCACGGAAGACCAGGAGCTGAGAGACCGTGATGCCGAAAAGAAAGGTGCGGGGAAAATGGTATGCCGACTTGAAACAAGGAGCCAGGTGCTCAGAAATAATGCCTGGTGATGACGTACTTGTGAGGCAAGATGACTCTGGTAAGATAGACACTCCTTACCATCGCCAGCCTTACAATGTTGTATCGACGAGCGGCAGCAGGGTGACAGTCAAGTCTCCAGAAGGTGTTATGTACAAGAGGAATGTATCAAATGTAAAAAAGTACATGTCGAGAGACACTCGAATCGAGGGGGGCCAAAGTCCACCGAGAGTTACCGATTCAGAGGGGCCAGACGACATCCCTGAGGTGGTGACCGATGTTCCTGAGACTGCCAGCATTTCTGAGGTGGTGACCAGAGTTCCAGAGGCAGCACGCTGCAACGCAGGTGGTGAGCAGAGACGGTGTCTGGATGACAACACCTTGGCAGATTCAACAGGCTCCGATGCTCCTGCACCGGCTGGGAGACCAAAACGTGAAAGGAGAGTTCCTAAGCAACACGACGATTTTGTGTTGTAGGTTCTACTTTGCTAAGTAATTATACAGATGAATATGACATTTGTTTAGAGGCAAAGGAAGCTTACAAGTTATTATTTGTATTAAGGGGGAAAAAAGAATTAGTGTGGTATTTGTACGAGTATTTAGTTAGTATTTCATAGGCCATGGTGTATTCAGCTAATAAAGCCAACATAATAATTTTTAAGGGTAAAGATTTGTTTAATTGTGGGAAAAAAAGACAGGTGTAATGCATTTGTTTGTGGTTGTAATGCATTTGTTTTGTGAGTTATTGGAACACAAATGAAAACACAAAGAAGCACAAATATGCTTTGTAAGAATTTAATTGGAAAGTATATTGGAAAGAACACATATTAATTTAAAGTCTGGTAAACGAGGGATGTCATGACGATGCATCATGACAATGAGATGCAAATATCTTGCCCTTTGTATCAGCTGAGAAAGGTTGGATGGTATGTGTGCCATGTACACCAAGGCCAGAGGCTGTATCAGTCTGAAGATGGGCCTCGACCCTGAAACGTCACCCATTCCTTCTCTCCGGAGATGCTGCCTGACCTGCTGAGTTACTCCAGCGTTTTGTGAATAAATACCTTCCATTTGTACCAGCATCTGCAGTTATTTTCTTACAAGGCCGGAGGCTGCAGTCGCAAGAGATAATAAACATAGAGACTAACGAATGTAACCTATTGTAGCGACCATAGGGATTGGTCCTGAGAGTCGAACCCTCGGATTGGCCAGCAAGGTCACGTGGTGGTTTTGGCGCCCAAAACCAGTTGGTTGGAAGAGGACTTCGATGTGAATAGTTTGAGTTTAATGGTCATCTGCGATCTCGGTTGTTATCTTTGTAACTGAATATTGCTACCGCAATAAACTTCTTTGACAAAGTTACAAGCCTTCAGACTCGCCATATTGGTGACCCCGACGAGATCTAGCCGATCACCTACCATGCAGGGACAGGATGCCCCTGCTCCGGTTCTAACGCCCGGCGTACCGCAGCTAATCGCGGTCAGCGTTCATCTTCCTCCATTTTGGGCGCACCAACCACACCTTTGGTTTGCGCATGCTGAAGCGCAGTTCCATCTGAGAGGCATCTCGGTGGACGAGACGAAATATTACTACCTGGTCAGTGCCCTTCGCCTGAGACGTCCGCGCGGGTGATGCAGTTCATCACCTCCCCTCCTGCAGACGGCAAGTACGAGGCGCTGAAGGTAATCATGCTTCGAACCTTCGGATTTAGTAGGCATGATCGAGCCGAGAGGCTTATGCATCTACCAGATCTCGGAGATCGGCTGCCGTCCGTCCTCATGGCCGAAATGTTGGCGCTGGCGGGCGGACACAAGGATTGCCTCATGTTTGAGCAGGCATTCCGGGAGCAACTCCCAGAAAACGTTAGGCTTATGCTCACGGATTGTTATTTTGAGGATTCCGTGGCATACGCGGAGAAAGCCGATGCGCTCATGGCGTCGAAATCGCGAAAATACAGCTCGATCAACAGTCTCGGTACCATCGGGCAGCCCGCCGCGACACCAAGATGGCGCTGCGACTCCCGCCATTTTTCCAAAACCCCACCAAAAGGATCCGCACAAGCGCGGCTGGTGTTATTATCATCTGAGATGGGGTGGAGAAGCCCGTAACTGCCGCTCACCTTGCACTTTCTTGGGAAATGCCTCGGCCGATCGTACATAGAGGCAGTTGCGATTGGCCAGGACCGCCGCCGCTACGTCGTGGATCGATTCACAGACACAGAGTTCTTAGTCGATACGGGAGCCATAGTAAGCATCGTACCGCCGACCGACCTCGAAGCTCGATCGGGTAAGAGAGGGCCTACCCTCATCGCGGTTAACGGTAGCACCATCCGCACGTATGGTACGCGGGCAATGTCTCTGTCTTTCGGTACCCGCACTTACAAATGGTCGTTTATCATCGCGGAAGTCGGGCAGGCGATCCTGGGCGCAGATTTCCTCTGGGCCTTTTCGCTAGTAGCCGATGTCCGAGGTAAAGGCCTTCGACCCTCCGCTAGCAGCGATGAGCCCGCTGCTCCACCGCCTGCCACCCCGCCCAGCCCGACTGTCCAGGCCGTTGTCGCGGCCTCCGACCCGTATGCTGCGGTCCTGGCTGAGTTTCCGGAGCTGCTCATTCAGCGTTTTGACGCTCTATCTGCAAAGCACGGCGTTGTCCATTATATTTCCACCGAGGTACCCCCGTTTTCGCTCGGGCCCGGAGATTACCGCCGGACAAACTGATGGTAGCGCGTGAAGAATTCCAGAAGATGGAACAAATGGGCATTGTCCGTCGTTCCGACAGCCCGTGGGCCTCTCCGTTGCATATGGTCTCCAAAGCATCTGGGGGGTGGAGACCATGTGGCGATTACCGGCGTCTTAACGCCGTCACCACTGTAGACCGCTACCCCATACCGCACATCCAGGACCTCGTCTAGTCTGGAAGGTGCTACGGTGTTTTCCAAAATTGATTTGGTGCGGGGCTACCACCAGATTCCTGTGCATCCGGAAGACGTACCAAAGACTGCCACGATCACTCCGTTCGGGTTGTTCGAATGGTTGCATATGCCTTTCGGTTTGAAAAACGCGGCGCAGGCTTTCCAGAGGCTTATGGACCATGTCGGTCGGGAATTGTCTTTTGTTTTCATTTATTTGGATAAATAAATCCTGGTCGCCAGTCGCTCGGAGCAAGAACATCTGGTCCATTTACGGACCGTGTTCCAGCGGCTTCAAGATCACGGGCTAATCATTCACCCCTCAAAGTGTCAATTTGGTCTCTCCTCTATTGATTTCCTAGGTCACCAGATCACCTCAGCCGGTGCCACTCCTTTGCCGGAAAAAGTGGACGCAGTTCGTGCCTTTCCGCGGCCCACCACGGTAAAGGGGTTGCAGGAGTTTGTAGTGATGATGAATTTCTACCCCAGGTTCGTGCCGGCAGCAGCACGGGTCATGCGTCCGCTCTTCCAATGTCTCGCGGGCAAACCTGTCGAGTTAGAGTGGTCCGCTGCGGCCGAGACGGCCTTTGAGGCAGCTAAAATGGCTCTGGCAGACGCCACCATGCTCGTCCACCCAAGCACCTCCGCCCCCACGGCCCTGACGGTCGATGCGTCAGACGTGGCGGTGGGAGGGGTCTTGGAACAGCATGTTGATGGCAGTTGGCAGCCCTTGGCGTTTTTCAGCCGACAGCTTAATCCGGCTGAGGTGAAATATAGTGCCTTTGACCGGGAGCTTCTGGCTCTCTATTTAGCTGTCCGCCACTTTAGTTATTTTTTAGAAGGCCGCCCGTTCGTGGCCTTTACTGATCATAAACCGCTGACTTTCGCTTTTTCAAAAGTGTCCGACCCATGGTCGGCCCGCCAGCAGCGGCACCTGACTGCCATCTCAGAGTTTACCACCGATGTCCGTCACGTCGCGGGTAAGCTTAATGCCGTTGCTGATGCCCTGTCCAGGCCAGCCATTCCCCCAATTTCAGCGGTGGAATGCGAGGTAGATTTCCAGGAGCTTGCGGAGGCACAACGCCTGGCAGACACTGCCTCAGCATACCAGTCCACCACTTCGAGGTTGAAGTTGGCCCAAGTGGCTTGTGGGCCCGTGGGTACAAAAGTCTGGTGTGATATTTCCCTTCCCCGCCCCAGGCCGGTGGTGCCGGCCGCCCTTCAGCGTCGGGTGTTTGATGCCATTCATGGGCTAGCACACCCGTCCATTTGCTCCACCTCTGCCTTAGTAGCCGCTAGGTTTGTGTGGCATGGCCTGCGGAAGCAAGTAGCCGCTTGGGCCCGATCCTGTGTTCCCTGCCAGACCTCTAAAGTTCACCGGCATGTCCAACCTCCGGTGGAGGAGTTTGCGGTCCCTGAGGTCCGTTTTTTCCACATTCATGTGGATTTAGTTGGTCCTTTACCTTCCTCTAGGGGCTACACTCACCTACTCACGGTGGTTGACCGGTTTACCCGTTGGCCGGAGGCCTTCCCGTTGTCCGACACCTCCGCCACCTCTTGTGCCCGGGCCCTGGCCATCCATTGGGTGGCCCGTTTCGGCGTTCCGTCAGTCATCACCACCGACCGGGGGCCCCAGTTCACCTCTGCCCTTTGGACTACGCTAGCGGAGCTGTACGGTTCCAGGTTGCAGCAGACCACGGAGTATCACCCACAGGCTAATGGGCTCGTGGAGCGGTTTCATCGACAACTTAAGTCTGCCCTCAGTGCGCGGCTGGACGGCCCTGATTGGGTGGATCAGCTGCCCTGGATCCTTCTGGGCATCCGTACTGCTCCTAAGCAGGATCTCGGGACTTCGTCTGCGGAACTGGTATATGGCTCGCCACTCAGAGTGCCCGGGGATTTCCTTCCGGAGTCCTCTGGTCAGCAGCCCTCGGTTCCGTCGGTTTTAGCATCACTCCGGGCGCGAGTGGGTTCCCTAGCTCCGGTTCCTACTTCACGTCATGGGTGTTCCATGGTGCATGAACCGCCAGCCGTGAAGGACTGTGAATTTGTGTTTCTGAGTAGAGATGCCCATCGTTCCCCGTTGCAGAGGGTCTATGAAGGACCGTTCCGCGTGTTGCGTAAAGGAACGGTCACTTTCACCTTAGATGTTGGGGGCAGGAGAGAGCTCGTCTCTGTGCCCACTTGGATCAGGACCGTCCTGTCCTGGCCGGTCAACCCCCTCGATGGGGCCGTCCTCCTGCAATTCCCTCCGGCGCTGGACCTCCTGCCCCTGTTGTTCCTGCAGCAACTCTCCTTACTCGTTCTGGCCGCAAAATCCAGCTTCCTGCTAGGTACCGTACCCCGGGTTCTGGGGGGGGTCATGTAGCGACCATAGGGATTGGTCCTGAGAGTCGAACCCTCGGATTGGCCAGCAAGGTCACGTGGTGGTTTTGGCGCCCAAAACCAGTTGGTTGGAAGAGGACTTCGATGTGAATAGTTTGAGTTTAATGGTCGTCTGCGATCTCGGTTGTTATCTTTGTAACTGAATATTGCTACCGCAATAAACTTCTTTGACAAAGTTACAGGCCTTCAGACTCGCCATACTATAAATATAGTGTCTGCATCATTATTCCACATCAGAGGCGGAGATGTGACACCGACACCCTAGGTTTCTGACGTTTTATCTCCGAACAGTGTAGGTGCGGAGGCCCGGGCACCGCATTACGGATCTCCACAGCAGCAACCTGCCTCCTGGACCGGGCGGCCGCCATTACTGGAGCAGGAGCACGTGGCCGCTGGCTGGGTGAGGTCACGTGGGGAGTGGGGCTGTGACCTCACCTTGTCCCGTATTTGGGAGTGGCAACCCTAGTGTGGGAATGGGAGGGGGAGATAAAGTTTTTAGCAACTGGGAGATCAGGTAGGGTTAGACGGACTGAGCAGGGGTGTTCAGTGAAACGATCGCCGAGCCTGTGCTGGAGGGGAACCATTATCCTGGCAGACAGTTTTGCCAGTGTTACTCTGGAGGGTTTAAACTAGGTTGGCAGGGGATGGGATCCAATGTAGTAATGAGGCGGCTGAGAAAGCAAGTTCAGTGGACAGGATCGGCAGGAGCATGGAAGGGGGTGAGGAAGGTCTGTTGGATTCAGTTGCATTTATTTTTAATGGGTGAGGCCTGACAGGTAAAGCAGATGAACTTGGCCTGGACAGGTACTTGGGACTGGGATGTTGTAGCGATCAAAGAAGCCTGGCAAAGTGATGGACAGAACTGCCAACAATGGCCCAGGTTACAGAGGCTACAGTCAAGATAGAGGTTCCAGTAAAAGAAGCGGTGGAGTTGCTATACTAATTAGGGGGAACATCACAATAGTAGTTCATGATGGCATTAGTGATGGCTCATGTTCATAATGTGATAGGAGCACAATTAAGCCATTTGGCCCATCAGGTCTACACCACCATTCAATCATGGCTGATCCATCTTTCCCTCTTAACCCCATTCTCTTGCCTTCTCCCCATAACCCTTGACACCCGCACCAACCAAACATTTGTCAATCGCTGCCTTAAAAATATCTATTGACATGGCCTCCGCAGCCGTCTATGTCAATGAATCCCAGATTCACCGCCCTCTGAACAAAAACATCCTCCTCAGCTCCTTTCTAAAGGAACGTCTTTTTACTGGGGCTGTGCCCTCTGGTCCTAGATTCTCCCACTAGTGGAAACATCCTCTCCACATCCACTCTATCCGGGCCTTTCACTGTTTGGTAAGTTTCAATGAGGTCCTCCCTCATCCTTTTAAACTCCAGCGAGTACAGGCCCAGTGCTGTCAAACGCTCATCATATGTTAACCCAATCATTCCTGGGATTATTATCGTAAACCTCCTCTGGACCCTCTCCAATGCCAGCACATCCTGCCTCAGATATGGGGCCCAAAACTGCTCACATTACTCCAGATGCAGTCTGGCCAGTGCCTTATAAAGCCTCAGCATTACATCCGTTTTTATATTCTGGCCCTCTCTAAATAAATGCTAACATTGCATTTGCCTTCCAAGTCAAGTCAAATTTATTTGTCACATACACATACTCGATGTGCAGTGAAATGAAAGTGGCAATGCCTGCGGGTTGTGCACAAAAATAATTACAGTTACAGCATATAAATAAAGTTAATAAGTTACTAAACATAGCACAAAAAGTGTCGACAAAAATTTAGTCTCTGGGGTTATCAAAGTTGACAGTCCTGATGGCCTGTGGGAAGAAGCTCCGTCTCATCCTCTCCATTTTCACAGCGTGACAGCGGAGGCGTTTGCCTGACCGTAGCATCTGGAACAGTCCGTTACTGGGGTGGCAGGGGTCCCTCATGATCTTGCTTGCTCTGGATCTGCACCTCCTGATGTATAAGTCCTGCAGGGGGACGAGTGTAGTTCCCATGGTGCGTTCTGCCGAACGCACTATTCTCTGCAGGGCCATCCTGTCCTGGGCAGAGCTGTTCCCAAACCAGACTGTAATGTTGCCGGACAGGATGCTCTCTACAGCCCCAGAGTAGAAGCAATGGAGGATCCTCAGCGACACTCTGAATTTCCTCAGTTGTCTAAGGTGGTAAAGGCGCTGCTTAGCCTTACCCACCAGTGCGGCAATGTGCGTTGCCCACGTCAGATCCTCTGAGATGCGGACTCCCAAGTATTTGAAATTGCTCACCCTATCCACAATAGACCCATTTATCTCCAGTGGCGTGTACGTCCTTGGATGTTTAGCCCTTCTGAAGTCCACAATCAGCTCCTTTGTTTTAGTGACATTCAAGAGGAGGCTATTGTCCTGACACCAGAGTGCCAGATCAGCCACCTCCTCCCGGTAGGCCTTCTCATCGTTGTTGGAGATCCGGCCCACCACCACAGTGTCATCAGCAAACTTGATGATGGAGTTTGAGCTGAACCTGGCCCTACAGTCATGTGTGTACAGGGAGTACAGTAGGGGGCTAAGGACGCAGCCCTGGGGGGATCCTATGTTCAGGGTGAGGGAGCTAGATGTGTGTTCCCCCATCCTGACCACTTGGGGCCTGGCTACTTACTACTGATTCAACTTGCAAATTAACCATTTAGGAATCCTGCACCAACATTCTCAAGTCCCTTTGCATCTCTGATTTCTGAATCCTGTCCCCATTTAGAAAATAGTTTATGACGTTATTCCTACTACCAAAATGCATGGCTGCACACATTGCTACGCTGTATTCTATCTGCCTCTTCTTTGCCCACTCTCCCAACCTGTCCAGTCCTTCTGCAGAGTCCCTACTTTCTCGACACTACCTGCCCCTCTACCTATCTTTGTATCATGTAGTCATGCAGTGTGGAAACAGGCCCTTCAGCCCAACTTGCCCACTACGGCCAACATGTCCCAACTGCACTGGTCCCATCTGCCCGCATTTGGTCCATATCCCTCAACCTGTCCTATCCATATACCTGTCTAAATGTTTCTTAAATGTTGGGAGAGTCCCAGCCTCAACTACCTCCTCTGGCAGCTCGTTCCATACACTCACCACCCTTTGTGTGAAAAAGTTACCCCCTCAGATTCCTATCAAATCTTTTTCCCTTCACCTTAAACTTATGTCCTCTGGTCCTCGATTAGACTCTGTGCATCTACCCGATCTATTCCTCTCATGATTTTGTACATCTTGAAAAGATCACCCCTCATCCTCCTGCGCTCCAAGTAATAGAACCCCAGCCTACTCAACTTCTCCCTATAGCTCACACCCTCTAGTCCTAGCAACATCCTTGTGAATCCTCTCTGTACACTTTCAAGCCTGACAACTTTCCTATAACACGGTGCCCAGAACTGAACACAACACTCTAAATGCGGCCTCACCAACATCTTATACCACTACATGACCTCCCAATACTCTCTAGTAACTTTCCAACTACAGGTACCATCCTCAAACTTGGCCACAAAACCTTCAATTCCCTCATCCAAATCATTGCTATATAAGCATGAAAGTTTGCAGCCCCAGCACTGAACCCTGCGGAAGACCACTAGTCATTTGCAGCCAACCAGGTTAGGATAGCCCAGTTCGACTTCAGTGAGACGATATTCCTGGAGCTGAGAAATAAATAAGGGATAATCACTTTATTTGGAGTGTACAATCATTCTCCAATTGGCCAGTTAATACAAGAACATATATGCAGGGAGAATGCAGGCAAGTGCAAGTAGGGTCACCAACTGTCCCGTATTAGCCGGGACATCCCGTATTTTGGGCTAAATTGGTTTGTCCCGTACGGGGACCGCCCTTGTATTAGTAGGGTTGCCAACTTCCTCACTCCCAAATACAGGACAAAGGGTGACGTCAATGGCGCCCCCCACTTGACCTCACCCAGCCAGCAGCCGCCATTGGTGGAGTGGGAGCACGTGGCTGCTGGCTGGGTGACGTCACCCTTTGTCCCTTATGTGGGAGTGAGGAAGTTGGCAACCCTAACAAGTTGTTATCTGTTAGATCAGTGAATATACACAATGATTCCCCGAGCCCTGTGGTAGTATTTTAAAACTTTTATTCAGGCACAGAGTTTACATAATATGAGTGAAGCATAGTACAGAAAAACAAAAACTATGGATGAACTATTAATTAAACTTTCCCTTTGATCAGATGTTATCTCCCTTACCTTTCTATTGGCTGGTGACACTATTGGAAAATCATGCCTCTTTCTGATTGCTTTAACTCCAACTAGCACAAAATGCTGGAGGAACTCAGCGGGACAGGCTGAGAAGGAATAGGTCATGCAAAATGGAACACCCATTCCTTCTCTCCAGAGATGCTGCCTGTCACAGTTATTCCAGCATCTTGTGTCTATCGTCGGTGTAAACCAGCATCTGCAGTTCCTTCCTGCACATTCCAACTGGTAGGGTGTTTGTTACAAGATGGACACTCTCCACATGGCCACTCTTCATTGGAACTGCTTTCAACCAACCCTGCAAAATTGTTGATTTCATCAATTTGCCAGCACAACCTTTAAACACATTCCTCAACTTGTTAGACCTCTTTACCCAATGATGCTGCAAGAGTGAAGCAGCAAGATTGTTGTTTCCCTGGTCGGAGGAAACAGCGAGCACCAAAGCGAGCTGATTGAACTAAACAAAGATCTGGAAGCACATGAGCAAACCGAGCAAACAGAGGAGAAATCTCAGCAATCGTGTTTTATTTGATTTCCTGCACCAGGATAATGAGTAAGAGGCAAAGCAGAGGTGACCCATTGGCTTGCAACAGAAGGAGTTTAAACAGAAGACCCTAATGCATCTGAAGAAGGGTCCCAAGCCACAATAATCACCCAATCTTTTTCTCCAGAGTTGTTTTGCTGCCTGACCCACTGAGTTACTCCAGCACTTTGTGTCTATCTTTAGAAGAGGTTTAAGTCCTGGTACTCACAGGAATCCCCAAACACCAAAGGATTCTTTTGCCACCTCAGTCAGATTAATTTATAAAATGTTGCCCAAAATCTGCACCACCTGACAGTTTAGTGAAAAGATATAATGTGGAAACAACCCCTTCGGCCCACCGGTCTATCTAGTATGAGAATCAAATTAGTTGTCAAATTTCTCCCAATCTTGTGTAAATGATTTCAAGATATTTGTAAGAGCTTGCCATTTGTTAGGTTAGCTGTAAGTTAAGATTCTCATGAATTAAATGATATCATATTCCCAGTTATTCTGAAATGAATTATTCCAAATCGCTATCATAAAATAAAATTGGCCAATGTGATGAGGACATGAGGCCTTTGCATTCTCTGCTGGCTGGTTGGTGGGTTCACGGCCCGTGGTCTTAACCCCTGATAAACTCCGTCAGCAGATCCCAATGCCCGACTTTCACTCCTCACTCGCCCATCTTTTTAGAGATACAACGCAGAAACAGGCCCTTCTGTCCCACCGGGTCCGTGCTGACCAGCGATCCCCACACATTAACACTATCCTACACCCACTAGGGACAATTTCTACAGTTACCAAGCCAATTAACCTACATACCTGTACGTCTTTGGAGTGTTGGAGGAAACCGAAGATCCCGTAGAAAACCCACAGGGAGAATGTACAAACTCCACACAGACAGCACCCAGTCAGGATCAAACCCGGGTCTCCGGCGCTGCATTCACTGTAAGGCAGCTCTACCGCTGCGTCACTGTGCCGCCCTGACCTCTACCCGCTCTGCCTGCCTTCCTGCTCAACCCGATGCTCTGCCCTCCTCACTGTCTCTGCCAAGTTACACAGGCTTGCCACCTGCCCAAGCCGCCTCACAGCAGATTTTAAATTTGGCCCTGCCATTTTCCACGGCTGCTATTCAGCACCCACAGTAACGTCTTCATATTTCAGCAGCGTCGGACAGATTTACATGACAAACGAAAGTGGATCTCTTGTGAAAAGGTGAAGCAGCTTTACACAGATTGGCTGCTATCAGCCTAAAACTACTGAGTGAAATCGGGAAATACTGCAGGATCTAATTCACCCAGACAAGGCTTATAGTCTGACAGGACAGTCTCCACAAAACCATTAGGTGGAATTTTTGATCCACTTTTTGATGAGTGACTGGTCATTATGAGTCTAGCCCCTCCATCTCTTCATCAGGGCAACAATAATATTCGACAAAGCAGATCTGCCCGTCTTCATTGCGGATCATGTATTGTAAGGAAAGAAATCCCCGATTGTCTGTGCGAAGCGAAACTTTGGAGGAGAGCGCCAAGGCTTTAGTGGACGGCTTCAGTAGTGAGATTTTGTACCTGTTCAGAAGAGAAGATGATTACTTTTGGATCACTTCTATAATTTTACTTCATGCCAACCAAAATGTCAAGAATCCAGTCAATGTGCGTACCTATTGCACTGGGTCTGGTTGCAATGGAATGCCTCAATCATGTCAGAGTCCTTTGGATAATCACAGTGCGTGCTTCCAGCATCACCATAAGTAGATAATCTGAAACAGAAATGTTGATTATTTACGGTTAACAAACGAGCAGAAACGTAGACTGGAATCGGAAGCCCACAAGAAACAAACAATGTGGGCAACTACTTTGTCATTGGAAGAGAAAAAAAACAGCAGCGAATAATGAACATGAAGGGAATCAAGGATTTAATGCAGGAAAGTGGCGCTTAAGTAAAAGGTCAGTCAGAATCTCTCTGAATGTTGGAAAGACTCCAGGTTCTTGTGAAATACTGCCATGACTGGATGGTTGTGAGGTCTGTCAGGGAAGCTACGCAGAGTAATTCTCACATTGCCGCTCTCGTCCTTGGTGGGAAGTAACTGCAGAGCCCTTGGTAGACTGCACACTGCAGCCAGTGGAGTGGAGAGATGGGTAATCAAAGTGGCTTTGTTGGGGCCGCATGGTCATTGTACATAATCTGGGTAAATGAAAAAGGTAGTAAAGGCAGAAGGTAGTAAAGGTGGAGACTCTCATAACATTCAAGTATCTGAACGTACACTCGGATCACCACAGCACAGAAGGCTATGGACCAAGTGCGAGTAATGGGGTTGGAGAAATATTTGATGGTTGGCATGGATATTGTCTCAAAGGCTCTGTTTGTGCATGATTTGATGAACATTCGAAGGTCGTGGCCGAATTTCCGTTGGATTTGGATTTAGTAAAGTTATTGGAAAGGACAAAGGAATATCAGGTGCAAAATATGTAAATCAAAGTAAGTTACCAGACTGAAATATTATTTATCACAACACTACCACTCCAAAATTAAGTGCTTCAATGAAGGAGAAAGTTTTGAATGTACGAGGTAGTGAAAGTTCAGACTATATTGAACATAGATTACATTTTCTCATGAACTGATGGTGCATCAGTTGGCAGGAGCCGTCGAATGGACTGATGGTGCATCAGTTGGCAGGAGCTGTCGAATGGACTGCAGCACATTTTGTGGGAAGTGCCTACTGCAGCTAAAGGCTGTCAGACACAGAGACATGGAGGTTAGTGGTGAAGCTTAGAGTATCTGTCAAGTGGACGTCATTGAGGAGTAAGTTGGAACTGCAAGGCAAGTGGCAAGTACTCTTTAACTGTCTTAGTCTTGTAAATGAGGGAAGAGGAGGGAGATTTGGGCGTCAGGAGGTGAATGTTTCATTGCAGGGTGCTCCCATTCTGAACTTCACAAGCAGCACAGTATTTATGTCACTGGTGTGGTTCAGTTTCCAGTCAATGTTCAGTGCCCCACCTCTTCTCTCACACACTAACCCCAAGATGGAGGTACGCAAGATTAATTTAACATGCATTGATGTGTGCTAAAGGTAAGTACGCTATTACTCGAGATGATCTATGGCAGAACATATATGGCAGAAACTTTACATCTACACATGAATGGGCGTAGAATACACATGGGCACCCTCAATTCCTGAAATGCAGGGGTTTCTGCAACAAGGCCCTGGGGCTAGGCCGCTGTGATAGTTGTAAACTTCTTCTCAGCCCAAGGAGACGTCCTCCTGATTGCCACTGATGTCAGCATCAAGACTCCTTGATGCCACACTTGGTGAGCACACGGGTTTATTTGATAAGGGCAGTCACTCTGAACCCGCCTCTGGAAGTCCACTGTCCTGTGCTCAGGGGACGAAGGTCTGGACCGGAGTGATTCTGGCACATCCCAGCTGAGCACGAGGGAATGGGTTTGCTTGATGGCCCTGGAAACCAAATTAAACATGATTCATTCTAGAATCTATAAGATTGATGTAAAGGCACCATTTATCATGCTGTGCTGATCACACCCACACATTTACAGTTCACCCACATCCAGGAGGAACAAAGCATCAGTAACAAAGCTCAGACACATTAACTGAGGTGGGCAATGTGGTGGCCGAGGGCGAACACAGAGAGTGCTGGAGTCTGCTGTGAACAGCCTCATTATCTCTTATTGTAATGTCACATTCTGGTGTGTTCCAGTACCTGAAATACGGTTTCTCTGGTGACATGGTGATCTGCAGCACATCACTGCTCATATCAAGTTCAGCAAATGTCTCCCGCAGGCTCTCTGATTGTAAAATAATTTTATTTACAACATTTGTACTGCAAAAATCAAAATCGAGAGTTTCCTCTGGCTCTTGAGTCTGAATCTTGCAGACAGTGACCACGCCACTCTCCTCAAGGAACAGGGTGAGGGGGTAGCCGTACCCACGGTAGCACATTCGCAGGGCTGTCGTCACCCCTAGGGAAGGGAAATCAAACGTCAGCCTCAGCTGCATCACAACATTCTGCAAGTGGACAGAAGATCAGTCTTCACTGCTTAAGTACAGAGCCACAGACAAAACTACAGACACAGAATGCTGGAGTAACTCAGCGGGTCAGGCAGCATCTCTGGAAAAAATAGGTGACATTTCAGGTCACATCTTATAGAAACATAGAAAATAGGTGCAGGAGTAGGCCATTCGGCCCTTCGAGCCTGCACCACCATTCAATATGATCATGGCTGATCATTCAACTCAGACGGGTCTACCAAAACTGCAGGTCCACTACCAATTTTCCAGCAACCAGTGGTCCAGCCCCTCAGTAATCCATACAAAATTATGAGAGCACACGTGAACCCCCCCCCCCCAGAAATGCCCTGGAAAATGTGCCGTCTAGGCCGGGTGAGGCGGCCAATCTCCACCTCATGCTCCAATCGGCGGGTCGAATTTGCCGGCTGTGGCCAGAGCTCTGGAACTAAGGCCTAGCCAGGGCTGGCAGATCCATTCCCATGGCCAACTTCCACAGCCAACTCTGCAGGCTCCAAAGTTCATGACCTCTGTCGGTCCAGCAAAATACGGCAAGGATCTGGGACCAAGGTGCAACAAAAATTTAGATTTTTTAAAACGGTGGTGGACCTGTACTTGAAAATCAAAAGAATTTCAGGTGCCGCAAGTCTGAAATAAAAGCACAAAATGCTGGAGCATCTGCGGTGGTCAGGAAGCATCTTCACAAAAGAGTCAGAACTGGGAACATTTTAAATTGCAGAGAGGATGTGGAGAAAGCAAATAGCAGTAGAAATCTGGAAACTTCTACTGAGTAAGAGTATTAAAACATACAAAACTAAAGTAGGTTGAGATACAAGTCAGTTACGATCTACTGAAATAAAATATTAGAATCAAAGGCTGAATAGCGAAAATAGTGATTATTTACCTGGCAGAGAACTTGCACTGAATATTGTCAGACAATCTAAAAGAACTGTTAAGTTTATGAGAAAGATTACAGAATCCTCTTCAATTCGAAACTCCTGAAAGATACTGGCCTGAAAATAATAAATATTTGAAAAAAATTAGTTGACCATAAAGCAATCATTGACACTAACTTCACCACTCACATGACCATGGAGAGATTTGCGATGGCCAATTAACTGACCTATTTAATAGGAGCGCTAGGAAAAGCTTGGGAACAATGAGTGAGGTTAACACCAATGGTGAGCATGTTACTGGAGAGGATTGTGAGGGATGAGGTGTGCAGTGACCCCTCGTTATAACCGCCCATCAGGGACGAATGGTGTCTGTTATTGCCGATTGTCTGCTATAACCGACTACGGTATTATCATTGAATGTACTGGAAATGCTGGTTAATACACAAAAGGACATAAAGTGCTGGAGTAACTCAGCAGATTAGGCAGCTTCGCTGGAAAACATGGATAGGTGACATCTAGACCCTTCTTCAGACAGATTCAGTCCGCTTTACTCCAGCAATTTGTAACGTTTCACCTTAAAACTAGGCACGGATGCTGCTGCTGTGCATCAGCGAGCCCTTCACCGGTTCACACGGCTGTTTAGTTTAGAGATACAGCGTGGAAACAGGCCCTTGGGCCCACCGGGTCCACGCCGACCAACGATCCCCGCACTTTAACACTATCCTATACACACAACACACTAGGGACAATTTTTACATTTACCAAGCCAATTAACCTACAAACCTGTACGTCTTTGGAGTGTGGGAGGAAACCGAAGATCTTGGAGAAAACGCACACAGGTCACGGGTAGAACGTACAAACTCCGTACAGACCCATAGTCGGGATGGAACCCGGGTCTCCGGCGCTGCATTTGCTGTAAGACAGCAACTCTACTGCTGCGGCTCCGTGCCGGCTATTGTTGTGGCTCTCGCTGTAGCCCCTGGGGACAGCGCTTGCGTCAGGCTGCCGGCCACCGACAGACGCACTGGGTCACCCTGGGGCTGCCTCCCCACTCACTTGGCCCGTCTCTCTGCCCTGCCGCCCGCTCCTTCTCCACCTCCTTGTTTTTCCTCACAGTCACCGACATCTTCCAAGGTGGAGTATGTCAGTGATTCCAGGGAAGAAAAAGGCAGCAGTGGTGGTGATGGGGAGGTGGAGGAGACAAAGACGGCCAACAAGATGCATCAGCAGGTGAGAGGGGAGAAGCCCCATGGTGACCGAGCTCATCCTGTTGATGGTGGCGGCCTGAAGGGAGAGCGGTCCCCGGGGGCTACAACGTGAGCCGCAACAACCACACCGTTCGACGGGTGAAGAAGGGCTCGCTGGTGCACCTTACAAGCCAGGGGTGACATTGAAAGCAGAGGCTGTGAGAGCCTCGGGAGGTCATGTGAGTGTGGGTGGCATCGGCAGGTCTGACTGCTAAAACCAAAATCCATTATAAAAGGCCCGTAAAATTCAGGGTTTACTGTATATGCAAAAACAAGGAACTGCAGGCTGGAGTAACTTAGGAATCACATTGTTACATCCACCCTGGTGCAATTTTGCAAACATCAGCTATTCAGGACCCAAGGTTCAGGCTCATCCTGTGCATTCATTCTACCATTTTATTATTTCTGTGGTTTCCAGAGATCATCATCATATCATATATCTACAGCCGGAAACAGGCCTTTTCGGCCCTCCAAGTCCGTGCCGCCCAGTGATCCCCGTACATTAACACTATCCTACACCCACTAGGGACAATTTTTACATTTACATTTACCCAGCCAATTAACCTACATACCTGTACGTCTTTGGAGTGTGGGATTGTAAGTTTCAGCTACCAGACACACCCTTATGAGCAATAGATTAATGGATTGATTGTAATCATGTACTGATGCTCCTCGACTTGCTATTGAGGGCGTGCAGCGTAGGTTCACTAGGTTAATTCCCGGAATGGCGGGACTGTCGTATGTTGAAAGGCTGGAGCAATTAGACTTGTATACACTGGAATTTAGAAGGATGAGGGGGGATCTTATTGAAACATATAAGATAATTAGGGGATTGGACACATTAGAGGCAGGAAACATGTTCCCAATGTTGGGGGAGTCCAGAACAAGGGGCCACAGTTTAAGAATAAGGGGTAGGCCATTTAGAACGGAGATGAGGAAGAACTTTTTCAGTCAGAGAGTGGTGAAGGTGTGGAATTCTCTGCCTCAGAAGGCAGTGGAGGCCAGTTCGTTGGATGCTTTCAAGAGAGAGCTGGATAGAGCTCTTAAGGATAGCGGAGTGAGGGGGTATGGGGAGAAGGCAGGAACGGGGTACTGATTGAGAGTGATCAGCCATGATCGCATTGAATGGCGGTGCTGGCTCGAAGGGCTGAATGGCCTACTCCTGCACCTATTGTCTATTGACTCGAAGGCTGAGCGACAGGGTGAGGATGGGCAGGCTAGGACTTTATTCCTTGGAATGCAGGAGGCTGAGGTGTGGTCTTATGGAGCTGTATAAAATCATGTGGGGGATTGGGTGAATGCACAGCGTCTTTAGGTAGGGAAATCAAGAAGCAGTGGACATAGGTTTAAGATGAGAGGGGCAAGATTTAATAGAATGTGTGAGAGGCAAGTTTTTCCACTCAGAGGGTGGTGAATATCTGGAACGAGCTGCCTGAGGAGGTAGTTGAAGTAGGCACTATACAGCATTTAAAAGACACGGGAGAGATCCATGGATAGTTCAGTTCAGTTTATTGTCACGTGCACCAAGGTACAATGAAAAGGTTTGGTTGCATGCTAACCAGTCAGCAGAAAGACAACACAGATGCTCCTCGACTTACAATGGGGTTACGTTCAGATAAACCCATGGTAAATCGAAAATATTATAAGTCGAAAATGCATTTAACACACCTAACCTACCAAACATCACAGCCACCTAACCTACCAAACATCATAGCCACCTAACCTACCAAACATCATAGCCACCTAACCTACAGTTTCTACCGGATGTTTAGTTTAGTTTAGAGGTACAGCGCGGAAACAGGCCCTTTCGGCCCACCGGGTCCACGCCGACCAGCGATCCCCGCACATATGGATATGCAAGGAATGAAAGGATTCGGATTATGTGTAGGCAGATAAGATTTGGTGTAGCATCATGTTCAGCACAGGCATTGTGGGCCGAGGGGGCTGGTCTTGTACTGGTCTGTTCGATGTTCTGTTCGCCACTTCAATAAACTCAATCAAATCTGTGAGATACAATGTCTCATGCACAAAGCCATGGTGTATCCATAATTAGGTATATACTGTCACACACAATCCTGCCCAGATGCTTTCCCACCACTGCTGTTAGTTACACTGGCCCATTTAGTTTTTAGTTTAGAGATACAGCGCGGAAACAGGCCCTTCGGCCCACCGGGTCCGCGCCGACCAGCGATCCCCGCACATTAACACTATCCTATAGGCACTAGGGACAATTTTTACATTTACCAAGCCAATTAACCTGCAAACCTGTATGTCTTTGGAATGTGGGAGGAAACCGAAGATTTCGGAAAAAACCCACGCAGATCACAGGGAGAACGCACAAACTCCGTACAGACAGCACCCGTAGTCGGGATCGAACCCGGGTCTCCGGTGCTGCATTCGCTGTAAGGCAGCAACTCTACCGTGCCGAATGTGTATCTCTTTTGCACCATCGAAAAGTTGAAATATCGTGAGTCGAGGAGCATCAGTACATGATTACAATCAGTCCATTTACAGTGTATAGATACATGATAAGGGAATAACGTTTAGTGCAAGGTAAAGCCGTGCAAGTGCAAGGTGCAAGGATAGTCCGAGGGTCATCGAAGAGGTAGATAGTAGTTCAGCACTGCTCTCTGTTTAGAGGGATATGGGCCAATTGGGACTTGCGTAGATGGGCATCTTGGTCGGCGTGGATTGAAGGGCCTGTTTGTGTGCTGTATGACTATGGCCAACATGCCTGGCTTTGGTATGCGAGAGTAAACCTCCTCATCCTCCTCCCTTCTTCCATCTCCCACCTCCTCCTCCTCCCTTCCCATCACCAAACTTGCAGGACCTGGGGTCAGCACTCATCTCTGCAAAAGGATCCTCGACTTCTTATCCAATAGACCCCAATCAGTGAGGATAGGGGACAAATCATCCTCTGCGATAATCCTCACCATGGGGGCTCCGCAAGGATGCGTTCTCAGCCCCCTTCTTTACTCCTTGTACACCCATGACTGTGCAGCCATGAACAAATCTAATTAATTTTACAAATTCGCAAACGACACCAGCATTGTGGGCCGGATATCAAATAACGAGGAGACAGAGTACAGGAAGGAGATTGAGAACCTCGAGTCCTGGTGTCAAGACAACAACCTTTCTCTCAAGGTCAGCAAGACAGAGGAGATAGTGATTGACTTCAGGAAGCAGAGCAGTACACATACGTACACATATGGTACATGTGTGCATTGATGGCACTGAAGTAGTTGAAAGCTTCAAATTCCTCAGAGTAAATATCACCAACAACTTGTCCTGGACCACCCATATTGAAGCACTGAAAACACACCAACTCCTCTACTCCGTCAGAATGTTTCGAACGTTCGGAATTTCCCCAAAACTCCCACCAACTTCTGCAGATGTGCCTTACAAAGCATTTTATCAGGATGCATCAAATCATGGTTTGGGGACAGCTCCATCCAAGCACGCAGCCCAGATCATCACACAAACCAACCTCCCTCCCGTTGACTCCATCTACACCTCATGCTGCCACGGCAAGGCCAGCAGCATAACCAAGGACCACTCCCTCTTCTCCCATCAGGCAAGAGCTACAGGAGTGTGAAAACGCACACCTCCAGATTCAGGGAGTTTCTTCCCAGCTGTTTTCAGGCAACCTAACCATCCTATCACTAACGAGAGAGCAGTCCAGAGCTACTATGTACCTCACCAGAGACCTTCAGATTATCTTTAATTGGACTTTATTTTGCACTGAATGGATTTCTCTTTATTATGTATCTGTACACTGCGGATGGCTCGATTGTAATCATGTATAGTCTTTCCGCTGACTGGTTAGTACACAACAAAAGCTTTTCACTGCACCTGAGTACTCTGTAAACTGGTCCTCGCATTGTTCCTACATCTCCCTCCTCACTCCTCCATGCTTTCTCCTTCTCCCATCACCTCCACCTCTTCTGCTCACTCTTCCTGCAACAGCCCCCTCTCCACCCCTCCCTCTCCCCTCCACATCTCCCCCTTCCCCCCCCTCATCTCCCCATCCCTCTCCCTCTACTCCCCCTCCCTCTCCACATCTCTCCCCCCGCGGTACCTGGATGAACGCGTTGCCCTGGACACTCTTTGCCGCCTCGGCCGTCATGCGGATGCCATTGGCCGAGGCGAAGAAGGTGACCTGGTCTCGGAAGTGAATGGCCTTGAGCAGGTTGGAGAGGTTCCGCGCGTTGTCCAGAGTGGCGACAAAAACATAGCGCTCGTCGTCGCCCGGGACAGGCGGGGAGCGCAGCATGGCGCCGTCCCCGTCCCCAACCTCAACCCCGTCCGCGGCCCCCAACCCCCAACCCCGGCCCCAGCCCCGGATCCGGTCCCGCCACCCGGACCCGCCCCCAACCCCCATCCTCGTCCGCGGAACCCTCCCCCCGAGACAAAGGTTCCGGCCCGGCGGACCCACAAGATGCCGCTCATCCCAGCACAGTGACGGCCAAACCACTCGCCACCCCACAGTGACGGACTGACCACTGACCCACTCGCCACCCCACAGTGACGGACTGACCACTGACCCACTCGCCACCCCACAGCGATGGACTGAGCACCCCCAAAGTGATGGCCAAACCACTCACCACCCCACAGTGACGGACTGACCACTGATTGTCCACACCACAATGTCTCTCAGCCTTTATTTAAGAAAGGCTGCAAGGACAAGCCAGAGAATGGTGTGGGCAAGTTGGGCTGAAGGGCCTGTTTCCACGATGTTTGACTCTATGACAACAGGTTCATAAATGAGTCGACTGCCGTGTTAAAGCCTTTACACCGTCTACTGCAGAAGGGCCAATGTTGGGCATGGTCAAGAGCTGAGCCGACGGCATTTGAACAAATAAAATCAGCGCTAGGTTGCCGCCCATTCTGGTGCGTCACGATCCAAAGAAGCCTGTAGTTATCGGCATTGGGGCCATTCTACATCGAAAGCCTTGCGGAACAGAGATGCCTGTTGCTTCTGTGTCAAGAACAATGTCTTTGGTGGAGACAAATTACTCTCAGCTTGACCAAGAAGCCCTTACTGTGATGTTTGGTATCAAGCATTTCCACTAATATATATTTGGATGCCCTTTCGAAATCTACAGACCAGAAGACCTCGACTTCTCAACTTCCTGACCAACAGACCCCAATCAGATACACAATACAATACAATACAATATATCTTTATTGTCATTGTACCCAGGGGTACAACGAGATTGGGAATGCGCCTCCCATACGATGCAATAATTTAGGTAATTTAGACAGCAGCAACCCAACGAAACGAAACAATTGTAACAGTTTTTTAGACAGGGTAAAGTGCAAGTTGATCTATGCGTTGTGGCCATCCGGCTCAGCAGGACCGGTTCATAGCAGCTATGGCCCTGGGGATGAAGCTGTTCCTGAGTCTGGAGGTGCGGGCGTAGAAGGCCTTGTATCGTCTGCCCGATGGAAGGAGTTCGAACAGACTATTGCAGGGGTGTGAAGAGTCTTTGTGGATGCTGGTGGCTTTTCTGAGGCATCGTGTGTTGTAGATGCCCTCCAAGTCTGGTAGCTGTGCTCCGATGGCCCTCTGAGCTCTATGGACTACCCGCTGTAGAGCTTTCCTTTCTGCCTCCGTGCAGCTGAGGTACCACACAGTTATGCGTTAGGATGCTCTCTAAGGTGCAGCGGTAGAAGGTCGTCAGCAGCTGTTGGGGTAGACCAGACTTTTTCAGTGTTCTTAAGTAGAACAGTCTTTGTTGTGCCTTCTTGACCAGCGCAGCAGTGTTATTGGACCATGTTAGGTCCTCCGAAATGTGAGTGCCCAGAAACTTGAAGCTGGACACTCTCTCCACACTGTCCCCGTTGATAGAGATTGGGGCATATTCCCCGTTATGTGACCTACGGAAGTTGATGATCAGCTCCTTGGTCTTGGTGGTATTTAGGGACAGGTTGTTATCCGAGCACCAGTCCGCCAGGTTCTGCACCTCCGCTCTATAGTTTGTTTCATCCCCGTTGGTGATAAGCCCGATCACCGTTGTGTCGTCTGCAAACTTGACAATGGTGTTGGTGTCGAATGCAGGAACACAGTCGTGTGTGAAGAGGGAGTAGAGCATGGGGCTCAGAACACAGCCCTGTGGTGTGCCGGTACTCAGGGTGATAGTGGAGGACAGGTGCGGGCCCATTCTCACTGCCTGCGGTCGTTCCAGCAGGAAGTCCAGGATCCAGTCACATAATGACGAGCTGAGGCCTAGCTGGTGGAGTTTGGTGATGAGCTTGGTGGGGATGACCGTGTTGAAGGCGGAGCTATAGTCTATGAATAGCATCCTCACGTACGTGCCCTGTCTCTCTAGGTGAGTCAGGACAGTGTGAAGAGCCAGAGAGATGGCGTCCTCTGTGGATCTATTTGCCCTGTATGCAAATTGATGTAGGTCCAGTGAGTCAGGGATGCTGGATTTGATGTGTGAGAGGACCAGCCTCTCAAAGCACTTCATGACTATCGGCGTTAGGGCAACCGGGCGGTAGTCGTTCAGGTTGGAGATCTTTGCTTTTTTCGGCACCGGAACTATGATAGCCGACTTCAGGCACTTGGGGACCGTAGCTAGAGATAATGACAGGTTAAAGATCCTGGTGAATACCTCAGCCAGCTGTTCAGCACAGTCCTTCAGTACCCTTCCTTGAACTCCATCCGGTCCTGCAGCCTTGCATGGGTTGACCCTTTGCAGAGCGCGTTGTACCTCCTGTGTGTTCAGTTGCAAGACCTGTCCCACCGCCTCGGCTGGGGTTCTTTCACTCAAGGTGGTTTTGCCAGTTTCAAAGCGGGCAAAGAAGGTGTTAAGCTCGTTGGTCAGTGCCATATCGCTAGGACAAGGGATAAATCATTCTCCACGATAATCTTCACCACGGGGGCTTCGCCAGGATGCGTTCTCAGCCCCCTTCTATACTCCTTGTACACCCACGACTGTGCAGCCATGTACAAATCTAATTCAATTTTCAAATTCGCAGACGACACCACCATTGTGGGCCGGATATCAAATAATGATGAGACAGAGAATAGGAAGGAGATCGAGAACCTCATGTCCTGGTGTCGAGACAACAACTTTTCTCTCAAAGTCAGCAAGACAAAGAAGATTGTGATTGACTTCAGGAAGCGGTTACACACACCCCAGTTTGCATCAACGGTGCCAAAGTAGAGATGGTTGAAAACCTCTAATTCCTAGGAGTCAATATGACCAACAACTTCTCCTGGACCACCCATATTGAAGCAATGACAAAGAAAGCACTTCAGCATGTTCCCAACAACTCTCACCAACTTTTACAGATGCACCATGGAAAGCATTTTATCAAAATACATCACAGCTTGGTTTGGGAAGAACTCCATCCAAGATCGCATGAAATTGCAGCGAATTGTGGACGCAGCCCAGACCATCACACAAACCAACCTCCCTTCTACTGACTTCATTTATACTTCACGCTATCTCGGCAAGGCCAACAGCATAATCAAGGATGAGTCACACCCTGGCCACTTCCTCTTCTCCCATCTCCCATCGGGCAACAGGTATAGAAGTGTGGAAACGCACACTTCCAGATTCAGGGACAGTTTCTTCCCAGCTGTTATCATGCAACTGAACCATCCTAGCACAATTAGAGAGCAGTGCTGAACTACTATCGACCTCTTTGGTGACCCTCAGACTATCTTTAATCAGACTTTATTTTGCACTTAACGTTATATTCCCCTTTCATGTATCTGTGCGCTGTGAATGGCTTAATTGTAATTATATATTGTCCTTCCACTGGTTAGCACATGCAAAAGCTTCTCACATTACGTCTGTGGTGTCCGGGCCTGCGGTGTCCAGGCCTATAGAGCCCCCAGGACCTAATACGCGACAAGGGCGATCCCTTACGGGACAAATCAATTTAGCCCAAAATACAGGATGTCCTGGCTAATATGCGACAGTTGGCAACCCTATTGGTGAGGCCATAAAATATAGGAAGCATATCATTAGGCCGGAAAGGGTGGAGAAAAAAATTCTGAGCATCTTACTGGGACTTAAGGACTTGAATGAAGAGAGTGATCTGGGATCTTACCTTCCACACCCTCAAGGTCGGCTGGGGGAGGCACCCCCGGGGCACAAAGGTTGAAGGTGGCCGGCGAGGAGAGGGATGGCTGTTCACTGGGCGATCTGGACGGAGGTGACGGCTGGAGGCCCTGCAGCAGCCTGGGGCTCACCTGGATTGGGTGCTTCTCCAGAGGACCAAGCGCGTGGACCTTGATGGTCAGGTGCGGCAAAGAAAGGGCAGAGGAAGTGGACCAGGGGGTTGAGGGGGAGCGTGCGTCGGGGAGCAGGGGGGACCAGGGGGTTGAGGGGGAGAGTGCGTCAGGGAGCAGGGGCGAGGGTGGGCAGAGGAAGTGGACCAGGGGGATTGAGGGAGAGAGTGCGTCGGGGAGCAGGGGGGACCAGGGGGTTGAGGGGGAGAATGCGTCGGGGAGCAGGGGGGACCAGGGGGTTGAGGGGGAGAGTGCGTCAGGGAGCAGGGGCGAGGGTGGGCAGAGGAAGTGGACCAGGGGGTTGAGGGGGAGAGTGCGTCGGGGAGCAGGGGCGAGGGTGGGCAGAGGCCCCAGCATCAAATCTATTGAAAAACAAGTTTAGCTTGTTGGCCCAGTCCTGATTGCTTTCCCTCCCCAGGCCTCTGGTCTTCTTGTAGTCTGTAATGCTCTTCAGACCGCCCCACACATCCCTCATGCTGTTCTGCTGAAGTTTCAGCTCCAGCTTCCCCCTGTAGTCGTCCTCGGTCTCGCCTTCACGTGCCCCCCCTTGCACCCGTTTCACCTCCTCCCGACCTGTCACCATTCCTGAAGGCCCTCTTCCTCTGGTTGAGAAGGGTCTTTATGTCACTGGTGACCCAGGGCTTGTTGTTGGGGAAACAGTGTACAGTCTGTTCAGGGACAACGTTATCCACATAGGAGTTTATTTAGGTGGTAACACAGTCCATGTGTCCATCAATGTCCTCTCCATGGGGACTATAGAGTGCATCGCAGTCGGTGACCTCCAAACAGCCCTGTAGAGCGTCACAGGCCTCCTGTGGCCACCTCCTCACTGACCTTGAGGTCACAGGTAGCCTGGGTAGGAGGTGAACCAGGTTGTGGTCGGATCTTCCCAGTGGCGGAAGGGCTATGGAGCTGTACGCCTCTTTAACATTGGCATAACAATGTTTTCATATCTCTGGTGGGACAGCCAACAAACGGAGTGAAAGTGGGTAGGGTAGTGTCCACAGTCACGTGGTTGATATCCCCCGAGATTGCGATGAAAGCTGTCGGGCGCTGAGTTTGGAATCTCGCGGTGACTGAGTGGACGATGTCACTCACGCACAGCGGGTTGGCGGACAGAGGAATGTAACTGCCACCACAATGGCGTGTGAGAATTCCCTCACCACCCCCACAGTGATGGGCAAACCCATGATCGTCCAAGCCACAGTGTCTCTCAACCTTTTTGACTCTTGTACTAATTCCATTTTGTCTGTATACTTTCACGTATTGCAAATCATTTTAAACATGGCTTTGTACGGATTCTGCGGCCGGGCAAGGAGAGGGACGATGGTTCACTGGGCGATCCAGTAATTTCTTCGATAGCTTCCCACAGTGTCCTCGAATATATCTGATCAGGCCCAGCAATTTATCCACCATCATACACTTTAAGACTTTCAGTAGAGGGTTGCCAACTTTCTCACTCCCAAATAAGGGACAAAAGGTGACGTCACTGCCCCGCGCCCCACATGACCTCACCCAGCCAGCGGCCACGTGCTCCTGCTCCACCAATGGCGGCCGCCCGGGTTGGGAGGCGGGTTGCTATGCAACCTCCATTAGGCGGTGCCCGGGCCTCCGGGCCTACACTGTTCAGGCCTACATCGGCACCTGGGCCTACTGTGTCCGGGCCTACACTGTCCAGGCTTACACTGTCCAGGCTTACACTATCCAGGCTTACACTGTCCAGGGCTATACTGTCCGGGCCTACAGTGTCTAGGCCTACAGCGCCCTCCGGGCCTAATACGGGACAAGGGCAGTCCTGTACGGAATAATTTAGCCCAATGTACGGGATGTCCCGGCTAATATGGGACAGTTGGCAACCCTATTTCAGTACCTCCTCAACTGTAATATAGACTGTCCTCTAAAACACTTCTATTATCTATCCCAAGTTCCCCAGTCTTCACATCTTTCTCCACAGTAAACACAGAGGATAAATGCTCATTGAGGGCCTTGCCCATCTCCTGCGGCCCCACACAGAGATGTAAGCTTTGGTTTCTAAGGGCGCTATTCTATTCACCCTCTTGCCCTACTGCCTTTTTTGAAAAGGGTGACCACATTTGTTGTCTTCTAAGCCTTGACATCTCAATTTTATTAACTATTTCTTCTCTTGCTAATTTACCTCTCTCTCTGAGCAACTATTCTGATTTCTTTCTCTGTCAAAGCAAATGCACCAGCGACACATCAACACCCACAGTTTATCATAACAGGAGCTGGGACAAGAAGGGCTGGCGCATCTGTCGGCCTGTTCCCTGGAAGACACCATCTCAACCCCAAGCTCCAGTTTGTTGTTACTATCTCCTTGTGAGCCCCTGCCCTGACTCCAGCAAGCCACAATTAACCTTTCTCCAGGTTTAAATAATCCTGACAATGGAAGGTGAGAGATTCAGGACCAAATAACCGGCTTCAACTAAAGCATTGCATAAACCAAACAAGTGACATCAAAACAGAGAAATCATTGCACAGCTGCTTGCAGGATTGATGTACGAATGTGTTCTCCACATTGCTTGACTCAGGTTTACCTTTATTGAGTAATTTCTGTTTGTTTTGTCCATTTTCTTGTTGGAGAGTTTGGAAAAGTAAATGCCAGACGTCAGTGGTGGAATTGTGCTTGGTGTCAGTGGCCTGACACAGCCCACTCCTGAGACCAATGGACGTGGGAGTTAGCTCTCCGCCCAGCCCGGTCAGCTTTTAGAGCTCTCCGCATTTTCCTTGCAGCACTCATCCTTCTAAAGCAACTCATCCTTCCACAGGACATCATCCTCCAGCTAGGCATCATCTCTACTTTCCTCTCTGTCAGGTACTCAATCTGTGTAGTCCTAAAGATAAGTCATAGATCAAAGAACTGAACTGCTGTTTTAAAGCGTTTGACAATTCTAATTGTTTGGCAAGGTTTCTATTTTTAAAAGCAGGTTGGGCAAGCAAAGGAGATGTTTGAACTTTCCCATATCATTGAACTTCTGCTTCATGAACTTTCTCCATCCCTCTCTCCCTATCTTCTCTTCCCATTCCCCCATTCATTCTCTAGTTCCACCAAATGCTCACCATTATCTCATCCCCTACTTTGTTCTCTCCCATTCATCTCGTCCCTCACTTTCTACTGTTGTTCTGAAATCTGTGATCTTATTGTTGCTCCCCAGTGAGATGGCCAGTGACAGTTTGATGATCCTCGACTCCATCCTGAGTAGCAGTGGTTTCACGTGTTCCGGGAGGTTAAAATCACGCTGTACCAAGTGGAATATTCGGGCCTCGGAAATGTCCAAACGTACTTTCAACCCAATACGTGCCATTGTGGATAACATGAAGATCGAGCCAAATCCCGAGAAAGCCTTGATTACCCTGTCTATTGGTAAGTGGATACGTGCAACAACTGCACTTTGTAAGAGTGTTGCTTCCACACAACAAAGGCACCTTTGCCCATCTTTCATGTTGACCTCACTTCAGATTGGGGAACAAACAATGTAGTGAGTGAAATCTAATCAATGTGGAGGTGAATTGTATTGTATTGTATTGTATTGTATTGTATTGTGAACACAGTGAATACTGTAGTCAATTCTGAGCAGATCTCCACAGTCCAATTCATGAGATATGAAATGAGAAGGAGCAGGAAAAAAAGTGCAGATGCTGGTAAAAATCGAAGGTAGACATAAAATGCTGGAGTAACTCAGCGGGTCAGGCAGCATCTCTGGAGAGAAGGAAACGTCATCCATTCTTTCTCTCCAGAGATGCTGCCTGACCCGCTGAGTTACTCCAGCATTTTGTGTCTACCTTTGATATGGAATGAGAGTTGTGGAGTTTTAACGATTTCACTCAGATTTGAAAAGGGTTAATGTGACTTTGCTCCTGACAGTGAAACCAGTTCAAAACTTGATTCAGTTCTGCTCCCTTTGGGGATATCGGGAAGGTGGGAGGGGGTGGGAGGGGGGGAGGCAGGTAGGAGGTGAGATTGTTGTGAAGTGGAGTCAATCAGAGAGTCAGGGCTTGAGTTTGATTTGCTGGATGTGCTGGGGTGGTTGGACTTACATATGACAGGAAGGACCAAGGTTTGGTGTAGGGTTCGTGGTGGGGGAACGCGTTGGACTTGGGTTTGTGGTCATAGGTGATGGGAGTGAAGTGGGGTTAGTATTGGAGTTCTTGCTGGGAGGAGGAGCCCACATGGTCCACGCTATGTTGACACCTGTACAAGTCTCCAGCAATGGTGGCCAGCTGTTTCCCAAACCCAAGGGTTTAATTCTGAATCAAACAATATTTAATGATGAATGTTTAGGAGCATCCCTCCAGAGCCTGGTGTTGATGAATAATCTGTAACTTTTGTTTGAAGGTGATCCTACTGTGTTTGGGAATTTTCCCACTAATGAGAAGATTCTGCAGGCCATGAAGGAAGCGGTGGACTCGGGCAGGTTCAATGGCTATGCACCTTCCATAGGTACTGACTTCAATTCTAACACAGTGCAAGGGCTCATATACGAAGCACATTGTGATCCTAATTACCATCACAGATAGGGTTGCCAACTTCCTCACTCCCAAAGAAGGGACAAAGGGTGTCGTCACAGCCCGGCCCGGGGGCCGCCATTGGTGGAGCGGGAGCACGTGGCCGCTGGCTGGGTAAGGTCACATGGGGCGTGGGGCAGTGACATCACCCTTAGTGCCTTCTTTGGGAGTGAGGAAGTTGGCAACCCTACTAATACGGGACAAGGACTAATTTAGCCCAAAATACGGGATGTCCCGGCTGATACGGGACCGTTGGCGACCCTAGTCTCAGACACTACACTATACTGTATACTATTTTCTAGTGTATGTGTGGACATTTCAATGAGGTGAAAAGAGATTTTGTTCAGTTGCATTATATATAAAGTGACCTCTACACAAATGAACAAATTATCTGCAAAATGTAAGATATTTGATAAAGTCCCCCATGGTAGGCTGATCCAGAAGATGCAGTAGATTAACAGTGGCTTGTTGTATGGATTCATAACTAGCTTTCTAATAGAAGACAGAGGGTTGTGGTGGAGGGACAATATTCTAGCTGGAGGTCTGTGACTAGTGGAGTTCCACAGGGATCTGTGCTGGAACCTCTGTTGTTAGAAGAAATGGGTTGCTTAGTTAGTTTGTAAATGACACCAAGATGGCTGGGTTGCAGACTGTGAAGGCTGTCAAAGTATACAGCAGGATACAGAAATGGGCAGAGAAATGGCAGATGCAGTTTAATCCGAGCAAGCATGAGATGTAGCACTTTGGGAGGTCAAATGTAAAGGGAAGATAATGGCAAGACCCTTAACAGCATTGATGCACACCAAGTCCATAACTCCCTGGAAGTGGCAACACAAGTAGATAGAGTGGTGAATAAGACATATAGTGTGCTTGCCTTCATAGGGGTAGGAGCATTGAGCATGAGAGTCAGGAGGTCATGATGCAGCTTCTCAGGACTTTGGTTAGCCTGCATTTGGAATATTGCGTGGTTATAGTCACCCCAATACATGAAGGATGTGGAGGCTTTGGAAAGGATGCAGAGCAGGTTCACCAGAATGATGCCTGGATTAGAGTGCATTAGCTACAAGGAGAGGTTCCTAGACTGTTTTCCCGGGAACACGGGAGGTAGAGGGGAAACCTGATAGGTATATGAATTATGAGAAGCAGAGATAGTCTGGATAGGCAGAACCTTTATCCCAGGATGGAATTATCAAACACCAGAGAGCATCAAGGAAAAAGTGACCGGGTTTAAAGGGGACCACATAGTAACATAGAAAATAGGTGCAGGAGGAGGCCATTTGGCCCTTTGAGCCAGCACTGCCATTCATTGTGATCATGGCTGATCATCCACAATCAGTAACCCCCGCCTGCCTTCTCCCTATATCCCTTGATTCCACTAGCCCCCAGAGCTCTATCTAACTCTCTTTTAAATTCATTCAGTGAATTGGCCTCCACTGCCCTCTGTGTCAGAGAATCCCACAAATTCACAACTCTCTGGGTGAAAACGTTTCTTCTCACGTCAGTTTTAAATGGCCTCCCCTTTATTCTTAGACTGTGGCCACTGGTTCTGGACTCCCCCAACATTGGGAACATTTTTCCTGCACCTTTTATAATTTTATACGTCTCTATAAGATCCCCTCTCATCCTTCTAAACTCCAGTGAAGACTCCAGCCCAGTCTTTCCAATCTTTCCTCATCTGACAGTCAAGGTGCTGGGCAAGATTCTTCCAGAGTGGGTGGTGAGTGGGTGGTGAGTGGGTGGTGAGTGGGTGGGGAGTGGGTGGTGAGTGGGTGGGGAGTGGGTGGGGAGTGGGTGGGGAGTGGGTGGGGAGTGGGTGGTGAGTGGGTGGGGAGTGGGTGGGGAGTGGGTGGGGAGTGGGTGGAGAGTGGGTGGGGAGTGGGTGGTGAGTGGGTGGTGAGTGGGTGGAACACTCTCCGTTAGTGGTGGTGGATGCACATACCATAGTGGTATTTAAGAGACGTTTGGATAGGCACATGGACATGCAGGGAATGGAGGGATATGGTTTATGTGTGTGATGGTGTTGGCATCTTGGTGGGCACAGGCATTACCAGCAAGGGCCTGGTCCGGGGCTGTGCTGTTCTATGTTCCGTGTGTATTTTGGTTACTCAGCTTCTGCCAGTGAAATTAAAGAAAAAACTGTCACAAACGTTCATTATTTTGAAAACCAATAAAAGTCCTCTATTCTAAATGCTCTGATCTCTGCACATAATGTGCTTCATCCATGGGAACTAGTACTTGTTCATCTCTGTATCACAGCACAGGAGGAGGTAGTTTGATTCCGTGCCAGCAGAATAATCACGACTGTCCCATTCCTTGTCTCTTTATTCCCATGTTGCTCTGCAACCTGGTGAATGGACAGGTACTTGATGGTCGGCGTGGACAAGGTGGCCCTCAAGGGATGACCTTGATCCCAGCTGCTTATACCTGACCCCTGCCCCATTCTCCTGATCAGAGCCTCAATCTCTCTCGTCATCCAGGGTTCCCTATGCCTGCCAGTCTTGTCCTTCACTCTAATTGGAACACGCTGGGCCTGAATTTTCAAGAACTCCGTTTTAAAAGCCTCCCACTTGCTTTATCTGTAAACAGCCTCTCCCAATCACTTTTTGAAAGTTGTTGTCCTATAAAATCAAAATTGGCCGTCTTCTTTAGATATCTACTTCTTCTCTGATTTGAGATTCAGATTTGGATTTAGATTAGGAAAAAAAACTGCAGATGCTGGTTTAAATCGAAGATAGACACAAAATCCTGGAGTAACTCAGCGGGTCAGGCAGCATCTCTAGAGAGAAGGAATAGGTGACGTTTTCGGGTCGCGACCCTCCTGAATTGGCCTCCAATGAATATTTTCTGCCTGACAGGAGAAGGGGGAATGACCGGGGTGTGAATGGTCTGATTATGTTTGCTGCTTTCCTGAGGCAGTATGAAGAGTAGATGGAGGGGAGGAGGGAGGCTGCTTTGTGTGATGAACTGGACTGATAATGACCGATACAACAATAAATACAATGACAAGTGCAAAACAGCAGAATGGTGCAAAGGTTAGTGTGCAATTTGAAGTGCAAACAAAAAACTAAAGTGCAACAACTGAATCGAGTTGAGAATGAGAGTACATGGCAGCAGCTCGGCAGCATGGGGAGAAACATAGACACATAGACAATAGGTGCAGGAGGAGGCCATTTGCCCCTTCGCGCCAGCACCGCCATTCATTGTGATCATGGCGGATCATCCACAATCAGTAACCTGTGCCTGCCTTCTCCCCATATCCCTTGATTCCACTAGCCCCTAGAGCTCTATCTAACTCTCTTTTAGATTCATCCAGTGCATTGGCCTCCACTGCCCTCTGTGGCAGAGAATTCCACAGATTCACAACTCCCTGGGTGAAAAGGTTTTTTCTCATATCAGTGGGAGAAGCTGTTGTTAACCTGGACATTTAAACTTCTCCCAATTCTATCTGTAATCTATTCTACAATCCTATCATAATGAGCCTGCTTCTTGCTGCCACTTAGAAACCTGCACTTAATTTTCACAGCCATTGGAAACCTGGAAACCCTGGAACATTGAGCTACCTGTCCTGTAATGGCCACAACATCATAGTTCCATGCACTGATCCCGTCTCTGAGTTTATCCCTTTTATCCATAATATTTTTGCCCTGAGATAAACACACTTCAGCCCATTGGATCTCACCATCTCCATCACAGGAGACAGACCACTGACCGACATCTACTACAAACCTACTGACTCCCATAGCTATCTTGACTACACTTCTTCCCACCCTGTTTCCTTTAAAAACTCTATCCCCTACTCCCAATTCCTCCGTCTACGCCGCATCTACGCCCAGGATGAGGTCTTTCACACTAGGGCATCAGAGATGTCCTCATTCTTTAGGAAATGGGGGTTCCATTATAGATGAGGCTCTCACTAGGGCCTCCTCAATATCCCGCAGCTCCGTTCTTGCTCCCCTCCCTCCATTCATAACAAGGACAGAGTCCCCCTTGTCCTCACCTTCACCCCATCAGCAGTCGCATACAACAAATTATCCTCCAACATTTCCGCTACTTCCAACGGGATCCCACTACTGGCCACATCTTCCCATCTCCTCCCCTTTCTACTTTCCACAGAGACCGTTCCTTCTGTAACTCCCTGGTCCACTCATCCCTTCCCACCCAAACCACCCCCTCCTCAGGCACTTTCCCCTGCAACCACAGGAGATGCAACACATGTCCCTTTACCTCCCCCCTCGACTCCATCCAAGGACCCAAACAGTCTTTCCAGGTGAGGCAGAGGTTCACCTGCACCTCCTCCAACCTCATCTATTGTATCCGCTGTTCCAGATGTCAACTTCTCTACATCGGCGAGACCAAGCGCAGGCTTGGTGATCGTTTCGCTCAACGCCTCCGCTCAGTCCGCCTTAACCAACCTGATCTCCCGGTGGCTCAGCACTTTAACTCCCCCTCCCATTCCCAAGCTTATCTTTCTGTCCTGGGTCTCCTCCATTGTCAGTGAGAGGCCCAGCGCAAATTTGAGGAACAGCACCTCATATTTCGCTTGGGTAGTTTACACCCCAGCGGCATGAACATTCTATGGCTAACTTCAGGTAGTTCCTGCTTTCCCTCTCTATCCCCTCCCCCTTTCCCAGTTCTCCCACTAGTCTTCCTTTCTCCTACTACATCCTAACTTTGTCCCGCCCCCTCCCCTGACATCAGTCTGAAGAAAGGTCTCGACCGGAAACGTCACCCATTCCTTCTCTCCCGAGATGCTGCCTGACCCTCTGAGTTACTCCAGCATTTTGTGTCTACCATTCGATTTAAACCAGCAGCAGCAGTTTTTTTTCCTAAACTTCAGCCCACCATGATCACCATGTCAAAGGCACAAAGGCTAATTTACAATGAGACTGCTGGAATTGGAGGGCTTCGGCTACAAGAGGGACAGGTCGGGTTTTTTTGCTCTGAAACAAAGGCGGCTGAGGGCTGACCTTATGGAGGTCATGAGAGGCAGAGATAAGGTGAAAGGTTAGTCTTTTTTCCAAGGTGGGGAGTCATAAATGGGAGGGCATAGGTTTAGTTGAGAGGGTACAGACTTAAAAGGAACCCAAGGGGCATTTCTTTTACACAGAAGTTGATGGGTAGACACAAAATCCTGGCGTAACTCAGTGGGTCAGGCAGCATCTCGGGAGAGAGAATTGTTTTTTTCCTACACAGTTGATGGGTAAATATGGAATAAAGTCCCAGAAGCAGTAGCTGAGGCATATACCATTACAACATTTATAAGATGTGGACAGGTTCATATTTAGGAAAAGTTTAGAGAGACCGGGGCCATGTGCGGGCAAGTGGGTCTAGCTCAGGTAGGCAACTTTGTCGGTATGAACAAGTAGAGCAAAGGGGCCATTTCTGTATCAGCTCATCAGCGAGAGTGTAGTCCTGATAGGGTTGCCAACTTCCTCACTCCCAAATAAGGGACAAAGGGTGACGTTACCGCCCCGCGCCTCACGTGACCTCACCCAGCCAGGGGCCACGTGCTCCCGCTCCACCAATGGTTGCTACGTAAACCGCCTCCCGGCCTGGGCGGCCGCCATTGCTGGAGCGGGAGCACGTGGCCCCTGGCTGGGTGAGGTCACCCTTTGTCCCTTACTTGGGAATGAGGAAGTTGTCAACCCTACTCATACGGGACAAACTAATTTAGCACAAAATATGAGATGTCCCAGCTAAACGATAAACAAGAAAAAAAAGTTCATAGAAACATAGAAAATAGGTGCAGGAGCAGGCCACTCGGCACTTCAAGCCTGCACCGCCAATCAATATGATCATGGCTGATCATCCAAAATCAGTACCCCGTTCCTGCTTTCTCCCCAGATCTCTTGATTCTGTTAGCCCTAAGAGTTAAATCTAACTCTCTCATGAAAACATCCAGTGAATTGGCCTCCAATGCCCTCTGTGGCAGAGAATTCCACAGATTCACAACTCTGGCTGAAAAAGTTTTTCCTCATCTCAATCCTAAATGGCCTACCCCTTATTCTTAAACTGTGACCCCTAGTTCTGGACTCCCCCAACATTGGGAACATTTTTCCTGTATCTAGCCTGTCCAATCCCTGAAGAATTTTATATGTTTCTATCAGATCCCTTCTCACCCGTCTAAATTCCAGTGAATATAAGTCCAGTCGATTAATTCTTTCATCATATGATAGTCCCGCCATCCTGGGAATTAACCTGGTGAACCTACACTGCATTCCCTCAATGGCAAGAATGTCCTTCCTCAAATTAGGAGACCAAAACTGCACACAACACTCCAGGTGCAGTCTCACCAGGACCCTGTACAACTGCAGTAGTACCTCCTTGCTCCTAAACGCAAATCCTCTCGCAATGAGTGTATACATATGCACACGTACATATGCACGCACACACACAACACACACAAACACACACACATAAAAAACAGACAGTAATAGTGTAAAAAGACAAAACCAATGCCCCCAAGCCTATGTAGTTCAGAGCCTATTTGAGGTTGTGGTGTTTAATAGCCTGATGGCTGTGGGGAAGAAGCTGTTCCTGAACCTGGACGTTACAGTTTTCAGGCTCCTGTACCTTCTTCCCAATGGCAGGGGTGAAATGAGTGTGTGGCCAGGGTGATGTGGGTCAGTGAGAGTGTGGCCAGGGTGGTGTGGGCCAGTGTGGTGTGGGTCAGTGAGAGTGTGGCCAGGGTGGTGTGGTCCAGAGTGGTGTGGGTCAGTGTGGCCAGGGTGGTGTGGGTCAGTGAGAGTGTGGCCAGGGTGGTGTGGGCCAGTGAGAGTGTGGCCAGGGTGGTGTGGGTCAGTGAGAGTGTGGCCAGAGTGGTGTGGGCCAGTGAGAGTGTGGCCAGGGTGGTGTGGGCCAGTGAGAGTGTGGCCAGAGTGGTGTGGGTCAGTGAGAGTGTGGCCAGGGTGGTGTGGGCCAGTGAGAGTGTGGCCAGGGTGGTGTGGGTCAGTGAGAGTGTGGCCAGGGTGGTGTGGTCCAGAGTGGTGTGGGTCAGTGTGGCCAGGGTGGTGTGGGTCAGTGTGGCTAGGGTGGTGTGGGCCAGTGAGAGTGTGGCCAGGGTGGTGTGGGCCAGTGAGAGTGTGGCCAGAGTGGTGTGGGCCAGTGAGAGTGTGGCCAGAGTGGTGTGGGCCAGTGAGAGTGTGGCCAGAGTGGTGTGGGTCTCTGATGAAGCTGGCTGCCTTCTTGAGGCAGCAACTGCGGTAAATCCCTTTGATGGTGGGGAGGTCAGAGCCGTGATGGACTGGGCAGTGCTCACAACTTTTTCCAGTCTTCTTTGTTCCTGGACATTCAGGTTGCTGAAGCAGCTGTGATGCTGAGCTGAGGCCTGGGTCATGTGGAGGGCAGGGCAGGGCAGGGCAGGCTCCAGCGGCCTGGTGCCACCTGCTCCTGGTCCTATTTTCTTATTTTATACCTGTTCTACAGTCATCGGGTGTGTTGACGTGCTGAATGAAGGAGGTCGTTTGAACTGCATGCAGGCTGATTTCTTCTGCTTTCTTTGTAGGTTATCAGATCAGCAGAGATGCTGTGGCTAATTTCTACAGCTGTCCTGAATCACCCTTGAAGGCAAAGGTAATGATCCAGCAACATTCATGTTGTGGATAGGGAAGGGCCGTGTCAGACAAGGAGGTTGTGGTGCAGGAAAGAACTGCAGATGCTGGTTTAAACCGAAGATAGACACAAAGTGCTGGAGTAACTCAGTGGGACAGGCAGCATCTCTGTAGAGAAGGAATGGGTGACGTTTCTGGTCGAGATCCTTCTTCCGACAGGGGTTCAGTTCAGGAGGTTATGGTGTTTGGTGGGGAGGCATCGTTGGGGAATTGTGGGGAAGGGTGCTGGGGGTGGGAGAGATTGAAGGACACAGCAGAGTGTGCAGGTGGGGGGAGAGAGGTGTAGGGAGGAGTGGGTCGGGTTGCCAACTGTCCCGTATTAGTAACATCCCGTATATTGGGCTAAATTTGTTTGTCCCATATGGGACCGCCCTTGTCCCGTATTAGACAAGGGCAGTCCTGTAGGCCCGGACACTGTAGTCCCGGACACTGTAGGCCCGGACACTGTAGGCCCGGACACTGTAGGCCCGGACACTGTAGGCCCGGACACTGTAGGCCCGGACACTGTAGGCCCGGACACTGTAGGCCCGGACACTGTAGGCCCGGACACTGTAGGCCCGGACACTGTAGGCCCGGACACTGTAGGCCCGGACACTGTAGGCCTGGGAGCCACTGTAGGCCTGGCCACTGTAGGCCCGGACACTGTAGGCCTGCAGGACGCTGTAGGCCGGGACAGTGTAGGCTAACGGAGTGTGTTCCTGGAGCGGGGCCGAGTATGTTCACCTTTTGGAGGTTGCGTAGGAGTCTTGACCTGAAACATCACCCATTCCTTCTCTCCAGAGATGCTGCCTGACCCACTGAGTTACTCAGGCATTTTGTGTCTACCTTCGATTATTACCAGCATCTGCAGTTTTTTTCCTACAGAGATAGCCAGCATTGCATTGTCAAGGGCAGATACTGTCTGACCAATCTGACTCCATTTTTGAAGAGATAATAAAGTGTATTGATGACAGTGTAGGTGTTGTTTACATGGACTTTAGTAAGGTCTTTGCACAGTCCTACGTGAGAGATTATCACAAAAGGTTAGAGCCCATGTGATCTAGGACAACTTAGTAAATTGGATCCAAGTTTGAATTGGCAATAGTGTCATAGAACACAGAGGTAGGCCCTTCAGCCCAAACCAGCCATTCTGGTTAAGCTGCTCCTTCTAAGCTCGTCCAATTTGCACACGTTTGGCCCATCTATATATATTACTAAAACTCATCTTGTTTGTTCCCCCGTTTGTTTGTTTGTCCCGTATGTGCAGTTTTCATCCGGAAAAAAATTGGTACACGATAGCGCCACAATTTTAGGCCCATCCTACTTACCATTCCCCCGCGGTCTCAAGAAATCAACTTTTGTTACTTTTTGAAAACAATTTACTTCATAAACTTTAACAAATGCGCTGCCCCCCCCCCCCCCGCCCGTCTCGGCGTGCCCCATGCCTGACCTTCCTCCCGTGGTGCAGTGTGGCGGCAGAAGCTCCAACAGAGTCCAACAAAATGGCCGTTCGCTGCCGACCACTCCAGGACAGGTTTCAGATCCACAGCTCGCTCTGGCTGATGTGATGGACGTCCGGGGCCGACGTGAGTGGTTCCCTCTACCCTTCCCTGTCCCCCCTCGCCCGCACACGGCCCCGGGGGACACTCCCCGCCCATCAACAGGTCCATGGATCGGTAGGAGAGGTTTGCCACAGGAGAGGTTTGCACCCAACGGGTCCACATGAGTCTATATCCCTCTAAACCTGTCCTATCCATGAACTGATTTTACCATGTACCATCTCAATAAGGGTCTCGACCTGAAAAGTCACCCATTCCTTCGCTCCAGAAATGCTGCCTGTCCCGCTGAGTTACTCCAACATTTTGTGTCTACCTTCCGTGAAAACCAGCATCTGCAGTTCTCTCCTACCGATTTGTGCATGTCTTTAAGTGTTGTTATTGTCGCTGCCTCAACAGCTTCCTCTGGCAGCTTATTGCAATAGATAGTGGGTGGGCAGAGAGTTGTGTGATTGGGTGCCGGTGGTCAGTGGTACTCACTGGAGTCAGTGCTGGGACCCTTGCTGTGTGTAATGTACCTGAACCATGTGGCTGTGGGAGGCATGCACAGTGAGTTCACAGGCAACATAAAATATTGAAGTCCATAGGTAGACACAAAATGCTGGAGTCACTCAGCGGGTCAGACAGCATCTCTGTAGAGAAGGAATGTGTGAAGTTTCGGGTCGAGACCCTTCTTCAGACTGATGTCAGGGGAGGGGGCGGGACAAAGATAGGATGTAGTCGGAGACAGGAAGACTAGTGGGAGAACTGGGAAGTGGGAGGGGATAGAGAGGGAAAGCAGGGACTATCTGAAGTTAGAGAAGTCAATGTTCATACCGCTGGGGTGTAAACTACCCAAGCAAAATATGAGGTGCTGTTCCTCCAATTTGCGCTGGGCCTCACTCTGACAATGGAGGAGGCCCAGGACAGAAAGGTCAGATTGGGAATGGGAGGGGGAGTTGAAGTGCTGAGCCACCGGGAGATCAAGTATGTTAAGATGGACTGAGCGGAGGTGTTCAGCGAAACGATCACCAAGCCTACGCTTGGTCTTGCCGATGTAGAGAAGTTGACACCTGGAGTCTTATATATTGAAGTCCATAGTTGTCAGACTTATTACTCATTAGGAATTATCATGCAGTAATTGACCTTGACTGACATCATATTTTATTCCTTAGGATGTGATTTTGGCCAGTGGCTGCAGTCAAGCCATTGAACTAGCCATCAACGTACTGGCAAACCCAGGACAGAACATTCTGATCCCCAGGCCAGGATTCTCTCTCTACAAAACGCTGGCTGAGTCTCTGGGTATTGAAGTTAAATTCTACAATTTACTGGTATGTAACACTGGAATGAGGGGCCTAGATATAATGAACGCATCCAGTATTTTTTTCTTGGGAATGGGAATTAAAAACTAGAGGGCATATATTCAAGGTGAGGGGGGTAGATTTAAACGGGACTCAATGGTTAAGAAAGTGGTGGGTATAATGAACAAGCTGCCACTTGAAATAAATGAGGCAGGCACAATAACAACATTTAACGGGCAGTTGGACAAGCACATGTGCATGAAAGGTTCAGCAGGTTAGGGGTAGGGATGCCAACAGTCCCGTATTAGCCGGGACATCCCGTATATTGGGCTAAATTGGTTTGTCCCGTAAGAGACCGCCCTTATCCCGTATTAGGCCCGGGGGGGGGGGGGGGGGTGTAGGCCCGGACACTGTAGGCCCGGGGGCCGCTGTAGGCCCGGACGGTGTTGACCAGGAGGCCCAGGAGCCGCCTAATGGAGGTTACATAGCAACCCGCCTCCTGGCCCGGGCGGCCGCCATTGGTGGAGCGGGAGCACGCGGCCTCTGGCTGGGTGAGGTCACATGGGGCACGGGGCAGTGACATCACCTTTTGTCCCTTATTTAGGAGTGAGGAAGTTGGCAACCCTAGTTAGGGGGTAAATGGGAGTGGCTTATGGGGCATCTTAGTTGGCATGGATGAGTTAGGCCAGAGGGCCTGTTTCTATGCTGTTTGACTGTGACTCTCTAACCATAGAAACATAGAAACACAGAAACATAGAAAATAGGTGCAGGAGTAGGCCATTCGGCCCTTCGAGCCTGCACCACCATTCAATATGATCATGGCTGATCATCCAGCTCAGTAGCCTGTACCTGCCTTCTCTCCATACCCCCTGATCCCTTTAGCAAAAAGGGCCACATCTAACTCCCTCTTAAATATAGCCAATGAACTGGCCTCAACTACCTTCTGTGGCAGAGAATTCCACAGACTCACCACTCTCTGTGTGAAGAAATGTTTTCTCATCTCGGTCCTAAAAGACTTCCCCCTTATCCTTAAGCTGTGACCCCTGGTTCTGGACTCCCCCAACATCGGGAACAATCTTCCTGCATCTAGCCTCTCCAACCCCTTAAGAATTTTATATGTTTCTATAAGATCCCCCCTCAGTCTTCTAAATTCCAGCGAGTACAAGCCCAGTCTATCCAGTCACACAAATTGCTAACTTTTGTCCTCAGTGCTCTGGCTGATGAAGACAGGCATGCTGTGTGCCTTCTTTACCCCCTTTCCACTTATGTTGCTACTGCTGTGGTGTATAACCCTCATGCTCTTGCATTTAGCTGCCATCGTAACTGCACAGACATCAATGGTTCTTGAAGAAAGCTTTTACCAGGACCAATAGGCCACTTATCCTGTGGTCCATACTAGCAATTTAACGTTTTAGTCATGTATTTGCTGTACTCTTGTTTATAAACATTAGCTGTTAGCATTTCTTGAATGGGACTTTGTTTGGTGTTTGCCAAGTAAGTGACTGTGTTTTTGATTGATTTGATTCTAGCCAGAACGGTCATGGGAAATTGATCTTCAGCATTTGGAAGCTTTAATTGATGATAAAACTGCCTGCATCATTGTGAACAATCCTTCAAATCCATGTGGCTCTGTGTTCAACAAATCACATCTCCTAAATATTCTGACTGGTTAGTACACAGGTTTGGGAATTTTGCAAATGAGATATTGGTCCAAGTAACTAAATCTAAGTAACTAAGTGCACTGGGTTTATCAGTCCTGGAGGTTTCAAGACAACAATCTTTAAATGCCAGGGGGTGGGAGGAGGGAGGGGGGGGAGGGGGGGGGAGGAGCAGATTCTCATGAAGCAACTCCTGGAGAAAGTGAAGTGAGCTGACATGGAACATCCCTGAGGCAAAATGAGAACGAGAAAGAGAAATGGTAAAAATGGTAAAAAATCTAATGTGTCAATCTAAAATTGGAGAAGTTAATATTGGTACCATTGGGTTGTGAGCTACCCAAGCGGAACATGAGGTGCTGTTCCTCCAGTCTGCATGTGGCCGCACTCTGGCAATGGACAGACTCAGGACAGAAAGGTCAGTGGCAAATGGAAAGGGGAGTTAAAATGGTTGTTTTACCGGGAGACTCGTTAGGCCTCGGCAGAACAAACGCAAGTGTTCAGTGAAACCGTTGGAGAGTCTACGCTTGGTCTCACTGATGTACAGGAAGCCAAATCAGGAACACCGGATGCAGTAGATGAGATTCGAGGAGGTGCACGTGAACCTCCGTCACAGCTGAAGGACTGTTGGGGTCTTGGATGGAGGTGACGGTGGAGATATAAGACCAGGTGTTACATCTCCTGTACCTGGGGAGGGGCTGTTTTTTTGAGTGAACCAAGGAGTTGCGGAGGGAGCTGTCTCTGCGGAAGGCGGGAAGGGGTGGGGGTGGGAAAATGTGACTGGTGGTGGGGTCACGATGGATGTGATGGAAATGTCAGAGGATGATATGTTGGATGCGAAGGCTGGAGGGGTGAAATGTGAAGTCCAGGGGAACTCTATCCTTGTTCTGTTTGGGGAGAGGAGCAAGAGCAGAACTAGGGGGCACAGAGGAGATGCTGGTGAGGAATTCATCTATGGCAATACAGGGAAAACCATGTTTACTAAAGAAACAGAACATCTTGGATGTCCCAGAATGCAAAGCCTCATCTTGGGAGCAGATGCAGCAAATACAAAGGATTTGAGAGCAGGGAATAGCATCCTTGGAAGAGGCAGGGTCAGGGTAGTCTGGATCACTGTGGGAGGCAGTGGGTTTGTAGTATATCTCAATCGTTAGTCTGTCCCTGGGATGGAGACAAGAGAGATCAAGAAAGGGGAGAGACGTGTCAGAGATGGTCCAGGTAAGTTGAATTGAAGATTAGCCAAGTATGTATACATACAAGGAATTTACCTTGGTGCTTTGCTCGCAAGTAGCAATACAATATACAGTAAACAATTAAGAATACAACAATATAAATTACACATGTGAAGAATGAAATAAAATACCAGAGCAAAAGGAGGCTACAGACTTTTGGCTGTTGAGTAGAGCTGCTGCTCATGGAAAAAAGCTGTTTTTATGTCTGGCTGTGGCTGCTTTGACAGTCCGGAGTCGCCTTCCAGAGGGAAGTGCTTCAAAAAGTTTGTGGCCAGGGTGAGAGGGGTCAGAGATGATCTTGCCCGCTCGCTTCCTGACCCTTGCAGTGTACAGTTCGTCAATGGGGGGAAGGTTGCAGCCAACAACCCAGTTTGTGGGCAGGTTAGAAGTGAATAAAATCAGTGAACTGGAAGCAGCCCAAATGCAGTCATTGATGTCGACGACATGAGCTAGCTTGGCTAAGGTTTTAGAGTCACAGTCATAGAGTGATACAGTGTGGAAACAGGCCCTTCAGCCCAACTTGCCCACACCGGTCAACATGTCCCAGCTATAGTCCCACTTGCTTACACTTGGTCCATATCCCTCCAAACCTGTCCTATCCATGTACCTGTCTAACTGTCTCTTAAATAATGGGATAGTCCCAGCCTCAACTACCACCACTTGTATGGCATTGTATAGTGAGGTTACGCTAAATCCAGGATATTTGCCCAGTGAGACTCTGTGGTTGGAACTCTGACCTCTGGCCCGGGTGGCCGCCATTGGTGGAGCAGGAGCACGTGGGTGAGGTCACGTGGGGCGCGGGGCGGTGACATCTCCCTTTGTCCCTACTTTGGGAGTGAGGAAGTTGGCAACCCTACTGATACAGAACAAGGGCGGTCCCGTACAGGACAAACTAATTTTGCCCAAAATACGGGATGTCCCGGCTAATACGGGACAGTTGGCAACCCTAACCGGGGCAGTATCTCCTTTAAGCCCACTAAAGCACCGTGCCTCCTCTTGATTTATGGACACCTGCATTAGGATTTTGCCTTCCCCTTTGCTGAGTGGTAGAGTCTTACAGCATGGAAACAGGCTCAAGAACCATCCTTCCCCCTCCCCTAATCCTGGCTGAGCTTGCATCGGCATCCCCTCCCCTCCCCCCCCCCCCCCCCCCCCCCACACACACACACAATGGATGCGCAATTCACAACTTTTCCCAAACATCAATTAGCCACTCTCTGCTCAGTCCGTCTAAACTTACCTGACCTCCTGGTTGCTAAACACTTTAACTCCCCCTCCCATTCCCACACTCACATTTCTTTCCTGGGCCTCCTCCACTGTCAGAGTGAGGCCCAGTGCAAATTGGAGGAACAGCACCTCATATTTTGCTTGGGCAGCTTGCACCCCAGCAGTATGAATATTGACTTCTCTAATTTCAAGTAACCCTCACTTTCCCTCTCTCTCCATCCCTCCCCCACCCTAGTTCTCTGACCAGTCTGATTGTCCCCCTGATTAAATTTTACTGAAGAAGGGTCCTGACCTGAAACATCACCTATCCATTTCTCCAGATATGCTGCCTGACCTGCTGAGTTACTCCAGCACTTTGTCTTCTTTTTTTTGTAAACCAGCATCTGCTGTTCCTTGTTTCTACATTTTGTCTTTTAAATGTTGTTATTGTACCTGCCTCGATTACATCCTCTGGCAGCTCTCCAAATTCCTCAAGTACTAAGTCTGTTTTCATTGTGAAATCTGATGAAAAGTATTGAACAGATATTGCTGAATAAACATTGTCCTCTGTGCTGAAAGATCACGTGGTTGAAAGCTGTCAGAGAACTGACCATCGAACATAGGACAACAGTACAGGTCAGGACCAGTCCCATCAGAGCACAAAAGATAGACACAAAATGCTGGAGTAACTCAGTGGGCCAGGCAGCATCTCTAGAGAGAAGGAATGGGTGATGTTTCAGGTCGAGACTCTTCTAGTTAGAGAACTCCAAGTAACAATAGACAATAGACAATAGACAATAGGTGCAGGAGTAGGCCATTCAGCCCTTCGAGCCAGCACCGCCATTCAATGCGATCATGGCTGATCACTCTCAATCAGTACCCCGTTCCTGCCTTCTCCCCATACCCCCTCACTCCGCTATCCTTAAGAGCTCTATCCAGCTTTGCTTTCCCTCTCTCTCCATCCCTTCCCCTATCCTAGTTCTCCAACCAGTCTGACTGTTCTCCTGATTACATTTTATCTCTGTATGCTTCATTGTTAGCTTCCCCTAGCTAAAATGATCTATTCTACATTTTCCATGAACTGCATCCCCTTTGATATCCCATTTTCACACCTTACCCTTCCTTATCTCTGTCTCCCTCTCCCCTGAGTCTCAGTCTGAAGAAGGGACTTGACCTGAAACTTCACCTGTTTCTTCTCTCCATAGATGTTGCCCGTCCCGCTGAGTTACTCCAGCATGTTGTGTCTATCTTCGGTGTAAACCAGCATCTGCAGTTCCTTCCTACACCATCAGCTCACAATGTGTCGAACATGATGTCAAGCCCAATTCTCATTTGCCTGCACATAATCCATATGCCTCCATTCCCTGCATATCCATGTGCTTTTCCAAAAGCCACTATCATATTTGCCTAATCAGAATGTTCTAGGCACACACTGCCCTTTGTGTAAAAAAAGTTGTCCCGCACATCCCCTTTAAACTTTACCTCTCCCACTTTAAACCCTGGACAAAAGGTTCTGACTGTCTGCTCTATCTATGTCTCTCATCATTTTATACACTTCTATCAGAACACCCCTTAAACTCCAGCATTACAGAGAAAACAATCCAACTCTCCTTGTAACTAATACACCCCAAACCAGGCATCATTCTGGTAAACACAAAAAGCTGGAGTAACTCAGTGGGTCAGGCAGCACCTCTGGAAAAAAGGAATAGGTGATGTTTTGGGTTAAGACCCTTCTTCAGACCTGATCCTTCTCGACCCAAAAAATCACCTTTTCTCCAGAGGTGCTGTCTAACCCGCTGAGCTACTCCAGCTTTTTGTGTCTATCTTTGGTTTAAACCAGCATCCGCAGTTCCTTCCTGCATCATTCTGGTAAACCTCTGCACCCTTTATCAAAACCTCTGGATCTTACCTATATTGGGGTGAGCAGAATTACACACAATACTCTAAATACAGTCCAAATAAAGGCAATAAAGCTGCAACATGACTTCTGGACTCTTGTACTCAATGCCCCGACCGGTGAAGGTGAGCATACCATATGCTTTCATACCACACTGTTGACGTGTCACCACTTTAAGGGAGTTATGGACTTGGACCCCAGGATCCCTGTATTTGGAAGGGGAATGGAAGACAATAGATGGACCTGGGTCTGATGTTGGGGGCTAGAGCATGGAGGTGGAAGGTGCATTGGGCACCTGTGTTTGAGGGGCTGGTACATTGGGCACCTGTGTTTGGGAGGTTGGTGCATTGGGCACCTGTGTTTGGGGGGCTGGTGCATTGGGCATTGGTGTTTGGGAGGCTGGTGCATTGGGCATTGGTGTTTGGGAGGCTGGTGCATTGGGCATTGGTGTTTGGGGGGCTGGTGCATTGGGCATTGGTGTTTGGGGGGCTGGTGCATTGGGCATCTGTGTTTGGGAGGTTGGTGCATTGGGCACCTGTGTTTGGGAGGCTGGTGCATTGGGCATTGGTGTTTGGGGGGCTGGTGCATTGGGCACCTGTGTTTGGGAGGCTGGTGCATTGGGCACCTGTGTTTGGGGGGCCTGGTGCATTGGGCACCTGTGTTTGGGGGCTGGTGCATTGGGCACTGGTGTTTGGGAGGTTGGTGCATTGGGCACCTGTGTTTGGGTGCTGGTGCATTGGGCACCTGTGTTTGGGGGCTGGTGCATTGGGCACCTGTGTTTGGGAGGTTGGTGCATTGGGCACCTGTGTTTGGGGGGCCTGGTGCATTGGGCACCTGTGTTTGGGAGGCTGGTGCATTGGGCACCTGTGTTTGGGAGGCTGGTGCATTGGGCACCTGTGTTTGGGGGCTGGTGCATTGGGCACTGGTGTTTGGGGGCTGGTGCATTGGGCACTGGTGTTTGGGGGGCTGGTGCATTGGGCACCTGTGTTTGGGGGGCTGGTGCATTGGGCATTGGTGTTTGGGGGGCTGGTGCATTGGGCATCTGTGTTTGGGAGGTTGGTGCATTGGGCACCTGTGTTTGGGAGGCTGGTGCATTGGGCATTGGTGTTTGGGGGGTTGGTGCATTGGGCACCTGTGTTTGGGAGGCTGGTGCATTGGGCATTGGTGTTTGGGGACTGGTGCATTGGGCACCTGTGTTTGGGGGCTGGTGCATTGGGCACCTGTGTTTGGGAGGCTGGTGCATTGGGCACCTGTGTTTGGGGGGCCTGGTGCATTGGGCACCTGTGTTTGGGGGCTGGTGCATTGGGCACTGGTGTTTGGGAGGTTGGTGCATTGGGCACCTGTGTTTGGGGGCTGGTGCATTGGGCACCTGTGTTTGGGAGGCTGGTGCATTGGGCACCTGTGTTTGGGGGGCCTGGTGCATTGGGCACCTGTGTTTGGGGGGCCTGGTGCATTGGGCACCTGTGTTTGGGGGCTGGTGCATTGGGCACTGGTGTTTGGGGGCTGGTGCATTGGGCACTGGTGTTTGGGGGCTGGTGCATTGGGCACCTGTGTTTGGGGGCTGGTGCATTGGGCACCTGTGTTTGGGGGCTGGTGCATTGGGCACTGGTGTTTGGGAGGTTGGTGCATTGGGCATTGGTGTTTGGGGGCTGGTGCATTGGGCACCTGTGTTTGGGGGGCCTGGTGCATTGGGCACCTGTGTTTGGGGGCTGGTGCATTGGGCACCTGTGTTTGGGGCCTGGTGCATTGGGCACTGGTGTTTGGGAGGCCTGGTGCATTGGGCACCTGTGTTTGGGGGCTGGTGCATTGGGCACTGGTGTTTGGAGGTTGGTGCATTGGGCATTGGTGTTTGGGGGGCCTGGTGCATTGGGCACTGGTGTTTGGGGGCTGGTGCATTGGGCACCTGTGTTTGGGGGGCCTGGTGCATTGGGCACTGGTGTTTGGGAGGTTGGTGCATTGGGCACTGGTGTTTGGGGGCTGGTGCATTGGGCACTGGTGTTTGGGGGGCCTGGTGCATTGGGCATTGGTGTTTGGGGGGCCTGGTGCATTGGGCACTGGTGTTTGGGGGCTGGTGCATTGGGCACCTGTGTTTGGGGGGCCTGGTGCATTGGGCACTGGTGTTTGGGAGGTTGGTGCATTGGGCACCTGTGTTTGGGAGGCTGGTGCATTGGGCACCTGTGTTTGGGGGCTGGTGCATTGGGCACTGGTGTTTGGGGGCTGGTGCATTGGGCACTGGTGTTTGGGGGCTGGTGCATTGGGCACTGGTGTTTGGGGGTTGGTGCATTGGGCACTGGTGTTTGGGGGGCCTGATGCATTGGGCACTGGTGTTTGGGGGGCCTGGTGCATTGGGCACTGGTGTTTGGGGGCTGGTGCATTGGGCACTGGTGTTTGGGAGGTTGGTGCATTGGGCACTGGTGTTTGGGGGGCTGGTGCATTGGGCACTGGTGGGGGAGGGCAAGGAGTTGGGCAGCTTGGGGTTTGAGAAAGTAGGGCAGAGGAAGGGGGAGTCACGATTGTGAACCAGTGGTGATATTTAACGCAACAGTTACCCACTTAACTCACAGGAAAGATATCTGTTAATTTCTCCAGCATATTTCCTCCGTTTGCAACGTATGATTCATGTTTGTTTCTCTTTTAGTTGCTGCAAGAAATTACCTTCCAATCATAGTGGATGAAATCTATGGAGGAATGGTGAGGAAAACCGGTGTGATCGGATTTATTCTTCTTAATAAACTTTGGAAACCAGTAATAATTGTCAGGACCAGCATTATTGGGGGCTGGTGCATTGGGCATTGGCCCCAGAGTTTTGACAAGAACTGCCCACATTAGTCCACACCTGGTTTAGCTGGAAATATCATTTATCCCCTTTTGTACTCCAATTGTTTATATTAAAAGCAAGCAAAACATTTTATTTTCCACAGTCATCCTTGCCAACCGAGTTTCGTGGTCCTTACCAATTCCAACCTTTTACCATTTAGAGAGTTCTTTATCCTTTATAAGTACAAAGTAAATAACCTCATATTTCCTCTGTATTAAAATCCAACCAACCCAGGTTTGTGTCATCAGCAACTTTGGGCATGTGCTGTTTGATCCCATCACCTCAGTTCTTTACACTGTGGTGAGCAGTGATGGCTCTTCAGCATCCCAATAATCCTGCTCATTTAAACCCTGGATTTTTTGGCTCTGTCTGTTTTCTAACCAGATCAGTAATGAATCCACTTTTATCTGTTTCAATTGTAGCTAATTGTTTCAGAAGGCACAATACAATGCTTTCAGGCAGTAGATATAACCAGTGACCACGTACATTCCCAGTCTACCACTTCACCATACTCCATATCTGTAGTCTCTAGTTGTCCGCACTAATCACCTGCCAGCCTCTGTCACTATCTCCGTCACTCCCTCCCCGACAAACTTAATCTGCTCATTGCCCCTCCCACCACCTATCACTGGCCAGTGACAGACACAAAGTGCTGCAATAACTCAGCAGGGTCAGGCAGCATCTCTGGAGAAAAAGGATGGGTGACGTTTTGGGTTGGGACCCTTCTTCAGACGGCCACTTGCCAGCTCCTGTCCCACCCCTCCGCCTCAACTCTTTCTACTGGCCAGCACCATTGGCACAGACAGGAGCCTGAGTGGTGGGTGCTGAGAACATGGTGCTGGGAGGGTGGTGGAGACAGATTACCTGGATGTGTTTCACAGGCATTTAGCTGGACACATGGATATGCACGGAATGTAGGCAGATAGGCTTAGTTGAACCTGGCATCACCATCATTGTGGACTGAGGGACCTGTTCATCTGCTATGCTGCTCTATGTTCTATGTAACTCTTATCCCTGCACTGCTGTTGCGTAATTCTATGAGTGACCACTGATGGAATATTTCTGACCGTTCAATCTGTCTGATGCAGGTCTTCGCTGAGAGCCATTTTATTGCTCTTGCCACCCTGAGCAGCAGCGTCCCCATCCTGTGCTGCGGAGGTCTGGCTAAACGCTGGCTTATACCCGGCTGGAGAATGGGTTGGATTCTCATCCATGACCGCAACGAGATCTTGAGCAGAGAGGTGAGACTCCAGCCCAATGGATGTGAGGTGCGATCGGCCACAAACTCTTGTGAAGCGGAGTTGTGGGAGGGTGCAGAACCTGCAGGGGAGGCAGACAAGTTGAGAGTTTGGACAGAAGATAGACACAAAAAGCTGGAGTAACTCAGTGGGCCAGGCTGCATCTCTGGAGAGAAGGAATGGGTGATGTTTTGTGTCAAAACCCTTCTTCAGACTGAAGAAGGGGTCTCAACCCAAAACATCAACCATTCCTTCTCTCCAGAGCTGCTGCCTGTCCCGCTGTGTCTATCTTCGGTTTAAACCAGCATCTTCCTTACACATGAGAGAGTGCACACCCACACAGTGAATGCAGCATTGAATGGCAGAACAGGGTCGAAGGGCAGAAGAGCTATTTCTGCTTCGAGAGTCATCAAGTTATGCAACACGGAAACAGGGCCTTCAACACGACTCGTCCATACTGACCAAGTTACTATTCTGAGCTTGTCCCATTTGTTTAAATTTGGCCCACATTGCTCTGAACTTTTCCTATCTATGTACCTGCCCAAGTGTCTTTTAAATGCTGTTGTAAGGTTGCCAACTGTCCCGTATTAGCCGGGACATCCCGTATTTTGGGCTAAATTAGTTTGTCCCGTACGACACCGCCCTTGTCCCATATTAGTAGGGATGTCAACTTCCTCACTCCCAAAGATGGGAGAAAGGGTGACGTCACCTCCCTGCGCCCCACGTGACCTCACCCAGCCAGCGGCCACGTGCTCCCGCTCCACCAATGGTGGCCGCCCGAGCCGGGCGGGAGCACGTGGCCGCTGGCTGGGTGAGGTCACATGGGGTGCGGGGCGGTGACATCACCCTTTGTCCCTTCTTTGGGAGTGAGGAAGTTGGCAACCCTACTAATATGGGACAAGGGCGGTCCCGTACGGGACAAACTAATTTAGCCCAAACTCAACGACTTCCTCTGGCATCTCGTTCCATACACCCACTATCCTTTGTATGAAAAGGTTTTCCCTCAGGTTCCTATTAAATCTTCCCCCTCTCAGCGTAAGTCTTTGCCATGTAGTGTTTGACTCCCTATCCTTAAGTTAAGGTGAGAGGGGAAAGATTCAAAAGGAATCGGAGGGGTAACCTTTTTTCACACAGAGTGATGTGGGTATGGAACGAGGTGCCAAAGAAAATAGCTGAGGCAGGTGCAATTGAAAAGACACATGGACAGGTACATTATAGAAACGTTTAAAGGGATATGGGTCAAATGCAGGAAAATGGGACTACTCTATGACTCTAAAATGCTGTAAGCACTATGTCGGAATCTGTCTGATGAAGAATCTTCAGTCCACTAATTAGAGGATTTTGTATGGCAATGTGATCGTTTTATGGTCATCATTGTAAATGACTCATTCAGATGTTGGGAAGACAGACCAGGGCAGGACCTTCACTGGTCCTGTGAGTGGCAGACCCTGAGGACAATAGACAATAGACAATAGACAATAGGTGCAGGAGTAGGCCATTCAGCCCTTCGAGCCAGCACCGCCATTCAATGCGATCATGGCTGATCACTATCAATCAGTACCCCGTTCCTGCCTTCTCCCCATACCCCCTCACTCCGCTATCCTTAAGAGCTCTATCCAGCTCTCTCTTGAAAGCATCCAACGAACTGGCCTCCACTGCCTTTTTTCTCACCTGTTTTAAATGGCCTCCCCATTATTCTTAGACTGTGGCCCCTGGTTCTGGACTCCCCCAACATTGGGAACATTTTTCCTGCATCTAGCTTGTCCAGTCCTTTTATAATTTTATATATAGAGCAGAGGCATCTAGCAGTACAGGTACTTAGTTCCCTGAAGTAGGTCACAGGTAAATAGGGTGGTAAAGAAGGCTTTTGGCACATTGGCATTCATCAGTCAGGGTATTAAGTGTAGAACCTGGGATGTTATGTTTCGGTGTTACAAGACGTTGGTGAAGCCGCATTTGGAGCATTGTTTTCATTTTGATCACCCTGCTATAGGAAGGATTTCATTAAACTGGAATGAGTGCAGAGAAGATTTACGAGGTTGTTGCCAGGACCCAAGTACCTAGCTATCGGGCGAGGTTGGGTAGCCAGGACATAATTCCTTGGAGTGCAGTCGGCTGAGGAGTGATCTAATAAAGGAAAATAAAATCATGAGAGGAATAGATAGGGTGAATGCACACAGACCTTTACCCAAGGTAGAGGAATCAAGTACCAGGGGACATAAATTTAAGGTAAGAGGGGAAGGTTTTAATAGGAACGTGAGGGGCAGCTTTTTCACTCAGAGGGTGCTGGGTATATGGAATGAACTGCCAGAGGAGGTAGTTGGGGCAGGTAATATAATGACTTTTAAAAGGCATTTGGATAGGTACATGGATCAGAAATGTTTATCGGGATATGGGTCGAATGCAGGCGAATGGGACTCACTTACATAGGCATCTTGGTCAGTATGGACAAGTTGGGCCGAAGTGCCTGCTCCTGTGCTGTGTGACTCTATAACTACACATTGTCATTCATTATTTCGGCTTTTGTGAACCATTAAATTTCCAGTAGCAACATTACGCTGTTTTTTAGAAATCAGAAATTTATGAACTACAACAGATCTATTCAGGCCAGCATGTTTCTGCTAGCTAGAAATGGGCTGTGTGAAGTGATTTGTTCCTTCCACAATGAACAAATCTGTAGCCCGAGTTGCTGATGTCCAAACAAATGGCAACTCCAGCTCCCAGAAGCAACATGGATGTAACCCTGACCTCCAGTGATATGCATGAGTTTGCCCGTCGGAACCTCAGCCAGGCCGATATGTCGCCTGCCAGGAACCACCTTGTCTACTTGTCCCAACACCTCCAGCGACCTGTGAACGTAAACTCCCAGATACTGCTGTTCCTCACACTTGGCATCCTTCCATTTGTTAAGTATTTTTTGTCCTTACTTCCCTCCTCATTTGGATTATTGATGTCCACCACCAGAAATCTTCCTGCAGTCAAGAAATTTCCTTCTCACCATTAACCACACTATTATTTATGGTATCACTGGCAAATTTCTTAATTTTGGCCTTTCATCATTTCTCAGTTGGAGAACAATATTTTTATAATATACTGATCTAACTATCTGTGCCAACAGGTCCGAAATGGCCTGGTCTGTTTGAGTCAAAGAATTCTTGGTCCATGCACAATAGTACAAGGAGCACTGGAAGATATTTTGAATAATACAAGTCAAGAGTTTTACGATGGCACCAACAGCATCCTGAAGGTAATGTTGTCCAGTCGAAAACTCCTCCAGGTATATGGATACAGTTAGACAGGGACATGGGTAAGGCAGGCTTGGAGGGATATGGACCAAACGCGGGCAGGTGGGACTAGTGTAGCTGGGACATGTTGGCCGGTGTGGGCAAGTTGGGCCGAAGGGCCTCTGTCCATGCTGTATCACTCGATGACTCTATGACACTCAGATTAAATAAATCCATCTGCCTTCACATGACTGCATCTCTCCATTCCTTGCATATCGATGTGCTTATCTAAAAGCCTCATAAACTCTACTACTGCATCAATTTGTACCACCACCCCTGGCAGCGCATTCCAGGTACCCACCACTTCCTGTGTAAAAAAAACTTGCCCCACACATCTCCTTTAAACTTTAACCCTCTCACCTTAAAGCAATGCCCTCCAGTCTGACATGGTGGCAAAGACGGACTAGCCCCTAGATAGCCCCATGGTGGCAAAGACGGACTATCTAACCTATCTATGCCTCTCCACGTTTTATATACCTCCCAGCCTCTAACACTCCAGCGAAAACATCCCAAGTTTGTCCAGCCTCTTCTGAGAGCTAATATCCTCCAATCCAGGCAGCATCCTTGACACCTCTCCTGCACTCTCTCCAAAGCCTCCATATCTTTCCCAAATTGGAGCATCATAACAGCACGCAACACTCGATAGTTTTATAAAGCTACATCTGACTTCCTTACTCTTATTCTCAATGCCCTAACCTGTGTAGGTAAGTATACCATATGCCATCATTACCACTCTATCTACTTGTGTTGCCACTTTCAGCAAGCTATGGACTTGGACTCCCAAGATCCCTCTATACACTGATGCTCTTGTCATTAACTGTACACCTTCCCTTTACACTTGACCTCCTAAAGTGCAACACCTCACACTTGCTGGCAGTAAGCTCAATCTGCCACAGCTGTGCACAGTTTTGGTTGCCACATTGTAGGTTAACACCTTGGAGAATCTCCTCTGCACTTCTCCAGATGGAACAGAGGAGGTTCACCAGGGTGTGAACAGGGTGGAGTGCTTAAGCTGTTGGGAAAAGCTGGGCTGGCTGGATTGGTGCCCTTGGAACGAGGCCGAGGGGAAACTTGATGGGCTGGCTGGATTGGCTGGGCTGGCTGGATTGGTGCCCTTGGAACGAGGCCGAGGGGAAACTTGATGGTTACACAAAATTATAAGGGCCATGTGGATGGTGGAATGTTTCGTCCCAGAAAAGAGCAGAAGGGAGAGTGGAATAGGGAGAGCCATCCCAGCGAGAGTGGAGGAAAGCTATTGACTCACAGCGAGCAAAGAGAGTTGGATGGTCATAGAGTGAGCGGGAACAGTGGGACATTCCAGAGCCAGGGAGATCGGGATCGGTCATCTTGGAATGAGGGGGAACAGAGAGGGACATTGTGGAGTAGAGGGAACAGATTGTGTCAGTGTACGATTTAGAGAGCCAGGACACATTGCTGATGTGAGCTGCCAGAATGCAGGATCCTGCGGTGAAAGTAGGAACAGATTGACAGAAGGATGCTGTGAGTTTTCCTGAGTGTGCCCATTATCAATGAGTGTGCCCATGATTTACTTTCAAAAGAAGGAATATGATTCCTGAACATTGCTTAAAGTGGGAGTAATTGTGTTTGCTTTTTTCAGTCCAATGCTGACCTGTGTTGCAATGCGCTTGCTCTGGTACCCGGCCTAAGACCCATCAGACCTTGTGGGTCTATGTACATGATGGTAAGTTGTAGCAAGCTCCAGATCAAGCACATCTATTGAGATTTCATCGCTCTTCGTTCAGTACCTCCAATCTCTGTTACTCTTTGTTGTTTGCTAGGTTGGAATTGACATTGACGATTTTCCTGAATTTGAAAACGACATTGACTTCACGGAACGCCTGATTTCGGAGCAATCCGTATTTTGCCTTCCTGCAACGGTAAATCATTTTCATGTAATGAAACCGGGGCCTTAAATCCTCTCCAAATTATTCCACATCTGCCTTAATTCCTCAATCTTCCAAAACACGGTCTACCTTCCCTTTAAACACTCCCTGTGATCCAACTCCTAAAACTGTCTCGAAGAGGACTACAGAACTGTACCATCCTCTGTGAGTTGAAATCACACACACTCAGCTATCAGTGACCACCTCCATCTTGTGATGCTTTTCATTTTCTCCCATGAGTAGAAACATCTCAATGCCCCCCCCCCCCCCCCCCCGCCTATGATGTCCTTAAGATTTTGGGTTTCATTAAATTCAACCCCAGTCTCCTGATCACAAAAGGAAGATGACTAACTGTTTGGGCTGTTCATGATAGACCGACCCTCTCCTGTCATCAGTGCATGTTGTGTCTCGCTGGAGGGGCAGCTGAAAGGGGCCATTTCTGGAGAATATGGGTCAACTTTCCTCTGATTTCTCTGATATCAGCACAGTGGCGCAGCGGTAGAGTTGCTGCCTTACAGCGAATGCAGCGCCGGAGACTCGGTTCGATCCCGACTACAGGTGCTGTCTGTACGGAGTTTGTACGTTCTCCCCATGACCTGCGTGGGTTTTCTCCAAGATCTTCGGTTTCCTCCCACACTCCAAAGACATGCAGGTATGTAGGTTAATTGGCTTGGTAAATGTAAGAAATGTCCCATGTGGGTGTCGGATAGTGTTAATGTGCAGGGATCACAGGTCGGCGCAGACCCGGTGGGCCGAAGGGCATGTTTCCGCGCTGTTCCTCTGAACTAAACTAAACTAATCATCTACAGAATGCACCTGGAAAAGAGTTGGAACGGTGGTCATCTCACCCATTTGCCTCAACTCCTGCTCCAGTGGCTGGCATCAGTAGCAGGAGTGTTTAATTGCAAAGTGTAACTTCTCTTCCATCTGTAGTGCTTCGAGTATCCAAACTTCTTCCGTGTGGTTCTGACTGTGCCTGAGGACCTGATACTGGAGGCGTGCAACCGTATCCGCGAATTCTGCGAGGTGCATTTCCAGTCACAAGAATATTGCAGTGCGCCTGATATTGAATGTGATAAGTAATCACGTGTACAGAGTTACTATCAAATCTTCATCTTTGTTATTTTATTCAATCCTAAGAAATGTTTAGATTTCTGTACAAAGTTTGATTTATTATTTATGCAAAGTAATTCTCATGAAATTTAATCTGTGCCATGGTGGGTCAGCTTGTGTAGAGACTGGTGAGACCATGGTTATCAGCTGCCGCTGGCTTTTAGACCACTTCCAATGTTCAGATCCAGATCTGTTCACTGCTGACACAATTAATAAACTGTCACATTTACTCTAATAATTGTTTCAGGGGATAATCTCCCTCTGAGCTGGGACAAAGAGGAGCAAAGAATCGATGTAGTAATTGGAACAATAAACTGTGTAGGTCCGTGGCACAATCAGCAATCTCCTCACATACATCATTAGATCCGTGGAACAGAAGACAGAGATGGTATCGCCCTCCCTAAACTTGTCGGTGTGAGACTTCTGAAAGACCTCACTTGTTCCTCTTTGGAACATTGCATTTTATAAGCAGCAGTTGGAGCGGTCACGGTGGTACAGCGGTAGAGTTGCTGCCTTACAGGAAATGCAGTACCGGAGACCCGGGTTCGATCCCGACTACGGGTGCTGTCTGTACGGAGTTTGTACGTTCTCCCCGTGACCTGCGTGGGTTTTCTCCGAGATCTTTGGTTTCCTCCGGCACTCCAAAGACGTACAGGTTTGTAGGTTAATTGGCTTGGTAAATGTAAAAATTGTCCCTAGTGGGTGTAGGATGGTGTTAATGTGTGGGGATCGCTGGTCAGTGCGGACCCAGTGGGCCGAAGGGCCTGTTTCCGCGCTGTATTTCTAAACTAAATAAACTAAACTAATTGGTTTGAGAAATTACTGCCATCCTATTGGAGGCAATGATTCTCAGCCACAGCTGGGACGCATCATTTATTTTCCTGCAGCAAACCTTCCAGTCACACAGTAAGTGCCATTGATTACTCACGGATGGAAAATAATAATAATATAATAATAATAATAATAATAATAATAATAATAATAATAATAATATTCATTTATTGTCATTGCAACGAGTACAACGAAATTAAAAAATAGCTAATCCTGACGGTGCGTACAAACATATATGCAATAAATGCAAAAACAAATAAATACATAAATACAATTATATTAAGTACAAGATTTTTTAACGGTGTTGCCTAGTGCAAAGGTAGTGTTCAGTTCTCGTATGGCCCTGGGGTAAAAACTGTTCTTAAGTCTGTTTGTTCGGGATTTGATCGACCTGAAACGTCGACCAGAGGGCAGATGAACAAACAGACGGTGGCCGGGGTGGGATGGATCTTTTATTATTTTGCCTGCTCTACTGAGGCAGCGTAGGCTGAACAGGTGCTCCAGGGAGGGCAGTGAGCAGCCGATGATCTTCTGGGCCGTCGTGATGACCCTCTGAAGGGCCTTCCTGTCCTTTTCTGAGCAGCTGGCATACCATGTGGTTATACAGTATGCCAGCACACTCTCGATGGAGCAGCGATAGAAGGACATCATGAGCTTCTCCTGCAGGTTGGTCTTCCTGAGGATCCTCAGGAAGTGGAGTCTCTGCTGTGCCTTCTTTACTGTGGTGATGGTGTTGGTAGACCAGGTAAGATCCTCTGCGATGTGCGTACCCAGGAACCTGAAAGTGGGTACCCTTTCCACACAGACCCCATTGATGTAGAGTGGGTCGTATTCTACACTGGTTTTTCTAAAGTCAATTATAAGTTCCTTTGTTTTGGAGGAGTTCAGGACCAGATTGTTCACTGAACACCATGCTGCCAGCCTTTGGATTTCATCCCTATAGGCTGTCTCATCTCCTCCTGAGATGAGTCCAACCACAGTCGTGTCATCCGCGAACTTGATGATGGTGTTGGTGGGATGGGTGGGGGCGCAGTCGTGAGTGTAGAGGGAGTAAAGGATGGGGCTCAACACACAGCCCTGTGGTGAGCCGGTGCTCAGTGTAATGGTGGAGGAGAGGTGAGGGCCTATTTTGACGGTCTGGGGGCGGTTGGTCAGGAAGTCCTTGATCCATTGGCAGATGGTTTGGGAAAATCCAAGGTCGGAAAGTTTGGTGACCAGTCTGCTCGGGATGACCGTGTTAAAGGCAGAGCTGAAGTCGAGGAAGAGCATCCTCACATAGCTCCCCTGGTGTTCAAGGTGGGTCAGTGCAGTGTGAAGAGCAGTGTCGATGGCATCCCCTGTAGACCTATTTGCTCTGTAGGCAAACTGGTGTGGGTCGAAGGTGGGTGGGAGGCTGGCTTTGATGTGCTGCAGGACCAGTCTCTCGAAGCACTTTGTGATGTGTGAGTGCTACCGGACGGTAGTCGTTAAGGCCGCTGATGACAGACTTTTTCGGCAGTGGGATGATTGTGGCGGACTTCAGGCAGGGAGGGATGGTGGATTTTAAAAGGGACAGGTTGAAGATTTTTGTGAAGACCTCAGATAATTGGTCTGCACATTCCCTCAGCACTCTGCCCGTCACACCATCGGGGCCTGCAGCTTTCCTGGGATTCACTGCTCTGAGCACGCGCTTAACATCATACTCCTGCACAGTGAAGGTGTTGCTGTCAGGTGCTGGAGAGGGTGTTATGTCTGCCACTGTAGCTTTCACCTCGAAACGAGCAAAGAAACAGTTAAGTTCCTCTGCCAGCGAGGCGTCGCCGTCGGCAGTCGTGCGGTTGCTGGTCTTGTAGTTGGTGATGTGCTGGATGCCTTGCCATACCCGCCGTGGGTCATTGTTGGTAAAGTGGTCCTCAATCTTCCTCTTGTAGGACGCTTTGGCATCCTTGATGCCTCTCTTCAGGTTGGTTCTAGCAGCACTGTATAGAGCTCTATCACTAGACCTGAAGGCGGTGTTACGGTCCTTGAGGAGAGACCTGACATCCTTTGTCATCCAGGGTTTCTGATTGGGATACAACCGGATGCGTTTGTCGACGGTGACATTGTCAACACAGTTTTGGATGTAGCAAAGTACAGTTGATGTGTACTCCTCCAAGTCCTGATCCTCAAAAATATCCCAGTTGGTCCTTTCGAAGCAATCCTGCAGCTGCGAGGAAGCTCCTTCAGGCCATGTCTTAACAGTCTTTATGGTGACTGGAGCTTTCCTCCTGAGTGGGGTGTATGCTGGAGTTAGGAATATGGACAGGTGATCTGACTGCCCCAGGTGTGGTAGTGGTGCTGACCTGAAACCCTTCTTAATATTTGAATAAACCTTGTCTAGTGTGTTTTTCCCCCTGGTAGCACATCTTATGTGTTGTTCAAGTTTCGGGAGAACTGACTTTAGGTCTGCATGATTGAAGTCCCCGGCTATGATGTGGGCTGCTTCTGGATATGTGCTCTGTTGTGAGTTTATTGCACCGAGCAGGTAGCCTAAAGCTGTGCTAGCGTTAGCATTCGGTGGGATGTAGACTGCTGTTACTATAACCCCTGTAAATTCACGAGGAAGGTAAAAAGGCCTGCATTTAACTGTTAGGGACTCCAGATCAGGAGAACAGTGGCTATCTATGATTTGGATGGGCAGACCTGTAGCAAGGCATAACTCCTCACCCTTAAACAACCTGCATCTAAATGTGAATATTCAGCACTGTGCTGGACTGCCCACCTGTGGATGTTTCCACTGATTCATTTACTGGCATCCTTGAATTATTAACCTTCCACAGTTGTAGGACATGGCAAGCTCAAGGACCTGTCCGCATAATTTAACCCACCCCAGAACCAGAAGTTGTGAGTGCCTCAGTCCACCAAGCCCTTCGCCAGTGATGTTCCACCTGAGCCTCAGGTCAGATACACAGCCAATGTCCTTCCAAATGTGTATACTGCCTGTCATTATCACCCTTTCAGGCAGGTAGTTCCAGGCCACTACCAACCTTGTCTCTAATCAAAGGTAGACATAAAATGCTGGAGTAACTCAGCAGGTCAGGCAGCATCTCGGGAGAGAAGGAATGGGTGACGTTTCGGGTCGAAACCCTTCTTCAGTCCTCTCAATCTTTCTCCCCATTTATGTATGAACCCCTCTGCTCAGGGACACGGATATACGGTATGTACAGTACATTCAAATAAGGAGCAGGAGTTGGGTTTTGCGGCTCAGCGATTTAACAAGACAAGGCTGATCAAAGTGTCTCCAGAACTCCACCTCCCCTCTGTCCAGAGCATCCATTCACCTCCTTGGTTATCAAGAATTAAACTCTATCTTAAATATATTTAAAGGCTCTGCTTCCACTGTCCTCTCCAAAGACAAACCGACAATGTTCCCAATGTTGGGGGAGTCCAGAACATGGGGCCACAGTTTAAGAATAAGGGGTAGGCCATTTAGAACGGAGATGAGGAAGAACTTTTTCAGTCAGAGAGTGGTGAAGGTGTGGAATTCTCTGCCTCAGAAGGCAGTGGAGGCCAGTTCGTTGGATGCTTTCAAGAGAGAGCTGGATAGAGCTCTTAAGGATAGCGGAGTGAGGGGGTATGGGGAGAAGGCAGGAACGGGGTACTGATTGAGAGTGATCAGCCATGATCGCATTGAATGGCGGTGCTGGCTCGAAGGGCTGAATGGCCTACTCCTGCACCTATTGTCTATTGACAAAGAATTCTACCTTACCTGTCTTGAATGGGTGACCTTTTCCAAACTGCTTCCAATGGGTAAACTCCCCTTCTTAAATAACAAGACCAACACGACACTGCTCTCCATTACGGGCCCACGGCTGTCCTATAGAATAAAACCATGTCATGACAAGGTTCATTGAGTGGACAGTACAATGTTAGCAGTCTACCGATCTTATTGCTGGGGATTCACCCATTTTCTAATATGATACATTAATACATTCCATCCCTTGATTCTGGTCTCATCTTGGGTTGCCAACTTCTTCATTCCCAGATACGGGACAAAGGGTGATGTCACCGCCCCACACCACCTCACCCAGCCAGCGGCCTCGTGCTCCCTCCCGGGCGGCTGCCATTGGTGGAGCGGGAGCACGTGGCCGCTGACTGGGTGAGGTCACATGGGGCGCGGGGCGGTGACGTCACCCTTTGTCCCTTATTTGGGAGTGAGGAAGTTGGCAACCCTACTAATACGGGACAAGGGCATCCCCGTACGGGTGCAAACTAATTTAGCCCAAAATACGGGATGTCCCGGCTAATACGGGACAGTTGGCAACCCTAGTCTCATCTGCAGCTTTCCATCAGAGGACTTAGTTCTGGGCTCCTCTCACCAGGGAGAGTGTAAGCAGAGTGAGTGTATCATTAGGACAAGGGTAGGTGCATTTGTTACAACGAAGTACAGCAACAATATATGCAATATATAAAGCCGCATTGGTCTGAAGGTGAAGTCACTTTCACTTCTGCTACTTCAGGGGGGTTTGACTGTGCTGTATAAACATGTAGAATAACTCGCAGACTTCTACAGGTAAGTTCCAACATTCAGTTGGTCTTTTCATGACTTTGTCCGTGGTCCCTGTTAGTGATCCCTGACCCCGTGATTCTTCTTCATGCTCCCTTACTTTCTGATTTCATTGAAAGAATCACAGAAACCCACCGCACAGGGGAAGTCCACTCTGCCCGGCAGTCAATGCTACCAAATAATGGACGTCAGGTTATTCCCACTCCCCACCTCTTTGCTCAGAGCCCTGCTGTTTCAGCCCCTCGAGTGGCACACTGGATGCCTTCACACTTTCCACATTGAACTCAAGCACCCACAGCCCTGTCCATGCCCTACTGCAGTCATCTGGTGCACTGTTCACTGTGTCACCTCCCTCATTGACGAAAACAAATGTAAGTGTACAGCAATCTACTGATCATCAGCTGAATCCTATCTGAAGGAACTGGTCACACTCACAATCACTCTACACGGCCAATATGCTTTAGCTGGGATTAAGTAGTTCCATACAGACTAAATGCAGATTAACACTTTGATTTATGGCTGCTTTAAGGTTATTTCTGCATCTGATCTGCTCAAATGGATCCTTTTAATGCATTATTTAATATTATTATTGTAAAGATTTGTTGTGTTTCTAATAAATATCCTACAAACTTTACAGCTATTTTTTTTCTTTATTATTAGTGAAGTTCCTTGTGTGGGCTGTATACTGTACTTCATTGGACAAGCAGAATGTAAACTGGTACTGCACTTTCCTCTGCTGTGTCCACACATAGACAGTGTGGTGAAGGAGGCAAATGGAACGCTTGCCTTCATTGGCTGAGGCACTGAGTGCAAGAGTTGAGACATGTTACAGTTGTACAAAACATTGGAAAAGTTGCACTTGGAGTAGTGTGTGCAGTTCTGGTTGCACAATAGAGGGAGGGTGCAGATTAGATTTTATTGTCATATATGAAATCCTTGTTCACATGAAGCTCACAGAGTAAACAGTATACACACAGTAATAATAAATACAATAAATACAACGATCTGTGCAAGAATTTAGTGTTAAAAAAGTAGTGCAGAAAAATATTTAAATAAAATGTCAGAATAAGTAAACGAAGTAGAGTTAAGTGGACACAAGGAACTGCAGATGCTGGAATCGAGCAAAAAAACATAATGTGCTGGAGTAACACAATGGGTCAGACAATATCTCTGGAAACATGTATAGGCAACATTTTGAGTTGGGATCCTTCTTCATACTGATACTTCCTTCATACTGATTCTTCATACTTCCTTCTTCATAGTAGGGGGGAGAAAGCTGGAAGAGTGGTGGGGAATGGGACAAAACCTGGCAAGTGATAGGTGGAGACGGGTGAGGGGAATTATGGCAGAAAGGTGGACGAATGCCAGAGATGAAAAGGAGACAGACGGCTGGCTATGAGATAAAGGAAGGAGGCATAAATTGTGAGGCCAGAGGAAAGGGTGTAAGTGGGGACAGGGGGCGGGAGGAATGGGTGCACATCAGCTGGGATACAGGGAAGGGGAGGGTAGCTGGTGTTGGTTAGTTACCTAAAATTGGTTATATCCTTGCAGTGTAAGCTACCTGAGCTGAATGTGAGGTGCTGTTCCTCCAATTTGCCTGCGGCCTCACTCTGGCAATGGAGGAGGCCCAGGACAAAAAGATCAATGTGGGTATGGGAAATTGAGTTAAAGTAGTTAGCACCCGGGAGATTCAGCGGGCCTTGGCAGACCGTGTAAGTATTTGGAGAAACAGCCCAGTCTACGCTTGGTCTCGCCGATGTAAAGAAGGCCATTTGAGGAGCACTGAATGCAATAGATGGAGTTAGAGGAGGTGCATGTTTCCTGCAGTCGGCTGTGGTCCCCGGATGGATGAGAGAGGAGGTCTGGGGACAGGTGTTCCATGTCCTGCAGTTTAAGTTTAAGTTCAGTTTAGAGATACAGCGCGGACACAGGCCAGTCGGCCCACCGAGTCTGCACCGACCAACGACCTTACACTATCCTACACACACTAGGGACAATTTACATTTATACCAAGCCAATTAACCGACAAACCTGTATGTCTTTGGAACGTGGGAGGAAACTGAAGATCTCAGAGAAAACCCATGCAGGTGACAGGGAGAACGTACAAACGTACAAACTCCGTGTAGACAGCACCCATAGTCGAGATCGAATAAGGATTGCTGGCGCTGTAAGGCAGCAACTCTGCCGCTGCGCCACCGTGCCACCCTAAATTGCTGAGGCAATACCTGCGGAGGGAGTGGTTTGGATCGGAAGGGATTAGTGAACCAAAGAGTTGCAGAGGTGGTGGTCGCTGTGGAAAGTAGAAAGGGGTGGGGATGGGAAAATGTGACCACATTGAAGGAGGCGGAAATATTGAACAATGATGTGTGGGATGCAGAGATGTGTGGGTGAAAGGTAAGAACCAGGGGAACTCTATCCTTGTTCCATCTGAGGGGAAGGGAAGCGGGAGAACTATGGGACACAGAGGAGATGAGGGTGATGGATCCATCTACAACGGCAGGGTGGAAACTATGTTTACTAAAGAACGAGGACATCTTGGATGTGCTAGAGTGGAAAACCTTATCTTGGAAACAGATGCGGAGACGCTGAAAAAATGAGAGTAGAGAATGGCATCTTTGCAAGAGGCAGTGTGGGGGAAAGTGTAGGTCAGATAACTGTGGGAGTCAGTGGGTTTATCATAGACATTAGTCAATACTCTGTTCCTTGTGATGGAGACAGACAGGTGTCAGAGACAGTCCAAGTAAATATGAGGGAATGGTGAAGCTGGTGGTAAAATTGATGAAGTCAACGAGTTCAGCATGGGTGCAGGAGGAGCCCTGATGCAGTCATTGATGCAGCAGAGTAAGAGTTGGAGTGTGGTGTACATGTGGTACAAGGACAGCTCAGAGTAAACGATAAAAGCTGGGGCACATGCAAGTGCCCATGGCTACAGCTTTACATTGAGGAAAGTGAGAAGTGTCAAAAGAGAGGTTGTTGAGGGTGAGGGCAAGTTCTGCCGGGCGGAGGAGAGTGTAAGTAGTGGGGAACCAACTGGATTTCTGATCAAGGAAGCTCCAGAGGGCCTTGCGACCTTCCTTGATGGGAATGGAGGTGCAAAGGGACTGGACGTCCATTGTGAAGATAGGGCAATGGTGGCCCAGGAGTTGGAAGTTATTGATGTGTTCATAAGATCATAAGTGATAGGAACAGAGTAAGGCCATTCAGCCCATCAAGTCCAATCCACCATTCAATCACGGTTGATCTATCTCTCCCTCCTAACCCCATTCTCCTGCCTTCTCCCCATAACCTCTGACGCCCGTGTTGAGGAGTGTGTGAGGTGTCTCAGGTGTAGGAGTTAACAATTAAGGTTAGAGTACATGGCCTCACCTCCGGGAAGAAGGTGTAAGAGAGGTTTATTCACAAAATGCTGGAGTAACTCAGCAGGTCAGGCAGCATCTCGGGAGAGAAGGAATGGGTGACGTTTCGGGTCGAGACCCTTCTTCAGATTGATGTCGGGGGTGGAACAAAGGAAGGATATAGGTGGAGACAGGAAGATAGAGGGAGATCTGGGAAGGAGGAGGGGAAGGGAGGGACAGAGGAGCTATCTGAAGTTGGAGAAGTCGACGTTTCTGGACCTCACCATCTCCATCACAGGGGACAGACTAGTGACGGACATTTACTACAAGCCCACCGACTCGCACAGCTATCTGGACTACACTTCTTCCCACCCGGTCCCCTTCAAAAAGTCTATCCCCTACTCCCAATTCCTCCGTCTACGCCGCATCTGCGCCCGGGATGAGGTGTTTCAGACTAGGGCTTCCGAGATGTCCTCGTTCTTCAGAAAACGGGGCTTCCCCTCCTCCATTATAGATGAGGCTCTCACTAGGGTCTCTTCTACATCCCGCAGCTCCGCTCTTGCTCCCCCTCCCCCCACTCGCAACAAGGACAGGATCCCCCTCGTTCTCACCTTCCACCCCACCAGCCAGCGTATCCAACATATCATCCACCAACATTTCCGTCACCTACAACGGGACCCCACCACTGGCCATATCTTCCCATCCCCTCCCCTCTCTGCGTTCCGCAGAGACCGTTCCCTCCGTAACTCCCTGGTCCACTCGTCCCTTCCTACCCAAACCACCCCAACCCCGGGCACTTTCCCTTGCAACCGCACGAGATGCAACACCTGTCCCTTTACCTCCCCCCTCAACTCCATCAAAGGACCCAAACAGTCTTTCCAGGTGAGACAGAGGTTCACCTGCACCTCCTCCAACCTCATCTATTGCATCCGCTGCTCTAGATGTCAACTTATTTATATCGGCGAAACCAAGCGCAGGCTCGGCGATCGCTTCGCTGAACACCTGCGCTCGGTCCCCATTAACGCAACTGATCTCCCGGTGGCCCAGCACTTTAACTCCCCCTCCCATTCCCAGTCTGACCTCTCTGTCATGGGCCTCCTCCAGTGCCATAGTGAGGCCCACCGGAAATTGGAGGAGCAGCACCTCATATTTCGCCTGGGCAGTTTGCAGCCCGGTGGTATGAACGTCGACTTCTCCAACTTCAGATAGCTCCTCTGTCCCTCCCTTCCTCTCCTCCTTCCCAGATCTCCCTCTATCTTCCTGTCTCCACCTATATCCTTCCTTTGTCCCACCCCCGACATCAGTCTGAAGAAGGGTCTCGACCCGAAACGTCACCCATTCCTTCTCTCCCGAGATGCTGCCTGACCTGCTGAGTTACTCCAGCATTTTGTGAATAAATCGATTTGTACCAGCATCTGCAGTTATTTTCTTATACTACTAGGTGTAAGAGAGGTGATTGGTTCAGAAGTCTGAGAGGAATGGGGAGAAAGCTGTTCTTAAGTCTGGACATCTGAGCTTTCAAACCCTGTATCTTCTCCCAGAAGGTGGAAGAGAGAAATGGGAATGGCCAGGGTGGCAGGCATCCTTGATGATTTTAGTTTAGTTTAGTTTAGTTTAGAGGTACAGTGTGGAAACAGACCCTTCGGCCCACCGAGTCTACGCCGACCAGCGATCCCCGCACATTAACACTGTCTTACACAAACAAGAGACAATTTACACTTATACCAAGCCAATTAACCTACAAACCTGTACGTCTTTGGAGTGTGGGGGGAAACCGAAGATCTCGGAGAAAACCCACGCAGGTCACAGGGAGAATGTGCAAACTCCGTACAGACAGCAGCCGTAGTTGGGATTGAACCTGGGTCTCCGGCGCTGTAAGGCAACAACTCTACCACTGCGCCACCGTGCTGCCCTGATACTTAATACTTCCAATCTTCCTGAAATGCACCATGAAAATGGACTGGATGGGAGCAAAGGACAAGCCTGTGATGGACTGGGTACATTCACCACTCTCTGGGATGACTGGATAGGCTTGTCCATTTTTCCTGGAGCAAAGAAGGCCAAGAAGTGACATGATAGAAGTTATGAGACGCATAGGTGGAATAGAGTATGTGTAGGAAGGAACTACAGATGCTGGTTTAAACAAAGGATAGACACAAAATACTGGAGTAACTTAGTGGGACAGGAGGCATCTCTGGAGAGATGAAACGGGTGACATTTTGGGTCGAGGCCCTTCTTCAGACTGTCTCGACCCAAAACGACTGTCTCACCTGCCTGTTCCGCTGAGGAACTCCAGCATTATGTGTCTATCATAGGCAGAATAGAATCTGTTTCACGTGGTCAAAGTATCCAAAACTAGAGGTCAGGGTTTAAGGTGAGAGAGAGGTGGTTTAAAGGGCTGTGAGGAATACATTTTTTACACAAATGCAGAAACAGTAAGATGTTTTGAGAGTCATCTGGAGGTACATGATTGAGCAGAGCATTCAGGGATGTGGAATTAAGGCAATAGATGTGGTGGCCAAAGGATCTGTGTCTACGGTGTGCATGATATTCAGGGTGTGTTCCCGGTAATGAGAATGTCAATATCATTATACATTACATAGAACATAGAACAGTATCATATCATATCATATCATATATATACAGCCGGAAACAGGCCTTTTCGGCCCTCCAAGTCCGTGCCGCCCAGTGATCCCCGTACATTAACACTATCCTACACCCACTAGGGACAATTTTTACATTTACCCAGCCAATTAACCTACATACCTGTACGTCTTTGGAGTGTGGGAGGAAACCGAAGATCTCGGAGAAAACCGTGACCTGCGTGGGTTTTCTCCGAGATCTTCGGTTTCCTCCCACACTCCAAAGATGTACAGGTATGTAGGTTAATTGGCTGGGTAAATGTAAAAATTGTCCCTAGTGGGTGTAGGATAGTGTTAATGTACGGGGATCACTGGGCGGCACGGACTTGGAGGGCCGAAAAGGCCTGTTTCCGGCTGTATATATATGATATGATATGATGATGATAAAACCCACGCAGGTCACGGGGAGAACGTACAAACTCCTTACAGTGCAGCACCCGTAGTCAGGATCGAACCTGAGTCTCCGGCGCTGCATTCGCTGTAAAGCAGCAACTCTACCGCTGCGCTACCGTGCAACAGAGGGAGCAGACCCATCAGCCTAGTGTCCATGCTAAAAATCATCTCTTCTGCCGACATTCCACATCCCTTCATTCCTCACATATCCACGTGCCTATCTAAAACTCTCTGAAATGCCACTATTTAGTATGCTTGTCGTGGCTGGACAGTATATTGAGTACAGGAGTTATGATGTCATGCTACAACTGGACAAGAGGTTGGTGCAGCTACATGTAGTGCTGCACGCAGTTCTTGGTGGCCTGTTATAGGAAGGATGTGATTAAATTGAAAAGAATGCAGAGGAAATGTCCAAGGGGATGTTGCAGGGTCGGCAAGGTTTGATTTATAGACAATAGACAACAGACGATAGGTGCAGGAGGAGGCCATTCGGCCCTTCGAGCCAGCACCGCCATTCAATGTGATCATGGCTGAACATTCTCAATCAGTACCCTGTTCCTGCCTTCTCCCCATACCCCCTGACTCCGCTATCCTTAAGAGCTCTATCTAGCTCTCTCTTGAATGCATTCGGTGAATTGGCCTCCACTGCCTTCTGAGGCAGAGAATTCCACAGATTCACAACTCTCTGAGTGAAAAAGTTTTTCCTCATCTCCGTTCTATACGGACAGGTTGGACAGGCTTATTTCTTTTTCATGCTGATATAGGGATCCTCACATCAGCTACAGTGCGGTCTTGACCTCCCATCTACCTCATTGGGGACCTTTAAACTTTCTTTATGTAGACAAATCGGACTTCAATGTTATGTCTTTGCACAAAATATTGTACCCTTTACCCTTTACCTGTGTACTGTGGATGGCTTGATCGTATTCATGAATAGTCTTTTCCTTGACAGGATAGCACAAAAACAAAAGCTTTTCACTAATATTCTGATACACGTGACAATGATAAACTAAACTAAATCAGATGTTAATAAAACCAGAAGAGGCATTGATAAGGTGAATAGCCATAGTTATTTCTCTAGGGTAGGAGAGATGAGGGGAGGGCATAAGTTAAGGTGAGACATGGAGGCACCTTTTTCTAGAGATTGGTGGATTTATGGAACATGTTGCCATTCCCCCACATTTCCGTCACCTTTAACGTGATTACCAACTACATCCCATCCCCTTTCTGCCTTCCTCCGCAACTCCTCGGTTCATTAATCGCTTCCCACGTAAACCAGCCCCTCCCTGGGTACTTTCCCCAGCAACTCTCCCTACACCTGCCCCTATACCTCCTCCCTTACATCCAAGCAGGAACCACAGCACCTCCTCCAGGCGAGGCAGAGGTTCACGTGCACCTCGCCTAACCCCATATTGATCTTTCTGTTCTGGGCCTCAGGCAAACTGGACCAACAGCTTGGGTAGCTCTTACACTCATTTCTCTCCACTCCTCCCCCCCCCCCCATTTTTCCAACTATATTTTTTCCGCTGTCTTCTATCCTTATCTCCCACCTTTTGCCTTTTCATCTGTGGCCTTTGTTCAACCATCTGCCTATCAAAACAAACCATGTACACTGTACCTGTACCCAGCTATTACTTGTAAAAACATGGAACTGCAGATGCTGATTTATTAACAAAATGATACAAAGTGCTGGAGTAACTCAAGTGGGTCAGACAGCATCCCTGCAGAACATGGATATGTGAGATTTCGGGACGGGACTCTTCTTTCAGATTCACAAAGAAGGGTCTGAAAAAAGGTCCCATCCCGAAATAACACCATCCATGTTCTTCAGGGATGCTGCGTAACCCACTGAGCTACTCCAGCATGGTGAGACGTTTTTTGTAAGCCAGCATCTGCAGTTCCTTGTTGTGTAGGAAGGAACTGCAGATGCTGGTTTACGCCGAAGATAGACTCAAAATGCTGGAGTAACTCAGCGGGACAGGTAGCATCTCTGGAGAGAAGGAATGGGTCGGAAGAAGGGTCTCAACCCGAAATGTCACCCATTGCTTCTCTCCAGAGATGCTGCCTGACCCGCTGAGTTACTCCAGCATTTTGTGTCTATCCTCAGTTTAAACCAGCATCTGCAGTTCCTTCCTACACAATCCCCAGCAATTTTCTCTGATTCCTGCTTGCAAATGCCAAACTTGTGACTCACAAAAATCTCTGATGGAGACTTTTTAGGAGTTTCTCAATGTCATAGAAACATAGAAAATAGGTGCAGGAGGAGGCCATTCGGCCCTTCAAGCCAGCACCGCCACTCATTGTGGTCATGGCTGATCGTCCCCAATCAATAACCTGTGCCTGCCTTCTCCCCATATCCCTCGATTCCACTAGCCCCTAGAGCTCTATCTAACTCTCTCTTAAATCCATCCAGTGATTTGGCCTCCACTGCCCTCTGTGGCAGAGAATTCCACAAATTCACAACTCTCTGGGTGAAATAGTTTTTTCTCACCTTAGTTTTAAATGGCCTCTCCTTCATTCTAAGACTGTGGCCCCTGGTTCTGGACCCGCCCAACATTGGGAATTTTTTTCCTGCATCTAGCTTGTCCAGTCCTTTTATAATTTTATATGTCCCTATAAGATCCCCTCTCATCCTTCTAAACTCCAGTGAATACAAGCCTAGTCTTTTCAATCTTTCCTCATATGTCAGTCCCAGGGCTCATGTTGTCGACCTCCTCGTGGTCAACTGACCTCAGTCAGGCGAACGACAACAAACAGAGACAGCAGAAGCAGAAGCAGCTTCATAACTTCTGCTGCCTCAAACCAAGAAGAAGATGACAGTCCCGCCATCCCAGGGATCAATCTCGTGTGTCCTGGTATGAAACCTTGCCTGAGGTCCATGGTCAAGGTCTGTGTTTGATCTGTGTTTTCACACCTTACTCTTCCACATCTCCCTGTCTCCCTCTACGCTGAGTGTCAGTCTGAAGGCTCTCGACCCGAAACGAAACATTGCTTCTCTCCAGAAATGCTGCCTGTCCCGCTGAGTTACTCCAGCATTGCGTGTTTCTGCAGTTCCTTGTTTCTCCTTTGAGAGCCAGGTCAGGCTCGGCTGGGCAGGTGGAGTGAAGGTGGAGTGGAGGTGGAGTGGAGGTGGAGGTGGAGTGGAGGTGGGGGTGGAGTGGAGATGGAGTGGAGGTGGGGGTGAAGTGGAGGTGGGGGTGGAGCAGGGCCGTTTTTACAGCATTATGGGCCCCCGGGCAAAGCAGTGTACTGGGGCCCCTACCGTTACTCTCCCCCACCCCCTTTCCCTACCAGTCCCCCCCTGTCGTGCCGGCGAAAAGCACTTACCGAAAAGCACTTAGCGATGGACTTAGGGTGCCACATTGTTGCGAAAAGCACTTACAGATCGCTGTGAGAAGCACTTAGGGACCGAAAATGTTGCGAAAAAAGCACTTATTGAACCTACATTTTTAAAGTAGTATTTATTTATTGCAAGTCACTTAACATACACAGATCAGCATGGGGCCCCTATGCTCGTGGGGCCCCGGGCACGTGCCCACCAGGCCCATGCGTTAAGACGGCCCTGGGGTGGAGTGGAGGTGAAGTGTGAAGCCAGATATTCTTCCCTCTGGGAGACAACAACGACTTAGATCGCTTTGGTTTCAGAACATCTCGACTGTCCTGCAGATTATCTCCAGCCGGAGCCTGGAGCGGGGGCGGGGCCTGTGAGGGGCTGGGGCCTGGGAGGGGCTGGGGCTTGGGAGGGGCTGGGGCCTGGGAGGGGCTGGGGCTTGGGAGGGGCTGGGGCCTGGGAGGGGCTGGGGCTTGGGAGGGGCTGGGGCCTGGGAGGGGCTGGGGCTTGGGAGGGGCTGGGGCCTGGGAGGGGCTGGGGCTTGGGAGGGGCTGGGGCCTGGGAGGGGCTGGGGCTTGGGAGGGGCTGGGGCCTGGGAGGGGCTGGGGCCTGGGAGGGGCTGGGGCCTGGGATGGGCTGGGGCCTGGGAGGGGCTGGGGCCTGGGAGGGGCTGGGGCCTGGGAGGGGCTGGGGCCTGGGAGGGGCTGGGGCCTGGGAGGGGCGGGCCCTGGGAGGGGCTGGGGCCTGGGAGGGGCTGGGGCCTGGGAGGGGCGGGCCCTGGGAGGGGCTGGGGCCTGGGAGGGGCTGGGGCCTGGGAGGGGCTGGGGCCTGGGGCCTGGGAGGGGCTGGGGCCTGGGAGGGGCTGGGGCCTGGGAGGGGCTGGGGCCTGGGAGGGGCTGGGGCCTGGGAGGGGCTGGGGCCTGGGAGGGGCTGGGGCCTGGGAGGGGCGGGCCCTGGGAGGGGCTGGGGCCTGGGAGGGGCTGGGGCCTGGGAGGGGCTGGGGCCTGGGAGGGGCTGGGGCCTGGGAGGGCCTGGGGCCTGGGAGGGGCTGGGGCCTGGGAGGGGCTGGGGCCTGGGAGGGGCTGGGGCCTGGGAGGGGCGGGCCCTGGGAGGGGCTGGGGCCTGGGAGGGGCTGGGGCCTGGGAGGGGCTGGGGCCTGGGAGGGGCTGGGGCCTGGGAGGGGCTGGGGCCTGGGAGGGGCTGGGGCCTGGGAGGGGCTGGGGCCTGGGAGGGGCTGGGGCCTGGGAGGGGCTGGGGCCTGGGAGGGGCTGGGGCCTGGGAGGGGCTGGGGCCTGGGAGGGGCTGGGGCCTGGGAGGGGCTGGGGCCTGGGAGGGGCTGGGGCCTGGGAGGGGCTGGGGCCTGGGAGGGGCGGGCCCTGGGTGGGGCTGGGGCCTGGGAGGGAGGGGCGGGGGCGGGGCCTGGGCCTGACTGACTGATCCCCGGCCCGGCGCTGGGGTGAGCGGTGGTTGGGGGCGGGGCGGGGGATGGGGGCGGGGTTGATGGGCGGGGAGGGGCGGGGTTGGGGCGGGTCCGGGTTAGGGGCGGGGCCGGGAGGGGCGGGGGCGGGGAGGGGCCTGACTGACTGATCCCCGGCCCGGCGCTGGGGGGGGGGCGCAGCGCGGCGGGATGAGCGTCTCCACTGGCCGGCGGCAGCTGAGCGATGGCTCCTGGATGCCGCTCCTGGGCTTCGGGACGTGGAAGGTAACAGGCGACTCCCAGCCGGGGCTCCGGCTCCGGCTCTCCCGCACCCCCGGGACCGGACCGAGCCGAGCGGGCAAAGCTGCCCCAGGCTGCGGGAAACCCTGCTTGACCCCTAACCCTAACCTGCCCCTGACCAGCCCTGACCCTAACCTGACCCTGCCTCTGCCCCTAACCCAGCCCTCACCCTAACCCTGCCCCTGACCCAGCCCTAACCTACCCCTGACCCAGCCCTGACCCTACCCCTGACCAGCCCTGACCCTAACCCAGCCCTGACCCTAACCCAGCCCTGACCCTAACCTGACCCTGCCCCTGACCCAGCCATAACCCTACCCCTGACCAGCCCTGACCCTAACCTGACCCTGCCCCTAACCCAGCCCTGACCCTAACCTGACCCTGCCCCAAACCCCGCCCTGACCCTAACCCAGCCCTGACTCTAACCCAGCCCTGACCATAATCTGACCCTGACCCAGCCCTAACCCTACCCCTGACCAGCCCTGACCCTAACCTGACCCTGCCCCTAACCCAGCCCTGACCCTAACCCAGCCCTGACCCTAACTTGACCCGGCCCCTGACCCAGCCCTGACCCTAACCCAGCCCTGACCCTAACCCAGCCCTGACCCTAACCTGACCCAGCCCTGACCCAAACCCAGCCCTGACCCTAACCTGACTCAGCCCTGACCGTAACCTGACCCTAACCCAACCCTGACCCTAACCCTGAACCTAACTGCTTGCCTCCCTACCCTGATCCTAACCCTAACCCAGCCCTGATCCTAACCCTGACCCTATCCCTTGTAGTTTAGAAGGATGAGAGGGGATCTTATAGGAATATATAAAATTATAAAAGGACTGGACAAGCTAGATGCAGGAAAAATGTTCCCAATGTTGGGCCAGTCCAGATCCAAGGGCCACAGTCTTAGAATAATGGGGAGGCCATTTAAAACTGAGGTGAGAAAAAAAAATTCACCCAGAGAGTTGTGAATTTGTGGAATTCTCTGCCACAGAGGGCAGTGGAGGCCAAATCACTGGATGGATTTAAGAGAGAGTTAGATAGAGCTCTAGGGGCTAGTGGAATCAAGGGATATGTGGAGAAGGCAGGCGCAGGTTATTGATTGGGGATGATCAGCCATGATCACAATGAATGGCGGTGCTGGCTCGAAGGGCCGAATGGCCTCCTCCTGCACCTATTTTCTATGTTTCTATGTGTCTATGTTTCTGAGTCCGTTTGTCTGGTTCTATGTGTCTGTGTGTCCATGTGTCCATGTTTCTATGTAACCCAGCCCTGACAACCTGATGCAGCCCAGACCGTGCTGGACCCTCTCCAAATGTGTTGCCGAATGTCTTATTGCAGATTGTGTTGAAACACAGAAAATAGGGGCAGCAGAAGGCCATTCAGCCCCTCGCACCTGCTGCACCATTGAAGAGATCACTTCAGGCTCCCCTGATCCTGCCTTTCCTCTGTAACTGAATGTAAAGGAGGGTCTCAGCCATTAGACATCACCTGTCCTTGTCCTCCAGGAAGGATCTCAGCCATTAAACGTCGCCTGTCCATGTCCTCCAGGGATGCTGCCTGACCACAGTTACAAGGTTGTGTCTTTTAAACATTGTGACTGTACCCTTCCCAATACTTAATCCACCTTCTGTGTGGACATCCGTCCCTCAGTTGCCCTATAATTATTTCCCTCTCACCTTAAACATTTGTCTCTAGTCTTAGACTCCCCTGCCCTGGGACAACAGCCTCTTGTGCTCCAGGGACATAAGCTCTTTTTCTCCTTCCCATTCAAGCCTCCAGTTCCCGACCTGTGATTTTTTTTCTGCACCCTCTCTAGCGTAATCACATCTTAACTACAGAATGGCAATCAGAACTGCACACAACACAGGGAGTTTAATTAGTGTAGTTTAGTTTATTGTCACGTGTACCAAGATACAGTGAAAAGCTTTTGTTACATGCAAACCAAGATCAGGGAAAGACAATACATGATTACAATTGAACCATTCACATTGTACAGGTACATGATAACGTGAATAATATTTCGTGCAAGATAAAGCCAGTAAAGTACAATCAAAGATAGTCCGTGGGTCACCAATGAGGTAGATGGTAGTTCAGCACTGATCTCTAGTTGTGGCAGGATGGTCCAGTTGCCTGATAACAGCTGGGAAGAAATTGTCCTTGAATCTGGAGGTGTGTGTTTTCACATCTAGCTGAAACTGTTCCCAAACTATGCTGTGATGCATTCCGATAAAATGCTTTCTACACAAAATGTATCTGTAGTAGTTGGTGAGAGTTGTTGGGACATGCCAAACTTACTAAGCCTTCTTAGGAAGTAGAGGTGTTGGTGTCCTTTCTTGGTCATTGCTTCGATATGGGTGGTCCAGGAGAAGTTGTTGGTGACATCTATATACTAAAACTCTCATTTGTTCGTTTGTTCCTGAACTACAGCCAAAACGGTACACGATAGCACGACAATTTTAGGCCCACCTTACCGTCATCCCGTGGTCCTATGGAAGAAGTTTTGTAGAAATCGGTGTTATATTTTTAAAGTTATTCGCATTTTTAAGTTTAAAAAACCACGCTTGCACAGTTGGGGCTCCGTTCATCTGGTACTTGCGTAAGATGGCCGCTGCATCCGCGCTTGCGCAGAACAAACATGTCCGCACCTGCGCAGTTGGGGCCCGTTGAGCAGGGCTCGGCCGCCTGTCTCTTGGGGGCGGGAGAGCCAAGCCTGATGCCGGAGGAAGCAACCGGAGCCTGGGCCTGGACGTGACCGGGTAACCGCGAGCCTGAGGTGGGCCAAGGGGAAAGGCAGCAGCAGCAGCGGCAGTGAGGCTGGGCGTTGGTGGAGGCCTGGGCCTGGCGCTGGGCCTGCCCTCGGCTCCCCCGTCCCCCCCTCCTCTCCCCAACTGTCACAGCGCCTTCCCCATGCCGCTCAGAGTCCAGCGGCTCAGCAACAGTGGGAGAGCCGCTGCCGTCTGCCACTGAACATCCCCGCACCGGGACGGGACAGGACTCTCCCGCTCCACCAATGGCGGCCGCCCGCGCCAGCAGACGGGTTGCCCCCGGGAGGGGTGTGGAGGAGAGGGGGTGGAGGGAGATTAGAGGAGGGAGTGGGGGAGGAGAGGGTGCTGCACCAATGCAGGAGTGGTTTGGGCTCAATGGGTCCACTTGGCAAGAAATGTGAGGTTTCCAACCATCTGTACTTTGGCACCATCATTGCAAGCTGGGGTGCGTGCACCACTTCACTTCCTGATGCCGATCACTGTCTCCTTTGTCTTGCTGAAGTTGAGAGAAAAATTGTTGTTTCAGCACCAGGACACGAGGTTCTCTATCTCCTTCCTGTACTTCGTCTCATCATTATTTGATATCTGGCCCACAATGCTGGTGTCGCTTGCAAATCTGTAAATGGAATGAGATGTGTACATGGCTGCACAGTCGTGGGTGTACAAGGAGTAAAGAAGGGGGCTGAGAACACATCCTTGCGGAGCAACCGGTGTTGAGGATTATCGCAGAGGATGATTTGTCCCCTATCCTCACTGATTGGGGTGTGTTGGTCAGGAAGTCGAGGATCCAGTCCGAGGTGTCATTGTCCGTGGAGTTGTGGCGGTAGGTGGACTGCAGTGGGTCAAGGCCGCTGGGAAGATCTGGATTTAATGCATTCCATAACTAGCCTCTCAAAACATTTCATGATGGTGGATGTCAAGGCCACTAGACAGTCGTTGTTTAGGCACGAGATCTTGCGCAAATCTGTAGATTAACACTGTCTCCCTGTCTCCCTGACAACAGTCTGTGCATGGAAATGTTGCCAAGTTTGAAATTAATAATTTCCCCCAAAACTAATAATTAAGCCATGACAGTTCTTGGAGACTGATAAGCAAAGCCGAGACTGGAGAAGGTCAGTGGAGATGATGGGAGTTGGTACCAGGGAGTTGAAGTGTGGCAGGCGCTTGGACGTTTGAGTCGCACGATGGGAACAACTGGTCTGCTCATCAGCAAGCAGCTTCATAAAAGACAGCTAATGAGCGTTGGCTCAGAGTTTGAACATTTACAATCTGAGGGAGCCGTTGGAGAGGACATCACTGCATTGTTTCCTGGTCATGGGTTTCGAGTGCTCTTCCTCTGATAATCCGAGTTCTTTACCTTCAGTCTGGGTTATATGATAAAGCCGAATACTGGATGAGTACAACAGATTTTCTGTCGAACAATCCCTGTTCCAGACGTACACTGGCCCCATCCCCGAACTCTACCTCCGCTACACCGACGACTGCATTGGTGCTACCTCTTATATCCATGCAGAACTCACTGACATCATACACTTCACTTCCAGTTTCCATCCTGCCCTTAAATATACCTGGACTATCTCCGACATCTCCCTCCCGTTTCTGGACCTCACCATCTCCATCACAGGAGACAGACTAGTGACTGACATCTACTATAAACCCACTGACTCGCACAGCTATCTGGACTACACTTCTTCCCACCCTGTCTCCTGCAAAAAGTCTATCCCCTACTCCCAATTCCTCCGTCTACGCCGCATCTGCGCCCGGGATGAGGTGTTTCACACTAGGGCATCAGAGATGTCCTCATTCTTCAGTAAACGGGGCTTCCCCTCTTCCATTATAGATGAGGCTCTCACTAGGCTCTCTTCTACATTCCGCAGCTCCGCTTTTGCTCCCCCTCCCCCCCATTCGTAACAGAATCCTCCTCGTTCTCGCCTTCCACCCCACCAGCCAGCGGATCCAACAAATCATCCGCCAACATTTCCGTCACCTACAACGGGACCCCACCACTGGCCATATCTTCCCATCCCCTCCCCTTTCTGCATTCCGCAGAGACCGTTCCCTTCGTAACTCCCTGGTCCACTCGTCCCTTCCTACTCAAACCACCCCATCCCCGGGCACTTTCCTCTGCAACCGCAGGAGATGCAACACCTGTCCCTTTACCTCCCCCCTCAACTCCATCCAAGGACCCAAACAGTCTTTCCAGGTGAGACAGAGGTTCACCTGCACCTGCTCCAAACTCATCTATTTTATCCGCTGCTCTAGATGTCAACTTCTTTACATCGGCGAAACCAAACGCAGGCTCGGCGATCGCTTCGCTCAACACCTTCGCTCAGTCCACTTTAACAAACCTGATCAACTCCCCCTCCCACTCCCAGTCTGACATTTCTGTCATGGGCCTCCTCCAGTGCCATAGTGAGGCCCACCGGAAATTGGAGGAACAGCACCTCATATTTCACCTGGGCAGCTTGCAGCCCAGCGGTATGAACATCGACTTCTCCAACTTTAGATAGTTCCTCTGTCCCTCTCTTCCCCTCCCCCTTCCCAGATCTCCCACTGTCTTCCTGTCTCCACCTATATCCTTCCTTTGTCCCGTCCCTCTGACATCAGTCTGAAGAAGGGTCTCGACCCGAAACGTCACCCATTCCTTCTCTCCTGAGATGCTGCCTGACCTGCTGACTTACTCCAGCATTTTGTGAATAAATATCTTCGATTTGTACCAGCATCTGCAGTTATTTACTTACACTTATTCCATAGTGGGGTTCTTTCCCTCTAAAATTCCTTCAGACCCAAGCAGTGTCCAAAGGGGTCTTAGCAGGAGAAGGGAAGAACTGCTTTTCCAAGATTCATTGCTTTTTATACAGAAAGGAAAAAGGGATGTTGCATAGTTAATCAATAACCAATTACAATCTTAATACAATTCACATGGTTACAGGGAATACAAAAACAACTCAATAATACAGGACACATGATTAGGGAAGATTGAAACTTAACTTTTCTACTTCGACACATGTCCATAGAAGGAGTTGTTATTCGAAAAGAAGGTGTCCCTTAGAAAAATTCAAGGGCTTTCTTGCTCACGATTGAAAACAACATTCCATTCTTATGAGAACATCAGCCTTCTACAACCCAGTATCCATGTCAGTGCTTTACTACTTAAAAACAGGCATTCATTTTCTAATAGCTAAAACAACAACAGGAGCTATTTTGTAACCATGATATCAATATCACTAATCACACAAGCTAATAGCATCCTTATACGCGATAGATTCCCACCTGAAAGAGTAGAGTCCGGAAGAATTTGGGTGAAGACAGATTTCCATTAGTCAGGTCTTCTATAACCTGAGGCCTCTGCACTCCAAATACATCGTCAGCAACATCCTCTGCAACTGCAACATGATCTCCCAGCTCTTGTACCCAGTGGCCCATCTGGCAGAGGCCAGGGTGCCATATGCTTTCTTTAACATCTTTTTCTATAGATTTGCCACTTTTGGGGAACTATGTCCTTGCACCCCTAGGTCTCACTGTTCTACGACACTCCCTGCAGCCCCATCATTTAAATTATCAAATTGCATCTCTTTGCACTTGATGTGTTAAATTACATCTGCCTTTCCTTTCCCCACTTCCCCAGTTGTCTAGATCCTCTTCTAACCCATATCGAAATCTTAGATAACCTCATCACCAGCTTTGATGTAATCCACAAATTTACTAATTATGCCACATAGTTACAACTCCAGTGCAGGTACATAGTTTGTTGAAAGTGGCACCACAGGTAGATATAGGAATGAAAAAGGCAAACTGGCCTTCATCAGAGTATTGAGTATAGAAGTTGGAAGGTGATGTTGCAGTTGTATAAGATGTTGGTGAGGCCGCTGTAGGAGTATTGTGTTCCGTTTTGGTCACTGGGTTATGGGAAAGGGTACAGAGAAGATTTACGAAGTTGTCAGGACTTGAGGGCCTGAGCTACAGGGAGAGATTAAGCAGGATAGGACCCTATTCCTTGAGCGCAGGAGAATGAGGGGTGATCTTATAGAGGTGCACAAAATCATGAGGGGAATAGATCGGGTAGATGCACAGTCTCTTTTGCCCAGAGTAGGGGAATCGAGGACCAGTGGACATAGGTTCAAGGTGAAGGGGAAAAGATTTAATAGGAATCTGAGGAGAAATGTTATCACACAGAGAGTGGTAGATGTGTGGAACAAGCTGCTGGAGGAGGTAGTTGAGGCAGGTAGTATCGCAACATTTAAGAAACATCTGGACAGGTACATGGATAGGACAGGCTTCGAGGGATAAGGGGCTAAATACAGGTAGGTGGAACTAGTGTAGATGGAAAACCAACCCCCCACCACCACCCTCTACCTTCCAGCAAGCCGACTTTGTATCCAATTGACCAATTCACCTTGGATCCCATGAGATCTCACCTTCTTGGCTGATCTACCATGTGGGTCCTTGCTGACCATGTAGACAATGTCGTGCCATCGCAATCCTCTTGGTGACCTCTTTATAAAAAAAACCTCATTTTTTTGTGAGATGTGATCTCCCACTCACCAAGTCATGCTAACTATCCTTAATCAGTCCTTGCTTTTCCAAACGCAGATAGATTCTATGTCTCAGATCCCCCTCCACGAACATACTGGCCTTTGATGTTCGGCTCAATGGTCTGTAGAACCCTGGGTTGTCCTTGTAACTTTTAAAATAAAGGCACAACTTTAGCCACGCTCTGGTCTTCTGGTACCTCACTCATCACTGGGGAAGATACGGAAATCTCGGCCAGGGCTCTAGTATTTCCTTGCCTTAGTTCCCACAATGTCCTACGCCATCGCTGGTCATGGCTTGGGGATGCAGTGTTGGTTTTGGTGAGGGGTTAGTGTCAGGACCTTTGCTGTGGTGGGTCTGGGGAGTGATGATCATTGGGTGGTGGGTGCACTAGTGGGCATTGAAATGTTTGGGGGTGGCAACGTTAATGGAGTAAAAGTGGTTGGAGTTACAAGTCAGTGTTTTGGTAGGTCTGGATAAAGTGGTTATCTGGTGATCCGGTGACTAGGGTTGCCAACTGTCCCGTATTAGCCGGGACATCACGTACTTTGGGCTAAAGTGGTTTGTCCCGTACGGGACTGCCCTTATCCCGTATTAGGCCCGGATGGCGCTGTACGCCCGGACACTGTAGGCCCGGACACTGTAGGCCCGGACACTGTGGGCCCGGGCACTGTAGGCCCGGACACTGTAGGCCTAGGCAATGTAGCCCGGGGGCATCTGTAGTCCCGGACAGTGTAGGGCGGGGCGTCGCCTGACGGAGGTTGCGTAGCAACCCGCCTCCTGGCCCGGGCGGCCGCCATTGGTGGAGCGGGAGCACGTGGCCACTGGCTGGGTGAGGTCATGCGGGGCATTGACATCGCCCTATGTCCCTTATTTGGGAGTGAGGAAGTTGGCAACCCTACGGGTGACTGGTGATCATCCTATTGCTTAGTCAATGTTTATTTTTCCTATTTTCTTGGCTCAGTGCAGTCTGCTTATTTCTGGAGAATTTCTTTGTACAGAGTGAGCCAGAAATGGTGGGCAATGCGGTTTCAGCCGCGATTGATGCTGGCTACCGGCACATCGATGGAGCTTACAGCTACTTGAACGAGGCAGAGGTGGGAGCCGCTGTGAAGAAGAAGATCGGTGAAGGGGTGGTTACCCGAGAAGACCTTTTCATTGTCAGTAAAGTGAGTTTTGGTTGCCCACTAACATTGCTCTGTTTAATGGTATTAACAGTAGTGGATGCTGTTAATTTAGTTTTTCATTTGTCAGATATGTTTCATACCAATTGTTGACACTGATAACCTCACCCCTCACCTGACATAGGACAAACACTGAGCGAGCATGTGCAGGGAACCTTCTGTATGTTGATGCAAGGGGTGGCTACGGGGGCAGTTAACCTTTGATCTTTACAATCCAGAAGAAGGCCATTCAGCCCATTGTGTCATGCTAACCAGAATGGGTTTGATGTTAATTATACTTGCATAATGTTTGCGACAAAGACCCATCATTTATTTATTTGCCTCTGTACTCCATAATTTGAGTTTGTAATAGAAAAAATCACATGTGGTTAAAGTGCACATTGTCAGATTTTAATAAAGGGTATTTTTATACATGTTGGTTTCACCATGTAGAAATTACAGCTGAGTTTGTACATATTCCCCTCATTTCACAGCACCATAATGTTTGGGACACATGGCTTCACAGGTGTTTGTAATTGCTCAGGTGTGTTTAATTGCCTCCTTAATGCAGGTATAAGAGAGCTCTCAACACCCAGTCTTTCCATCACCTTTAGAAACTTTAAAAGCAGTTTATCAACATGAGGACCAAAGTTGTGCCAATGAAAGTCAAAGAGGCCATTATGAGACTGAGAAACAAGAATAAAACTGTTAGAGACATCAGCCAAACCTTAGGTTTACCAAAATTAATTGTTTGGAACATCATTAAAAAGAAAGAGAGCACTTGTGAGCTTACTAATCGCAAAGGGACTGGCAGGCCAAGGAAGACCTCCACAGCTGATGACAGAAGAATTCTCTCTATAATAAAGAAAAATCCCCAAACACCTGTCCGACAGATCAGAAACTCTCTTCAGGAGTCAGGTGTGGATTTGTCAAATGTCCACTGTCTGCAGAAGACCTCATGTACAGAAATACAGAGGCTACACTGCAAGATGCAAACCACTGGTTAGCTGCAAAAATAGGATGGCCAGGTTACAGTTTGCCAAGATGTACATAAAAGAGCAACCACAGTTCTGGAAAAAGGTCTTGTGGACAGATGAGACGAACATTAACTTATATCAGAGTGATGGCAAGAGCAAAGTATGGAGGAGAGAAGGAACTACCCAAGATCCAAAGCATACCACCCCATCTGTGAAACAGAGTGGTGGGGGTGTTATGGCCTGGGCATGTATGGCTGCTGAAGGTACTGGCTCACTTATCTTCATTGATGATACAACTGCTGATGGTAGTAGCATAATGAATTCTGAAGTGTATTAGACACATCCTATCTGCTGAAGTTCAAACAAATGCCTCAAAACTCATTGGCCGGCCGTTCATTTTATAGCAAGACAATGATCCCAAACATACTGCTAAAGCAACAAAGGAGTTTTTCAAAGGTACAAAATGGTCAATTCTTGAGTGGCCAAGTCAATCACCCGATCTGAACCCAATTGAGCATGTCTTTTATATGCTGAAGAGAAAACTGAAGGGGACTAGCCCCCAAAACAAGCATAAGCTAAAGATGGCTGCAATACAGGCCTGGCAGAGCATCACCAGAGAAGACACCCAGCAACTGGTGATGTCCATGAATCGCAGACTTCAAGCAGTCATTGCATGCAAAGGATATGCAACAAAATACTAAACATGACTACTTTCATTTACATGACATTTCCGTGTCCCAAACATTATGGTGCCCTGAAATGGGGGTCCCGTGGCGGTGCCCGGGGGTTAGGCCACTCCCTGGGTCATCCCCCTCGGCACTGAGTGGACAGGGAGGATTAGGCCACTCCCTGGGTCACTACACTGGTGACCCTCGATATTTCCTCGCAAGTCGCGATGGACCAGACCGCTCCTCAACCCGCACTACCCGGCCCTGCCGGTCAGCCGCCTCTGGACCCCGCCGGACCCCACCCCTTGGACCCTGCCAGACCCCACCCCATGGACCCTGCTGGACCCCACCTCGTGGACCCTGCCGGACCCCACCCCGTGGCCCCTGCCGGACCCCACCTCATGGACCGTGTCAGACCCCACCCCATGGACCTGCCGGACCCCACCCCTTGGACCCTGCCAGACCCCACCCCATGGACCCTGCCGGACCCCACCTCGTGGACCCTGCCGGACCCCACCTCGTGGACCCTGCCAGACCCCACCCCATGGACCCTGCCGGACCCCACCCCATGGACCCTGCCGGACCCCACCCCATGGATCCTGCCGACCGCACCACTCTCCACACCGTGGCTTTGAAGCTGCCTCCCCTGTGGACCGACGACCCTTACTTCTGGTTTGACCAGTCCGAGGCGCAGTTCGCACTGCGGGGCGTGACAACCGATGCCACCAAGTACTTTAATGTGATCGGCGCCCTTGACCCGGCCACCGCGCCACGGGTCCGACCTTTCCTCCGCGCCCCCCCGGCGGGTGATAAGTATGAGGCCCTCAAGGCCTTTCTTCTGCGGCAGTTCAGCCTCAGCGAGGCCGAGCGGGCGACCCAGATCCTCCAGATGCTGGGCCTGGGTGACCGCCGCCCGTCGGTACTGCTGGGCGATATGTTGGCGCTGCTGGGCGACCACGAGCCCTGCTTGTTATTTAAACATTCTTACCTGCTGCAGCTGCCGTCCGATCTCCACCAGCAGCTCATCCACGACCCGTTCACCGACATGCAGGCGGTGGGCGAGCACGCGATGATCTTTGGATGGCCCGTCAGCTGGCCCTCGACGCGCTGGAAGTCCCTCCGATGGGCGACGACGATCCGCAGGTAGGGGCCTCGATCGCCTGCATCTCCACCGCTCCTCGACGTACTTCGCAACGGGCCCCGGCTGCAACGGCACACCCAGCCGGCAGCACGTCTCTCCCGCGCAGCCTGCCGGCAGTTCCTCCGCACGCCACCGGAGGTCGCTGGTGGTCGGATCGGCCCACACAGCCGCCCGTTTTCATGGACGCCAGCAGAGGGGGCTGACGCTACTTTCACCGGCGCTGGGGCCCTTCGGCCCGTCAATGTCAGCAGCCCTGTTCGTTCCCGGGAAACGCAGGGACCGGCTGTCAGTGATTGCTTCGGCGGCCGGCCAGATTGATCGCGTGTTTGCGTGGGATCGCCGCTCCGGGGCTCGTTTCCTTGTGGACACCGGGGCTGAGGTGAGCGTCCTTCCCCCTTCTAATGCTGACCTCCGCAGTGGTAAACGCGGCCCCCTCCTCGTCGCAGCAAACGGGACTCCAATCCGCTCATGTGGGATGCGCACGCTCTCCCTCAACTTCGGAGCGGGCCGCTTCTCATGGCCATTCGTCATTGTGGATGTGTCCCAGCCGTTGCTGGGTGCGGACTTCCTACGGGCACATTCCCTACTCGTGGACGTCAAGCGGCAGCGTTTGGTGCACTCCGTCTCACTCTGGAGGAGTTCCGCCTTATGGAGTTGCTGGGTATTGTGCGCCGCTCAGCCAGCCGTGGGCGTCCCCGCTCCATATGGTCCCCAAGGCAGACAGTGGCTGGCGCCCTTGCGGTGACTACCGTCGGCTTAACGATGCTACCATCGCTGACAGGTATCCGGTCCCCCACATTCAGGACTTTAACGCACACCTGGCTGGGGCCACGGTGTTTTCCAAGGTCGATCTGGTGCGTGGCTACAATCAGATTCCCGTCCACCCAGACGACGTCCCCAAGACGGCCATCGTGACGCCATTTGGCCTTTTCGAGTTCCTCCGTATGCCGTTCGGACTTAAGAACGCGGCGGCAGGCCTTATGGGCTGTGTGTGCCGTGGCCTGGACTTTATTTTCGTTGACCTCGACGACATTTTGGTGGCAAACCGCTCGAGACAGGAGCATGCTACCCATCTCCGCCAGCTGTGCCAGCGTCTCAGCGATCATTGGCTGGCCATCAACATCGCCAAATGCTGTTTCGGGGTGACGTCCATCAATTTCCTAGGCCACCACGTGACCCCGCACGGGGCGCTGCTACTACCGGACAAGGTGGACGCGGTGCGCCAGTTTCCACGGCCGACCACCCTGAGGGGCCTCCAGCAGTTCGTTGGGATGGTTGCCTTTCATCACCGATTTGTGCCGTCCGCGTCCAGGATCATGCGCTCGCTGTTCCACCTCATGGCGGGCAAGCGCAAGGAGGTCGAGTGGACTGACGATGCGGTGGCGGCGTTCCAACACGCCAAGGACGCCCTGGCTACGGCCACGATGTTCCTGCACCCACGGGCGGATGCACCAACCAGCCTGACGGTTGACGCGTCGGATGTAGCGGTTGGGGCGGAGCTAGAACAGCAGATTGATGGGTGTTGGAGGCCTCTCGCTTTCTTCAGCGACGCACAGTGGAAGTACAGTGCCTTTGACTGCGAGCTCCTCGCTCTTTACCTCACAGTCCCCCACTTCTGCTACTTCCTCGAGGGGTGAACCTTCATCGCGTACACTGACCACAAGCCCCTCACCTTTGCGTTTGCCAAGGTGTCCGACCCATGGTCAGCCCGCCAGCAGCGGCAGTTGGCTTTCGTCTCGGAGTTCACTACCTCCATCCGTTTCATCGGGGGCAAAGACAACAGAGTGGCCGACGCCTTGTCTCGACCCGCGGTCCACGCCGTCCTGCAATTGGCCGATGGCATCGACTACTGAGCCCTGGCGGCGGCCCAGCTGACGGACGATGAGGTGTCCGCCTATTGTACCGCCGTTTCGGGCCTGCGGTTGGAGGACGTTACCTGTGGTGCTGGGGGCGCGACGCTGCGATGTATCCACCGGGCAGCCGCGGCCCATCGTTCCCGTTGCCTGGCGGCGCAAGGTGTTCGAGGTGCTCCACGGGCTGGCCCACCCTTCCATTCGGGCGATGACGGCCCTCGTGGCTTCCCGTTTCGTGTGGCACGGGGTGCGTAAACAGGTTGGACATTGGGCGCGCACCTGCATCCCGTGCCAAACTGCCAAAGTACAGCGGCACGTGCGGGCGTCGCTCCAGGAGTTCCCCGTCCCTCGACCACATCCACGTGGACATCGTGGGGCCGCTGCCGCCTTCTCGGGGCTTCACCCACGTCCTGACTGTGGTGGACCGTTTCACGCGGTGGCCGGAAGCAGTTCCACTGGCGGACACTTCTGCCTCTACTTGTGCCCGTGCCTTGGCGGCACACTGGATTGCCAGATTCGGAGTGCCGCTCGACATCACGTCCGACCGAGGGCCTCAGTTCACATCTGAACTGTGGTCGGCCATGGCTCAACTACTGGGGGTTAACCTGCACCGCACCACAGCGTACCATCCGCAGGCGAACGGCCTGGTGGAGCGCTTCCACCGCCAGCTCAAGGCTGCCCTGAAGGCCCGGCTCGTTGGCCCGGACTGGGTCGACGCGTTGCCGTGGGTGTTACTGGGCGTCCGCACTGCGCCCAAAGAGGACTTGGCCACCTCCTCGGCTGAGTTGGTGTACAGGGCCCCGCTGACAGTGCCCGGTGAGTTTATTCCATCAGCCCAGGGTCAGGCGGAGCAGCCCTCGGCCGCCCTGCAACGCCTTCGGGAGACGATGGGCAAGCTGGCGTCTCGGCATGGTTCGGTTCAGTCGCATGTCCCTTCCACTTTGCAGGACTGTCCGTTTGTTTTCCTGCGCTGGGATGCACACCGGATGCCCTTTCAGCGGCCGTATGAAGGACTGTTCCAGGTGCTTGAGCGTGGCTCTGCCATTTTCGTTTTGGACATGGGGGGTCGTCCTGAGACAGTCTCTATTTCGCGGCTGAAGCCGGCGCACGTGGACGTTAGCCGGCCAGTCATACTGGCGCAGCCTCGCCCTCGGGGTCGTCCTACGTCCCGGCCCTTACCCCCAGTGTCACCGCCGCCTTCTTCGCCAGGCAGTGTGGTTCTGCGACCACCGTGGTGCGCACACGGGCTGGTCGTCTCGTACGTCCCCCTGTCCGTTTCGTGCCTGTGGGTCGTGGGGGGTCCTGTGGCGGTGCCCGGGGATTAGGCCACTCCCTGGGTCATCCCCCTCGGCACTGGTTGGATTGGGCTGGGGAGGGGTCTGGAGCTACGGGGTTTACTTGAAGGGTCGAGAGTTACTCGTGCGGGAAACTGAAGAGAGTGGATGTCTGATGCTGCATTAAAGTTATTGTTAATCCTTACCTGGCGTCTTGCCTGATTCCTGCTGCATCCAGACCCACTACAGGACTATGTACAAACATTGCTGTAATTTCTACATGGTGAAACCAAAATATATAAAAATGGTTTTTATTAAAATCTGACAATGTGCACTTTAACCACGTGTGTGTTTTTTTCTATTACAAATCTCAAATTGTGGAGTACAGAGGCAAATAAATAAATGATGGGTCTTTGTCCCACACATTATGGAGGGCACTGTAATTTAGACTCCCCTACCCTGGGTAAAAGTCTATGGTCATTCCCCTTATCTGTGCCCCTCATGATTTTATATACCTCAGCCTTTTGCTTTGTAGGGAAAAAAGCACCAGGCTCTCCAATAATCCAGGTAACATCCTTGTGAATCTTTTCTGCATTCTTTCCAGCTTAATAAGGTTGTGTTCATAAGTATTAGGAGCAGAATGAGGCCATTCGGCCCATTGTCCACTCCGCTATTCAATCATGGCTGATCCATCTCTCCCTCCTAACCTCATTCTCCTGCCTTCTCCCCTTAACCCCTGATACCCGTATTAATCAAGAATCTATCTATCTCTGCCTTAAAAATATCCATTGACAGCCTTCTGTGGTAATGAATTCCACAGATTCACCACCCTCTGACTGAAGAAATTCCTCCTCATCTGCTTCCTAAAGGAACGTCCTTTAATTCTGAGGCTACGGCCACTGGTGGAAATTTACTTGTGGAAACATCCTCTCCACATCCACTCTATTCAGGCCTTTAACTAATTGACATCTTTCTTGTAACTGGGTGGCCAAAACTGCACAATACTTGAGGTGCGGTCTCACCAATGCCCTGTACATCTGAAACATGAAATCCCAACGCTTGTACTCTGTACCCTGACCTATGTGGGCAGGCATGCCCTTTACCATCACCATGCTCATGTCTAGTGGTGGTAAGGTAGACGTTGGACGTGCCTGCCTTTGTTGGTTCTATTAGCTCTCTCTGACTGTTCAAGCACACATAGTAGACTCCAGTCAGCCTGCTAAAGTGGCTAAAGGGATCAGGGGGTATGGAGAGAAGGCAGGCACAGGTTACTGAGCTGGATGATCAGCCATGATCATATTGAATGGCGGTGCAGGCTCGAAGGGCCGAATGGCCTACTCCTGCACCTATTTTCTATGTTTCTATGCTTATTCTATCTTTGTTGCTCACTTCAATCTATATGGCCTGATTTAATGATGGAGTATTAGAATTATATATTTGCAACTGTTGTTTGTCCTAAGTTTCAAGTAGTAGGCGAATCTTGTAACTCAATGACAGCGGGCATATTCACAGATTCGAGTGATCTAACCTGTTTGTGTCGCTCCTTATTCTAGCTGTGGTGCACATTCCATGCACCAGAGGATGTGAAACCAAGTGTGATGGAAACCCTCCGTAAACTACAGCTCACTTACCTGAATCTGTACCTTATCCACTTCCCTGTGGGATTCCAAGTAAGTCACGGAGTTGTGGACCACAGAGGCAGGCCAGGCCCTGCAGCCAACCATGTCCATGCTAGGCATTCAACACACAGAGGCAAGCCCTTCAGGCCACTGTGTCCATGCTAGGCATTCACCACACAGAGGCAGGCCAGGCCCTGCAGCCAACCATGTCCATGCTAGGCATTCACCACACAGGCAAGCCCTTCAGCCCACTGTGTCCATGCTAGGCATTCACCACACAGAGGCAGGCCCTTCAGGCCACCGTGTCCATGCTAGGCATTCACCACACAGGGGCAGGCCCTGCAGCCAACCATGTCCATGCTAGGCATTCACCACACAGAGGCAAGCCCTTCAGCCCACTGTGTCCATGCTAGGCATTCACTACACAGAGGCAAGCCCTTCAGCCCACTGTGTCCATGCTAGGCATTCACTACACAGAGGCAAGCCCTTCAGCCCACTGTGTCCATGCTAGGCATTCACCACACAGAGGCAGGCCCTTCAGGCCACTGTGTCCATGCTAGGCATTCACCACACAGAGGCAGGCCAGGCCCTGCAGCCAACCATGTCCATGCTAGGCATTCACCACACAGGGGCAGGCCCTGCAGCCAACCATGTCCATGCTAGGCATTCACCACACAGAGGCAAGCCCTTCAGCCCACTGTGTCCATGCTAGGCATTCACCACACAGAGGCAGGCCCTTCAGGCCACCATGTCCATGCTAGGCATTCACCACAGAGATGCAGGCCCTTCAGCCCACCGTGTCCGTGCTAGGCATTCACCACGGTATTGCCAGGGAAGCAGCATTTTAGCTGTGAGGTGTTTGTCGGAATGGGTTAAGACAGATGAGACTGTAATTATATTCATCCGTCCATTACTTTTGCGTTAACTACTAATTCCACTTTAATCCTTTTTCTTCCTGCACATTTCTTTTCTTTGGTGTGGAGGAGGCTGAGGTGGCCGGCCTGATAGGCAGAAACAAAATGATGAGGTGCCTGGATAGTGAGAAACAAAAACAGAAGACAGGAAGAACTCAGTGAGTCAATAGAAACATAGAAAAATAGGTGCAGTGGGAGGCCATTCGGCCCTTCAAGCCTGCACCACCATTCAATATGATTATGGCTGAACGTCCAAAATCAGTACCCTGTTCCTGCTTTCTCCCCATGTCCCTTGATTCCTTTAGCCCTAAGAGCTAAATCTAACTCTCTGTTGAAAACATCCAGTGAATTGGCTTCCTCTGCCTTCTGTGGCAGAGAATTCCACAGATTCACAACTCTCTGGGTGAAGAAGTTTTTCCTCATCTCGGTCCAAAAATGGCCTACCCCTTATTCTTAAACTGTGACCCCCTGGTTCTGGACTCCCCCAACATCGGGAACTTTTTTCCTGCATCCAGCCTGTCCAATCCTTTAAGAATTTTATATGTTTCTATAAGATCCCCTCTCATCCTTCTAAATTCCAGTGAATACAAGCCCAGTCGACCCATTCCTTCATCATATGTCAGTCCTGCCATCCTGGGCATTAACTTGGTGAACCTACGCTGCACTCCCTCAATAGCAAGAATGTCCTTTCTCAAATTAGGAGACCAAAACTGCACACAGTACTCCAGGTGCGGTCCCACCAGGGCCCTGTACAACTGCAGTAGGACCTCCCTGCTCCTAAACTCAAATCCTCTCACAATGAAGGCCAACATGCCATTAGCTTTCTTCACTGCCTGTTGTACCTGCATGCTTACTTTCAGTGACTGATGTACAAGCACTCCCAGGTCTTGTTGCACCTCCCCTTTTCCTAATCTGACATCATTCAGATAATAATCTGCCTTCCTGTTCTTGCCACTAAAGTGGATAACCTCACATTTATCCACATTATATACTGCATCTGCCATACATCTGCCCACTCACCCAACCTATCCAAGTCACCCGGCAGCCTCATAGCATCCTCATCACAGCTCACACTGCCACCCAGCTTTGTGTCATCTGCAAACTTGGAGATGTTACATTTAATTCCCTCATCTAAATCGTTAATATATATTGTAAATATCTGGGGTCGCAGCACCGAGCCTTGTGGCACCCCACTGGGCACTGCGTGTAACAAAGGTACAGCAGTTATCATGGGTGACTTTAATCTACATATAGATTAGGCCAAGCAAATTGGTAGCAGCGCTGAGGAGGAGGGTTTCCTGGAATGTATACGGGATGGTTTTTTAAACCAATACGCAGAAGAACCGACTGGAGGACAGGCCATCCTAGACTGGGTATTGTGTAATGAGGAAGGATTAGTTAGCGATCTTGTTGTACAAAGCCCCTTGGGTAACAGTGACCACAATATGGTGGAATTCTGCATTAGGATGGAGAGTGACACGGTTAATTCAGAGACTAGGGCCCAAGGGTCAAGCAGCATCTCTGGAGGCAAAAGTGCAAGTTGACATTGCAGGTTGAGCCCTTGCATCAGGACTGAGAGCCTCCATGAGCTTGCCAGTGTGTAGCAGTGGGTGGGCAGGGGGGGGAGGCTGGGTGGTGGAGCCGGATGTGGAGGTAACAATGAAGTAATGGAACTAGATGGGGGACGGGATGGGAGGGAAGAACAAAGGGAGAAGGGATCTGAGCGGACAAGAGTGTGTGGAGAGAACAGTGGAGGCACAGAGGGGGGAGGAGAGCAGGCGCAGGGCCGGAGAGGTGTGAGGAAGAGCAGGCGGAGGGCAGCAGAGAGAGAGAGAGGTGGGGGAGAGCAGGCGGAGAGCAGCAGAGGGGTGGGGGGAGAGCAGCAGAGGATGGGGGAGAGCAGGCGCAGGGCCGGAGAGGTGTGGGGAAGAGGGTGGGGGGAGAGCAGCAGAGAGAGAGAGAGAGGTGGGGGAGAGGGTGGGGGGAGAGCAGCAGAGAGAGAGAGGTGGGGGAGAGCAGGCGGAGGGCCGGTTAGGGGTGGGGGAGAGAGTGGGGGGAGAGTAGCAGAAGGGTGGGGGAGAGCAGGCGGAGGGACGGTTAGGGGTGGGGGAGAGAGTGGAGGCAGAGCAGCAGAGAGAGAGAGGTGGGGGAGAGCAGGCGGAGGGACGGTTAGGGGGAGGGGAGAGAGTGGAGGCAGAGCAGCAGAGGGGTGGGGGAGAGCAGGCGGAGGGCCGGTTAGGGGTGGGGGAGAGAGTGGGGGGAGAGTAGCAGAGGGGTGGGGGAGAGCAGGCGGAGGGCCGGTTAGGGGTGGGGGAGAGAGTGGGGGGAGAGTAGCAGAGGGGTGGGGGAGAGCAGGCGGAGGGCCGGTTAGGGGTGGGGGAGAGAGTGGGGGGAGAGCAGCAGAGGGGTGGGGGAGAGCAGGCGGAGGGGTGGGGGAGAGGGCACAGAAAAATTCAATGTTCATACCATTGGACTCAAGTGGAATACAAAATGTTCTTCCAATTTGATGTCCAGCTTGCCTGAAGCAATAGAGAAGGCAGAGAGCAGACATGCCGATGTGGGCGTGAGGGCGGGAGTAAAAATGCCATGCAACTGCAGAATGGCTGCCTGGTCTGTGCTTGGCTTCACCAGTGTAGTGGAGGCCACATCATTGCTGTACACCAGCCTGGAAGAGGTGCAGGTGAACCATGGTTTATTCTGCAGAGCTGTTTAGGTCCCTGGGTGGTGGTGAGGGAGGAGGTGTGGGCACAGGTGTTATACCTGTGGTTTCGGAGGAAAGTGCCTGGGGATGGGGAGGGGTGTGTAGAGCAGGGAGTCTCAGAGTGGTCCGTGCGGAAAGCAGAAAGTGGGGTAGAGGGAAGGTGTCCTTGTACACCAGTCACTGAAAGTAAGCGTGCAGGTACAGCAGGCAGTGAAGAAAGCTAATGGAATCTTGGCCCTCATAATGAGAGGATTTGAGTACAGGAGCAAAGAAGTCCTTCTGCGGTTGTATAGGGCCCTGGTGAGACCACATCTGGAGTATTGTGTGCAGTTTTGGTCTCCTAATTTGAGGAAGGACGTCCTTGCTATTGAGGCAGTGCAGCGTAGGTTCACGAGGTTAATCCCTGGGATGGCGGGACTGTCATATGAGGAAAGATTGGAAAGACTAGGCTTGTATTTACTGGGGTTTAGAAGGATGAGAGGGGATCTTATAGAGACATATAAAATTATAAAAGGACTGGACAAGCTAGATGCAGGAAAAATGTTCCCAATGTTGGGGGAGTCCAGAACTAGGGGACACAGTCTAAGAATGAAGGGGAGTCCATTTAAAACTGAGGTGAGAAGAAACTTTTTCATCCAGAGAGTTGTGAATTTGTGGAATTCTCTGCCACAGAGGGCAGTGGAAGCCAATTCATTGGATGAATTTAAAAAAGAGTTAGATAGAGCTAGTGGAATCAAGGGATATGGCGAGAAGGCAGGCACGGGTTACTGATAGTGGATGATCAGCCATGATCACAAAGAATGGCGGTGCTGGCTCGAAGGGCCAAATGGCCTCCTCCTGCACCTATTTTCTATGTGTCTATGATATTATTGTAAGTGGAAGTGTTGGAGTAGACGGAAATAGCAGAGGATCATGTGTTGGACACAGAGGGCGGTGGGATACCTGGAGAACTCCTGCTGTTCCATTTGGGGAGGGGGTCGGGGGGGTCAGAATGGATAATGCATGTGAGGCCATCAGCTGTGGTTCACTCGCAGTGCGGGGCCATCAGCTGTGGTTCACTCGCAGTGCGGGGCCATCAGCTGTGGTTCACTCGCAGTGCGGGGCCATCAGCTGTGGTTCACTCGCAGTGCAGGGCCATCAGCTGTGGTTCACTCGCAGTGCGGGGCCATCAGCTGTGGTTCACTCGCAGTGCGGGGCCATCAGCTGTGGTTCACTCGCAGTGCGGGGCCATCAGCTGTGGTTCACTCGCAGTGCGGGGCCATCAGCTGTGGTTCACTCGCAGTGCGGGGCCTTCAGCTGTGGTTCACTCGCAGTGCGGGGCCATCAGCTGTGGTTCACTCGCAGTGCGGGGCGGGTCAGCTGTGGTTCACTCGCAGTGCAGGGCCATCAGCTGTGGTTCACTCGCAGTGCGGGGCCATCAGCTGTGGTTCACTCGCAGTGCGGAGCCACCAGCTGTGGTTCACTCGCAGTGCGGGGCCATCAGCTGTGGTTCACTCGCAGTGCGGGGCCATCAGCTGTGGTTCACTCGCAGTGCGGGGCCATCAGCTGTGGTTCACTCGCAGTGCGGGGCCAGCAGCTGTGGTTCACTCGCAGTGCGGGGCGGGTCAGCTGTGGTTCACTCGCAGTGCGGGGCCATCAGCTGTGGTTCACTCGCAGTGCGGGGCCATCAGCTGTGGTTCACTCGCAGTGCGGGGTCATCAGCTGTGGTTCACTCGCAGTGCGGGTCCACCAGCTGTGGTTCACTCGCAGTGCGGGGCGGGTCAGCTGTGGTTCACTCGCAGTGCGGGGCCATCAGCTGTGGTTCACTCGCAGTGCGGGGCCATCAGCTGTGGTTCACTCGCAGTGCGGGGCGGGTCAGCTGTGGTTCACTCGCAGTGCGGGGCCATCAGCTGTGGTTCACTCGCAGTGCGGGGCGGGTCAGCTGTGGTTCACTCGCAGTGCGGGGCCATCAGCTGTGGTTCACTCGCAGTGCGGGTCCACCAGCTGTGGTTCACTCGCAGTGCGGGGCGGGTCAGCTGTGGTTCACTCGCAGTGCGGGGCCATCAGCTGTGGTTCACTCGCAGTGCGGGGCGGGTCAGCTGTGGTTCACTCGCAGTGCGGGGCCATCAGCTGTGGTTCACTCGCAGTGCGGGGCCACCAGCTGTGGTTCACTCGCAGTGCGGGGCGGGTCAGCTGTGGTTCACTCGCAGTGCGGGGCCACCAGCTGTGGTTCACTCGCAGTGCGGGGCCATCAGCTGTGGTTCACTCGCAGTGCGGGGCCATCAACTGTGGTTCACTCGCAGTGCGGGGCCATCAGCTGTGGTTCACTCGCAGTGCGGGGCCATCAGCTGTGGTTCATTCGCAGTGCGGGGCCATCAGCTGTGGTTCACTCGCAGTGCGGGGCAGGTCAGCTGTGGTTCACTCGCAGTGCGGGGCCACCAGCTGTGGTTCACTCGCAGTGCGGGGCCATCAGCTGTGGTTCACTCGCAGTGCGGGGCCATCAGCTGTGGTTCACTCGCAGTGCGGGGCCATCAGCTGTGGTTCACTCGCAGTGCGGGGCGGGTCAGCTGTGGTTCACTCGCAGTGCGGGGCCATCAGCTGTGGTTCACTCGCAGTGCGGGGCCATCAGCTGTGGTTCACTCGCAGTGCGGGGCCATCAGCTGTGGTTCACTCGCAGTGCGGGGCGGGTCAGCTGTGGTTCACTCGCAGTGCGGGGCCATCAGCTGTGGTTCACTCGCAGTGCGGGGCCATCAGCTGTGGTTCACTCGCAGTGCGGGTCCACCAGCTGTGGTTCACTCGCAGTGCGGGGCGGGTCAGCTGTGGTTCACTCGCAGTGCGGGGCCATCAGCTGTGGTTCACTCGCAGTGCGGGGCCATGAGCTGTGGTTCACTCGCAGTGCGGGGCGGGTCAGCTGTGGTTCACTCGCAGTGCGGGGCCATCAGCTGTGGTTCACTCGCAGTGCGGGGCGGGTCAGCTGTGGTTCACTCGCAGTGCGGGGCCATCAGCTGTGGTTCACTCGCAGTGCGGGGCCACCAGCTGTGGTTCACTCGCAGTGCGGGGCGGGTCAGCTGTGGTTCACTCGCAGTGCGGGGCCACCAGCTGTGGTTCACTCGCAGTGCGGGGCCATCAGCTGTGGTTCACTCGCAGTGCGGGGCCATCAACTGTGGTTCACTCGCAGTGCGGGGCCATCAGCTGTGGTTCACTCGCAGTGCGGGGCCATCAGCTGTGGTTCATTCGCAGTGCGGGGCCATCAGCTGTGGTTCACTCGCAGTGCGGGGCAGGTCAGCTGTGGTTCACTCGCAGTGCGGGGCCACCAGCTGTGGTTCACTCGCAGTGCGGGGCCATCAGCTGTGGTTCACTCGCAGTGCGGGGCCATCAGCTGTGGTTCACTCGCAGTGCGGGGCCATCAGCTGTGGTTCACTCGCAGTGCGGGGCGGGTCAGCTGTGGTTCACTCGCAGTGCGGGGCCATCAGCTGTGGTTCACTCGCAGTGCGGGGCCATCAGCTGTGGTTCACTCGCAGTGCGGGGCCATCAGCTGTGGTTCACTCGCAGTGCGGGGCGGGTCAGCTGTGGTTCACTCGCAGTGCGGGGCCATCAGCTGTGGTTCACTCGCAGTGCGGGGCCATCAGCTGTGGTTCACTCGCAGTGCGGGTCCACCAGCTGTGGTTCACTCGCAGTGCGGGGCGGGTCAGCTGTGGTTCACTCGCAGTGCGGGGCCATCAGCTGTGGTTCACTCGCAGTGCGGGGCCATGAGCTGTGGTTCACTCGCAGTGCGGGGCGGGTCAGCTGTCGTTCACTCGCAGTGCGGGGCCATCAGCTGTGGTTCACTCGCAGTGCGGGGCGGGTCAGCTGTGGTTCACTCGCAGTGCGGGGCCATCAGCTGTGGTTCACTCGCAGTGCGGGTCCACCAGCTGTGGTTCACTCGCAGTGCGGGGCGGGTCAGCTGTGGTTCACTCGCAGTGCGGGGCCATCAGCTGTGGTTCACTCGCAGTGCGGGGCCATCAGCTGTGGTTCACTCGCAGTGCGGGGCGGGTCAGCTGTGGTTCACTCGCAGTGCGGGGCCATCAGCTGTGGTTCACTCGCAGTGCGGGGCCACCAGCTGTGGTTCACTCGCAGTGCGGGGCGGGTCAGCTGTGGTTCACTCGCAGTGCGGGGCCACCAGCTGTGGTTCACTCGCAGTGCGGGGCCATCAGCTGTGGTTCACTCGCAGTGCGGGGCCATCAGCTGTGGTTCACTCGCAGTGCGGGGCGGGTCAGCTGTGGTTCACTCGCAGTGCGGGGCCACCAGCTGTGGTTCACTCGCAGTGCGGGGCCATCAGCTGTGGTTCACTCGCAGTGCGGGGCCATCAGCTGTGGTTCACTCGCAGTGCGGGGCCATCAGCTGTGGTTCACTCGCAGTGCGGGGCGGGTCAGCTGTGGTTCACTCGCAGTGCGGGGCCATCAGCTGTGGTTCACTCGCAGTGCGGGGCCATCAGCTGTGGTTCACTCGCAGTGCGGGGCCATCAGCTGTGGTTCACTCGCAGTGCGGGGCGGGTCAGCTGTGGTTCACTCGCAGTGCGGGGCCATCAGCTGTGGTTCACTCGTAGTGCGGGGCCATCAGCTGTGGTTCACTCGCAGTGCGGGGCGGGTCAGCTGTGGTTCACTTGCAGTGCGGGGCGGGTCAGGCCACTCTATTTGTTCTGGATGTCACTGGTAACTTTCTGTTGAACAGAACGTCCCTGGTGAGCTGTTGCCAAGACGTGAGGGCAGCGTGCTGGTGAGCGAGGTTGACTATGTGGACACCTGGAAGGTGAGTATCTTGGTGTCAGAGGTGAATACTTGACACGGGTCAGCTTCTCCTGTCCTCGTAGAATTATGTCATAAGAATAAAAGTTGAAAATACTCGCCAGGCAACATTGCTGAAGTGATAACCAGACTGAAAATGTCAGGTGAAATGGAGGGAGCGAGGGGATAAAAAGAACATTAACTTGCAATGAAAGTCACAAAGTCACACAGCTTGAAAACTGGCCCTTCAGCCCACCTGCCCATGCTGACCAAGTTGCACATCAAGTAGTTCAATTTTTATGCATTTGGCCCATATCCCTTTCAACCTTTCCTATCCTTGTACCTGTCCAAATGTCTTTTAAATGCTTTATTGATACGTGCCTCAGCCACAACCACTGGCAGCTTGATCTACATGCCCACCACATAAACCTTTCGCTTCAGTATTTGATTTTCCAAAATTATGAAAAGAGATGGTGGCTCGAAGCATGGATTGTCCCTTCAGTCCCTAACATTCCACTCTTTCCCCAATTACCCATGTGCTCTTAATATATTTAAAAAATACTCGGGATTTACATTAATCCTGCCTGCCAGGCTTTACCCTGCATTTCTATATTAAATACCTGCTGACACATTCAGCTGTCCAAATTACTTTTAAATATAGTTATTGTACCTGCCTCAACTACTTCTCCTGGCAGATAGATATAAGGATCTAATCAAGGATTAGCTGCACCCCGGCCACTTCCACTCCCCCCCCCCCCCCCCCTCCCATCACGCAAGAGGCACAGAAGTGTAGAGACGCACACCTCCAGATTCAGGGACAGTTTCTTCCCAGCTGTTATCAGGCAACTGAATCATCCTTCCAACAACTTTTGAGCAGTCCTGAGCTTCTATCTGCCTCATTGGAGACCCTCAGACGATCTTTGATCGGACTTTACTGGACTTTATCTTGCACTAAACGTTATTCTCTTTATCAGGTATCTGTACATCATGGATGGTTTGATTGTAATCATGCATTGTCTTTCCGCTGATTTGTTAGCACGCAACAAACACTTATCAAGGTACCTCGGTACACGTGACAATAAACTAAACTATTTAAGAGACTTTTAGATAGGCACATGGATACGCAAGGAATGAAGGGTTATGAATTATGTGTAGGCAGATAAGATTTGGTGTAGCATCATGTTCAGCACAGGCATTGTGAGCCGAGGGGGCTGGTCTTGTACTGGTCTGTTCGATGTTTGATGTTCTGTTCGCCACTTCAATAAACTCAATCAAATCTGTGAGATACAATGTCTCATGCACAAAGCCATGGTGTATCCATAATTAGGTATATACTGTCACACACAATCCTGCCCAGATGCTTTCCCACCACTGCTGTTAGTTACACTGGCCCATTTCGTTTTTAGTTTCGAGATACAGCGCGGAAACAGGCCCTTCGGCCCACCGAGTCCGCGCCGCCCAGCGATCCCCGCACATTAACACTATCCTACACACACTAGGGACAATTTTTACATTTACCAAGCCAATTAACCTACATATCTGTACGTCTTTGGAGTGTGGAAGGAAACCGAAGATCTCAGAGAAAACCCACGCAAGGCACGGGGAGAACGTACAAACTCCGTACAGACGGGATGGAACCCGGGTCTGCGGTGCTGCATTCGCTGTATTTGCTGTAAGGCAGCAACTCTACCGCTACGCCCATTGTTGTGGCTTGTCCTTGCAGCCTTTTTAAAATAAAGGCATTAGCTACCTTCAGTATAAGAAAATAACTGCAGATGCTGGTACAAATCGATTTATTCACAAAATGCTGGAGTAACTCAGCAGGTCAGGCAGCATCTCGGGAGAGAAGGAATGGGTGACGTTTCGGGTCGAGACCCTTCAGAAGGGTCTCAACCCGAAACGTCACCCATTCCTTAAGCTACCTTCAGTCCTCTGGAACCTCACCCATGCCTAAAGGCAGTGTAAATATCTCTGCCAGGGCAATTTCTACCCAGCTCCCTTCAATGTCTTTGGATACACCTGAACAGGCCCCGGAGATCTATCCACTTTAACATGCCTTAAGATCTATCCACCTTAACATGCCTTAAGATCTATCCACTTTAACATGCCTTAAGATCTATCCACCTTAACATGCCTTAAGATCTATCCACTTTAACATGCCTTAAGATCTATCCACCTTAACATGCCTTAAGATCTATCCACCTTAACATGCCTTAAGATCTATCCACCTTAACATGCCTTAAAATCTATCCACTTTAACATGCCTTAAGCACCTCCCCTTTTATAATGTGGTTATGTTTTAATGCACCGCTATTAATTTTCCTTAATTCCTTTGCCTCATGACTTTCTCCGCAGTAAATGCAGGTGGGAAGAAGTCATTTAATTCCTTGCCCATCTCTTGTGACTCCACACACAGCTGACCACATTTATCCTAAAATATACCTATTCTCTCCCAAGTTATCCTTTTGATCTTAATATACTTGGAGAATACCTTAGGATCTTCCTTTACCATATCTTATTGGCAGAGAAGATTACGGACAATCCAAAGAGATTTTATATGTATATTCAGAGTATCGATGGAGAGAATAAGGCTCCAACGTGAACATCTATCTGTGGAGCTGCAGGGTATAGTCCTCAGTGAATATTTCTCCTGTGTTTTTACCACGAAAGCAGACATGAAGACTAGGGTAAGGTAATGGGGGATAGTCCACATTGCAGTAGAGGTGGTGCTGGACGTAAAACGTATGAAGGTGGATAAATCTCCAGGACCTGGACAGGTAGAACCAAGATAATTGGAGAAACTGGAGATAAACTGCAGGCAGATGGAGAAACAAAAGACAGCATCTGCTGGAATCTTGAGCAAAAGCAACGTGAAAAAAATCAACAGGCCTGACATCATCACAGGCCTGACATCATCACAGGCCTGACATCATGGCAGGCCTGACATCATCACAGGCCTGACATCATCGCAGGCCTGACATCATCGCAGGCCTGACATCATCGCAGGCCTGACATCATCGCAGGCCTGACATCATCGCAGGCCTAGTATCATCTGTGGAGGGATATGGCCAGACCATGTTTCGTGTCAGTACCCTTCTTCAGACGCAACATTTTACTTCCTCCTCCAATCTTTTCAATGACATTCAGTGTTCGCGATGTGGGCTCCTCTCCATTGATGAGACTAAGCATAGACCAAGGTAACACTTTCACTGAACACATGCTGTGAGCCAGGGCTCGCTGGAGCACTTGGTTGCTGACCAATTGAAATCCCATCCCTTTCCCAGACTGATCTGCCTGTCCTTGGCCACCTGCACTGTCGGAGTGAGACCATGCAAACTGGAAGGCCTCTCCCAACAAAGACCTCCAAAACAGATGGGAATAGAACCCGTGACAGGTTCTTCTCACAGTCACATACTGCTTTTCTTGAGAATGAAAATGCTGCCAGGCCTATCTATCTGTAGGGTAGAGTAGGTACTTGCTGTGTAGTTGCGTTAACTAATCACTCCCTGTTCTATTGCAATCAGCATCCATTCACTGTTGCTTGATAATTCTATGCATTTGCTTCAGTCCGTCATGAAATGTTTTATCTTTTGCTGAGCAGGCGATGGAAGCCTTGGTGGATGACGGGTTGGTGAAGTCTATTGGCGTTTCAAACTTTAACATTTCTCAGCTGCAGAGACTCCTATCAAAAGCCCGGATATTTCCTGCTGTGAATCAGGTATTGATCACTGCCATCACCCTGTGATTGAATGCACAAGCCCAATATTGATCAGCAAGTCCATGTCTGTGTTGTCTCTGCCTTGTGCACAGATGGACATAATTGTGGCATCATATCGTCAGTACAGTAGACTGCACGCTATTGGTACCAAGTCCATTAAGCACGGCTCGCAATTTCCATCCTGCAACTTCTTGCGTTTATTTCTGCATTCATTTTTTTGTTTTTTAATTAGTCATTTTTAGGATATGATCATCGCTGGCAAGGCCAGAATTTATTGTCCTCGATTGTTGTCCCTTGAAAAGGATGGATGGTTCTATCTTTGCAGTGAGCGTAGTGAAGCTACTGTCAATGAACTGATGGAGCGAGAGTTCATGGTGATGGTGGAAACATTTCTATAATTGCTATACATTTTTAGATTTTTTAGTTTTTAATTTTAGTGATACAGTGCGGAGTCCTTACCGGAGGACTACCGAGTCCGCACCGACCAGCGATCCCCGCACATTATCACTTTCCTACACATACTAGGGACAATTTACACTTACACCAAGCCAATTAACCTACAAAACTATTCCAGCCAAGAGTGTGTCATAGAGTCACAGAGTGACACAGCGCGAAAACAGGCCCTTCGGCCCAATTTGCCCACATTGGCGAACAATGTCCCAGCTACACTAGTCCCACCTGCCAGCATTTGGTCCATATCCCTCCAAACCTGTCCAACTACTTCTTAAACGTTGGGATAGTCACTTCCTCAACTATCTCCTCTGGCAGCTTGTTCCATACATCCACCGCGCTTTGTGTGAAAAAGTTACCCCACAGATTCCTATTAAATCTTTTCCCCTTAAACCTATGTCCTCTGGTCCTTGATTCACCTACTCTGGGCAAGAGACTGTGCATCTATCTACCTGATGTATTCCTCTAATGATCTTATACACCTCTATGAGATCACCCCTCATCCTCCTGCACTCCAAGGAATAGATACCCAGCCTCCTCAACCTCTGCCTACAGGTCTGCCCTCTAGTCCTGGCAACATCCTCGTAAAACCTCTCTGTAGCCTTTCCAGCTTATCATATCATCATATCATATATATACAGCGCGGAAACAGGCCTTTTCGGCCCACCAAGTCCGCGCCGCCCAGCGATCCCCGCACATTAACACTATCCTACACCCACTAGGGACAATTTTTTACATTTACCCAGTCAATTAACCTACATACCTGTACGTCTTTGGAGTGTGGGAGGAAACCGAAGATCTCGGAGAAAACCCACGCAGGTCACAGGGAGAACGTACAAACTCCTTACAGTGCAGCACCCGTAGTCAGGATCGAACCTGAGTCTTGACAACATCTTTCCTATAACACGGTGCCCAGAACTGAACACAATACAGTACTCTAAATGCGACCTCACCAACACCTTATACAACTGCAACATAAGTTCTCAACTTCTATACTCAATACTCTGGCTGATGAAGGCCAGAAAGCCAAAAGCCTTTTTGACCACCCGATCTACCTGTGACTCCACCTTCAGGGAGCCATGCACCTGTACTCATAGGTCCCTCTGGTCTACAACACTCCCCAGAGCCCTGCCATTCACTGTGTAAGTCTTGCCCATGTTAGACTTCCCAAAATGCAACACTTCACATTTTTCTGCACTAAACTCCATCAACCATTCCTCAGCCCACCTGGCCAATTGATCCAGATCCTGCTGTAATCTTTCACAACCATCTTCATTATCTGCAAAACCACACACTTTAGTATAATCTGCAAATTTGCTAATCTTGCCCTGTGTGTTCTCATCCAAATCATTGATGTAGATGACAAACAGTAACTGGAGTGTGCAGAGAGTCATATAGTAAGGAAATAGACCCTTAGACCCAACTCATCCGTGACTGACGCCCAAGATACCCCAACAAGCTCGTCCCACTTGACCTTATTGGCAAAACTCATAACCGAGGGATCTTGGGGTCCAAGTCTATAGCTTCCTGGAAGTGGTAACAAAAGTACCATTAAAACACTTCCACCCTGAGAAAAATGTTCCCTGAGAAAAACGTTCTGATTGTCTACCCTATCTATACATCTCATCAGTGTCAAAGACTTAAGGGCATAGCTTTAAGGTGACAGAGGCAAAATTTAAAGAGATTGTGCGGGTAGACTGATGGGACTGAAGGCTGATAAATCCCCAGGGCCTGATGGTCTGCATCCCAGGGTACTTAAGGAAGTGGCTCTAGAAATTGTGGACGCATTGGTGATCATTTTCCAATGTTCTATAGATTCAGGATCAGTTCTGTGGATTGGAGGGTAGCTAATGTTATCCCAATTTTTTAGGAAAGGAGGGAGAGAGATAACGGGAAATTATAGACCAGTTTGTCTGTCATCAGTGGTGGGGAAGGTGCTGGAGTCTGACAGAAACCTGGCAACAACCTCTGGATTACCTCTCACTCAACCTCACTACACCCAACGGATACTCCTACATCAATAAACCACGCTCGGAAGGCCGAGGTGGTGGGATTGCCGTAATTCACCGACAGGACTTCAAGATCAACCTCATCTCCATCTCATCTGCTCCGTCATTTGAACACCTGGCTTTCAAACTCTCTGGCCACACAAAATTAGTCATGGCAGTTGTCTACCGCCCTCCCAAACCACACCCATCATTCCTTTCTGACTTCTCTGACTTTCTGACCCAGTTCTGTTCTCTCTCCCCCTCAATCCTCCTCCTCGGTGATTTCAACATCCACATGGACTCCACTGACTCCACAATAACCGCTGACTTCACTGAAATACTCAACTGCTTTAACCTCACTCAACACGTCAATTTTCCCACCCATAACCGTGGGCACATTCTGGACCTTGTCTGCTCCACTGGACTAAATCTACATCACCTCTCTGGCTCCGACCCCACCCTCTCTGATCACTTAGCCATCACCATGTCTGTCAACATTCCCACCCCAGCTCCAAAGCAAAAACGCAAAATAAACTTCCGCAAGCTGAACTCTGTTTCACCTACCTCGCTCTCATCCTCCCTCTCTGAAATAATGTCCGCCTCTCCCTTCGTTGACCTCCACAGCCCCTCTGACCTCACTGACTACTACAACCACACTCTCTCCTCCTGCCTCGACCAACTTGCACCTATAAAAACCAAAACAGTTTCCTTCACCCACTCTGCTCCCTGGTTTACCCCTGAACTCCGCGTGATGAAAACTCATGCCCGCCAACTTGAAAGACTCCGCAACAAAACAGGTCTCACAATTCACTCCCAAGCCTACAAAGACCACATACAGCACTATAAAGATGCCCTCTCCCGCGCCCACTCCACCTACTACTCTCAAATAATTCACTCTGGCTCCGGAAACCCAAAAACACTCTTCTCTACAATAAACAAACTCCTCAGCCCCCTGGACACCATCTCCCAATCATTCACAGTTGACAAATGCACCACTTTCCTTTCATTCTTCCAAAGCAAAATAGACAACATCTACAGCACCTTAACCACCAACGCACCTGCTCCCACTCAAACCACCTGCCCCCCCTTATCCTGTCAGCCCCTGCCTCAGTTCTCCCCAATCTCCACCACCGACCTCTCTGACCTCTTCACAGGAATAAAAACTGCCACCTGCTCTCTGGACCCCATCCCCTCCAGTTTGTCAAGGCCTGCCTTCCTGCTCTCTCTCCACTTATCACTGCAACAATAAACTCCTCCCTGTCCACTGGCATCGTCCCGCCATCCCTCAAAATCGCTGCTGTCACCCCCATTCTGAAAAAACCTGGTCTAAACCCTGACACCCCAAACAACTTCAGACCAATCTCCAACCTACCCCTTCTGTCCAAAGTTTTGGAACGTGCTGTAGCTTCCCAACTCAAATACCACCTCTCTACCAATAACCTGTATGAAACTTTCCAATCCGGATTCCGCTCAAACCACTGTACTGAAACTGCGCTCCTCAAAATCACAAACGACATTCTCCTCTCCTCCGACGCTGGCAACCTCAACATCCTCATCCTACTTGACCTCAGCGCCGCCTTTGACACCATAAATCACTCCATTCTCCTCACCCGACTTGAAACCTCCCTTAACATCACTGGCACAGCCCTATCCTGGTTCAAATCTTACCTCTCTGACAGACACCAGTTCATCTCCATTAACAACTGTAAATCCCCCACCGCTCCCCTCCCCCAAGGTGTCCCCCAAGGCTCAGTCCTTGGCCCCCTCCTTTTCATCCTCTACCTGTTCCCCCTTGGTCAATTAATCCGCCGTCATGGTCTCAACTTCCACTGCTTCGCCGATGATATCCAGCTCCTCATCTCCACCAAGTCAATCTCCTCCACCACACACTCTACACTGACAAACTGCATTACTGAAATAAAATCTTGGCTTCAATCAAACTTCCTCAAACTCAATTGCAACAAATCTGAAATCATCATCATTGGTCCAAAAATGCTCACCAAATCCACCCAAAACTTCATCCTCAACATTGATGGTCTCCCAGTATCCACCTCACCTCACATCCGGAATCTTGGAATCATCCTTGATCAAACCCTCTCCTTCGACAAACACATCAAACACATCACAAAGACAGCCTTCTTCCACCTCAAAAACATTGCCCGTCTCCGTCCATCCCTCTCCTCCACAGCTGCAGAAACCCTCATCCACGCCTTCATCACCTCCCGTCTGGACTACTGCAACAGCCTCCTCTATGGCGCACCCTCAAAAATCATCAATAAACTTCAATACATTCAAAACTCCGCTGCCCGTCTACTCACACACACCTCGATCCGTGACCATATCACCCCCGTCCTTTATAAACTCCACTGGCTCCCCATCCCCCAGAGAATCCAGTACAAAATCCTCCTCATAACCTACAAAGCCCTCCATAACCTGGCCCCATCCTACCTGACCGACCTCCTCCACAGGCACACTCCCACCTGCACCCTCCGCTCTGCCGCTGCCAATCTCCTATCCCCCCACATCCGGACTAAACTCAGATCCTGGGGGGACAGGGCTTTCTCCATCGCTGCTCCCACCCTATGGAACGCACTACCCCAAACCATTAGAGACTCCCCCACACTCACCACATTCAAAACATCGCTGAAGTCTCACCTGTTCAGTACTGCCTTCAACCACTGAAGGTCACCTCACCTTCTGTCTCCTTTCTCTGTTCATTTATTTATTTACTTATTTATCTATTTATTCATTTCCCCTATGTTCTCAAAATCTCTGTAAAGCATCTTTGAGTATATGAAAAGCGCTATATAAATAAAATGTATTATTATTATTATTATTAATTATAAAAGAAGAAATTGCGGAACATTTGGATAGCAGTAACAGGATCGTTCCGAGTCAGCATGGATTTACGAAGGGGAAATCATGCTTGACTAATCTTCTGGCATTTTTTAAGGGTGTAACTAGGAAAATGGACAAGGGAGTGCCAGTGGATGTGGTGTACCTGGACTTTCAGAAAGCCTTTGATAAGGTCCCACATAGGAAATTAGTGGGCAAAATCAGAGCACATGGTATTGGGGGTAGGGTACTGACATGGATAGAAAATTGGTTGGCAGACAGGAAACAAAGAGTAGAGATTAATGGGTCTCTTTCAGAATGGCAGGCAGTGACGAGTGGGGTACCGCAAGGCTCGGTGCTGGGACCGCAGCTATTTACAATATACATTAATGACTTAGATGAAGGGATTAAAAGTAACATTAGCAAATTTGCTGATGACACAAAGCTGGGTGGCAGTGTGAACTGTGAGGAAGATGCTATGAGGTTGCAGGGTGACTTGGACAGGTTGTGTGAGTGGGCGGATGCATGGCAGATGCAGTTTAATGTGGATAAATGTGAGGTTACCACTTGGTGGTAAGAACAGGAAGGCAGATTATTGTCTGATTGGTGTCAAGTTAGGAAAAGGGGATGTACAAAGAGATCTGGGTGTCCTAGTGCATCAGTCACTGAAAGTAAGCATGCAGGTACAGCAGGCAGTGAAGAAAGCTAATGGTATGTTGGCCTTCATGACAAGAGGAGTTGAGTATAGAACCAAAGAGGTCCTTCTGCAGTTGTACAGGGCCCTAGTGAGACCAAACCTGGAGTACTGTATGCAATTTTGGTCTCCAAATTTGAGGAAGGACATTCTTGCTATTGAGGGAGTGCAGCGTAGGTTCACTAGGTTAATTCCTGTCGTATGTTGAAAGACTGGAGCGACTAGGCTTGTATACGCTGGAATTTAGAAGGATGAGAGGGGATCTTATTGAAACATACAAGATTATTAAGGGATTGGACATGCTAGAGGCAGGAAACATGTTCCCGATGTTGGGGGAGTCCAGAACCAGGGGCCACAGTTTAAGAATAAGGGAGATGAGGAAAACTTTAGAACGGAGATGAGGAAAAACTTTTTCACTGAGAGAGTTGTAAATCTGTGGAATTCTCAGCCTCAGAAGGCAGTGGAGGCCAATTCTCTGGATGCTTTCAAGAGAGAGTTAGATAGAGTTCTTAATGATAGCTGAGTCAGGGGGTATGGGGAGATGGGGGGAGGCCAGGAACGGGGTACTGATTGTGAATGATCAGCCATGATCACATTGAATGGCGGTGCTGGCTCGAAGGGCCGATTGGCCTACTCCTGCACCTATTGTCTATTGTCTAAATGTGGACGCAGATACAATAGTGGCATTTAAGATGCTTTTAAACAGGCCTATGGATTTGCAGGGAATGGAGGATATAGATCATATGTAGTCATAGGAGATTAGTTTAACGTGGCACTAAGATCATCACGGATATTTTGGACCAAGTTTCTATTTGGACCCAGAGTAGGGGAATGGAGGACCAGTGGACAGAGGTTCAAGGTGAAGGGGAAAAGATTTAATAGGAATCTGAGTGATAACTTTTTCACACAAAAGCTGGTGGGTGTATAGAACAAGCTGCCAGTTGAGGCTGGGACTATCCCAACATTTAAGAAATAGTTGGACAGGTACATGGATAGGACAGGTTTGGAGGGTTATGGACCAAGCGCAGGCAGGTGGGACTAGTGTAGCTGGGGCATGTTGGCCAGTGTGGGCAAGTTGGGCAGAAGGGCCTGTTTCCACACTGTATCACTCTATGACTCTATGACTCGTAAGGAGACTTGTATGTCTGAAGAAGGGTCTCGACCCGAAACGTCGCCCATTCCTTCTCTCCTGAGATGCTGCCTGACCCGCTGAGTTACTCCAGCATTTTGTGATACCTGACTCTATGACTCTATGTTCTAAGTCCCATATCCCTCTAAACCTTTTCTATCCATGTGTACCTGTCCAAATTTCTTTTACATTTTGTTATTGTAGATACTTCAACAACTTCCTTTGGCTTGCTCCATATACTCTGCAATTACTCTCTGTGTGAAAATGTTCCCATCAGGATCCTTTTAAATCTTTCCCCTCTCACCTTAAACTTATGCCCTCTAGTTTTGATGCCTTGTAAAAGACTGCATTCACCTCTGTTTCCTATCCTCCAAAAAGTAAAGTCTTAGCCTGCCCAACTCTCCTTTTGACACAGTTGCTCAAGTCGAGCAACATCCTTGTAAATCTTTTCTATACTCTTTCTTACAGCTTAAACGGCATCTTTCCTGACCTGCATGTAATAACTGCCCCACAGTGACAGAGTTTATGCCCAGGCACACAGCTAATGCTTGGTGATTCACCTCTGCTTGAGAAATTACAGATGGGAGTAAATCAAGCAATTTGATTTAGACTCAAGTACAGGAATAGGAGATAAAGGGAGAACTACAATCTTAGAATAAAGGGGAGGCCATTTAAAACTGAGGTGAGAAGCAACTTTTTCACCCAGAGAGTTGTGAATTTGTGGAATTATCTGCCACAGAGGGCAGTGGAGGCCAAATCACTGGATGGATTTAAGAGAGAGTTAGATAGAACTCTAGGGGCTAGTGGAATCAAGGGATATGGGGAGAAGGCAGGCACGGGTTATTGATTGTGGACGATCAGCCATGATCACAATGAATGGCGGTGTTGGCTCGAAGGGCCGAATGGCCTCCTCATGCACCTATTTTCTATGTTTCTATGTTTCTACAACGCAAGTAAGGAGGAGGAGGTGTGGAGGAAGGAACTGCAGATGCTGGTTTACACTGAAGATAGCCACAAAATGCTGGTGTAACTCAGCGGGACAGGCAGCATCTCTGGAGAAAAGGAATAGGTGACGTTTTGGGTCGAGACCATTCTTCAGACCTCAACCCGCTGAAGAAGGGTCTCGACCTGAAACGCCACCTACTCCAGAGATGCTGCCTGAGCTGCTGAGTTACTCCAGCTTTTTGAGTCTATCTAAGGAGGAGGAGAACTGATTATGAGCAAGGCCAGCTGTCCCATGGCTTATTTAATGGCTTCCTTCCTTCCTTCCTTCCTAATTGCAGGTGGAACTTCACCCATACCTGACACAACCCGAGCTGGTGGAATTCTGCACGTCAAGAAACATTGCGTTGACAGCATACAGCCCGCTTGGATCTCCCGGCCGCAGTCTGGCCTTGTGAGTGCAATGTGGCAGTGAGAGCCTTACTTCTTGCATTGTCCTTTCACAATTCCAAACAGGTTGAACACCAAATTCCCAGCAACTGATGGTCTGCCCACCATTATAACACTGACAAAATCACCAGAGCTCAGTTGAAGTTCCATGAGCGGCCACAGGTGGCGTTGCGAGTGGCGAGCGCTCTTTCCTGTCGTGTCCGTCTGGTGAATGAACCAACGATGCTCTCCATCTTCCCTCCTGTTTCACAAAGACTCTTCTTCACCCAGAGAGTTGTGAAGCTGTGGAATTCTCGGCCTCTGAAGGCAGTGGAAGCCGATTATCTGGATGCTTTCAAGAGAAAGTTGGATAGAGCTCTTAATGATAGCGGAGTCAAGGGATATGGGGAGAAGGCAGGAACGGGGTACTGATTGAGAATGATCAGCCATGATCACAGTGAATGGCGGTGTTGGCTCCAAGGGCCGAATGGCCTCCTTCTGCACTGATCGTCTACTGTCTCCCCAGCCCTCTCTGAGTCCCGGCCTCCGACCCCACTCCCGACTCGCATGGTGCACCAGCGAGCTCATCTTCAACACTAGGCGCTGGTCTGCACCAGCAAGCCCTTCTTCACCCACCAAAAGCACACAAAGTGCTGAGTAATTCAGCGGCTCAGGATCTCTGGAGAACAGGGACAGATGACATCAGGACCCTTCCTCACACTGATTCATCGGCTGAGTTACTCCAGCACTTTGTGCCGTTTCATTTTAAACCGAGGCGTCGGTGCCACTGGTCTGCACCACGGCGTAGTCTTCATTGTCCCCCCCCCCCCCCCCCGGCAGAACACGCTCAGCCACCGCGGGCTCCCTCCCCTCTCACCTGCTGTCACTTCCAAAGTGGAATATGTCGGCAACTCAAGGGCAGGAGGAGGGGGGGGTGAGGGGGAGAGGATGTGCAGGCACCTACCGAAGAACGCTGTCCCCAGGGGCTGCAACATGAGCCTCAACAACAGCCGTGGGAACCGGTGGAGATGGGCTCACTGATGCACCTTGTGAGTTGGGAGTGGGGTCTGAGTGGGGTGAGTCGGGAGTGTGGCCGGGGAGACCGGGGGTGGGGCCGGGGAGACCGGGGGTGGGGCCGGGGAGACCGGGGGTGGGGCCGGGGAGACCGGGGGTGGGGCCGGGGAGACCGGGGGTGGGGCCGGGGAGACCGGGGGTGGGGCCGGGGAGACCGGGGGTGGGGCCGGGGAGACCGGGGTTGGGGCCGGGGAGACCGGGGGTGGGTCAGCAGCTCATTCCATTCACATTCAGTTCTCGTTTTATATTTGTTTTTTAAATTTCCCGGCACTCCATGGTGCTTTGGGGACACGGGGGGGGTTTCATTAGCCGGCCTGGGGTGGGGTATCGTTTCATTATCTCTGTTGGTCGAGAAAAATTGATAATCCAGAAAGGCTCTGGAACCGAGGGTGGCAGAAAATCGTGCTCAACTCGTGCAGTTGTGGAGTCTGAGATGTAGTGCCAATGTTGCCAGCTTCCCAGCTGGAATTTAGCCTGTGGCTGAAGTTCTATTTGATGATTTGTGTTGATGTGACTCTGTCCCAAAGGATTTGCAGAAGATTTCAAAATATCAGTTTACTCACGAAAGTGATTTTTCTAAATATCAAACATATGGTGACAGATGGCAGGAGAACTTTAACTGATGTGCCCATCGTGTTCTTTGGGTAAAATGACATTACCTGTGAGCAACCGGAGTGGTGATTGGGTTCATCGTGGAGCAGCTACTCTGCTAACAACATGGTGATGCGGTTTAGGAGGGAGGTCAAATGCAGGGGATAAGGATACATTAAGGAGGAGGACCCTGAAGAGTATTGATGTACAGAAGGGTTTTGTCCTTGTGCCCAGTGAAAATGGCAACGTGAGTAAATGATGTGGTAACGAAAGTGTTTGAAGGCACTGAGTATAAAAGTTAGGTGTAAAAATTTGATAGGAATACTGTGTGCAGTTCAATGATAACAATCGACAGAGGGTTGAAGAGATTCACCTGGAGTGCAGTACATAAGGAGAGTTTGAAGAGGCAGGCTTTATTCTCAATGGAATGTGAGGATGAGGAGTGACTTTTGACGTTTACAAAACAAGATACAAATAAATGTGTTGCTGCGCACGCCAGTGAATCCCTAACATTCTCTGAGGAGAGAATGGTGGGGGCTAGATTATTGGAAGCATTTAAAGTTTGTAAAGGATTTGGGGCAAATCAAGGGTGTGGGGGTTTGATGAGGCCATAGATCGGCCATAATTACATTGAATAGCGGGCCAAGCTGCAGGTCGTGTGGCTTTCACAGTAAAACCTAGAAGAAAAACTGTACTGGAAGCCGCCTTGACCATCCTAGCTGCCTGTGTCGCAACTTTCCGGGAACTGTCTATCTGCACCCCTTGATCCCTCTGCTCAACAACACACCCCAAGGCTCTGCCATTCACTGTGAAGGTCTTGGCTGGTTTGACTTCCCAAAATGTAACACCTCGCACGTATCTGCATTAAACTCCATTGAGCATTTCCTTTGCCCACTTGCTGATCAAGATCCTGCTGCAATTTCTTGCCAATCATCATTTCTATTTACGACACCACCCAATCAGCGTAATCTGCAAACTTACTACTTGTGCCTTGAACATTCTCATCCAAATCTTTGACATAAAGCACCAACAGCAATGGGCCTGCACTGATCCTTGAGGCAAACCAATAGTCATCGGCCTCCACTCCGAAAACCAACCTTCCACCATCACCCTCTGTGTGGATCTGCTGGGATGAAAGGCCTGTTTTTAAACTGGTTGACTGTAATGATAGATCTACAAATAATTTCCTTCCAGCTTGAATGACTCTGCCGATCCAAAGGATCTTCTCGGAGACCCAGTGGTGAAGATGATTGCGGACAAGCACAGCAAGAGCCCAGCCCAGGTATGGGATGTAGAACTGATTAAAATACATCTTTACTCGACCTAGAAAGTAAACCAGTATTTAGTAACTAGTATTTTGTAACTAATATTAAACCAGTACTTTGTAGCCAATACACTCACAGTAGTGGGGTTACAGGGGGTGGACAAGGGGTGAGAGAGAACGCATCCTTGTGGGACACCAGTTATAGTGAAAATGTGTGGTCATCTATTCTTAACAATTGTGGTCCATGGGTGAGGAAATTGAGGATCCAGCGCAGGGAGAGATTATGAGTTTTATATCCAGGATTTTGAAGGCGAGTTTGGTTGGGATTATGGTGTTGAAGGCAGAGTTATTGCCAATAAATAGGATGTGTAGGAAGGAACAGCAGACACTGATTTATACGGAAGGTAAGCAAAATGCTGTAGTAACTCAGTAGGACAGACAGCATTTCTGGAGAGAAAGTATGGGTGACGTTTCGGGTCGAAACCCTTCTTCAGTCTGAAGAAGGGCCTCGACCCAAAACATCACCCATTTTCCTTCTCTCCAGAGATGCTGCCTGTATTTCGTGTCTATCTGTACCAAAAAATAGGAGTTTGATGTCGGTGTCCTTATTATCCAGATATTCTAGGGATGAGTGTAGAGTGATGAGTGCAGAGTGATGAGTGTAGAGTGATGAGTGTAGAGTGATGAGTGCAGATTGATGAGTGTAGAGTGATGAGTGTAGAGTGATGAGTGCAGATTGATGAGTGTAGAGTGATGAGTGCAGAGTGCAGAGTGTAGAGTGATGAGTGTAGAATGATGAGTGCAGATTGATGAGTGTAGAGTGAGGGGTATGGCACTTCTTGTGGACCTGTTGTGGGAGTGGGTGAAATGTGGATCAAGGCAGTCTGGGAGGCCGGGTCTATCTTGAATATACTCGATGATGCTGTGGTAAAGAACATGGCCACTCTTAGCATCTGCTGCCACAGGTCCATGTTTCATGTGGCTTTTTACCATGCTTTACTGTGAATTGCTGTATGTTCTCCAGGAAAGCGAACATTCAGTCAAGATTAAAACGACTTCCAGGATTAAAGTTCCCTCATTATGCAATTTTTAATTGTGTTTTTCCCCAAAACAGATATTGCTGCGTTTTCATATTCAACGAAACATAGCAACGATTCCAAAGAGTGTTTCACCTGAAAGGATTCGCCAGAATACCGAGGTAAATTCAAACTAACTTGTCCCATCACTCAGTGGTTCCATCTGTGACAGGTCAGTCTGCAGCCGCTGAAGCTGGCTACAAGCGCTCGATGGAAACGGTGGAACGTGGTGAGGCCCATGAACCAACACCTCATGCATTTGTCTACAATTTGCAGCAAAATGACCAGCAGTTTGTGCCTGACACAACTTTGGCCTTTTAACAGTCGTGGATGGAATGTACACCACAAAACACTCTGAGCACACCCTGGATGAGTTGATAGAGACAGGTACAATTTCAGTGTTTAAAAGGCACCTTTAGTTTAGTTTAGAGATACAACGCGGAAACAGGTCCTTCGGCCCACCGGGTCCGCGCCGACCAGCGATCTCTGCACATTAACACTATCCTACACACACTAGGGATAATTTTTACATTTACCAAGCCAATTAACCTATAAAACCTGTACATTTTTGGAATGTGGGAGGAAACCGAAGATCGTGGAGAAAACCCACGCAGGTCACGGGGAGAATGTACAAACTCCGTACAGACAGCACCCGTAGTCGGGATCGAACCCGAGTCTCCGGCGTTGCATCCGTTGTAAGGAACCAACTCTACCGCTGCGCCACCGTGACCGTCTATAGTGCAGATAGACATCATGAATAGCATGGAGGAGGTGGGCCGAAGGGCCTGTTTCAGTGCTGTATGACTCCAAGATTATAAAGTATGATTTTGTATAGCAGATGGAGCCATCTGACTGGGGACTCAGCCAGAAACCTGACACGGTCTTTGCATTAATACATTTATTGTGATCAGTAGATTTCATCTCGGCTCCTGTCTGATCACCTGTATTAAAACTCTCGAGGTTCTGTAAGGCTGTGGTACTAATATTTGTGAGACTTGGTCAGTCACTTAGTACACGGCAGGTATGACTGAGTGGGCAGGTTGACAGATGTGCTGATGGGTTCACCGTGGGAATGCATTTCCTCAGCCATGTGTATCCTGGGTGGGGCCGGAGTGTTTACTCCAAGCAGCTGCTGTGTCTGGGGTGGTGAGGGCAGTTGCAATCATGGATGGGGTGTACGTGGGGAACAAAGGGGAGGAAAGGGGAGTGGATTTGGGGGACGGGGAGGGTGGGTGGAATCAGGGATGGAGGGTTGAAGGAGTAGGGATGAGATACCTGGGAGTGGGTGGAATTAGGGGACGGGGAAAGGAATCTGGGGATGGGGAGGTCAAAGGACCTGGGCACTGAGGAGTGATTGGCAGAAGAACAATGAATTCTTATTTCACTTCTTGATGCACAACTTCAAACAGTCACCAGCTCACAATCTGATAGTTGCATGTACTGGTCAGGCTCATAATTCCCATTCAAATAAAATCACCTCCTCAAAGCAGAGGTTAGATAACATGCACTGAATCACCATGTTGTGACTTTAATAAACTGTATGAAATGGCAAGAGTGGATTGATTGTTGGTGAACGCAGACTGCACCAGCAGTCTGTGGAGTTACCACAATCAGTGGAGCTACCACTGTCCAGCAGCTCGGAGCTCATTATGTTCTCTGTGTGTTTGGCTGCAGGTTTTTGACTTTGAGTTGACAGAAGATGATCTTCAGTTGTTGCTGGGATTAAACAGGAACTGGAGGGTGTGCCAGATGAAGATGTAAGTTGGGCACTTGACTTTTCTTCTCCTGTTGGTGGGATGAGGTAGAGGTCAGCAGTGGGAGGTGCAGGGGATGGGAAGAGAAAGATTATACTGGGTGCAACAGTAAAGATAGTAATGAATAGACAACAGTGCTTTATTTCTCACGTGCAACTGCACAGTGGAATCACGTTGCACATACCACACATGCGGCTGCGGCAATGCTTGGCGCCATTATTCAAAGTTCAAAGACTGTGCTCTTGATGTACTGGAGCAGTTCCTGTGAACCGACGTCCCTCTCCTCTCCTCTCCTCGCCCGGCCATCTGTGTGTCCCCGGGGCATCTCCTGCAGCCTCCCTTGAAGGCACTGGAGGCATTACCCTGGGTCACCCTCCTCGCGTCCCACCTCTCCAGCTCCCTCCCGGTTATGCCTTGTGCCGAGCCTTCAGGCAGACGTCAACAAGCCTGCAGACGGGTTCCCGGTCCCAACGACGTCGAGCCTCGACACCTCGGGGTGAGGGATGAAGGAAGATTATACTGGGATGAGAGAGGGTCGGACTAGACTGGTTGGTCTGTTAAAGTTTAGGCACTGAAAGGAGAGTGGGATTAGACTGTGAAGTTTAAAATTTGCATGGAATGAAACCTTTGCTTGCCCCTCTCAACAACCAGAGGTAGATCCCATCAGGCCCTGGGGGCATCCACCTTGGTGAGACCCACTCATGATCTTAAAGTACCCTTGCAAACGGGGTGACCCCGCACTGATCTCACTGTCCTACATGTCTTTCCGTTTGGTGAATACAGATGCAAAGTACTTGTACCTCACCTACATCCTCTGACCCTCAAGCATAAATTATATCCTTTATCCTTGACATTTCAGGTCAGATCTGACTGAGTCCAGACCCAAAACACCATCTGTCTGGTCCCCTCCACAGATGCAGCCCGACCCACTGAGATTTCAGCAGTTTTTGCAGGACCTATAACACTGCTGGTTAGGACAACTTGAGTACAAGATATTTATTCAAGTTGCCACATGGGAATATATGGAATCGGAGCGGGAAGCACAAATCTACCTCAGGCACAGCTTCCTGTCATGTACCCACGTCTCTGATTCATTTAAGTTTCAGGAATCTGGAATCAATGGTTTTAGTACCATTGTTGACTTAAATTCTCTGCACCAGAGGGCAGTGAATGGTCAAAGATAAATCACTCCTTTGAGTGAAGGACTTCCTTCTCAATTCAGTTGTGAATGGCAGATCCACTTATTCTGAGACCATGACCCTGGTTCTAAACTACTGTATTAAGCCCGCTAAGAATTTTGTACATTTCAATAAGATCTCCTAAACATGAGAGAATAAAGAGTGAGCCGACACAATCTCTTCTCTCCAGAGGTGTTGCCTGACCCGCTGAGTTATCAATCTCTTATTCGACAGACCAACCATGCTGGCAAATGTATAGAATCCACATAAGACCAAAATTGCACACAGTATCTGTATGAAGGAACTGCAGATGCTGGTTTAAACCAAAGATAGACACAAAATGCTGGTCTAACTCAGCGGGGCAGGCAGCATCTCTGGAGAGAAGGAATGGGTGACGTTTCGGGTCGAGACCCTTCTTCAGACTGATGTCAGTGGGGAGGGGGCAGATAGATTGCACATACTACTTGGATTCTGGTCTTAACAAAGATCCATGTAATTGAGGTGACACCATCCTTTTGTACTCAAACAGCTGCTGATTGATAAACAGAAAGACTGTTTAATTCCTCGACCATTATTCTCAAAGCCTGGGGAGAGAATTAATTGTTGTACATAACATGTGATGTCATAGATAAAATATCTAAAGGCCAGATTTCCCTGAGCATAGAAGCTGTAAACCACTGGATTAGATGGAAGATGAGGGGGAATGCTAACATCCAGAGGGGATCTGTAATTTGTCGCCAGTGACAGCCTTCACATTATCTGATGTTGTGAATGATGATCAGCGTTTCAGGGCACTGGGATTAAGCTGGTGGTTCCTGACCTTGTCTTAAAATGTAATAATTCTGTGAATGAATTCTGAGAAATCAGATGAATGAATACTTTGTTTTTCTTTTCTCCAGGGTACGGGATCACCGGTTTTATCCCTTTACGGATTTCTAATTGACCCAGTGAAATGATAAGTGAATGCTACTGCTGGTCCTCGGCACTTTATCTTCTGGTTCAGGGAAACTTCTGTTTAGAAACTAATCTGGGTGCCGTCAGCGATGGCAGCCTCGCCTACAGTCTGTCTGTCCTGTTCGTCTTTTTTTGGTTATTTTTAGTGTGTTGTAATAGTTTGTGTTAATGTTCTCTGATTTGTTTTACGTGGGGGGTGGGGTAGGGGGTTGGGGGAAACCTTTTTTCAATCTCTTACCTTGCCGGAGATGGGATTGTTTTCTGGATCGTATCTCCGCTCGCTCTGCGGCCTAACATCGCGGAGCTGGAGGCCTTGCTCGAGACTAACACAGTGAGGCTCACCCCACCATGGGGTGTGGACTTACCATCAGAGAGTGCGATCTCTTGCCTGGGATCGCCTGTGGACTTTAACATCAATGAGCTCGCAGTCTCGGGTTGAGACCGACGTCAGGAAGCTCCAAAAGCCGCAAGATGTTCGACTAGCAACATCAGATAACTGGGGTAGATGGCCCGACGCAGGGGGGGAGCTGAGATTTTCCTGATGCAGGAGCTTGATGAGGAAGGCCTGCCGCCAGCTACGGGAGTCAAGATCGTCCCGTCAACGGAAGGCTCGAGGCCCCCGACCGCTGGAGGACAAAGAAGGGAAGAGATTGAACTTTTATTTTCACCTTCCATCACAGTGAGGAATGCAGAGGAGTCACTGTGGTGGATGTTTATGTTAAAATGTACTTTGTGTGTTCTGTTGCTTTTTATTGGTATGACTGTATGGCAAAACAAATTCCTCCTATGTTGCAAGACATACTTGGCTAATAAAGTGTGATTCTGATTCTGATTATGAAGATTTGATCATCTTCTTGCTCCAGCTCTGAAGTGGGTGTCTATGATTGAAGTTGTTTTGTCATTTCAGCAGAGTTGCATTCCTGATAATTGATAGCTTTCAGGAACTGTCAGCAGTTTCAGTTTTATTTTGTCCAGCAGCTAAGATTGAAGAATCAGGTGGTCCTTTCACTCCCTTGAGCTTCCTCTGCCGTCCAGTGATATCAGAGTTCACCTTTAATGCAGTTCACCCAACTACTGTAACATCATAGGGTGTTGTGGCAGTCAGAGCTGTACACCTGATGGGTTTGGTGTGTTATCGGTGTCACTTTTATAGAGATATAGTGACAAGCTATTTGTTAGCATATGTTCTAGTTAAATCAGATCACATCAGTCAAGTCATAAGTGATAGGAACAGAATTAGGCAATTACACCCATCTAGTCTATTCCGCCATTCAATAATTCCGCCTCTCTCCCAACCCTTTTCCTGCCTTCTCCCCATAACCCCTGACACCCGTACTAATCAAGAATCTATCTCTGCCTTAAAAATGTCAATTGACTTGTCATCCACAGCCTTCTGTGGCAAAGAATTCCACAGATTCACCACCACCACAGAATTCCAGATTCATGCACAAGTTCAATAGGTAGCACAGAGAGAAAAATACCAGAATGCAGGTTATAATGTTACAGCATTGTAGCATCACAGTTATAATGAGGAGGAGATAAGACTTTTCTTTGCCTTCCATCACAGTGAGGGTGTGCCTGGAGCAATCACTGTGATGGCTGTTTGTGTTAAAAATTGTAATTGTGTGTCTTGTGTTCTTTATTGTCTACTGCCGGACCCTGACGTGAGAGGACACTGGCGCTATTTGTTCGCCGCTTCTCCGTCAGGACAGTTTGTTTGTTTGTTTTTATGTTTTGACTGTTTTTGTAAAGCGTCTTTGAGCATTTGGAAAAGCGCTATAAAAAATAAATGTTTATTATTATAATGTTACAGCATTGTAGCATCACAGTTCCGGAGGTAAAATCCAATGTCTGCAATGAGAGAGATTGGAAAATTGGGACAACACTCTTATTTTAGTTTAGTTTAGGGATACAGCATGGAAACAGGCTCTTCGGCCCAACGAGTCCACACTGACCAGTGATCCCTGCACATTAACACTACCTTACACACACTAGGGATAATTTACACTTATACCAAGTCAATTAACCAACAAACCTGCATGTCTTTGGAGTGTGGGAGGAAACCGAAGATCTCGGAGAAAACCCACGCGGTCATGGGGAGAACGTACAAACTCCGTACAGACGGCAATGACCCCGTGAATATCACGTGAACTCTAGCGCTGCGCCACCGTGCTGCCCTTGTGGGAGGACCAGTCAGTAGATCATAAGATCACAAGTGATCAAACAATGTAAATTACAGCTTGGTTTGCAACAACTCTGCCTGAGACTACAAGAAAGTGGGGTTTCTCCGGGTGCTCCAAACACACTCCACACTCCAAAGACGTGCAGGTTTGCAGGTTAATTGGCTTGGTGTAAAATGCTAAATTGCCCCAGCGGTTGTATTAATGTGCAGGCATCGCTGGTCAGTGTGGACTTGGTGGGCTGAAGGGCCTGTTACTGTGCTGTATCTCTAAACTAAACTAAACCAAATATCCATTCAGTTTAAAATATAAATCCTCCTCGATTTTTTTTTATTTTTTAGATTTTAGAGATGTAGCGCGGAAACAGGCCCTTCGGCCCACCGGGTCGGCCCCACCCAGCGATCCCCGCACATTAACACTATCCTACACACACTAGGGACAATTTTTACATTTACCCAGCCAATTAACGTACATACATGTACGTCTTTGGAGTGTGGGAGGAAACTGAAGATCTCGGAGAATGATTTGGCCTCCTCTGCTTTCTGTGGGAGTGAAGGTTCATCACCTGTAAAGCAATGGAATTCACAATGTGGGTTGAAGGGCCTGTTCATGTGTTGTACTTTCCCAGGAAATTTTTCCGGACCTTGGTTCTAAATAACAGTTCCTGAGAGGGCAACCCTTGGTTCTGGATTCTCCCATGATCGGGAACACTCTCCTGTAACCGGGAACATACTCCCTCTGTCTAGTGTGTCCATGTTAAGGATCCATAGGTTTCAATGAGATTCCATCTTATTTCTTTAAACTTCAATGAATATCACGTGAGCCGTCTCAATCGTTCCCCGTATATCATCCTATGATCTCAAGAACCACACATTTAAACTTTGAGCTCCTCCATGGCAGGAGGCTCCACAATTAACCAGCCCAAACCTGCTCCTGTGGCAGCTCTGGTGTGCCTGAGTGGGGTAGGGGTTGGGAGTTATTCATGGGAAGTGGGGAAATAAAGTGGAAACAGCTAGGATTCATGTAAATGGGTGGTTAATTGATGACACAGACTAGGTTGAATGTCCTGTTCCGTGTGGTACATTTTTATGACCTTACTTTAGCCCCTTAATTCCCGAAATTAACCTCCGTTCTGACTCCAACATCCTTCCTTAAATATGGACAACAAAACTGTACTCTGGGTGTGGACTTGGGAAATGTTTGTCTGTGCTCCTCCATGCCTATTGCAATGAAGGCCAATGTCCCATAGACCCAAAGAATTGCAGTAGTGCTGGAGACAAAACTCGTGAGATAAGGAATAAGGATCAAAGAAGCACAAAATGTGAAGCCATAGGAAGGAATATAGGTGGAAGTGGGAAGGGAAAATGTGGGTGTACATCCAGGAAGGCACCGGGCCGAGTGGGAATAAAAAGGTTGGCATGTGTTTATAGGTTAGTTACTTAAAATTGGTGAATTCAATGTCCAGATCACTTGCCCTCGGCTATGACCTGCTGTATCTGCCAGTTGCTAACCAATTTAACTTCCCTTTCCATTCCCACAGTGACCTTTCAGTCCTGGGCCTGTTCAATTGCCAGAGTGAGGCCACATGCAAACAGGAAGGAACTGTGCCTTTTCTATTCTTCATAATTGCATCAATGTGCTGGGTCCAGGAAAGATCTTCAGAGATATGCAAGCTAAGAAATTGGATGTTTTTGACTCTACACCATCGTCTTGTCGATATAGACAGGTTTGTGAGTACTCGTCCTGCCTCTTCTAAAGTCCATAATAATTTCCTTGCTCATATGACATTGAGAGCCTGGTTTAGTTTAGTTTATTGTCATGTGTACCAAGGTACAGTGAAAGACTTTTGTTGCGTGCTAATCGGTCAACAGAAAGACAATACAAGATTACAATCAAGCCATTTACAGTGTACAGATACATGATAAGGGAATAATGTTTAGTGCAAAGTCAGCAAAGTCCAATCAAGGATAGTCCGAGGGTCACCAATGTGGTAGATAGTAGTTCAGGACTGCTCTCTGGGTGTGGTAGGATGATTCAGATGATTCAGTTGATGGGAGAGGGGAGAAGAGGGAGTGGCCAGGGTGCGACTCGTCCTTGGTTATGCTGCTGGCCTTGCCGAGGCAGCGTGAGGTGTAAATGGAATCAATGGGAGGATGGTTTGTGTGATGGTCTGGGCTGCGTCCACAATTCACTGCAATTGACGGGATGATCTTGGCTCCCATAGCCGGCGATCGGGCCCTCCGCATCGGGGTGATCAAGCTCCCTGCGTCAGAAGAATCTCAGCTACACCGTGCTGGGCAATCGGACCGCGGGTCGGGGCTAGTCAAACCTTCTGCGACTTTGGAGCTTCCCGACAACAGTCTCCACCCGAGAATGCGAGCTCCTTGATGTTGAAATCCGTAGGCCGTGGTTGGAGCATCGATCCCAGGTAAGGGATCGCAGGCTCCGATGGCAAGCCGGCGGAGCTGCGGTGGGGCTCAAAGTCAGTCCCGAGCAAGGCCCCTAGCTCCACAATGCTAGGCCATAGAGCGACCAGAGATACAATCCGGAAAATAATTGCATCTCCGGCAAGGTAAGTGATTGAAAACAAGTTTCCCCCGATCCCCTCCCCCAACCCCCACATAAAACAAACCAGAGAACATTAACATATACTTTTAAAACACACTAAAAATAACAAAAAAGACGGTGGCTAGGCTGCCATCGCTGTCGGCGCCACCGGTGGAGTGGGAATGCAGAGATGTTGCCCGGCCCAGAGTACCCCCCACTCACCCTCAATGAACCGCACTCACCCCCCAGTGGGCGGGGCTTCACCCACACATGCCCTCTGTGGGCGGGGCTTCCGCAATACACGCCCCCAGATGGGCGGGGATTCTGCTACACACGCCCCTCGGTGGGCGGAGCTTCATCCACACGTCCTCGGTGGGCGGGGCTTCAACTGGTCTAACTGCCGCGCCTCTCGGGGGCGTGGCCCCACCAGGACCCGCCCCCTCGCAGCCATGTTGCGGGCACGCGCGCTCTCGAACCTCCAGCTGCTGAGCGGCGCGCTGTACGCGGGCGCGCGCCCGGGACTGGTACTCGCGCTGTGTCCGGGCGCGCGCCCAGGGCTCGTGCTCGCGCGGGGCGGTGCGGCGCGGCGCTACAGCGTGGAGCGGCGGAGTTACTGGCAGGCGCTGCGGCGGCGGCTGCTCGGCCCGCCGGAGCCGCCCTACCGCCGGCCGTGCCTGGTGGGGACGCCGGTGCTGCGCGCCGCCGCGGCGGCCGTGCCCGCGGACCAGGTGCGCGGCCCCGAGGTGCAGCGGCTCGTGCACGCGCTGGTGGACGCGCTGCGTCGGGTGGACGCGGTGGGGCTGAGCGCGCCCCAGCTCGGGGTCGCGCTGCGCGTGCTCGTGCTGGAGGTGCCCGAGCGCGTGCTCGAGGCCGAGGATGCGCGCGTCCGCCAGGCGCGCGACATGGTGGTCGTGCCCCTGCGCGTCATCGTCAACCCGCGGATCCGCGTCGTCGACCCGCGGCCCGTCCTCCTGCCCGAGGCCTGTCACAGCCTCCCCGGCATCGCCGCCTGCGTGGCCCGGCCCCGCGCTGTGGAGGTGACAGGTGGGCCCGGGGGGGGGGGGGAGGGGAGGGGTTGGGCTGGGGGGAGGGAGGGGGAGGTGGTGGGGGAGGGAGGGGGAGGTGGTGGGGGGGGGAGGGGAGGGTGGGCCAGGGGTGGTGGGGGGGAGGTGGTGGGGTTGGGCTGGGGGGAGGGGAGGGTGGGCCAGGGGTGGTGGGGGGGGAGGGGAGGGTGGGCCAGGGGTGGTGGGGGGGGAGGGGAGAGTGGGCCAGGGGTGGTGGGGGGGAGGTGGTGGGGTTGGGCTGGGGGGAGGGGAGGGTGGGCCAGGGGTGGTGGGGGGGGAGGGGAGGGTGGGCCAGGGGTGGTGGGGGGGGGAGGGGAGAGTGGGCCAGGGGTGGTGGGGGGGAGGTGGTGGGGTTGGGCTGGGGATAGCGGGATTGCGGATCGCATGTGCCCCCCCCCCCCCCCCCCCCCCCCGTTCGTTGACCCCGGACGCCGCCTGTGTTGCAGGGCTGGACAAGCGGAGGTAGACGTTTGAAGGGTTCTGGGGGTGCAGTGGGTTGGGGGTCCTTTCTGCACTGTTGCAGGGCTGGGTGAGTGGAGCTCTGCCGGTATCCGCAGCTCTCCTCATCCCCCCCTTGTTGCGGGGTTGAAGGGGCCCGGGGTTTTGGTGTCCGAGGCCCCTTCCTCTGACCCACCCGCCCTGTGTTGCAGGTCTGGGACAAGTAGGAGAGGGGAGAAGGAAAGGTGTAGAGAGGCCTGGTGGGATAGGAGGGGGTGGAGTCAAGTGTTCAGGGGCTAATTCCTCTGACCCTCTCCATCCCCCCCCCTCTCTTAGTGTTGCAGGGCTGCACTGGTGGGGGGTAACGTTGGTCTCCATGGGTCTGACCCCCCCCATTGTATTGCAGGGCTGGATGAGCAGGGGCAGCCGCTGCGATGGACGGCATCGGGCTGGACAGCACGGATCCTGCAACATGAGGTGGACCACCTGGATGGGCGGCTCTTCATTGACCTGATGGACAGCAAAACCTTGCAGTACCTGCGCTGGCAGGAGGCGTTGGAGCGAGCGGCATGGTGATGCCGCCGTGCAGAGATGCAGGAACCCGCACAGCAAGATCCCACTGTCAGTGGCTCTGGACTTCAGCCCCTGAACCTGGCATGACCTCATTGGGAAATGAGTGGTTCAGCCAGAGGCGAGGACCTGACAGAATTTACAAATCTACCCAAATGTGGGAAACTGAATAAAATTCACCAGAAGCTGTGAACAGTGAATGAACGTGAAGTGAATGAATGTTGTTTAACTGCGTTTCTCACGGTAACCTCGCCTTACCATGGAAATTCCTGATGCTGTTTCCAGGCACAAATCCCCCCCTCCCCTTGCCGTACGACAGGGACGGCCGTTACGTTGCCCAGCCCTGGGAAGTGACATCAGTTTTGGTGTTGCCAAGCTTCATCAGAAAACATTCACCTGCTGTCATGCAGCACACACACCCTTCCACAACCGTAGCAAGCTTTTTTTGCCAGTTCTGGATAACACTTTTTATTTGTGACATTAAATGATGTGCCTTTTATAACAGCGTCTTATGCATTCAGACAAAAAGCTATCATATCACATTTATCTTTTGACCATTTTTGCTAACTGATTGGAGATATACCTGCGCACGCCCGGGCAATAGCCCATGATTGGAGGTGTCTTCCGACGCCTGCTTATTAGCCCATACAGCTATGGCCTTTTGATTCTTTGGTTCTCTACCCTGGTGTATTGAGAGTGGTTGGTCATCAACCATGTGACAAATGTGAAATCAATGGATTTTTAGAGATTTAAGTGGCCACTGGGATCAGGCAGGAGAGGATCTGAGATACAGATTGGGACATGATCTTCAGTCCACATCAGGCTCGAGGGGCAGTGTGGGCAACAGTGCTTTACATTTACGCACTGTTTTACAGAGTACTCAATAGCTGATGAGGTTCGGGGAGTTTCAGGAGAGCACCACTTGGAGGGAGCTCTCTGGTCTTTCCTTGTAAATGCCCCTAATCTCTGGTACCATCACAGAAAGTCTCCATGATCTTGACATCCTCACTGAACTGATTACAGAAAAGATCACAACTTTCCACCCGATGCCTAACAATATTACATAACATTTAGTGTAACCACAGTTCAGCCACTTCAGAGACGTAAGTAGGGTGTGGACCCTGCCCCAACATTGGTGACGTTTTCACGTTACTCATGGTTACTCAGTCAGACTGTTTACCGTTGAACTAAAATGGCTTTGATATTCCTGACTAATAACCCCTCGCCTCATAAATGCCAGTGAGTGGCTGCTGAAATACAGGGAGCAGGAATAAAGATCTGTGAATCCTAGATGGAATAGGGAGCATTTTATTTTAAGGCTCTCAATCACTGAATAAAAGGAAATCTAAGAACCTTTACAGAGATGGGAACAAGTAGGTACAAAGGGGGTTCTGAGCTCTGATGATGTGAAGGACATGCTGGAGTTTGCTGCCTGAAGCCAATGGATAGCAAAGTGTCTTCAGCAAAACAAACCAAAGTCAGCTGGTAAAACGGCAGCAATTGCAAGACTCCCTCCCACTCTGGCAATAGCACCTGAAGCTAGTTTCACTCTTGGACAGACAATTCCACTCGATTTCAGAGTGGAGTCAACTGGACGATCCAGTTTAAGAGAAGATTCAGCCTTCCTGCCCAAAATCATCTGTAAATTTCTTCACCTTGTGAAGATCCTCAGCATTGACAGTCGGCCGAGTGGTGGCCAGTGAACGGAGCATATCCACCTGCACAAAGAAACCAGAGTCGGGATGAGAACCACAGGGAAAGCCTGACCCTGACATGAGTTACACTCCAAGACCAGCAGCTGGTCAGCTCCAACCGCTGCTGTAATGGGAGGCAGTGAGGGAGCCTGGACACTGGACCAGAGGGGGTCGCTGAGGGGAGGCACGAAGCTCCAGGGAGGGGAAGGGTCAGCAGAAGAGCTCCAAGCAGGGAGGCACATGATCAAAGGGAACAAAATGTGTAAGAAAATAACTGCAGATGCTGGTACAAATCGAAGGTATTTATTTCACAAAATGCTGGAGTAACTCCGCAGGTCAGGCAGCATCTCAGGAGAGAAGGAATTGGTGACGTTTCGGGTCGAGACCCTTCTTCAGACTGATGTCAGGGGGGCGGGACAAAGGAAGGATATAGGTGGAGACAGGAAGATAGAGGGAGAACTGGGAAGGGGGAGGGGAAGAGAGGGACAGAGGAACTATCTAAAGTTGGAGAAGTCAATGTTCATACCGCTGGGCTGCAAGCTGCCCAGGCGAAATATGAGTTGCTGTTCCTCCAATTTCCGGTGGGCCTCACTATGGGACTGGAGGAGGCCCATGACAGAAAGGTCAGACTGGGAGTGGGAGGGAGTCAGAAAGGGAACATAATGGTCTGAATAAGAACACACACCCTGATCCCAGCCCAACCTCTCGCACTCCCCTGAGGTCTGACTGCTGCTTTGGCCTAAATGTTAAGCGAAGGTCCAGAGACTGAGAAAGAGCAACCTCCATCACTCCACCCCTTCATTTATTCTAGTCATTGCATCGTTACAGCACAAAAAGAAAGAGAAAAGCAGCCTTACCATACAAACCACGGGCTCCAGTAGCTTGTCACTGGGAACATCCACCCAGGTCAACTCAATGGCAGCCGGATCGCCTGGGGAACAAGGCGTCAGAAGGTCATCCACCAGCACATTTGGGTCGGTCCTGGATGGACCTCGCATCTGATGAGAAGAGATCGGAAAGTGAACTCTACTTCGACCTGAGAGCAAAGCAGTGTGATTATTTCCAAACAAGCAGCTGGTGAAACCCAAGCCCACCGAACTCTCACTCTGGCATTCTCTGAAATCAGAAACCACATGGTGATCAGTCCTCAACTCTGCTGTAGTCGGTTCACCTGCAGCTTTGTGCTTTCCTATCAAACTTATTTAACAATAACTTCAACAATATACTCTTTCTTGACAAACAATGCAAAAAGCATTGTCAGTAGTTGACTCATTCACGTGGTTCCACCAACAGATAATTAGTCAAGGAGGAGACTGACTCACAATAAGCCGTGACTCGCAAGAACACCACAGAAACAGACACTTCAGCCCACAATGCCCAGTTAACCTCCGCCTGCAGCTGATCATATTCCTCCATTCCCTCCATATCCATGTAAAAGCCTCTTAAATGCCACCTCTTAAATATCATGTCTGCCTCCACCACTACCACCTGGCATCTCATTCAGGTATCCATTACTACGTAAAAAAACCTGCCCGCTACATCTTTTAAATGTTGCCGTTCTGATTTTAACCTATGCCCTCTGGTATTTGACGTTTCCACCCTGGGAAAAAGGTTCTGACTCTCATAATTTTATAAACTTCTAACACGCCACCCCTCAACCTCTGATGCTCCAAAAATAATATTCCATAGAGTCATAGAGTGTGGAAACAGGCCCTTTGGCCCAACTTGCCCCGGCCAACATATCCCAGCTACACTAGTCCCACCTGCCCGCATTTGGTCCATATCCCTCCAAACTTGTCCTATGTACCTGTCCAACTGTCTCTTAAATATTGGGATAGTCCCTGCCTCTACTACCTCCATGTTATAGATATTGTCAAGCTTGTTCCAGACACCCACCACCCTCTGTGTGAAAACGTTACCCCTTTTCAATTTAAACCTATGTCCTCTGGTCCTCGATTCCCCTACTCTGGACAAGAGACTGTGCATCTATCAGACCTATTCCTCTCATGATCTATACACCTCATGTAAGATCACCCACATCCTCCTGCGCTCCAAGGAATAGAACCCAGCCTACTCAACCTCTCCCTGTTAGCTCAGACCCTCTAGTCCTGGCAACATCCTCATTAATCTGTGTACTCTTTCCAGCTTGACAATATCTATAACATGGTGCCCAGAAGTGAGCACAATAATCTAAATGCAGCCTCACAACTGCAACATGACCTCTCAACCTCTACTCAATACTCTGACTGAGGAAGGCCAAAGTCTTCCCCCGACGCCACCTTCAAGGAACCATGCACCTGCACTCCTAGATCCCTCTGCTCTACCACACTCCCCAGATCCCTACCATTCACTGTGTAGGTCCTGCCCAGGTTAGACGTCTCAAAATGTAACACCTCACATTTCTCTGTATTAAATTCTATCAACCATTCCTCAGCCCACCTGGCCAATCGATAAAGATCCTGTTGTCTACCCGCTCCTTACAGTCAATGCCTCTAATACGGGTACCTTTCCTGCATCCAATTACCTTTCCTGCACCCTATCCAAAGCTCCTGCACCCTCTCTTACCTTTTTAAAATGGGTGGCTGACTGCACTTTGCGCACGGGCTGCATTAGTGCATCGCGTACAATGACGCCGATGTCTGCTCCAGAGTATCCTTCTGTCTTCCTGCCAAGTTCCCTGAAGTCAGCCTCTGTGAAGCAATGTGGGGTTGTGCCCAGATGTATTTTAAACATGTGGGCTCTGGCTGGCTCCTCTGGCAATGCGATATAAATCCGCTTCTCAAATCTTGACAGATAAACAAAAGAAGACATTTGTAAATATGTTCACATATTCAGTGAAACTATGTGTAAAGGTGTCAGATGCTAAGCTGAAGCTGACCTCCTGCGAATGGCAGCATCCAGCACCCAGGGGATGTTAGTGGCTCCCAGAACCAAGATTCCATCACTGCTATTCCCAACACCTAAAGAAGTGAAACAAATTATTTGTGAATAAAACACACAAATGGAGAGTAACCAGGTCAGTTTTAACACCGGCTCCTATTCCAATGGATGAAGGTGTTCACAAGCTGGGAAGCAACAATTCATAGTCTAAATGCAAGGTGCTTGAGGAAGCTGATCCCACATCCAGTGGCTCCAACGAATCAGAAATAGAAACATGGAAAAATAGGTGCAGGAGGAGGCCATTCGGCCCTTCGAGCCAACACCGCCATTGTGATCATGGCTGATCATCCACAATCTGTAACCTGTGCCCAACATCTCCCCATATCCCTTGATTCCACTAGCCCCATGAGCTCTATTTAGCTCTCTCTTAAATTCTTCCAGTGATTTGGCCTCCACTGCCCTCTGCGGCAGAAAATTCCACAAATTCACAACTCTGCGTGAAAAAGTTCCTTCTCACCTCAGTTTTAAATGGCCTCCCCTTTATTCTAGATCCAGATGTGATCTCACCAGTGCTTTATACAACTGAAGCATTACCTTATTTTTGCATTCAATTCCCTAACAATAAACATCTGTCCTTGGATTTTCAATACCTGCAATTTTTTAACTCTAATTATCTCACCAAATTAATTCCTTTAACTTCCAATTCTCCTGAGCCCCATGGTTGAAAATCGACCCCCAGTTGAGAACTGGGTAAAACTGTTGAAGGGTACATGGACCAGGGTTGCCAACTTCCTCACTCCCAAATACGGGACAAGGTGATGTCACTGCTCCGCGCCCCACGTGACCTCACCCAGTCAGCGGCCATGTGCTCCCGCTCCACCAATGGCAGCCTCCCGGCCCGGGCGGCCGCCATTGGTGGAACTGGAGCACATGGCCGCTGGCTGGGTGAGGTCACGTGGGGCGCGGGGCGGTGATGTCACCCTTTGTCCCTTCTTTGGGAGTAAGGAAGTTGGCAACCCATCTAATACGGGACAAGGGCGGTCCCGTACAGGAAAACACCAATTTAGCCCAAAATGCGAGATGTCCCGGCTAATACGGGACAATTGGCAATTTGACAATTGGAGCCAAAACAGCGAACTGTCAATCCCCAATGGATCTGCCAACAAGAACGGCGAATGGCCTTGTTGTCACGCCACATTTCTTCACCAAGGATCCTCGTGCATCAAGTACATGAGTTTATGTGCATTCAAACAGCACAGGATTTGGGAAGTCATCCAACAACCTGGCAGCAACCTGTGACTATTGCACTGCTAAATAAACTCTCCAAATAGTCAATACGCCTTTAATAAACCGCCTTCTCAATGTACTCGACCACCTTGGAAGACTTGTGAATCTTCGTTACAAATTTTAAAACTCATCATTTACTTTCCTTTGCTTGTACATCCATGATTGGTGTAAGAAAAACAAAAGATTCAAGTCTAATGAGACAAGACCCATCACTTGACACGTTCCTATTTAAAACTTGCTAATTTTGACAATATTTCCAAATGTGGGATTTTTGACCCCTCTACTATCAGTGAACTTGCCAGCCCAGAAACTCAAGTCAATGATACAGGTGGATATAAAGTACATTGTCCAGCCGTGGGTGCAGCAGGCTCTACCATACCTTGCCACTGGACCAGAAACTCAAGTCAATGATACAGGTGGATATAAAGTGCATTGTCCAGGCCGTGGGTGCAGCAGGCTCTACCATACCTTGCCACTGGATCAGAAACTCAAGTCAATGATACCGGTGGATATAAAGTGCGAGTGCAGCGGGCTCTACCATACCTTGCATCTGGACCAGAAACTCTGTTTTGATGCGCCGGGCGGCTTCACTCTCATTCTCATTCCTGGATCCACAGAGGGAATCGACCTCATCAATAAATATGATGGAAGGTCTGTGCTGTCGGGCCAACACAAATAGATTTTTCACAAGTCTGAGGAGAGATAGGGAAACAACCATCACACAAAACCTCAGGTCGCCTTTCAAGGATAATGGGATTTTAAAATTATTTCAGGAAAGGCAAGGGAGATTGGCCTGGACTGAAACCATCCATGTCTTCCATGTGCTGAACATGTTTTAGACTCCTTGAATGAAGCTCAAATTTGTAATCAGCTACGTCCTGCTATAGAAGCGTTGTTATTAAGCTGGAAGGAGCGCAGAGAAAATTTGAGAAGGAATGTTGTCAGGACTCAAGGGCCTGAGCTACAAGGAGAGATTGGGCAAGCGAGGACTTTATTCCTTGCAGGAGGACGAGGGGTGATCTTATAGAGGTGGATGAAATCATGAGTGGAATAGATAAGCTATATGCAGTGTCTTTTTCTTGGGTAGAGGAAATGAAGAACTGGAGGACATAGGTGGAAGGTGAAGGGAAAGATTTAATAGGAACCTGAAAGGCAACTTTCTCAGAAACAGGCTGGTGGGTATTTTGAATGAGTTGCAGAGGAAGTAGTTGAGGCGGGCACTACAACAACATTTAAAAGACATTTGGACAGGTACCTGGACAGGAAAGGTTTAGAGGCATATGAGTAAAATGTGTGCAGGTGGGACTAGCTTTTTAGATGAGGAATCTTGGACAGATGAACAAGCTGGGCCAAAGGACATGTTTCTGTGCTGTGTGACTCAATGCTGCAGAAGTATTTGTAAGCACATGAAACAGAGGTGGTGCACTGTACATGATCATCCTGCAGGATTGTGAAGAGGATAAGGCAGGCCGTGGATAAAGCAGAGATCAGCAGTGGTCACACAGTAGGTGTTTGGCTCTTTCTTCGTTTGGCTCATCTCTGCATTTCTGATTCTTCAGCACCCAAATTCCCCCAGTCCTCAATTTTCATATTTACAGGCAAAATAGAATTTTCTTCTTAAAAACTCACCCTATTTATCTCCCTCTCCTCCAAGATGCAACTTAAAACCTACTGCTTTATCCAAGCTTGAGGTCATCTTCATACCTCTGGGTGTCATCGAGCCATACTGCACGAACACTGGCCCTTTGGCCCAACTCACCCATGCCAACCAAGATGCCCCATCTCCATCGTCCCATATGTTCACATTTGGCCCATTCCACTCACAACCTTGCCCGCATAGGTCAAATTTGTTTGATAAAGGCTTGTGTAAAGACACAGAATAAATGGAAGTTCTTCTGAAGGTGTGGAGTTCACTCTCTCTAAAGATCACAGACACCCTTCTTCACACTTTCGTCAGGGCGGCGGGACAAAGAAATGATATAGGTGGAGACAGGAATACAGTGGGAGAGAGTAGGAGGGCAGGAGGAATCAGAGGGGGAGCAGCGAGAGCATGTTGCTAAACTCTCGCCGAAGAGGAGAACTTCTTCAAAGTAGAGTTACTCCAGCATTTTGTGACGAAACGTCACCCATTCCCTCTCCTAGATGCTGCCTGACCTGCTGAGTTACTCCAGCATTTTGTGACTCCTCTCTTTGACGAGAGTTTAGCAACATGCTCTCTCGCTGCTCCCCCTGATTCCTCCTGCTCTCTCCACTGTCTTCCTGTCTCCACCTATATTCTTTCTTTGTCCCGCCCCCCTGACATCAGTCTGAAGAAGGGTCTCGACCCGAAACGTCACCCATTCCCTCTCTCCTAGATGCTGCCTGACCCGCTGAGTTACTCCAGCATTTTGTGATACCTTCGATTTGTACCAGCATCTGCAGTTATTTTCAATAACTTTGAGATTTTTAAACTGTTTTTTTCAGCTTGAGTATCCTCTGAGTAAAAACTATTTTTCCAGATGCTTCGTGTAAATTTGGTTTCCTATGAATTCTATTTGTATTCTCCGACTACACTTTCCCAAAACGACATTCTGCTTAATCTTGCAAGAATGATCCCCTCGTAGTTCCTACATAAGATGCAATGACTACGGTGTCACCCTGGCTTTTATTGGCTCCTCTCGTTTAAACTGGACACCAGTTGTGGAGCCTGATCCGCCACAGTCACCACAGCCTCCAATCTAACCTCCACACTCACCAAAGCAATTCCTCCACATTTTCCTTTGAGCTGTGATTTTGATTGTGAAGCTGATTTTTAGGTCGGTGGGTGGTGGTGGAGAAACACGTGCAATCCGTTTCTCCTTGTTTTCTGATATAACAATAGGTTGCGACATCACCAAGCATTTATTTCTGTAGATTCATTAAGCACCTGCCTGTTTGGACAATCAATAATGGTGGCAAATGTGGAACTCTGCCGAGAGATGGAACTGTTCCTGACATAGAAGCTCGTGGAGTGCAGATATCAGAGGTCACTTACTTCTCACTTTCTCCTAACCATTTGGACATGAGGTCAGATGAAGATACAGAGAAGAATGTTGAGTTATTGGCCTCTGTTGCTACAGCTTTGGCTAGGTAGGACTTTCCTGTACCTGGAGGGCCGAACAGCAAGATCCCACGCCAAGGTGTTCTTTTACCTACAAACATGAACAGACCACAGCAGCAATTAGATAACCCAGTCACAATCCTACCAAAGATTGCAAGGGACAAGAAAACTTTTTTTTTCAATCACAGAATCGCGTACAATTCATGGCACAGGGGACAGCTACCTGGCCATTCATCTCCATGCCTCTACAATGGAGTTATTTTGGGCATTCCTGTCCAGCCCCAGCTCTGTAACCTTGTAGTGTACGGCTCTCAAAGCACTCATCAAGGTAACCCTTAATGATGGTGAGAATCTCTGTTGCCACCATGCTCAGGCAGCAAGTTCCAGATATCCATGACTTTTGGTGAAGAGCTTCTCACATCTCCATGTCATTCACTCCTCCACCTCTCTGCTCAAAGTTGTCACCATAATTTTGTATTCCTCAAATCTGCCCTCAGTCTCCTTTTTTCCTGAAACATCCAACCATGACAAACTCTCCTCACAATACACCTCGAGCACTCCCTGTACCACCCATAGACCTGTGGTGATCTCTCTGCTTCTATCACTAGCTTCCCATGATCAGAAGTGCACACTACTCCACCAATGGCCCAATTAATATTGTATGCATTACCGCTGCCTTCACCAGAGAGGACAGAGTTTTCACATTTGTGGAATCTACTATTTTCTTTCACAAGCTTAGAAATAAATCTTTACTTGATTTTACCTGACAATGTTTTTTTCAGGCTGCTTTGCCTGTCAAGTTTATAGTAGAACTATATATAGGAACAGCCCCTTCATGCCATGATGTTTGTGCTGACCGTGATGCTAAATTAAACTCATTCTCACAGCCTGCACATGGTCCACATCCCTCCATTCCCTGCATATCCACGTACATATCTAACAGCCTCTTAAATGTCACTGTCGTACTTTCCACCACCACCCCTGGCGGCACATTCCAGGCACCCACCACTCTGTTAAAACAAACACTTGCCCTTCACATCTCCTTTAAACTTTCCCCCTCTCACTTTAAACCTATACCTAGTATTTGACATTTCAGTCCAGGGTAGAAGACCAACCATCCTATCTATCCCTATCATAATTTTACATACTTTTGTCAGGTCTTCCCTCAACCTCCAACGCACCAGAGACAACAATCCAAGTTTGGAATCCAATCTAATATCCTTGGGATTTTCTCGAATTTCGCTCGCAAAGCCAGTTTGTGGACCTTCTAACTGCCCACCCGAGTTATTTCCTGCTTGCTTTATATTCCTCAAAGGCCCTGTCCGATTTCATCTTCTTAAACCTTACATACACTTCCTTTTTCTTTTTGACCAAATGTACAAAATCTTTGTCCATCCAAGGTTCCCTTACCTTGCCATCCTTATCTTTCCTCCTCACTGGAACATCCAGCTATCTCTGAACTACATAGAAAAAAGGTGCAGGAGGAGGCCATTCGGCTCATGGCTGATTATCATGGCTGATTATCCACAATCAATAACCCGTGCCTGCCTTCTCCCCATATCCCTTGATTCTACTAGCCCCTGGAGCTCTATCTAACTCTCTCTTAAATCCATCCAGTGATTTGGCCTCCACTGCCCTCTGTGGCAGAGAATTCCACAAATTCACAACTCTCTGGGTGAAAAAGTTCCTTCTCACCTCAGTTTTAAATGGCCTCCCCTTTATTCTAAGACTATGGCCCCTGGTTCTGGACTCGCCCAACATTGGGAACATTTTTCCTGCATCTAGCTTGTCCAGTTCTTTTATAATTTTATATGTCTCTATAAGATCCCCTCTCATCCTTCGAAACTCCAGTGAATACAAGCCTAGTCTTTTCAATTTCCTCATAAGACAGTCCCGCCATCCCAGGGATCAATCTTGTAAACCTATGCTGCACTGCCTTAATTACAAGGATGTCCTTCCTCAAATTAGGAGACCAAAACTGTACACAATACTCCAGATGTGGTCTTACCAGGGCCCTATACAACTGCAGAAGAACCTCTTTACTCCTATACTGAAATCCTCTCGTTATTAAGGCCAACATGCCATTAGCTTTCTTCACTGCCTGCTGTACTTGCATGCCAACTTTCAGTGACTGGTGTACAAGGACACCCAGGTCTCACTGCACTCCCCCCTTACCTAACTTGACACCATTAAGACCACCTGCCTCCTTGTTTTTGCCGCCAAAGTGGATAACCTCACATTTATCTATATTATACTGCACCTGCCACGCATCTGCCCACTCACTCAACCTGTCCAGATCACCCTGCAACCTCCTAACATCCTCTTCGCAGTTCACACTGCCACCCAGCTTTGTGTCATCTGCAAACTTGCTAGTGTGGCTTCTCTGATCAGCTGGCCTTTAAATGCGTCAGTCATGGACTTAGCCAATAACTGCTCCCAGTTTACTCTCCCCAGCTTCTACTTTCATGTTGTAATCTGTCTTATCCAAATTTGGTACCTTTTCTCAAGGTCCAGACATCCTTATTCAGTTGTGATCACTGTCCCCAAAATGCTCTTCCACTGAAATACCAGTTCCCTGGCCAGGTTTGTTTCCCAATCCAAGGTTTTCTGCCTCCTTTCCCACTAAACACATCCTTCCTATGGCTAGGCAGTCAAAGGTGCACACAATTTTCCAAGTGCAGTCCATCAACATCTCGTACAGACGAACCATAACATTTTAACTCTTGTACTCAGTGAACCGGCAGACCCTGAGTGACTGTCTCGCTACTTTCAGGGAACTATATACTTGACCCCGCCATCTCTTTGTTATACAACACTCCCCAATTCTCTGCCCTTCACTGCATGTCCTGGTTTAACACCACTTCAAAATGGTCCTGCTTTAACTTTAAAATGCACCACTTCACATTGGTGTAAATGTAATTCCATCTGCCATTGCTTGACCCACTTTCCCATCGGATCTAGATCCTCTTGTAACCTGAGCAACATTCTTCAATGTCCATTAAACTAGCAGGTGTCATCGACAAACCTACACTCTCATCCAATTTATGAATATTCATGTCAAACAGAGGCAGACCAAGCTCCGATCCCCGCCGCACACCAATGGTCAAGGGCCACATCCTGACTCCTTCAATAAGCCAACACTGTACACAGTCGGCTAGTTCACCCAGGTTCTCATGTCATCTGACCTTCTGAACTAGCCTGCCCTGCAGGACCTTTGTGGTGTTTCTGTTACACATGACACCTTGCTCCTTTGTTGAAGTCATGTGCTTCTCTTCTGCCTCTTGACTGAGAGTACGGTTCAGTCTCTGCGCTGTACCACAGAAGAGCAGCCTGCCCAGGTCAGGATTCCCCCTCAGCCGTTCCTTGGCTGCCTTCAATTCTCTGCCTTTCTATTATCCTGGAGAAAGTGAGTAACATCGTCCAGTGATCCGATCGTCATGTCTTTGAGAACCTCACAATGTTGCCAGCTGTGATGGGCAGAATATTAGCAGTACCTCAGGATGCCAGAGCTGGAAGTCTGAGCTTTGAGTCTGCAAATGACTACCTCTCCCAGAAATGTTAAACATCACCAACCATTATAGACATTGGTAAATCCTGACTGTGTAAATGGGTGGGATATTGGGAGAAACTAGAACTGTGGGCTGTTGTTCAATAGCGTGTGGCTCCATTTAATATGTGGACGAGCAACAAACAAAATACTTTGAATGTTTTCGTAGCAACAATAGATTGAACCAGTTAACAAAGATGGTGTAAGGTGGGTAGAAAGGAATGTGGTTCTAATCAAATCGGCCATGACATTAAATGGTGACGCAGTGGGGTTAGTGTAGATGGGCAAAAAGGTCAGCATGGGTGCATTGGGGTGAAGGGTCAGTTTGCTGTATGGCTCTGAATCCTACTCCTAATTGATATATGTGTAAGAAAAAAACTGCAAATACTGGTTAAAATTGAAGGTAGACACAAAATGCTGGAGTAACTCAGCAGGTCAGGCAGCATCTCTGGAGAGAAGGAATGGTTGACGTTTCGGGTCGAGACCCTTCTGTCGCCCATTCCTTCTCTCCAGAGATGCTGCCTGGCCCGCTGAGTTACTCCAGCATCTTGTGTCTACCTCCTAATTGATATATCCTGTTTCAATTTTCCATCCTAGTGACATCTGATTGACAATAGACAATAGACAATAGACAATAGGTGCAGGAGTAGGCCATTCAGCCCTTCGAGCCAGCACCGCCATTCAATGCGATCATGGCTGATCACTATCAATCAGTACCCCGTTCCTGCCTTCTCCCCATACCCCCTCACTCCGCTATCCTTAAGAGCTCTATCCAGCTCTCTCTTGAAAGCATCCAACGAACTGGCCTCCACTGCCTTCTGAGGCAGAGAATTCCACACCTTCACCACCCTCTGACTGAAAAAGTTCTTCCTCATCTCCGTTCTAAATGGCCTACCCCTTATTCTCAAACTGTGGCCCCTTGTTCTGGACTCCCCCAACATTGGGAACATGTTATCTGCCTCTAATGTGTCCAATCCCCTAATTATCTTATATGTTTCAATAAGATCCCCCCTCATCCTTCTAAATTCCAGTGTATACAAGCCCAATCGCTCCAGCCTTTCAACATACGACAGTCCCGCCATTCCGGGAATTAATCTAGTGAACCTACGCTGCACGCCCTCCATAGCAAGAATATCCTTCCTCAAATTTGGAGACCAAAACTGCACACAGTACTCCAGGTGCGGTCTCACCAGGGCCCGGTACAACTGTAGAAGGACCTCTTTGCTCCTATACTCAACTCCTCTTGTTACGAAGGCCAACATTCCATTGGCTTTCTTCACTGCCTGCTGAACCTGCATGCTTCCTTTCATTGACTGATGCACTAGGACACCCAGATCTCGTTGAACTCCCCCTCCTCCTAACTTGACACCATTCAGATAATAATCTGCCTTTCTATTCTTACTTCCAAAGTGAATAACCTCACACTTATCTACATTAAACTGCATCTGCCATGTATCCGCCCACTCACACAACCTGTCCAGGTCACCCTGCAGCCTTATTGCATCTTCCTCACAATTCACACTACCCCCCAACTTAGTATCATCTGCAAATTTGCTAATGGTACTTTTAATCCCTTCGTCTAAGTCTTGAAAGTACTTACTGAGGCTGATCTTGCACCTCAACACTGATCTCCTCTTTCATCTCTGCTAGTGGACTCACATGGGGTAATGGTACATTCCCATGAGGCATTTGGCTATAGGCATTCATTAATGGCTTAACAAACACCCTTTGCTTCTGAAGTTTGGGTTGCGTTGTAAACCACCTTTTCAACCTGCCTGCCATTTTTAAGTCCTGTACACGTACCACAAAGTCTGTTTGTTCTGGTCCACTTTTCAGAACTGTGCCCTCTAGTGGATACAGACACGAGCGCAGAAAATGGCCCTTTGCCCATGAGGTGCACTCATCCACCAAGCACCCGTTGATACTAATCGTAGTACTTGCCTTGGCAATTCAAATATTTGTCTAGATATTTTGTGTCCCCTCTTTTCTCTCCAGATTCCCCTTCAGTAATGCAATGTTAATCTATACTGCAATGTTGCAGGGAAATGGCCAGTAGAGTTTTCCCCAAGGACCAACACTTCTTTATATGTAAACAGACTGATTCTGGCCCCTGCTGTTCCTTGTGTCTACTGCATGAGCTGTGATGAGGATGGTAAAAGAAGCATTCACGTTGATGGGGTGGCCAGATCGGTGGCAGGTTGGTTTAATGCTGAGGAATGGCAGCGTGATATTTTGGAAGAACGATGAAAAGCAGCAATATAAACAAGCCCACCATCTTTGCAGGGAGAGTTGCTCTTGCTGTTGGGAAGAGTTTAAACTAATTGACTTTTAAAAATAATTAATTCAGTAATTAATTACTGATACAGTAGCACATCGATCAGCTGGAAAGTACACCAGAATATTGGCAGATTGGATTTAATCCAGACAAGTGTGAGGTGAAGCTCTTTGGGAAATTAAATTATAGTAAAACACAAAGAGCAAACGACAGGGACCTTAGGAGCATTGATGGACTGAGAAACCTAGAATGCTCATCTATACCTCCTGAAAGTGACGACACAGGTAGAGCAAAAGTGAACAAGATGTTTGGCTCAGTTGCCTTTGTAGGCTGAGGCAATGACTAGTATACAGTGTTACAACTGTACAAAAGATTGTTTAGACCGCACTGGAAGTATTATGTACAGTTCTGGTCGCCACCTTGATAATCTTCTCCGTGGATTGTCACCTTGTCGTGGTGGAGAAGCTCGTGTGGTCCTGAGATGCTGAGAGCGATGCCGTCTGGAGCTACGCTCCTGGTAGGATCACCCCTGACAAAGAGCAATCCAACCAAGACCTCAACGGTGGAACAGGCGGAGGATGACGGCTGACTTTAATGGAGCGTCACAACAGCTGGGAAGGCTGCAGCAAAAAAGGGTCCCCGGTCGTCTTGGATTCCATGCCACTGGATCCTGACCAAGATCTGTCAAGGACTGTGTGGTGGCTGTCTGTACACCAGTCTCCCCACATTAAACAATGTCATGCACAGGCGTCCGATATAAAAGAGGACAGTCATACTCGTTTCGAGTAACCGCCAATGATGAGAGTGGCATTAGTAGAAGAGATTCACCAGGATTTTTCTGGAATGGAGGGCTGTTGTTATTAAGAGATAATCAAATGGGGTGACCTTATGGAAAGTTAACTTATGAGGGGAACAAGAGGATAGTCAGTGTTTTTTCCCTGGGTAGGGGAGTCAAAATCTAGACAGTACAGGTTTAATGTGAGTGGGGAGAAATTTTCCTTTCCACCCAATTCCAATGAAGGTTTTTAACCCAAAACACAAACTAATTCTCTCCAAAGATGTAACCCACAGCAAAATAATTCAGCAGTTTACATTTTATGACCATTTCCCAGGAATAAGACAGGAAAGATACAAAGGTCAGAACAAGGGACAAATGTTGAGCAGGGAAAAAAGCCGCCAGGTTCAAAACCATACCTGTGAACAGGTGAGGGAATTTGATGGGCAGTATCACTGCTTCCTTCAGAGCCTCCTTTGCTACTTCCAACCCTGCCACGTCATTCCACCGCACATTGGGCTTCTCCATCACAATCGCACCTGAATACAAGAAGAAAATAAAGGAATCAAGTTCAAATCAAATTAAACAAAAATCTGTCTGCCTCATGGAAAGTCAACACATGAACAGATACGCAAAAAATAAATGCAAAAAAGTAACGATGATAAAGGAAACAAGCCATTTGTCGGATGAAAACGAAAAGATAGTGCAACTTGGGTGGAGGAGGGATAGAGAGGGAATGCCGGAGCTACCTGAATTTAGAGAAATCAATATTCATACCACTGGGCTGTAAGCTGGACCCACAGATCAGTTAACCTGACTTCAAAAGCAGCAAAAATACCAGCATCTATTTTCAAGTAAGTGTAAGTGTAATAATGTAGTTATGTTCATAAACCACAAAGAATAAACTCACTTATCCATTATTTATTCAACTTGAATTTGGATGCAATTGGCAAAACTTGCTATTCTGGGTTTCCCGCTCACCACACACCCCCCCGCTCACCACACTCCCCCCCACTCACACCACCCACCCGCTCACAACACTCCCCCCCCACTCACCACACTCACCCCCCTACTCACCACACCCCGCTCACCACTCCCCCCCACTCACCACACCCCCCCGCTCACCACACTCCCCCCGCTCACCACACTCCCCCCCGCTCACCACACCCCCCCAGCTCACCACACCCCCCCCGCTCACCACACTCCCCCCCCACTCACCACACCCACCCGCTCACCACACTCCCTCCCCACTCACCACACTCACCCCCTACTCACCACACCCCACTCACCACACTCCCCCCCCACTCACCACAACCCCCCCCCACTCACCACAACCCCCCCACTCACCACACCCCCCCCACTCACCACTCCCTCCCGCCCACCACACCCCCCCCGCTCACCACACTCCCCCCCCCGCTCACCACACCCCGCTCACCACACTCCCCCCCGCTCACCACACACCCCCCCGCTCACCACACACCCCCCACTCACCACTCCCCCCCACTCACCACACTCCTCCCCACTCACCACTCCCCACACCCCGCTCACCACACCCCCCCCGCTCACCACACTCCCCCCCTTCTCACCACCCCCCCGCTCACCACACTCCCCCCACTCACCACACTCCCCCCCCCCGCTCACTACACCTTCCGCTCACCACACCCCCCCCGCTCACCACACTCCCCCCCGCTCACCACACACACCCCCGCTCACCACACTCCCCCCCGCTCACCACACACCCCCCCGCTCACCACTCCCCCCTGCTCACCACACACCCCCCCGCTCACCACACCCCCCCCGCTCACCACACTCCCCCTGCTCACCACACTCCCCCCCACTCACCACACTCACCCCCCTACTCACCACACCCCGCTCACCACACTCCCCCCACTCACCACACCCACCTGCTCACCACACTCCCCCCCACTCACCACACTCACCCCCCTACTCACCACACCCCGCTCACCACACTCCCCCCCCACTCACCACCCCCCCCCACTCACCACACTCCCCCCGCTCACCACACTCCCCCCACGCTCACCACACCCCCCCCTCACCACACTCACCCCCCCCACTCACCACACTCACCCCCCTACTCACCACATCCCGCTCACCACACTCCCCCCCCACCACACTCCCCCCCTCACCACTCCCCCCCCCACTCACCACTCCCCCCCGACTCACCACTCCCCCCCCGCTCACCACACTCCCCCCCACTCACCACTCCCCCCCACTCACCACCCTACTCACCACACCCCGCTCACCACACTCCCCCCCCACTCACCACTCCCCCCCACTCACCACACTCACCCCCCTACTCACCACACCCCGCTCACCACACTCCCCCCCACTCACCACACTCCCCCCCACTCACCACACCCCCCCCCCCACTCCCCCCCCACTCACCATACTCCCCCCCACTCACCACACTCCCTCCCCACTCACCACTCCCCCCCCACTCACCACACTCACCCCCCCACTCACCACTCACCCCCCCGCTCACCACACTCCCCCCCGCTCACCACACTCCCCCCGTCTCACCACACACCCCCCCACTCACCACACCCCCCCCACTCACCACTCCCTCCCGCCCACCACACCCCCCCCGCTCACCACACTCCCCCCCCCGCTCACCACACCCCGCTCACCACACACCCCCCCGCTCACCACACACCCCCCCACTCACCACTCCCCCCCACTCACCACACTCCTCCCCACTCACCACACCCCCCCCGCTCACCACACTCCCCCCCCTTCTCACCACCCCCCCGCTCACCACACTCCCCCCACACTCACCACACTCCCCCCCGCTCACTACACCCTCCGCTCACCACACCCCCCCCGCTCACCACACTCCCCCCCGCTCACCACACACACCCCCGCTCACCACACTCCCCCCCGCTCACCACACACCCCCCCGCTCACCACTCCCCCCTGCTCACCACACACCCCCCCGCTCACCACACCCCCCCCGCTCACCACACTCCCCCTGCTCACCACACTCCCCCCCTGCTCACCACACTCCCCCCCACTCACCACACTCACCCCCCTACTCACCACACCCCGCTCACCACACCCACCTGCTCACCACACTCCCCCCCACTCACCACACTCACCCCCCTACTCACCACACCCCGCTCACCACACTCCCCCCCACTCACCACCCCCCCCCCACTCACCACACTCCCCCCGCTCACCACACTCCCCCCACGCTCACCACACCCCCCCCCCACTCACCCCCCTACTCACCACATCCCGCTCACCACACTCCCCCCCCCCACCACACTCCCCCCCCCTCACCACTCCCCCCCCCTCACCACTCCCCCCCGACTCACCACTCCCCCCCCCGCTCACCACACCCCCCCCCGCTCACCACACTCCCCCCCACTCACCACACCCCCCCACTCACCACACTCACCCCCCTACTCACCACACCCCGCTCACCACACTCCCCCCCCACTCACCACACTCCCCCCCCACTCACCACACTCACCCCCGCTCACCACACTCCCCCCCACTCACCACTCCCCCCCCGCTCACCACACTCCCCCCCCACTCACCACACTCACCCCCCCACTCACCACTCACCCCCCCGCTCACCACACTCCCCCTTGCTCACCCCTCCCACTCACCACACTCACCCCCCCCACTCACCACACTCCCCCCCACTCACCACACCCCCCCCACTCACCACACCCCCCCCACTCACCACACCCCCCCCCACTCACCACACTCCCCCCCACTCACCACACTCACCCCCCCCACTCACCACACTCCCCCCCACTCACCACACACACCCCCGCTCACCACACTCCCCCCCACTCACCACTCCCCCCCCGCTCACCACACTCCCCCCCCACTCACCACACTCACCCTCCCCACTCACCACACCCCGCTCACCACACTCCCCCTTGCTCACCCCTCCCACTCACCACACTCACCCCCCCCTGCCTACCACACCCAACCCCCTCACCACACTACCCCCCCCCTGCTCACCACTCCCTTCTTCCTCACCACACTCCCCGCTCACCACATGCCTCCCCGCTCTCCGGCACATCTACATACTGAGTCACACCATGCTCACGCCTGGCAATCCTCAATTTGACCCAGATTTTCAACCTGGAGTTGTACGCTCAGACAGGCTGGGTGCAGTGTAATTGTGTGGCTCTGCAGCTAGAGATGGGGTAGGAGGTAAGTTGCAGTTACCTCTGCTACAGTGAGGGGCTCACTCACCCATTAGCTGCTCTTGCAGTTTCTTCTTCTCTGGATTCTCTCCTTCGCTGTCACTGTCACTCCTGAAAACAAAAGTCAGATTAAAGCTACAGCATCCCGATGCGCCGGGGAGATCAAACAGAAAGAGGCATAAATGATACAAAGAGAAGAGTACACAGGAAATGAATGTCTGGAAGCACTGTTGAAAGCTGAACCTGTTTAATCTGAGAGCCATTTCATTTGCTGGAATGAGAGCAGCACCAACAGCACCCAAGCAACTCGACAACATCCAGGGATACACTTCATCCCAGCTATCTCCACCTGGCCCATGCTTCCTTCCTTCTTCTGACCACAGCTTAAATATTCAGTTTAGCTTAGTTTAGACGCAGCATGGAAATAGGCCCTTCGGCCCACTGAGTCCGCGCTGACTAGCCTTCACCCGTCCAATAGTTCTATCCTACACACTAGGTACAATTTGCAGAAGACAATTGACCTACCAGCCTACGATAGACACAAAAAGCTGGAGTAATTCAGCGGGTCAGTCAGCATCACTGGAGAAAAGGAATAGGTGAAGTTTCGGGTCAAGTCCCTTTTTCAGACTTCAGACCTGTGCGTCTTTGGGATGTATGAGGAAACCAGGGTACCTGGAGAAAACCCACGTGGTCACTCGACAGCACCCATAGTCAGGATTGAACTCAGATCTCTGTGCCACCTTGCATCCATATCTTTCATCATCTAGGGTTCCACACTGCCAGCCTTCCCTGTACTCTAACATCAACATGCAGACCTCAAACTCACATTATCTGACTATGAAAAGCCTCCCACTTGATAGACCTCTTTGCCCTCTAACAACTTTTCCTACTCCAACCAACACTTACAAGTTCATGTCGAATACCGCCAACCTTGACCGTACCCTGATTTAGAACTTTAACTTGTGAACCAGTTCGGTCCTTATCCATAATTGTTTTAGAGCTAATAGAACTGTGGTGACTGGTCCCCTCCCCTCCCCTCCTCCGCCCCCCATCCCATCCACTCTCCTACCCGCTCCTCCCCTCCACCCCCATCCCATCTCCTCTCAACATCAACTCGCTACGCAGCGAGGCCAGGCCAGTGGCGAGGCCAAGCCAGCGGCGGGGCGAGGCATGTGTTTTGCGGAAAAATGTGAGGCGAAATCAGAATGGGGGAAATGAAATAAGAAAGCGTAAATTTTCCGCCAAATTCGGAAGGATTGGGAGGTCTGCATTGTTGTACAGTGCAATCTTGGGGTTCAAGTACATAGCTCCCTGAAAGTGGCAACACAAGCAGAACGAGTGGTAGATAGCTCACAGTAAGCTTGCAGTGATATACAATTTCTCAGCATCTCCCCTAATATGCTTTGAAGAAATGTCTGTTTGGTTTAGTTTAGAGATACAGTGCGGAAGCAGGGCCTTCGGCCCACCAAATCGGTGCCAACCAGTGATCCCCTCATATTAACACTATCCCTACACACACTAGGAACAATTTACAATATACCAAGTCAATTAGCCTACAAACATGCACGTCTTTGGAGTGTGGGAGAAAACCGGAGCTTTGCAGAGAAAACACACACAGGTCACGGGGAGAACGTACAATCTCCATACAGACAGCACCCGTAGCCAGGATCGAACATGGGTCTCTGGCACTGTAAGGCAGCAACTCTACTGCTGTTTATTGAGTGCAGATGAAATAGATGTAGAAAACTTCACAGTCACAGTTCAATAAAAAAATGGAACGGGGAGGCTTTTAATGACTGGTGGATAAATCGTGCATGTTCAGAGGAGGTTGGATGTCCCATGGATATCCGCAATGGAGACAACCTGGAAGTGGAGATGGACAACTATGAATGAACAACACGCAGCCCCGGTGAGACTGCGCCTGGAAACCAGACAGCAGCCTGGTCTTCCCACCCAAGGTAGCAAATGTTCACCAGACTGACTCCTGGGAGGAGAGTAGGAACCCGGGACCCATACTGCCCACAGCTTGGCAGCTGACGGGAAGTGTGGAGTTCACGATTTACCCGGCTGGCATGTCTAGAACCAAAGGTCACACTATCCTAAAACAAGGATAAAGCATTGACATCACAAAATGTCTTCACCCTGAGGGTGGGAAATACTTGGAAACGTTAACCAAGAGGACACCGAGCCTCAGCAATGGGGCATGTCCAAGATACAGACGATGGACATTGCGATATTGCGGTAATCGTTATTACTCCCAAACACCAGACAAGTTAATGGCAGTGAATGTACACAAATCCAGTAACTTCTCAGCTGATGCTGAAGCAATGAGACAGTGGACGGGCAGGACACAGACAGACCCAAAGTTGACGGAGGTAACAGGACTGCAATCGTTATTTGTCTACTACCCCAGAGACCAATCTCCCCAAAACTCACCCCTTCCCTGCACATACCCTTTGTCATTTTGCTGTGATTCTTTCACCGGCTTTTTGCCCTGCTTGTCTTTGTTTTTTAAATACTCCTTCAGTTTCTCTGCTCTGTCCAGGTACTGAACACATTTGGCTCGAATACTCTCCTTCGCCTTTTCTCCATGCGCCTCATCTGTAACGAAAACATTGCAGTATGTCAGTCACGGTTCAATCAAATGCCTGTCCACTTCCACCACCCCAGATGCCGAGGAATGGTCACACCAGCACCGCGCCCACGTGACTCGTCCATGGCACATTAAAGCAGCGGACTGCTGGCAAACTGGGGGCACCATCCCCAGACCCATCCCACGGCACCACACAGGCTGCCAGCTGAATACGTCACGGCATGGTGACTGGGAATAAAGACAGTATCAACAACCCAAACCTCCGCCCTAGCCCAGGAGTCAAGGTAGTGATCAGGAGCAGGATCTCTATTTATTTCTGGATTTGTTGTCCACATCTGTGGTGGTGACGGACTTCCTTGTTGAACCGCCGCAGCCCTGAGTGACGGTACCCCACAGGAGTGGGAGCACATTTACACAAGCAAACCTTCCCGGGCGCTAGAGCTCATACCTGGAGGACTCCAGGCAGTTTTGTTCTCCTCATTTGAAAATAGATATTCTGGCATTGGAGACAGATCAATAAAGGTTTATGGAGGTGATTCCTGGAGGAATAGTTAAGCAAGTTGGGAAGTTTCAGAATAAAAAGTTTCCAATTTCAGATCTGAAGGAGGAATCTCTATTCGGAGGCAAGAGCCCATGGAATTCTCAAGCATCAAATGATTGAATACAGTCAAGATTAGATATGTCACAAATTCATGATGGTGCAACAGGTTTGCACAGCCAGAGGCCTGAGCCTGCTCCCATGTATGTTCCTGCATCATCCCTCTACTGAGACACTGGAGAACTCACATTTAATAGCATGCAAGAAGTACTCGACTGCATGCTGATACAGTCTCAATGCCTCCTCATAATTCTTAGCCTTGTCTTCTTCTGTGGCTTTAGTTACAAGATCAATCGCTTTCTGAAAGAGTAAAAAACAAAAAAAGTGATTGTGCAAAAAATGATAAAAATCAAACAATCAAGCATGGCGAGTAAAGGTCAAGGCGCTGGAGTGTCTCAGTGGGTCAGGCAGCATTTGTGCGGGAAATGGACAGGTGATGTTTGGGATGGTGACCCTTTGGGAAAGGTTACAGTTAGAAGAACTTGGCTTGAAATCAATTGGAGTTCATCAATTTCCCTCCACAAATGCTGCCTGACCAACCGAGTTTCTCTAATAGTTTGTTTTTTTACTTAAGTTCAGCATCTGCGGTCTCTTGTGTCTCCAATTAACAGAGTATACTGTAACGACAGTCACAAGAAGCGGGCCATTTTCCTCACTGTTTCTTTATTTTGTACAATAAATGTCCCATAAACACATACTTTCTCTAGAACCAGCAAGACTGAATCTACAGTTTAATGGTTATTCACAGAGGAAACACTTTGCGGTTGAAGGATTTGGTGAAGGGGAGGGTGAAATCCTGCTTGATGCGTCAGTGCGCTGAAACGTGGATAAATCCCCCGGACCAGATGATATTTATCTCAGGCTGATAGGGGAGGCCGGTATACTGTGGATCTGGCTGAGATTTTTAAATATTCTCTGCCACAAAATGAGGTTCCAGATGATCGGAGGACAGTAAACGTGCTCTGTCTCTACAAATAGAGGATGCCAAAACCGGGTAATTTCAGAACTGTGAGCCTAGCATCAAGAGGAGGGAAGTTACTCGTTCAAAATTTGAGGGAAAGGATTAATGATGGCTAGGAAAGGCAGAGACTGGTCAAAAACAGCCTTAAAGGCCTTGTCAAGGGCAGTGGGTGACAGAAGGTGAGGGGAGAAGGTTGTTTTTGTGACTGGACTAGTGTGGTACACAGGAGTTGGTGCTGGGACTCTCACTGGGATATATACATGAATGATGTGGATGGAGCCATCATCAGGAAGTTCACAGATGACACAAAGAATGGTGAAGCAAACAGCAAAGTGCTGGGGGAACTCGGCGGGTCAGGCAGCATCTGTGGAGAGAAATGGACAGATGTTTTGGCCAGGACCCTTTATCTGGACTGAAAGAACAGAGGACAGACAGTATGAAGAGAGGAGGAGGGATGGGCATGAACTGTTGGATCCACGCGAGGAGGGGTTCATAGGTCACAGGAGCAGAATTATGCCACTCGGCCTATTTGCCATTCAATCATGGCTGAGCTATCTTTCCCTCCAACCCCATTCTCCTGCCTTTTCCCTGTTACCTTTGACACCCAGACTAATGAAGAACCTATCAATGTCCGCTTTAAAAAATACCCAATGAATTCCACAGATTCACCACCCACTGACTAAAGAAATTCCTCCTCATCTTCATTCTAAATCTATGTCCTTTTATTCTGAGACCTCTGGTCCTAGACTCTCGCAGTACTGAAAACATCCTCTCCACATTCACTCTATCCAGGCCTTTCCTTTTCGGTAAGTTTTAATGAGGTTCCTCCTCATCCTTCTAAGCTGCAGCGAGTACAGGCCCAGTGCCATCAAAGGCTTATCATGTGTTAAACCAATCATCCACGGGATCGTTGTTATGAACCTCCTCTGGACTCCCTCCAACAGCAGCACACCCCTCCTCAGATATGGGGCTGATTGGCAGAAGGCGTCAGGTCCGGGAGGGAAGGGTGGAGATAGCGACAGAGGCAGGGATGTGATAGGTGGAAGCAAAGAGCTGCAGCTGATGGAATCTGTTGGGAAGGAAGGAGAAGCCTGCATTGGGGTGAAGGGGTTGGGGTGGCTGGAACAGTGGGGAATGATTTTGTATATTTCAACAAGGTTACCCCTTGACCTCCTGTGCTCCTGGGAAGAGTCCCAGTCTGCCTAGCTCTCTCTATAACTCAAACCGAAGTTCCCAGAAACATGCCAATGAATTTCTTCTGCACCCTTCCCAACTTAATGACATTCTTCATTCTTGATCCTACTTACTCGATGGCACAATCCCGATTTAAGCAATAAAAGCAGGGCTGCAGCTCTTCTGCTTCATCTCTTCAACCTTTCCTTTCACATCTGTAAGATGGCAATAGAGAAAGAGAGCTGCAAGGCATTTTGCGAGGTCCTTGCATGTGGCAAAGTGCAACATCATGACACTGGCTGCATGATTGATATTCAGTAAGATTATGAAGCAGAGGTTAACAAAATGACATTGACATCGAGCCTGCGAGACGAATGGAGTGAGATTTCTTGAACTCAAATTGTTGTCCCGACCTCCTGCTGTGGTGAGGATGCTGAGCAGCAAGAATACATAGATCTGCAAACGCCATACAGTAGTTGTAACTGGAGATCTAAACCATCCAAACATTCTCTCACATGGGGACGTGTTTCTTAACTGGAACTAAATACACTTCTGGTCCAACAAATCTTTGTGAACTGAGGAGAGCAGTCCTGCTTGATGCGTCAGTGCGCTGAAACGTGGATAAATCCCCCGGACCAGATGATATTTATCTCAGGCTGATAGGGGAGGCCGGTATACTGTGGATCTGGCTGAGATTTTTAAATATTCTCTGCCACAAAATGAGGTTCCAGATGATCGGAGGACAGTAAACGTGCTCTGTCTCTACAAATAGAGGATGCCAAAACCGGGTAATTTCAGAACTGCGAGCCTAGCATCAAGAGGAGGGAAGTTACTCGTTCAAAATTTGAGGGAAAGGATTAATGATGGCTAGGAAAGGCAGAGACTGGTCAAAAACAGCCTTAAAGGCCTTGTCAAGGGCAGTGGGTGACAGAAGGTGAGGGGAGAAGGTTGTTTTTGTGACTGGACTAGTGTGGTACACAGGAGTTGGTGCTGGGACTCTCACTGGGATATATACATGAATGATGTGGATGGAGCCATCATCAGGAAGTTCACAGATGACACAAAGAATGGTGAAGCAAACAGCAAAGTGCTGGGGGAACTCGGCGGGTCAGGCAGCATCTGTGGAGAGAAATGGACAGATGTTTTGGCCAGGACCCTTTATCTGGACTGAAAGAACAGAGGACAGACAGTATGAAGAGAGGAGGAGGGATGGGCATGAACTGTTGGATCCACGCGAGGAGGGGTTCATAGGTCACAGGAGCAGAATTATGCCACTCGGCCTATTTGCCATTCAATCATGGCTGAGCTATCTTTCCCTCCAACCCCATTCTCCTGCCTTTTCCCTGTTACCTTTGACACCCAGACTAATGAAGAACCTATCAATGTCCGCTTTAAAAAATACCCAATGAATTCCACAGATTCACCACCCACTGACTAAAGAAATTCCTCCTCATCTTCATTCTAAATCTATGTCCTTTTATTCTGAGACCTCTGGTCCTAGACTCTCGCAGTACTGAAAACATCCTCTCCACATTCACTCTATCCAGGCCTTTCCTTTTCGGTAAGTTTTAATGAGGTTCCTCCTCATCCTTCTAAGCTGCAGCGAGTACAGGCCCAGTGCCATCAAAGGCTTATCATGTGTTAAACCAATCATCCACGGGATCGTTGTTATGAACCTCCTCTGGACTCCCTCCAACAGCAGCACACCCCTCCTCAGATATGGGGCTGATTGGCAGAAGGCGTCAGGTCCGGGAGGGAAGGGTGGAGATAGCGACAGAGGCAGGGATGTGATAGGTGGAAGCAAAGAGCTGCAGCTGATGGAATCTGTTGGGAAGGAAGGAGAAGCCTGCATTGGGGTGAAGGGGTTGGGGTGGCTGGAACAGTGGGGAATGATTTTGTATATTTCAACAAGGTTACCCCTTGGCCTCCTGTGCTCCTGGGAAGAGTCCCAGTCTGCCTAGCTCTCTCTATAACTCAAACCGAAGTTCCCAGAAACATGCCAATGAATTTCTTCTGCACCCTTCCCAACTTAATGACATTCTTCATTCTTGATCCTACTTACTCGATGGCACAATCCCGATTTAAGCAATAAAAGCAGGGCTGCAGCTCTTCTGCTTCATCTCTTCAACCTTTCCTTTCACATCTGTAAGATGGCAATAGAGAAAGAGAGCTGCAAGGCATTTTGCGAGGTCCTTGCATGTGGCAAAGTGCAACATCATGACACTGGCTGCATGATTGATATTCAGTAAGATTATGAAGCAGAGGTTAACAAAATGACATTGACATCGAGCCTGCGAGACGAATGGAGTGAGATTTCTTGAACTCAAATTGTTGTCCCGACCTCCTGCTGTGGTGAGGATGCTGAGCAGCAAGAATACATAGATCTGCAAACGCCATACAGTAGTTGTAACTGGAGATCTAAACCATCCAAACATTCTCTCACATGGGGACGTGTTTCTTAACTGGAACTAAATACACTTCTGGTCCAACAAATCTTTGTGAACTGAGGAGAGCAGTCACAAAACACATGTACAAAATGTATACAGGACTGTTACAAAATCACATGGGCATACAGGACAGAAACGGGCCCTTCAGCACACCACGTCCATGCAAACCTTTTTCCGCTTTGGACACTATTCTTCTATGACCTGCCGATTTACAGTGCCCTCCATAATGTTTGGGACAAACACCCATCATTTATTTATTTGCCTCTGTACTCCACAATTTGAGATTTGTAATAGAAAAAATCACATGTGATTAAAGTGCACATTGTCAGATTTTATTAAAGGGAATTTTTATACATTTTGGTTTCACCATGTAGAAATTACAGCTGTGTTTATACATAGTTTATACAGTTTGTACATTTCAGGGCACCATAATGTTTGTGGCACATGGCTTCACAGGCATTTGTAATTGCTCAGGTGTGTTTAATTGCCTCCTTAATGCAGGTATAAGAGAGCTCTCAGCACCTAGTCTTTCCTCCAGTCTTTCCATCACCTTTGGAAACTTTTATTGCTGTTTATCAACATGAGGACCAAAGTTGTGCCAATGAAAGTCAAATAAGCCATTATGAGGCTGAGAAACAAGAATAAAACTGTTAGAGACATCAGCCAAACCTTAGGTTTACCAAAATCAACTGTTTGGAACATCATTAAGAAGAAAGAGAGCACTGGTGAGCTTACTAAATCGCAAAGGGACTGGCAGGCCAAGGAAGACCTCAACAGCTGATGACAGAAGAATTCCCTCTATAATAAAGAAAAATCCCCAAACACCTGTCCGACAGATCAGAAACACTCTTCAGGAGTCGGGTGTGGATTTGTCAATGACCACTGTCCGCAGAAGACTTCATGAACAGAAATACAGAGGCTACACTGCAAGATGCAAACCACTGGTTAGCCGCAAAAATAGGATGGCCAGGTTACAGTTTGCCAAGAAGTACTTAAAAGAACAACCACAGTTCTGGAAAAAGGTCTTGTGGACAGATGAGACGAAGATTAACTTATTTCAGAGTGATGGCAAGAGCAAAGTATGGAGGAGAGAAGGAACTGCCCAAGATCCAAAGCATACCACCTCATCTGTGAAACACGGTGGTGGGGGTGTTATGGCCTGGGCATGTATGGCTGCTGAAGGTACTGGCTCACTTATCTTCATTGATGATACAACTGCTGATCGTAGTAGAATAATGAATTCTGAAGTGTATAGGCACATTCTATCTGCTCAAGTTCAAACAAATGCCTCAAAACTCATTGGCTGGCAGTTCATTCTACAGCAAAACAATGATCGCAAATATACTGCTAAAGCAACAAAGGAGTTTTTCAAAACTAAAAAATGGTCAATTCTTGAGCGGCCAAGTCAATCACCCGATCAATTGAGCATGCCCTTTATATGCTGAAGAGAAAGCTGAAGGGGACTAGCCCCCAAAACAAGCATAAGCTAAAGATGGCTGCAATACAGGCCTGGCAGAGCATCACCAGAGAAGACACCCAGCAACTGGTGATGTCCATGAATAGCAAACTTCAAACAGTCATTGCATACAAAAGATATGCAACAAAATACTAAACATGACTACTTTTATTTACATGACATTGCTGTGTCCCAAACATTATGGTGCCCTAAAATGGGGGAACTATGTATAAACACAGCTGTAATTTCTACATGGTGGAACCAAAATGTATAAAAATGGCCTTTAATAAAATCTGACAATGTGCACTTTAAACACGTGATTTTTTCTATTACAAATCTCAAATTGTGGAGTACAGAGGCAAATAAATAAATGATGGGTCTTTGTCCCAAACATTATGGAGGGCACTGTAAATGTCTAAATGTCTCTAGAACATAGCAATTGTAACCGAGTCTGGCAGAAAGTTCCAGATTTTATTCACTGTAAAGAGAATTACCCGAGATCATCTTTACAACTCCCACCCCCACACTTTAAAACAATGCCCTTTTGTTTTTGATACCTCGACCATATGAAAGAGATTTTGTCTATTTAACCTTTCTACGCCTCCTTTGCACTAGGGGAAACAATGACAACATTTTCAATCTCCCCCTATAACCAAGGAGTCCTCCCATCGGGAATCATCCTGGTGAATATCTTCTGCACTCTCGGCAGACCATTCACAGCCTTCCTATTGTGTGCTGACCAGAACACCACACAGCACTCCAGTGCAGCCGAACCAGTCTTTTGTAAAGTTGCAGTTAAACATTTCTATTTTTATATTTTGTGCTCTGAATTATGCTCCAGACTCAATGGTCTAATTCTGCCCCTATGTCTTATATGTTGGGTCCTAGGAAAATAGGTGCAGGACGAGGCCATTTGGCCCTTCATCGCCATTCATTGTGATCACGGCTGATCATCCACGATCAGTAATCCATGCCTGCCTTCTCCCCATATCCCTTGATTCCGCTAGCCCCTAGAACTCTATCCAACTCTCTTTTAAATTCATCCAGTGAATTGGCCTCTACTGCCTTCTGTGGCCGAGAATTCCACAAATCTCTGGGTGAAAAAGGTCTTTCTCATCTCAGTTTTAAATGGTCTCCCCTTTATTCGTAGACTGTGGCCCCTGGTTCTGGACTCCCCTAACATTGGAAACATTTTTCCTGTATCTACCTTGTCTAATCCTTTTATAATTTTATATGTTTCTATACGATCCCCTCTCATTCTTCTAAACTCCAGTGAATACCAGCCTAGTCTTTCCAATCTTTCTTCATATGACAGTCCCGCCATCCCAGGGATTAACCTCGTGAACCTATGCTGCACTGCCTCAATAGCAAGGATGTCCTTCCTCAAATTAGGAGACCAAAACTGCACACAATACTCCAGATGTTGTCTCACCGGGGCTCTGTACACTGGCTCACCTTCATCCATTTTACTTGTCACATCCTCAAAAAATTCCAGAAGATTAGTCAAGCAGGATTTCCCCTTCATAAATCCATGCTGACTTGGATCAATCCTTTTACTGCTATCCAAATGCGCCGTTATTACTCCTTTAATAATTGACTCCAGCATCTTCACCACTAATAACTGGTCTGTCATTCCCTGTTTTCTCTCTCGCTCCTTTCTTGAAAAGTGGGATAACATTAGCTACCCTCCAATCCACAGGAACTGATCCTGAATCTATTGAACATTGGAAAATGATCACCAATGCGTCCACTAATTCTAGAGCCACCTCCCTGAGTACTCTGGGATGCAGACCATCAGGCCCTGGGGATTTATCAGCCTTCAGTCCCATCAGTCTACCCAATACTATTTCTCACCTAATGCAAATTTCTTTCAGTTCCTCTATCCCCCAAGATCCTCTGTCCTCTAGTACACCTGGGAGACTGTTTGTGTCTTCCTGAGTGAAGACAGAACCAAAGTACCTGTTCAACTTTCCTTGTTCCCCATAATAATTTCACCCGTGTCTGCCTTCAAGGGACCTTCATTTGTCTTTACTAATCTTTTTCTCTTAACATAGCTAAAGAAGCTTTTACTATCCTTCTTTATATTCTTGGCCAGCTTCCCCTCGTACTTCATCTTTTCAGCCCGTATTGCCCGTTTTGTTACCTTCTGTTGTCCTTTGAAAGTTTCCCAATCCTCTGGCTTCCAGCTACTCTTTGCTACGTTATACACCTTTTCTTTTAGTTTTATTCCATCCCTAACTTCCCTTGTCAGCCACAGTTGCCTCTTGCTGCCCTTATAATCTTTCTTCCTCTTTGGAATGAAATGATCCTGCATCTTCTGGATTATGCCTAGAAATCCCTGCCATTGCTGTTCCATCGTCACTCTTGCTAGGATCTTTTTCCAGTCGACCTTGGCCAGTTCCTCTCTCATGCCTTCATAGTCCCCTTTGTTCAACTGCACCTCTAACACTTCTGATTTAACCTTCCCCCTCTCACATTGCAGATTAAAACTTATCATATTATGGTCACTACCTCCAAGTGATTCCTTTACCTTGAGTTACCTTATTAAATCTGGTTCATTGGACAACACTAAATCCAGAATTGCCTTCTCTCTGGTAGGCTCCAGTACAAGCTGCTCTAAGAATCCACCTCGGAGGCACTCTACAAACTCTCTTTCTTGGGGTCCAGAACCAACCTGATTTTCCCAGTCTATCTGCATGTTGAAATCCCCCATCACCACAGTGGCATTACCTTTGTTACATGCCAGTTTTAATTCCTGCTGCAACTTACACCCTATATCCAGCTACTGTTTGGGGCCTGTAGATAACTCCCATTGGTGTCTTCTTACCTTTACAATTCCTCAATTCTATCCACAAGCAACTCCACATCGTAAGTCCCTATGTCACCCCTTGCAAGGGACTGAATTTCATCCCTCACCAACAGAGCTACCCCACCTCCTCTGCCCACCTGCCTGTCCTTTCTTTAGGATGTATAACCCTGAATATTCAGTTCCCAGGTCCGATCCTCCTGCAGCCACATCTCTGTAATCCCCACAATGTCATATCTACCAATCTCTAACTGAGCCTCAAGCTCATCTACTTTACTTCTTACACTTTGCGCATTCATCTATAATACTTTTAATCCATGGTAGACACAAAATGCTGGAGTAACTCATCGGGTCAGGCAGCATCTCGGGAGAGAAGGAATGGGTGATGTTTCGGGTCTCAACCCTTCTTCAGACTGAAGAAAGGTCTTGACCCGAAACGTCACCCATTCCTTCTCTTGACCCGCTGAGTTACTCCAGCATTTTGTGTCTACCTTCGACTTAAACTAGCATCTCGTTTTTTTTTAACTACTTTTAATCCATTACTCACCTCACCTTTCACATCGATTCCTATTTCACTCGGCCATACTCTCCCATCCCTCCGTGAGCTTTCCGTCCTGTTAATTCTGGTGTCTTTCTTAACTTTTCCTATATTCTCTTGCCCTTTAACTCCATCCTTGTATTTCCAATTTGTCTCCCCCCTCCCTCCCCCCCCCCCCTATTTAGTTTAAACTAAACTAAATGAGTCCTGAGCATCACTCTTCAGGAAAGATATAAAGACTTTACAAAGGGTGCAGAATAAATTGTTTAAAATGAGGATGAGGGACTTGAGTAACATGGATAAAATGGAAAAGCTGGGATTGCTGTCCTGGGATCAATACAAGATGCAGGATGATCTGACACATATTTAAGTTCATGAATAATGTTGATGCAGAAAAAAAACATTTGCAATGGCACATGGATAAAAAATAAAGGGATACTTTATAACATGGCTTTGTTAATGGAAGGTTGTGTCTGACTAACTTGATTGAATTTTTTGAAGGGGTGACCAAGGAGGTAGATGGGGGTAGTGCAGTGGATGTGGTATACATGGATTTCAGTAAGGCTTTTGACAAGGTCCCACACAGGAGACTAGTCAAGAAGGTAAGAGCCCATGGGAACCAGGGCACCTTGGCAAAATGGATAAAAAACTGGCTTAGTGACAGAAGGCAGAGGGTGATGGTAGAAGGTTGCTTCTGTGACTGGAGGCCGGTGTCCAGTGGGGTGCCGCAGGGATCGGTGTTGGGTCCCTTACTGTTTGTAATCTACATTAATGATCTGGATGTCAACGTACAGGGCATGATCAGCAAGTTTGCAGATGACACAAAGTTAGGGGGGGGTGGTGAATAGCGAGGAAGGGATCTGCAAGCTGCAGGAAGATATAGATGAGATGGTCAGATGGGTGGAGCAGTGGCAGATGGAATTTAATCCTGAAAAGTGCGAGGTGATGCACTTTGGCAGGAATAACTTGGAGAGGGAGTACACCATGAATGGAAGGACCCTTGGGAAGACAGGGGTACAGAGGGACCTTGGAGTACAGGTACACAAGTCCTTGAAGGCAGCAGGACAGGTGGACAGGGTGGTCAAAAAGGCATATGGGTTACTGGCCTTCATTAGCCGGGGCATCGAATATAAAAGTAGGGGGTTAATGATGGAATTGTACAGAACACTGGTGAGGCCACAGCTGGAGTATTGTGTACAGTTCTGGTCACCACATTATAGAAAGGATGTGATAGCTTTGGAGAGGGTGCAGAGGAGATTCACCAGGATGCTGCCAGGGATGAAGGGCCTCGGCTATGAGGAGAGACTGAGCAGACTGGGGTTGTTTTCTCAGGAGCAGAGAAGGCTGAGAGGGGACATGATCGAGGTGTATGGCGGGGAACTTCTTCCACTGGTGGAAGGTTCAACAACGAGGGGACATAGATACAGGGTAAGGGGAGGGAGGTTTCGGGGGGATGTGAGAAAGAACTTTTTCACCCAGAGGGTGGTTGGAGTCTGGAACTCACTGCCTGGGGTGGTGGTGGAGGCGGGAACACTCACAGCGTTTAAGAGGCATTTGGATGGGCACTTGAAATGCTACAACATTCAGGGCTACGGTCCAAATGCGGGAAAATGGGATTAAAATTAGACTCTGTTTGGTAACGGGCGGCACGGACACGATGGGCCGAAGGGCCTCTTTCTGTGCTGTAGGACTCTATGACTCTATACTGAAAAACAAAGTAATCAGCTGCAGACCCACAGCAAAATGAAGAAAATGTTTATTTTACAGTGAATGGTTAGCATCAGGAACAAACAGGCCCCCTCATCCGCTCCCTGGAAATACCTGATGGCCGGTGCCTTCACTTTTCAATTGGCCTCCCCTCAATTTAGAACATTCACACTAGGTCTTTGCCATTTCCATATGTGAGTGTTTTACAAACTCAGAAATTAAAAATTACATTGGAAAACTGAGCAAATATCTTGGGTGTATCTGTACTGAAGATAAAGAAAAGCTCCTGGCAGCAGGGTGAAAGGGGAGCTCCATGCTCTTTTTTTTATATTGGACTGTGAATGTAGGAAGCATGATCAATAAATTATCAATAAATCAATAAAGGATTAATTAACCAGCCAATTTCCCTCTAGCAACACTCTCCTCCGCCGAGCAGAGTTGGTCCTTACCCTCAACGTCTGCGACTCCTCCCACTTTCTTCAATTCCAAGGCATAGCCATGGGCACTCGAATGGGCCCCAGCTATGCCTGCCTCTTTGTAGGGTACGTCGAACAATCCCTGTTCCAAGCGTACAGGCCCTATCCCGGAAATCTATCACCGCTACATTGACGACTGCATCGGTGCTACCTCCTGCACCCATGCAAAACTCACGGACTTCACAACTAATTTCCACCCTGCCCTCAAATTCAATTGGACCATCTCCGACATCTCCCTACCGTTTCTTGATCTCACTGTCTCCACCACAGATCGACTATCGACTGACAACTATTATAAAACCTACTGACTCCACTGCTATTCAGACAACGTTTCTTCCCACCCTACTTCCTGCAAAGACTCTATCCCCTACTCCCAATTCCTCTCTCTACGTCGCATCTGCACCCAAGAGGAGGTTCCATACCAGGACATCGAGATGTCCTCATTCGTTAGGGAACGGGGGAATCCCCTCTTCCATCATAGATGAGGCCCTCACTAGGGTCTCCTCAATATCCCGCAGCTCCGCCCTTGCTCCCCCTCCCTCCAGTCACAACAGGGACAGAGTCCCCCTAGTCCTCACCTTTCACCCCATCAGCCATTGCATATGGCACGTAATCCTCCAACATTTTCCCACCTCCAACAGGATCCCACTATTAGCCACATCTTCCCACCTCCACCCGTTTCCGCAGAGACCGTTCCCTCCGCAACTCCCTGGTCAACTCGTCCCTTCCCACCCAAACCACCCCCTCTCCAGATACTTTCCCCAGCAACCGCAGGAGATGCAACACCTGTCTCTATACCCCCCCCCCCCCCTCGACTCCATCCAAGGACCCCGACAGTCCTTTCAGGCGAGGCAGAGGTTCACTTGCACCTCCTCCAACCTCATCTACTGCATCCGCTGTTCCAGGTGTGATCTCCTATATATCGGCGAAACCAAGCGCAGGCTTGGCGATCGTTGCGCTAAGTCCGCCTTGACCTACAAGGTCTTACAAGGTCTCACGGTTGTTAAACACTTTAACTCCCCTCCCATTCCCACACTGACCTTTCTGTCCTGGGTCTCCTCCACTGTCAGAGTGAGAGGAAATGGAGGATCAGTGATGGAGGGGGAAAATGAGTGTGGGGGTGAGAATGTTGTTTGTGGGGGTGTGAGATGGGTCTGTGGAGGGTGTGTGGAGAGAGAGTGGGGCTGGGGAGTTGACTGTGGGGGAGGGGATGTCTGTGGGGGTGGGGTGGGGCATCTGTCTGTAGCGGAGGGGGTGGGATTGAGTGCGGGGATGTCTGTGGGGGAGGGGATGTCTGTGGGGGGGTGGTGTCTGTGGGGAAGGGAGCGTCTGTGTGGGGGGTGTCTGTGGGGGGGTGATGTCTGTGGGGGGGTGTCTGTGGGGAAGGGAGTGTCTGTGTGAGGGGGTCTGGGGGGGAGGGGATGTCTGTGGGGAAGGGGGTGTCTGTGGGGCATCTGTCTGTAGCGGAGGGAGTGGGATTAAGTGCGGGGTGTCTGTGGGGGAGGGGATGTTTGTGGGGGAGGGAGTGTCTGTGTGGGGGGGGAGGTGTCTGTGTGTGTGTGGGGGGGGGGGTGTATTTGTCCGTGGGTGGGTCTGTAGCGGAGGGGTGGGATTGAGGGCGGGCGGGTGTCTGTGGGAAGCGGCCGGAGACCCCTCTACCTGGAGGGTGTTGGGCGCTGACATCTCACATCTCCGGGCGCTCCGACTGTGCTTAGCGGCCGAGCCCCCGCCCGGTGGTGGTGCGCCGCGGCCTCCGCTCGGGCTCAACCTGGGCCTCGGGCTCGCCTGCCCCCGCTCCCGGCTCCGAACCGCAAAATGGCGGCGGGCGGAGCAACTCCGCGACGTCACTGAAAGAGGAGACAAGAGTGGCCGCGACCGGCCCGGAGCCGCCGCCCCGCACAGCGCCGCCCAGAGCCGCCGCCCCGCACAGCGCCGCCCGGAGCCGCCGCCCCGCACGCCGCCGCCCGGAGCCGCCGCCCCGCACAGCGCCGCCCAGAGCCGCCGCCCCGCACAGGAAACCTGTCCAAGTCACCCTGCAGCCTCATACCATCCTCATCACAGCCAACACTGCCACCCAGCTTAGAAATGGGTATAATCATAACGTTTCACAGACAAGTGCACAGATTGGAAAGATTTACAGAAGATTGGGACAAATGCAGGTATACGAGTTAGCGTAGTCAGCTTGAGTGAGTTCGGCCTATTTCCGTGCTGTTTGACTATGAATGACACTCCCAGCCCAGGAATTCTCTCTTCACTTCCACATTCCTGGCCACATACTCACGAGACTCAGCACATCACATCCATCCTGCAGTGCTGCACCTGAGCCCAAATTTAATGCAGTTGTAGTGATGATTCTCCTGCTCTTGAATTTTAAGCCTCAGCAGAAGGCAGGCACTCAGCATGTTCTTTGAGCCACATCCAATGTCTGTACATAATAATAATAATGCATTACATTTATATAGCGCTTTTCAAACACTCAAAGACGCTTTACAGGGATTTCTAGAACATAGAGAAGTGAATAAATAGATAAATAAGTAAATGAACAGAGAAAGGAGACAGAAGGTGAGGTGACCTTCAGTGGTTGAAGGCAGTGCTGAAGAGGTGAGACTTCAGTGATGTTTTGAATGTGGTGAGTGAGGAGGAGTCTGACGGTTTGGGGTAGTGAGTTCCATAGGGTGGGAGCAGCGATGGAGAAAGCCCTGTCCCCCCAGGATCTGAGTTTGGTCCGGATGGGGGGGGGGACACAGGAGATTGGCAGCAGCAGAGCGGAGGAGGGTGCAGGTGGGAGTGTGCCTGTGGAGGAGGTCAGTCAGGTAGGATGGGGCCAGGTTGTGGAGGGCTTTGTAGGTCATGAGGAGGATTTTGAATTGGATTCTCTGGGGGATGGGGAGCCAGTGGAGTTTGTAAAGGACGGGGGTGATATGGTCACGGATCGGGGAGTGGGTGAGTAGACGGGCAGCGGAGTTTTGAATGTATTGAAGTTTACTGATGATTTTTGAGGGTGAGCCAAAGAGGAGGCTGTTGCAGTAGTCCAGACGGGAGGTGATGAAGGCGTGGATGAGGGTTTCTGCAGCTGTGAAGGAGAGGGATGGACGGAGACGGGCAATGTTTTTGAGGTGGAAGAAGGCTGTCTTTGTGATGTGTTTGATGTGTTTGTCGAAGGAGAGGGTTTGATCAAAGATGATTCCAAGATTCCGGATGTGAGGGGAGGTGGATACTGGGAGACCATCAATATTGAGGATGAAGTTTTGGGTGGATTTGGTGAGCGTTTTTGGACCAATGATGATATGCTGATATGCTGATCTGTTCTCCTCACTCATTAGCAACCTTTCCGTGTTCCTTTACCACTTCTGTCTTCAGTTGATGTCCATTCATCAGTGTCTCCTCTGAATCATTTCATTGGTATCTGCCTGCCAGTGACTTTCTCACCTCCCTCACTATAATGTTCCAATGTTAATATATCCTGTGGATATTGGTCCCATCACTCCCGAAAACACTGTTCTTGTCCCACAACAGGCAGAACATCCACAACATTGGATCTGTATCCACTCACCTGATCTCAGCGAGCCTTTCCACAACAAACACCAGAAAATGTTTTTAAAAAAGACAAAAAATCAACAGAACGTAAAATGGATAATTTATTTCTATACATGTGATGTACAAAGAGGTACCACTAGGGTCCAGTGCAGATACAATCTGTTGTCTCAGTTACAGATGGGGGGAAACCCCAGGAAACTCTGAACGTCCCACCATTTAACTTTGGTATCACAATACAGGATTCAAGCACAAGACAGTTACAAAAATAGAATTTCCTTGGCAATTAGAAATGTCTCCCGATTCGCAGGAGCTGTTACACTTTAATCAAACACGAAGGTGACTGGAAGTGGACGCTGTTCTTGTGCCTTCAGTGACAGAACAGCTTCCTCCAAGGCACTCGTCAGTGACAGGAACTGTCTTGGGGCGTTTAGTTTGCATGATAGGTTCTATAATATAATCGTTGTCAGGTCTGTCCACCAGCTAACGGAGAATGTTCACATTGACCATCTGCACCTACGATGGGGTTGCCAACTGTCTCGTATTAGCCAGGACATCCCGTTTTTTGGGCTAAATTGGTTTGTCCTGTATGGGACCGTCCTTGGGCGGGTTCGTTAAGGTTGTCAACCTCCTCACTCCCAAATACGGGACAAAAGGTGACATCACCGCCCCGCGCCCCACGTGACCTCACCCAGCCAGCGGCCGCCCGGCCGCCATTGGTGGAGCAGAAGCATGTGGCCGCTGGCTCCCATACTTGGGAGTGGGGAAGTTGGCAACCCTAACCTACCGGGTAATCTACACCAAACAATACTCTCAGACCCAGAGCAAAGGCCCCTCTCACAATGACTCTCTTGCATCGTAAGCCTTGATTTGTGCAGCAGATGAGCAAGGCTGTGATGGTTACCCAAGGACCAGAAGGTCGAGGTGGTTACCCTGGAACACGACGTATTTTAAAGCATTCAATAAGCTACCACAGACGAATGCGGCATAAGGCAAGAGTTCATGGTAGTAGGGTCAATGTATTAGAATGGATAATCTAACAGAAATGGGTCAGGGTAATTACATCATCTTTATATTGGCACATTGGTGTTAACACTTAAACGATTTAGATGAAGGAATAAAATTTACTTCCTGCACAAAGGTGGGAAAGTTGTGAGTAGAGCCTTTGAAGCAGTGCCAAAGGTAAGAGTGGACAATGAACGGTGAAAAAAATACCAGAAAGGAAGCACATTGTTTATATGGAGAGAAATGTAATTCTCTGGAGATCTCAGAATGAGTCACAATATATTCAAGACCCTAATGGTCAATAGGAAAGTCAAGGGTGACCAAGACCATGGTAGGTGGTCATGGCGAAAAGGCAAATGGTGGAGGAGACTCACTGGGCCAGACTCACCCTGTCTGATATCTCCCTCCCCACCCACCCACCCCCCCCCCCGAATCTACTATTCACCGAAACAAGGGGCATTTTAACCCACCACCCGCATGTTGTTGAGATGTGGGAGGAAACTTGAGCATCTAGAAGATGTGCAAACTCCATACAGACAGCACCAGGTGTCAGGTTTGAACCATGTCTCTGCAGTTATCATGTTGCTCTCACTGACTTGTGTACACAGAAAGCTAGGTCCCTTTGACGATCACCGCCCTGTTTTGGGAACCTCAATGGGTAACTTCACCCTTGACGTTCTCTCATTCATCTCCCTTTGAAGCCATGTTCATCCTCCTCCCCACTCACAATCCCACTGACAGTCAATGAGGTGAACCACGAAACAGCGAGGTGAAGGACAGGCGAGCCACGAAACTGATAATTTGGTGACCGGTAGTCCAGAGGTTCAAGCACAGCAGCGGGTCAGACGCTGTGCATAAAGTGCAGTGGGTGTAGTGTTAATCAGGCAGCGAAACAGACAGCAGTCTGTGGGAGAGGGTCACTCCAGTGGTCCAGAGTAAATAATGAAAGAGAAATCAGAAGATGCACAGTCCTCCTCCCCAACTTTCACACATAGTTGGTTTTAGATCCTTCTAATACAAGAGCTTACCCACATATAACACTGAGCCATAAACGTTCATGCAGAAGGAATAAGACACAGGAGGCCTTGGAGGAAGACCACAGAACAAACACTGCCGCAGGTCAGCATGCCCCCACAACTCCAGCACGGGGCTGGGCAGCGCACCAGTGACGCAGGAACTCCAACCAACACTTGCAAAGCACAAAGCCAGGTGTCCCTCTGAGGAGCACCGAGTCCAAGGCTGCTGTTGGATTGCACAGAGATCAACACAAACAGTGCTATCCATCCAGAGGCCCACCACCGCTGCATGGCCTCGTTTACAGCACATGCCGCACTGTCGCATCACTAACTGTACCTACTCTCCACCACTGCGCTATGACTGTGTCACAGCAAACAGGGAAGGGGTGGATTCCACGCCTATCGAGTCATGCAGCACAGAAACAGACCTTTCTGCCCATCTTGCATATGTGCACCAAATACCTACCTTGGCTAGTCCCATTTGCCATAATCCTCTAATCCTTCCCATCCATATACATGTCCAAATCTCTTCCACTGTTACAGGTTATGCCTACCTCCACTGCCTCATCTGGCAGCTCATTCCATACACCTACCATCCTGTGTGGGAAAGGGTGTCGCTCAGGTGCTTATTAAATCTTCCCCCTCTCACCTTAAACCTACCTCCTCTGATCATCTACCTTGTCCATCATTTTATAACCTTCTATCAGGTCACCTCCTTCATTCCGGGAAGAACAACCTAAGCCTATCCAGGCTCTTATAGCTCAAGCACTCCATCATCGGCGGTCACTGGAAGCGAGTATGACTGTCCTCACCATAGGGTCGGACGCCTGTGTGTGACTTTGTTTAACGTGGGGAGACTGGTGCACAGACAGCCACCACACGGTCCTTGACAGATCTGGGTCAGGATCCAGTGGCATGGAGTCCAAGACGACCGGGGACCCTTTTCTGCTGCAGTCTTCATCCGCTTTCCCAGCCGTTGTGATGCTCCTCTAAAGTCAGTCATCATCCTCCGCCTGTTCCACCGTTGAGGTCTTGGCTCACGCACTCAGGCCAGGGTGAATCAACAACCTGGTGAATCTCCAGTTTAATCACACCCTTCACGTGGGCGACGACCAGGCAGGGGGGAACCAAAGGGGGGAGGGAGAACTGTCCCCTCACCCCACCAACCCCTCACCCCATCTCAGGCATTGCCCAAACACTGGCATCCATGCCCAGACCCAGCCGTTCTGGCACCACCCACCACTTGATCCCACCACCAGCTGAGGATCTGTGCTGGCAACGCCACACACTAACTGCAGGGGCAGGCTGCTCCAGAATGAAACCACGCCACATATCAGAGCCTGTCGGTTTACACGACATCCAGCTCTGTGACAACACTGAGCCCAATGCCACATCACAAAGCCCCTGGTTCCACGACAGGGGGGTTCAAAGATGATAGGACCGTGCTTCCCGGATTGGAACGTATTGCACCAGGCGCAGGGTTACACCAGACCAGCTAGCTTAGAGTTAAGATCATTTAAAAGTTACAAAACTACGTACTCCAAAGTTAAAGCAACTGTTGTTACATCAATAAGCTTAATGTGCAATTATAAGAATTGAGTTATTCAGTCTTGAAAGGCACATTTGGCATCAATCAGTCACATCGACATGATTTCTCCCATCCGCTGCTTGGTCTTCCACCCACCAGCACCGCCACTCCTGCACTTCCCCGAGACACACCAGCTTTGGTTGAGTTGATGATCCAGAGGTCTCACCAGGCAAACATTCAAACAACCAGCCCCATCCGTGTCACTTTAGCCGAGAGGAATGAATGAATGACGAAGACTGCAGGCTTTGGGCATGAGTGCAAGTCCAGGGCCTGCAGACAGAAATAAAAACATAAATCCCTCAATACACAGCACAACCAGACCCAGTATCACGATCAATCCTTAAACACAAACTCCTCATCCGCTCCCACCACTAGACAACGATTCACCATCTCGAGTTTAGTTTAGTTTAGAGATATAGCGTGGAAACAGGCCCTTCGGCCCACTGGGCCCGCGCTGACCAGCGGACCCAGTCAAAATATCGTAAGTCGAGGAGCATCTGTATATACAATGAGCTGCAAGAGGTAGTTGTGGTAAATACAGTAACAATATTTAAAAAGACAGGTCCATGAATAAGAAACATATAGAGGGATATGGGCCAAACACAGGGATACGGAAATGACTGAGACGGGCATTTTGGTTGGCATGGACGGGATGGGCCGAGCGGCCTGTTTCCATCTGTATGCCTGAGGCTAATGTGGAGCCTGCAGTCACACAATTTGCACACAATATTGTCAAGAATCAGATTCTGCACAGCCTGTACACACCAGCTCTCCCTCCGGCCCCTCAAAGTCCAGGTAGAGCATCCTGATGCCATCGTCAGCAGACGACTTCAGCCTCTCGAATGGATACTGGAGCAGGATGTTGGGCGAATCTGACATGGCGCCGCCCTGGGACATCACAAAACCACTCTCGTAGTTGATGATCAGCTTGACATCCCGCCCGTTCCAAGTACATCCTGGGGAAAATTAAAAGATTCTGTAATTGGAGTTAGAGGGTTCACCCATCTTGTCACTGTGTCAGTAAACGTTGACAGCATCCAGCCCAGGGTGCAGGAATGACTCAATATATAAAAACACACAGAAAACAGGAGCAGGAATGAACATTCAGCCCTGCTCACCTGCCTCCGTAAGTTGATTTTCACTTTAGGATCATCTTATCAATGAAGAGATACTGGTCTGTGAGGTTTAGTTTAGTTTAGAGATACAGCGCGGAAACAGGCCCTTTTCGTCCAACAGGTCCGCGCCAACCAGCGATCCCCGCACATTAACACCATCCTCCACCCAACTAGGGACAAATTTCACATTTACCAAGCCAATTAACCTACAAATTTATACGTCTTGAGTGTGGGAGGAAACCGAAGATCTCGGAGAAAACCCACGCAGGTCACAGGGAGAGCGTACAAACTCCGTAGACAGCATCCGTAGTCGGGATCGAACCCGGGTCTCCGGCACTGCATTCGCTGTAAGGCAGCAACTCTACCGCTGCGCCACCAGGTAGCAACCAGATATCAGACCGGCCTCCTGCAGTTAGCCTGTTTGAATCCTTTGCCTATTTTTGGATGACACTTTGAGAGAAGGGTGGTCTTCCACTGCCTCTGTTGCCGGCAGTTCTTCCTTCCACATTCCTCTCTGAATGAGCTCATAGATTAGCCACAATAGCACCAGATAGCACAGCAAAGAGGCTGAATGGCCTCTGTACGTTACCACCTTCCTATCACAAGGTGCCCATGAAAACGTTCACAGAATCTCGGTGGATTCTAAAACTAGAGAGCATAGGTTTATGCGAGAGGGGAGAGATTTAAAAGGGACCTCAGGGCCAATTTTTTCCAGAGGGTGGTCCATATCAGGAACAAGCTGCCAGAGAAGCAAATACAATTAAGACGTAAATACATTTGGACATATACTATATATGGATAGGAAGGATTTAAAAGAATATATGGGCCAAATGTAGGCAAATGTGACGAGCCCAGTGTGCTAACTTATTCAGCATGGATGGAGTGGGCCGAAGGACCTGCTTCACCCATCTACTGTACGATACAGAACCCACACAGCTCTGACACGAGATGTGCTAGCACGCGTACCCAGGGTCACCTCCTTTATCAGCTCGGACGCCCCGTGACAGCCCCGGACCAGCATCCGCGTCCACGTCGACAGCTCCCGGTGAGTCTCCACGCGGAACAAGTGCATCTCAACGCCTTGTCGCGAGCCCGTCCTCGTGGCAAACATCAGCTCCGAGCCCATGGAGGGGGAGCTGCGTGCAGATCCCGAGTGAACCAATCTGGGTGAGGAGTGAGAGGAGGAAGAGTCAGAGAATTCCATCACGCAGCACTCACCCAACATCAAGTGACTGCTTCACTTCACGTCAACCTTCACCCAACATCAAGTGACTGCTTCACTTCACGTCAACCTTCACCCAACATCAAGTGACTGCTTCACTTCACGTCAACCTTCACCCAACATCAAGTGACTGTGCTTCACCCACACGCAGCACTCACTCCAGCTCTGACACACAGTGGACAACACTGACGTTATAAACCAGTCCAAATATCTTAGATTACAGAGAGATTCCACACTTTCACCTTCTCCCTGACCACGCACTCTGCTCATTCCCCGCCCGCTATGAGTGTAAAACAACACTGATAAACATCCCAATAGAATACGGAACAGTACAATCTGGAATTCTCTGCCTCAAAAGGCAGTGGAGGCCAATTCTCTGGATGATTTAAAGAGCTAGATCGAGCTCTTAAATATAGTGGAGTCAAGGAATATGGGGAGAAGGCAGGAACGAGGTACTGATTGTGAATGATCAGCCATGATCACAGTGAATGGCAGTGCTGGCTCGAAGGGCCGAATGGCCTCCTCCTGCACCTATTGTCTACAGTACAGCACAGGAACACGTCCTTTGGCCCACAATGTCTGTGCTGAACACATGGTCAAGATAAGCTCATATCCTCTGCCTACACGTGATCCATATCCCTCCTTTCTGCTATGAGGCTGCAGGGTGACTTGAACAGGTTGTGTGAGTGGGCGGATGCATGGCAGATGCAGTTTAATGTGGATAAGTGTGAGGTTATCCACTTTGGTGGTAAGAATAGGAAGGCAGATCATTATCTGAATGGTGTCAAGTTAGGAACAGGGGACGTACAACGAGATCTGGGTGTCCTAGTGCATCAGTCACTGAAAGTAAGCATGCAGGTACAGCAGGCAGTGAAGAAAGCCCACAGAATGTTGGCCTTCATAACAAGAGGAGTTGAGTATAGGAGCAAAGAGGTCCTTCTGCAGTTGTAGAGGGCCCTAGTGAGATCGCACCTGGAGTACTGTGTGCAGTTTTGGTCTCCAAATTTGAGGAAGGATATTCTTGCTATTGAGGGCGTGCAGTGTAGGTTTACTAGGTTAATTCCCGGAATGGCGGGACTGTCATATGTTGAAAGACTGGAGCGACTAGGCTTGTATACACTGGAATTTAGAAGGATGAGAGAAGATCTTATCGAAACGTATAAGATTATTAAGGGGTTGGACACGTTAGAGGCAGGAAACATGTTCCCAATGTTGGGGGAGTCCAGAACAAGGGGCCACAGTTTAAGAATAAGGGGTAGGCCATTTAGAACTGAGATGAGGAAAAACTTTTTCAGTCAGAGTTGTGAATCTGTGGATTTCTCTGCCTCAGAAGGCAGTGGAGGTCAATTCTCAGCCATGATCACAATGAATGGTGGTGCTGGCTCGAAGGGCCGAATGGCATCCTCCTGCACCTATTGTCTATTTCCCTCCATATCCATGTGCCTATCTAAAATTCTCTTAAATACCTTTATGATTTCAGCTTCCACCACCTCTGGCAGTGGGTTCAGGCAGGGGTGGGGGTATATTGTGCGGGCAAATACGGGGAGCCATGGCGTTACAATGTGTAGAAAGGAACTGCAAATGCTGGTTTACACCAAAGATCGACACAAAATGCTGGAGTAACTCAGCAGGACAGGCAGCATCTCTGGAGAGAAGAAATGGGTGACGTTTCAGGTCGAGACCCTTCTTCAGACTCTGAAGGGTCCTGACCCGAAACGTTACCCATTCCATCTCCCCAGAGATGCTGCTTGTCCCACTGAGTTTCCCCAGCACTTCATGTCTATCTAGAGTTGGTTATACAACATGGAAACAGGCCCTTAGGCCCAACTTGTCCATGCTGACCAAGATGTCTATCTGGGTGAGTCCTACTTGTTTTATATTGCTCCTAATCTTTCCATTCCACGTACTTGTCAAAATGTTTTTTTAAACTTTATAATTCCAGATTCCTCTGCCAGCCCATTCCATATACATCACAGAAACAGCTCAATAAAAGCATCCATCAGCCACCAACGGTTTATTTTAACACTCTTCCTCGTTTCAAATAGGCAACTTAAGCCTACCCAGGGAGGGAACTAAAATCTCTCTGATCCCACCTGAGTCACGAGGGGCTTTTTATTCCGCTTTACCCCCGGTTTGGCACGGCAGAGAGGGCTCGGTGGAGCGGCGCATTAGAGGAAAGGACACGCCCATTGCCCGCGTACCTGGTGGCCAGCAGCGGGTGGCTTTGGCAGGGAGACTCCCACAGGTCCCGGCTCCAGGGAACGCTGTTGTAAAGCAGCAGATCTTTATCTGTCAGGACGGCCACCGCTGGTTTCCATTCCTGCTTCCCATCTTCCACCTTCAACTGGGGCCCAAGCACAAGAGAGATGGCAGCATTGCACAGACAGGGCAGCCCACAAACAGCACAGCACAAAGCTCCCACCTCACCCACCCTGGGCATCCGCAACCTGGGCAACAACCCGCTCCAGCAGGTCCCTGCCATCGGACCGACCGTCAGCCATTCAACCTCAGGCAAAGCCAGATGATCAGAATAAATACAGCTGCCACTGGCGTTGTATGTAAATGTATAACGTGTTACTATGAGCCACAGAGGTCATGATGTTGCTGGGATGTAAAGGCATGGCGCAATAAACACTGTTTGTATTCAGTGTCCTTGTGTACCCAGTGTGTTTGTTGTATCCGCATCAAGGCGAGGATCTGCAGCTGCTACCTGCCGATGCAGGTCTAGCGAATCCAGCGGCTAGTGGAGACCGAGGCACAGCCAGGCTGGCCTCCCCGAATCACAAACTCCTGTCCGGGTCTCAGCACAGCAACAACAGAGCGGTGGGGGAGTACAGGTGCAATCAAACAAAACTTCCAGATGCAGAACGTACGCCAGCAACTCCACCTGCCCCACCGGCAACTCCACCTGCACCGCGGTTCAGTGGGAACTCTACCTGCACCGCGGGACTCCGAGAACTCTACCTGCACCGCGGTTCACCGGGAACTCTACCTGCACCGCGGGACTCCCGAGAACTCTACCTGCACCGCGGTTCACCGGGAACTCTACCTGCACCGCGGGACTCCGAGAACTCTACCTGCACCGCGGTTCACCGGGAACTCTACCTGCACCGCGGGACTCCGAGAACTCTACCTGCACCGCGGTTCACCGGGAACTCTACCTGCTCTGCCAGCCAGCCCAGGTGCTGGACGGCCCTGCAGCCCGGGCCCAGGACCTCGCGCAGCTCCAGCAGTGCCTGCGGGGTGAGAGCGGCGATGCTGCCGTGGATCGCCATGAACCAGGCATGCGCTGCAGCAGCATCTCTGCCCCGCAGCACGATCGCATGCCTGCCGTCGGGGGAGCGTAGTTCAAATAACCTGCGGGAGCAACAGAGAACAGAGAATCAGCAGCAGGCACAGACACGGGGGCGGTCGGACGGCACGTGGCCGTGCGCGAGGGGCATCAGTGACGGCAACGGGATGCAGCCGGGTGAACCAGCGAGATCCAGGCGCCCACACCTGCACTCAGTTGCTGCAGCTAACCCCAATGCAAGCGCCGAGGTTCCGGCAGTGGTGCAGCAGGGAGTGAGAATCACCGGGGCTGTGGCAGGGGAGAGTCACAATTACATTCTATTGAAGGGTGTAGAGATGAGGCCATGTTGCCAATCAGGGCCAGGTGTTGTATCTGCGAGGTGCAACAGGCCGAGTGTATCAGTGATAATTCTGGGCTGTATCTGTATCTCTATTCACTGTCTGCAGATCAGAATTATTTTAAATAGCTCTCCAGATGCCCTGAGGTCTGTGTAAGAAGGAACTGCAGATGATGGTTTGGTGGTAAGAACAGGAAGGCAGATTATTATCTGAATGGTGTCAAGTTAGGAAAAGGGGATGTTCAACGAGATCTGGGTGTCTTTGTTCATCAGTCACTGAAAGTAAGCATGCAGGTACAGCAGGTAGTGAAGAAAGCTAATGGCATGTTGGCCTTCATGATAAGAGGAGTTGAGTATAGGAGCAAAGAGGTCCTTCTGCAGTTGTACAGGGCTCTAGTGAGACCACACCTGGAGTACTGTGTGCAGTTTTTGTCTCCAACTTTGAAGAAGGACATTCTTGCTATTGAGGGAGTACAGCATAGGTTCACTAGGTTACTCAGAGTAACTCAGAGAGTTCTAAATCTGTGGGATTCTCTGCCTCAGAAGACAGTTGAGGTCGATTCTCTGGATGCTTTCAAGAGAAAGTTAGATAGAGCTTTTAATGAATGCGGAGTCAGAGGGTATGGGGAGAAGGCAGGAACAGGGTACTGATTGTGGATGATCTACCATGATCACATTGAATGGTGGTGCTGGCTCGAAGGGCTGAATGGCCTACTCCTACACCTATTGTCTATTAAACCGCAGATAGACAAAAGCTGGAGTAATTCAGTGAGACAGGCAGCATCTCTGGAGAGAAGGAATGGGTGACGTTTCGGATCGAGACCCTTCATCAGAGTGAAGAAACGTCACCCATTCCTTCTCTCCAGAGATGCTGAGTTACTCCAGCTTTTTGTGTCTACCCTGAGGTCTGTGCCAGGGGGAACAGAGCATTGCCCAGTCCACCCACAAAACTGAAGCCTTTCATCCCGAGGATCATTCCATGTCACCACTGCAGGCCTTTGCATCTTGCCTTGTGAGCTGGACAGACTGGCTACATATTCCAGCTGTGGCCCAGACAGCATCTTATAAAGGGCCCTGCCTGGTGATTTGCTTGAGGTGTGCTCTGTGCCTTTATTTATGAAGTCCAACACCCCAGGTGCAGATACAGAACGGAATCTGGTTCATTCTTTGACTATCTGTGATTATTTACGAAGGTTAAACCCAACCTGTTCTCTGGGTCAGACATGCTGAGATTCCTGGTGACGAAGCACATCTTCAGTGGAAATATCTTGCTGTCTTTGGCACTGTGGTTTGGAGAAGCAGAGGAATCACCTCCCAGATACGGAGACTGAGGCATCAGACTGTCCCACCCAAGATCTGCAATCGGTGAGGGCTTTTTAAAGTACTGCATCACTTCCTGGATGTAAGTAACTGGAAGGAAAAAAATGACACAAGTCAAGGAAGGTCAACTACCACATTTCAAAGACAAACTATTCTGTTCTCAATTCTAGTAAGTGCCAAGATTTGATAGCTCACCGACAACTCTCTTGAACTTCTACAGGCATTCAGTAGAAAGCATATTGACTAGTTGCATCACGGCCTGGTTCAGCAACTCGAATGTCCAGCAACAAAGATGATTGCAAAAAGTGTTGAAAACTGCCCAGTCCATCACGACCTCTCCACCATCGAAGAGATCTACAAGTGTCGTTGCCTCAAAATATAGCCAGCTTCATCAGAGACCCACACCACCCTGGCCACACACTCATTTCACTCCTGTCATTGGGAAGAAGCTGCAGAAGCCTAAAAACTGTAACGTCCAGGTTCAGGAGCAACTTCTTCCCTACAGCCATCAGGCTATTAAACACGACAACCTCCAAACTAAATAGAATTGGGGACATTATTTTTGACATTGCACTACTACTGTCTATTTATTTGTCTGTTTGTCTTGTTCACATATATACTGAAACTTTTTTGTTGTTTATTATGGGTTTTACAGAGTATTATGTTTACATAACTGTTGTGCTGCTACAAGTTAAAAAATTCATTGTTCCGTTTTGGAACAGATGACAATAAAACACTCTTGACTTGACTAACATCTATTTCTATCAACAGCTTACACTAACACTCCTATCTACTCCAGAGCTCCCATTAAATTTCATTGAATCAGAATCATAATCTTACTTTATTAGCCAAGTATGTTTTGCAACATACGAGGAATTTGACTTGCCATACAGTCATACCAATAAAAAGCAACAGAACAAACAAAATACATTTTAACATAAACATCCACCACAGTGACTCCTCCACATTCCTCACTGTGATGGAAGGCAAAAAAAAGTACAATCTCTTCCCTTATCCAACTGAAATAAAGTTTCAATTTGTAATTTTCCTTCCTCAACACAGTACATTAAACCAGTGGGCGAGCAGAGACTTCACACCCTGCACTGGGAAAGTGTAATCAATCTGCCACACTCAATAGCTGCCCGGCCCATAGAAACATAGAAAATAGGTGCAGGAGGAGGCCATTTGGCCCTTCGAGCCAGCACCGCCATTCATTGTGATCATGGCTGATCATCCATAATCAGTAACCCGTGCCTGCCTTCTCCACATATCCCTTGATTCCACTAGCCCCCAGAGCTCCATTTTAAATCCATCCAGTGAATTGGCCTCCACTGCCCTCTGTGGCAGAGAATTCCACAAATTCACAACTCTCTGGGTTTCTTCTCACCTCAGTTTTAAATGGCCTCCCCTTTATTCTTAGACTGTGGCCCCTGGTTCTGGAATGGGCTAGAATGCGTTCCCTCAACCCCTGCCTTTTCTCCTCTGCTCTCAGAACTTGTTCACAACTCTGTCAATTATTGTCAGTGAGACACACTTTGGGACAATAAACACACTGAAGCTGCAACAAGTTGTTTTTGTACACCAAGATAGGGTCCAATTTTTCCCCGGCACCCGTCACATCTCCCCCACACTCAACATTCTGTTTACTCAGCAAAACTGAACCCTTGTTTGTAAGTTTGGGTCTCCCCCTTTTTATGTCCCTGGGTCCTGGCCTCACACAGGACCACGACCAACACCTTCCCTACATTCACCCATCCCACACTCGGTGGGGCGGCAGGGTGGCACAGTGGTAGAGTTGCTGCCTTACAGTGAATGCAGCGCCAGAAACCCTGGTTTGATCCTGACTACGGCTGCTGTCTGTACGTTCATACGTCCCATACAGATTAGCCAGAAAAAGTAGCATACCAGAGGACTGGGAGAAATTCAGAGTCCAGCAGAGGAGGACAAAGGGCTTAATTAGGAAAGGGATAATAGATTATGAGGGAAAACTGGCAAGGAACATAAAAACAGACTGCAAAAGCTTTTATAGATATGTCAAGAGAAAAAGATTAGTTAAGGCAAATGTAGGTCCCTTGCAGTCGGAAACAGGTGAATTGATCATAGGGAACAAGGAGATGGCAGACCAATTGAACAAATACTTTGGTTCTGTCTTCACTAAGGAAGACATAAACCGTCTGCCGGAAATAGCGGGGGACCGGGGGTCTAATGAGATGGAGGAACTGAGGGAAATCCAGGTTAGTCGGGAAGTGGTGTTAGGTAAATTAAATGGATTAAAGGCAGATAAATCCCCAGGGCCAGATAGGCTGCATCCCAGAGTGCTTAAGGAAGTAGCCTCAGAAATAGTGGATGCATTAGTGATAATTTTTCAAAACTCTTTAGATTCTGGAGTAGTTCTTGAGGACTGGAGGGTAGCTAATGTAATCCCACTTTTTAAAAAGGGAGGGAGAGAGAAAACGGGGAATTATAAACCAGTTAGCCTAACATCGGTAGTGGGGAAAATGCTAGAGTCAGTTATTAAAGATGTGATAGCATTACATTTGGAAAGTGGTGAAATCATCGGACAAAGTCAGCATGGATTTACCAAAGGCAAATCATGTCTGACGAATCTTATAGAATTTTTCGAGGATGTAACTAGTAGAGTGGATAAGGGAGAACCAGTCGATGTGTTATATCTGGACTTTCAGAAGGCCTTCGACAAGGTCCCACATAGGAGATTGGTGTACAAACTTAAAGCACACGGTATTGAGGGTTCAATGTTGAGGTGGATAGAAAATTGGTTGGCGGACAGGAAGCAAAGAGTAGGAATAAACGGGTCCTTTTCGGAATGGCAGGCAGTGACTAGTGGGGTACCGCAAGGCTCAGTGCTGGGACCCCAGTTATTTACAGTGTATATTAATGATTTGGACGAGGGAATTGAATGCAACATCTCTAAGTTTGCGGATGACACGAAGCTGGGTGGCAGTGTTAGCTGCGAGGAGGATGCTAGGAGGCTGCAGAGTGACTTGGATAGATTAGGCGAGTGGGCAAATGCATGGCAGATGCAATATCATGTGGATAAATGTGAGGTTATCCACTTTGGCGGCAAGAACAGGAAAGCAGAGTATTACCTGAATGGTGACCGATTGGGAGAAGGGGAGATGCAACGTGACCTGGGTGTCATGGTGCACATGTAGTGAGTCCAAACGAGCGGTATTATTCAAATACTTTATTGTCGGTAAAACCCGTGACAAACGCAACGCACTTACTCTTGGACTAACACTAACTTCGCGAACTAATCTAATCTCTATCTACAGTTTGGCGCCAGGCATTTAAATACCTCGCGCTCCCTCACCCCGTGACCGTAAACCAATCCGAGGGTTCTAGACTACCTGGCCAATCCCTATGTCCCTACATGACCCCCCCCAGAACCCTCAAAACCATACCTCACGGGCGCCCGAACCTCCCGCCCAGAACGTGTACGGAGGGGGGAAACCGATACCCCCAGCGTGACAGGTGGCGGGGTGGACGCCGCCGCTGGAGGCAATGGGGGGTCCACTGGAGCGGAGGGTGTAGGTGACGGGGGGCACTTGATCGGCAACGGCAGCCCGGGCCCAACCATCGGCGGCGGAGGCCCAAGAGGTGGTAAACAGGGCGCCGCTGGCGGGACCAGTCGAGCGGCCACAGGCCGGCCCCGGCGCGGCGGCTGAGCCACCGACACGGGGAGGTCCTGGTCCAAATGGGCCGGCTTGAGACGGGACACTGAAACAAGCTCCTGACGATTTCCTACCTGCAAGGTGAAGGTTACAGTCCCTCTTTTGAGCACCTGGAACGGGCCCTGGTAAACCGGCTGAAGAGGGGGGCGGTGGCAATCTTTCCGAAGAAACACGAAATCACAGCCCCGCAATTCCGACGGAACGTGAACTGCTGTGCTTCCGTGACTGGAGCCAGAGAACCCACCCGTGCCCGGAGGGAGCCCAAGACTGACGTGACGGAAGGCGGCAAGGCGGGAGTGGAAGGGAGAATGTCACCCGGCACCCGCAGGGGCGAACCGTAGACGAGCTCGGCCGAAGATGTGCCCAGCTCAGCCCGCGGGGCCGTACGAATGCCGAGGAGGACCCAAGGCAGCTGGTCAGCCCAATCGTAGCCGGTCAGGCGAGCACAGAGGGACGCCTTCAGCTGCCGATGGAAACGCTCAACCATCCCGTTGGCTTGGGGATGATAGGCGGTGGTCTGCTGTAATCGAGAACCATACAGCTGTGCCAGCGCGGCACAGAGGGACGAGGTGAACTGGGCTCCCCGATCTGTAGTGATGATAGCCGGGACCCCGAAACGGCCTCAAAAACCTTACGCCGCAGAGCGGCAGGCACCACCGGGCGAGGGCGTGGGAGGGAAACGTCACACCACAACTTGGTACCTGTGGGGCCACACGCCACCTGCTCCAACGCAGTCCCGAGGCTGTGGAGGCGTACACCGCGGCAGTCCCTTCCAGGCGCTGAGCCTCCGCTAGCTCCTGGAAATCCACCTGTTTACCCACCACGGCTACGGAGGGAATGGTCGGCCGGGACAGGGCATCAGCAACGGCTTTCAGCCTACCCGCAATATGACGGACATCGGTCGTAAACTCCGAAATCAGGGTTAGGTGCCGCTGCTGGCGAGCCGACCACGGATCAGAAACCTTAGCAAAAGCGAATGTCAGAGGTTTGTGATCCGTGTAGGCCACGAAAGAACGGCCTTCTAAAAAATAACGGAAGTGGCGGACTGCTAAATAAAGGGCCAGGAGCTCCCTATCGAACGCACTGTACTTGAGCTCCGCTCGAGAGAGCTGCCAGCTGAAAAATGCCAGAGGCTGCCAATTACCGTTGACCTGCTGCTCCAAAACCCCACCCACCGCCACGTCTGAGGCATCCACCGTCAGAGCCGTGGGGGCGGAGGAGCGCGGGTGCACCAGCATGGTGGCGTTGGCCTGTTTGACCGCAACAAAAGCCGTCTCTGCAGCTACGGACCATACCAACTCAGCGGGGTTACCCGCGAGACATTGAAAAGGGGGGCGCATGACCCGAGCTGCTGCAGGCATGAACCGATGATAGAAATTTACCATGCCCACGAATTCCTGCAAGCCCTTGATGGTAGTCGGGCGGGGGAAAGAGCGGACCGCGTCCACTTTAGCTGGTAAAGGAGTGGCACCGGCCGGAGTAACCCGGTGACCCAAACAATCCACCGCCGACAGGCCGAATTGGCATTTGTCCGGATGGAGAATCAGGCCATGGTCTTGCAGCCTCTGGAACACCGTGCGGAGGTGGACCAAGTGCTCCTGGACCGAACGGCTGGCAATCAAAATATCGTCAAGGTAAATAAAGACAAACGGCAACCCTCAACCCACCCGGTCCATCAGACGCTGGAATGCCTGAGCTGCATTTTTCAGGCCGAAAGGCATACGCAACCACTCAAACAACCCGAACGGAGTAATGGTCGCCGTTTTTGGAATGTCCGGCGGGTGGACCGGGATCTGATGGTATCCCCGCACCAAATCAATTTTTGAAAATATTGTAGCCCCCTCCAGGCTAGCTGAGAAGTCCTGAATGTGTGGAATCGGGTAGCGGTCCGGCCGTGTTGCCGCGTTGAGTCGACGGAAGTCACCACATGGTCTCCACCCCCCAGACGCTTTGGAAACCATGTGCAAGGGGGAGGCCCACGGACTACTCGAAGGCCGAATAATTCCCAGCCTCTCCAAGTTTAGGAACTCCTCTCGCGCCCTGGCCAGCTTGTCGGGTGGGAGACGCCGTGCCCGGGCAAAAACCGGCGGCCCCTCGGTCGGGATGAAATGAACGACCCCGTGCTTCTCAGAAGGTGCATCGAAACGCTGGACGAGGAGCTGCGGGAAGTCGGCTAGGACCGCATCGAACTGACCGGGAGCCGTGGTAATGGCCTGGATTACTGGGCTGGGTGAGGCGACGCTTGTAGAAGCCTCTGGTCCAGTACCCCGGGGCTGTACATCAGCCGAGGGTTGCAGGCCCCTCCCTCGGACGTCTGCGACCAAAGAAAACGCCCATAAGAAATCTGCACCCAATATGGCCTGGCCAACATCCGCAACGATGAATTCCCAACGGTAAGTCCTGGACTCGAAGGACAGGGACATAGTCCTTTTACCGTAAGTACGGATGGTGCTACCATTCACTGCAATTAGGGGCGGGCTCTTCCCCCCCACTTGAACTTCGCAGTCATAGGGGGGCACAATACTTACGACCGCTCCCGTATCCACTAGGAAGACGATCCCGGTACTCTGATCTGTAGCGTAGAGGCGGTAGTTACGGCCAATCGAGACTGCCTCTACATTCGATCGGCCCAGGCGTTTCCCGGAAACGAACACGGGGATCTACATCTTCGTGCCTCGCTGCCCCACCGCCGATGGAAAGAGCACCAGCCACGCCTATCCGGCTCTGTTGGTCGAGCCCGCTGCCAATGAACAGGCGCCGCCGCCCTCTCTTGGCGGGCCGACTGCGAAATAGCGGCCGATGTGTCGCTCTCCCGGCCGCACCCCCGACTGCCGCTGGGCCTCGAGACCCGGTTAACAGAGCCGTCTCGGGTGTTGCGCTCCCTAACGAGCGTGTCGGCCTTCTCGGCGAACGCTACCGGATCTTCAAAAGGGACGTCCGCCAACACTAACCTGACGTCCCCAGGTAGCTTCTCCCGAAAGGCCGCTTCGAATATCATGCATGGCTGATGGTCGCCCACCAAGGTCAGCATCTCGGACATCAAGTCCGACGGCAACCGCTGCCCCAGGTCTGGCAAATGGAGGAGCCTCAGAGCCCGCTGGTTCTGGGCCCAGCCAAAGGTCCGCAGCAGGAGCCTCTTGAGCCCCACGTACTGCTCCGTTTGGGGTGGACTGGTCAGGTATCGACTGACCCGCGCAGCCACCTCCGCCTGCAGACAGCTCACCAGGTGGTGGTACTTCTCCTGGTCTTCCTCCACCCTTTTAAGATGGAACTGCGATTCTGCCTGCACAAACCACAGGTGCGGCTGATGGGCCCAGAATGAATCTCACCCGCGCTCGCTCCCGCCTGCGACATCCTGCTGCTTGCTTCTTACGTTCGAGGTCACCAATGTAGTGAGTCCAAACGAGCGGTATTATTCAAATACTTTATTGTCGGTAAAACCCGTGACAAACGCAACGCACTTACTCTTGGACTAACACTAACTTCGCGAACTAATCTAATCTCTATCTACAGTTTGGCGCCAGGCATTTAAATACCTCGCGCTCCCTCACCCCGTGACCGTAAACCAATCCGAGGGTTCTAGACTACCTGGCCAATCCCTATGTCCCTACACACCAGTCATTGAAAGCAAGCATGCAGGTGCAGCAGGCAGTGAAGAAAGCGAATGGTATGTTGGCATTCATAGCAAGAGGATTTGAGTTTAGGAGCAGGGAGGTTCTGCTGCAGTTGTACAGGGCCTTGGTGAGACCGCACCTGGAGTATTGTGTGCAGTTTTGGTCTCCTAACCTGAGGAAAGACGTTCTTGCCTTAGAGGGAGTACAGAGAAGGTTCACCAGATTGATCCCTGGGATGGCGGGACTTACATATGAGGAAAGACTAGATAGACTGGGCTTGTACTCGCTGGAATTTAGAAGACTGAGGGGGGATCTTATAGAAACATATAAAATCCTTAAGGGGTTGGAGAGGCTAGATGCGGGAAGATTGTTCCCGATGTTGGGGGAACCCAGAACAAGGGGTCACAGCTTAAGGATAAGGGGGAAGTCTTTTAGGACTGAGATGAGAAAACATTTCTTCACACAGAGAGTGGTGAGTCTGTGGAATTCTCTGCCACAGAAGGTAGTTGAGGCCAGTTCATTGGCTATATTTAAGAGGGAGTTAGATGTGGCCCTTTTTGCTAAAGGGATCAGGGGGTATGGAGAGAAGGCAGGTACAGGCTACTGAGCTGAATGATCAGCCATGATCATATTGAATGGCGGTGGAGGCTCGAAGGGCCGAATGGCCTACTCCTGCACCTATTTTCTATGTCTATGTCTATGTCCCCGTGACTTGCATGGGTTTCTCCGAGATCTTCGGTTTCCTCCCACACTCCAAAGACGTACAGGTTTGTAGGTTAATTGGCTTGGTAAATGTCAAAATTGTCTCTGGTGGGTGTAGGATAGTGTTAATGTGTGGGGATCGTTGGTCAGCGCAGACCCGGTGGGCTGAAAGGGCCTGTTTCCGCGCTGTATCTCTAAATTAAACTAAACTCATGCACACATTACAGCTCCCCTTTGTGCTGCCCTCTGTTCCTCCTCTTCAAAACAAATACAGAAAAAATTCACATCTAAGCATCAAACGATATTCATGATGGATCATTTTTTCACCGGCATATCATGTGGGTTCATGTTGTGGAAATCTATGTACATCAAGAACACTGACCAAATGTGTAGGAAAAAAAACTGCAGATGCTGGTCTAAATCGAAGGTAGACACAAAATGCTGGAGTAACTCAGCGGGTCAAGCAGCATCTCGGGAGAGAAGGAATGGGTGATGGAAGGTCACCCATTCCTTCTCTCCCAAGATGCTGCTTGACCCGCTGAGTTACTCCAGCATCTTGTGTCTGTACACTGGTCATGTCACCACAGAAAAAAATCATTGTTAGACAGACATGACCATTGCTGAACAACCCCTCATTGATTGTTTTTGATTAATATCTTTCCAATTGAAAATGTATACTGTCACTCAGATTGGACAGCAATAATTTGTCGACCACTGAAGTAAAACAAGTAGCCTAGAGTTCCTCAACTTTCCCCCTTTTTAATCATCGCCAACAATGTCTAAATAAAGCAAATTAGTGAGAAACTGCCCCTCAAATCAGTTCAATAGAACTTTAATTATCCCAGGAGGGAAATTGGTTGGCTGTCATAAAACACAAGATACATGATATTAAAGTGATGAGAGGATGTCCGGGATTGGGGAATGTGCTAGGATTGGGGAGTGGAGTGGAGGATGGGGGGAAGGGGATTCAGCCTACCGCATGACAGAAGGGGGAGGAGTTGTACAGTTTGATAGCCACAGGGAAGAAGCATCTCCTGTGGCGTTCTGTGCTGCATCTTGGTGGGACCAGTCTGTTGCTGAAGGTGCTCCTCAGGTTGACTAGTGTGTCATGGAGGGGGTGAGCTGTATTGTCCAGGATGCTCCGCAGTTTGAGGAGCATCCTCCACTCTGAGACCACCTCCAATTAATCCAGCACCACTTCCAGGACAGAGCCAGCCTTCCCGAAGAGCTTGTTGGCCCTGGTGGTGTCCGCGGCCTTCACCCTGCTGCCCCAGCACACGACAGTGTAGAAGATGGCACTGGCCACCACCCATTGGTAGAACATCTGCAGCATCTTATCATCATATCATATCATATATATACAGCCGGAAACAGGCCTTTTCGGCCCTCCAAGTCCGTGCCGCCCAGCGATCCCCGTACATTAACACTATCCTACACCCACTAGGGACAATTTTTACATTTACCCAGCCAATTAACCTACATACCTGTACGTCTTTGGAGTGTGGGAGGAAACCGAAGATCTCGGAGAAAACCCACGCAGGTCACGGGGAGAACGTACAAACTCCTTACAGTGCAGCACCCGTAGTCAGGATCGAACCTGAGTCTCCGGCACTGCATTCGCTGTAAAGCAGCAACTCTACCGCTGCGCTACCGTGCCGCCCCTTACTGCAGACATTGAAGGAGCGGAGCCTTCTCAGAAAGTACAGCCGGCTCTGTCCCTTCTTACGGTTGCTGGTTATCAACTCCGCAACCTCCAGTAACTTTAACCCCCGCCCCCCCCCCAGACACTTCCTTAGAGGTTTTGTCAGCCTCCGCCTTAAAGATATTCAAAGACTCTGCTTCCAGCATCCTTTAAGGAAAACAGTTCCAATGACTCAATTCTCAGAAAAGTTATGCCTAGTCTGTTTAAACAGACAGTCTCTTCAAATCCCTGGGCTTGCATATGTCTGATCTAATGGGGAAACCGACACTGCACTCAATTCCTGGCTAGCATCCCCTCGTGTTTTCATTTTTACTTCCTTACCAACTTCTTAGTCATTCTTTGCTGTTTCCTAAATCTTTGCCAATCTTTGACTTGGCAGATGGAATCACTTCTGCAGCCAGTGCTGATCAAAAATGACGTCAAAGCCTCTTTAATTTCCTCTTTTCCCTTCTTAAAAAACAGCTTGATAATACTTAATCTAGACTTGAGAATCTAGACAGCATTTTATCAGGATGCATGACAGCCGGGTTTGGGAACAGCGCCTTCCAAAACCGCAAGAAATTGCAGAGAGTGTGGGACGTAGCCCACACCATCACACAAATCAACCTCCCTTCCATTGACGCCTTCTACATTTCACACTACCTCGGCAAAGTCATTGGCATAATCAAGGACACGTCGCACCATGGTCACTTTCTCATCTCCCCTCAGGCGAGAAGTAGAAAAGTTTAAAAATGCATACTTCCAGATTTAGGGGCGGTTTCTTCCCAGCTGTTATCAGGCAACTGAACGGTACTCTCATCAGCTAGAGTGCGGTCCTGACATCCCATCTACCTCACTGGAGACCTTTGAATGATCTTTAATCGGACTTCATCTTGCACTAGTATCCTTTATCTGTTCAGTGTGGACGGCTTGATTTTATTTGTGTATTGTCTTTTCTTTGACTGCAGAGCACGCAAACAAAAGCTTTTCACTGTACCTCGGTACACGTTACAATAAGCCAAACAAAGCTGTTAGTTCCAGTCCGCATTTGGTTTTACTGTAAGAAAAAAACCCTGCACGTTCTGGTTTAAATCGAAGGTTTAAAATGCTGGAGTAACTCGGCGGGTCAGGCAGCATCTCGGGAGAGAAGGAATGGGTGCCGTTTCGAGGCGAGACCCGCCCCCTCCCTTGACATCAGTCTGAAAAAGGGTCTCGACCCGAAACGTCCCCCATTCCTTCTCTCCCGAGATGCTCCCTGACCCGCTGAGTTACTCCAGCATTTTGAGTCTACCTTTGGCTTTACTGTAATTGGATCTCTTACTCCGTTTTATTCTATGATAAAATGTCTACAAACACCCGCATGCAGGAGCGATTAACGGAGCGCCCCATGCAGCTATTCCCCCAGTTACTGTGGAAACGCTGCTGGCTCACAGGAGCGACTCAGTCTCTCAGAGCCCAAAAGCATAGTCACTCAGGCCCTCTCACAAGCCCGTTTCAATTATGCTCACCATCAAAGACTACGCTGGCAGGAAACAGAGTCATAGAGTGATAAAGTGGGGAAACAGGCCCTCCAATCCAACTTGCCCACACCGGCCAACATGTCCCAGCTACACGTCCCACCTGCCTGCACTTGGTCTATATCCCTCCAAACCTGTCCTTTCCATGTACCTGTCTGTTTCTTAAACATTGGGATAGTCCCAGCCTCAACTACCTCATCTGGCAGCTTGTTCCATACACCCACCACCCTCTGTGTGAAAAAGTTATCCCTCAGATTTCTATTAAATCTTCTCCCCTTCACCTTTTAACCTATGTCCTCTGGTCCTCGATTCCCTTACTCTGGGCAAGAGACTCTGTACATCTACCCGAACTATTCCTCTCATGATTTTGTACATCTCTATAAGATCTCCCCTCATCCTCCTCCACTCCAAGGAATAGAGACCCAGCCTACTCAACCTCTCCCTAAAGCTCAGACCCTCTAGTCCTGTCAACATCCTCGTAAATCTTCTCTGAACCCTTTCAAGCTTGACAATATCTTTCCTATAACATGGTGCCCAGAACTGAACACAATATTCTAAATGCAGTCTCACCAACGTCTTATACAACTGCAACATGACCTCCCAACTTCTATACTCAATACTCTGACTGATGAAGGCCAATATGCCAAAAGCCTTATTGACCACCTTATCTACCCATGACTCGACCTTCAAGGAACCATGCACCTGCATTCCTAGATCTGCAGAAGGGTCTCAACTCACCCATTCCCAAACATCACCCATTCCTTCTCTCCTGAGATGCTGCCTGACCCGCTGAGTTACTCCAACATTTTGTCTACCTTACATTCCTAGATCCCTCTGCTCTACAATACTCCGCAGAGGCCTACCATTTACTGTGTAGGTCCTGCCCTTGTTCAATGTCCCAAAATGCAACACCTCACACTTTTCTGTATTAAATTCCATCAATCATTCCTCCGCCCACCTGGCCAATCAATCCAGATCCTGCTGCAATCGTTCACAACCATCTTCACTCTCTGCAACACCACTCACTTTTGTATCATCAGCAAACTTGCTAATCTTGCCCTGTATGTTCTCATCCAAATCATTGATGTAGATGACAAACAGTAACGGGCCCAGCACCGAACCCTGAGGCACATCACTAGTCACAGGCCTCCAGTCTGAGAAGCAGCCTTCTACCATCACCCTCTGCTTCTTTCCATGGAGCCAATTTTCTACCCATTCAGCTATCTCTCCTTGGATCCCATGCGATCTAACCTTCCAGAGCAGCCTACCTTGCGGAACCTTGTCTCTCCTTTTTAGTTTAGAATCTATTTCCCGTTGAATTCAATCCTCATCCTTGGCACGGGAAGGTGGAAACGAGAGGACTACACTGCAACTAACCATAGAGCTGCCACGTCCAAGGAATGCACTTCAGCTGCATGCGACCATTTAAACACTGAAATCTTCAATAAAACACGTTGGGAATGTGAAGGATGGAGCTCAGCTTTCAGTGCCGGGCGGCGTGATTAATAACCCGACAGAGAAGTCAACAGGAGGTGAATGTAGAAGGAATGTTTAGTCAGTTAGAAGATCTTTCATTCACTCAAGGGATGTGGGATCGCAGGTTGAACCATTAATTGCTCATTCCAGTCGCATTGAGAGGGTGGTGGAGAGCTGCCTTCATCAACTGTTGCAGTCCTTGAGAGTTTGCTGGGGACAGAGTTTCAGGATTTTCATCCAGCAATGGTGAAGGAACAGCGATACGTGATAGTGTTGATGCGATACTGTCAAAGCTAAAGTCAATGTGGGCCATCAAAGACCATAAACTAGGTTGGAATTCACAAGACCCTGGACACTTTCAGGGAATATTACGGAACAGCTGCTCAAAGAAAATAGCATTGTTAAAAAAATGTGTTGGAGAAAGTATTGGGTTTGAGAGCAAATATCGGCAGGGCTCAATGAGCAGCATCAAGGAGAAGCTATGGAGATGGTCATACAGCAGAGAAACAGCCTCAGCAAAACTTGCCCATGCGAACCAAGATGCCCCATCTACGCTAGTCCCACCTGCCCGCATTTGGTCCATATCTCTCTACTCATACTCATACTTTATTAGCCAAGTATGTTTTGCAACATACAGGGAATTTGACTTGCCATACAGGCATACCAATAAAAAGCAACAAAACACATTTTAACATAAACATCCTCCACATTCCTCACTGTGATGGAAGACAAAAAAAAGTTCAATCTTCTTCCCTTCTTTGTTCTCCAGCGGTCCGATCCATGTACCTGTCCAAATCCCTTCTCAATGATGTTACAGTACCTGCCTCACTACCTCCACTGGCAGCAGGTTCCATACACCCAAAAATTGTGAAAAAGTGTGAAATAATTGCCTCTCAGGTTCCTATTAAATCTTTCCCCTTTCACCTCAAACGCATGTCTTCTGGTTCTTGATTCCCCTACCCTGGGTAAAACACCGCGAGTTCATCCTATCTATTCCCCTCATGATTTTATACACCAAGTAGATACATTAATTGTCATCTACAAAAACCCTGATATTTCCCAGAGACACCAAATGGACCCCCACGCCTATCAGCCTGACCCATGGGCTGGAATGTGTCAGTAAAGAAAATGATTATAGTCAAGGATCCCTGAAAGGAAATATACATTTAACCGATCTGTGGGAATTTTTGAGACAATAACCAGCATAATATACAAGGACAAATCAGTTGTTGGAGACCTTCAATAAGCTGCCACATAAATGTTATTGAACAAATGGGGAACATGCAGTATTTGGGGTAACATACTGGCCTTGGCTGAGAAATAAAAAGTAATTTGTAGGAAAGGAAAACAGCAGATGCTGGTTTAAATCGAAGGTAGACACAAAATGCTGGAGTAACTCAGCGAGTCAGGCAGCATCTCTCCAAGAAGCCCTTCTTGCTTAAGTCCATACTCCGCCACCTCCAGTTTAAATTCCATTTGGAATATTTTGGAGGACCAAGAACCAAGAGAAGGAATGGGTGACGTTTTGGGTAGAGGCCCTTCCGAAGAAGGGTCTCGACCCAAAACGTCACCCATTCCTTCTCTCCGGAGATGCTGCCTGACTCGTTGAGTTACTCCAGCATTTTGCATCTACCTAGGTAATTTGTAGGTCTGGACAGGATAATCCCAATGAAATCACAGAATAAGAAACAAGAGCAGGCAAGAAGATCCCTCGAGCCGACTCCAACAACGTTCAGCTTCCTTGCTGCACCTTTCACTGCCTTGCCAGATTCCCCCCTCCCCTACAGTTTAAGTATCTGACTCTCACAGCCTTCAATCTATGCACGTAACGACAGGTAAGTGAACCTACGCAAGGCACGAGCCTCACAGAGGTAGACAAACTATTGGGGAAAACTGATTGAGACAAGAGACTGCCAATGCAATGTTGAGCAGTGAATTTGAGCAATTATTTTTTTCCACTTTACAAGTATTTCCTTAACATTTAATACCATATTTAACTTCACGGAATCATTGAGTTGTACAGCACAGAAACTATCCCTTTCAACACACTTCATTTACGCCACAATGCCAATTGATGTCGTTCCCATTTGACTGAATAAAGCCCTATCCCTCTACATCTATAATCGATTTTTCCTCTAATCAATGGTCGGATGATTTTTTCCACAACCTCTTTCATCAAGAAGAGCAGCAAGCACACCAGCTCCTGACAAACATGAGATCATACTACTCCTCGTAAGCTACTACTACTGTGCCATTCCTCAACAACATTGCTCATCTTCCATCTCAACACAACATTCCTGTATTAACCATTTCTCTTAATATCCCAAAATCTATTGAACTTAACAGACTTTCACAGCCCTAGAATGCAGCAAATCTCAAAAGATTCAATAACTGCTCATGAATTCTTCTCTCAATCCTAAACAACAATGCTAATTCTAAAACTGTAATGCCTAGTTCTAGTGTAGGAAGGAGCTGTAAATGTTGGTTTAAACTAAAGATAGACACAAATAGTTAGAGTAACTCAGTGGGTCAGACAGCATCTCTGGAAAAAAGGAAAAGTCTGAAGAAGGCTCTCGACCTGAAACTTCACCTATTCCTTTTCTTCAGAGATACTGACCCACTGAGTTACTCCAGTTTTTTGTGTCTATGTTTAGTTCTTGACTCAACAACCAGGGAAATCTCCCTAGACCAGAAATATACAACCCACAATAACAATCCTCCCACTAACAGAAATTTGGAAAAAGGTAACCAGAACATCAGCCACCAATTAACACCCTGCAGAATAGATCGTTCAAATTAATATGATTTTAAGCTCAGAAATTACTCTGGTTCTCTTGAGACAAGACTGCTATTTCAGTCAGATGTCCACGTAAATATTTTTTATAAAATCTGAAGAAGAGTCTGAAGGGTCTCGACCCGAAACGTCTCTCCAGAGATGCTGTCTGACCCGCTGAGTTACTCCAGCATTTTGTGATACCTCCGATTTGTACCAACATCTGCAGTTATTTTCCGACGTAAATATTTTTAATCTCTTTCCCAACAAAAACAAACAAATGGAGGTTTAGTTGTTCTGTTCCGATTTCCTAATTTCTGGTTAAAAATCCACTCATCTCAATTTAAAAATATTCCAGTTCCCTCATTCTCTCCTGCCCTTCCAGGCATGGGCAGGAGAGAGTGTATGGGCAGGAGAGAAGGCCGGGCAGTCCCCCTGGAGGGAGAGCCCTCTGCCTCCCCGGGCTCTCCCTCCAGGGGGACTGCCCGGCCTTCCTTCCCTCCCTCCCTCATCCCCCGGCTCTCCCTCGCCCGGCTCCGCTCACCCTCGAGGGTCACCTCCTTGCCGGCCTTCTTCAGGGCCTGGACGGCCTGGTCGTGGGTGGCGTCCTGCAGCCCGGCTCCGTTCACCGCCAGGATGGCGTCGCCCACGAAGAGAGCGCCGGTGCGGTCGGCCGCCAGGCCGTGGAAGATCTTGGAGATGACGATGGGCATGCGGTTCTCGCGGCCGCCCTTGATGCTGATGCCCAGCCCGCCGGCCTCCTGCTTCAGAACCCGCACCGAGCGCACCCGCTCCGGCAGCGCCGCCGGCCCAGGGCCCGGGCTGCCCCCCGCCCCGACCCTGCCGCTGTGGGTACCGGGGCTGCCGTCGAGGCCCCCCGCCCCGGGACCCGGGCTGACCCCCGCTCCGGGGCTGTTGCCGAGGCCTCCGGGCCCGGGTTCTGGGCTGCCCCCCAGGCCTCCGGGCCTCGGGCTGCCGCTGAGGACCGCGGGCCCCCCTGGGCTCATGTGCACCGGGCTGGGGCTCGGACTCCGCGCCCGCGGGGATCCGTTGGACAGCCTGTCCCAGGCATCAGCTTCGGGTCGCGGCTCGTCGCCGCCGAGGCGCAGGCTGCTCTGCCGCAGCTCGGCCTGCACCCGCTGCCAACCCTGGTCCCGCAGGAAGATGTCCAGCGCCCCGAAGCGGAGCCGCAGCTCGGCCGCCGCCGCCATCCCCAACGCGCGGCCAATGGGGAGGGCGCGGCCAATGAGGAGGGCGCGGCCAAATGAGGAGGGCGCGGCCAATGGGGAGGGCGCGGCCAATGAGGAGGGCGCGGCCAAATGGGGTAGGAGGGGCACTACTCGGCCAATGGGGAGGGCGGTCAATGGGAGGCGCCCACTCCGCCGCCAACCCCAGCGCCAGCAAAGTTACTAGAGTAAGATGAACCACTCCGTTGAAATCACCTATACTGAAGTGTAGTCCGCAAAGGAGTCCGCCATTTTAGTAAGCAAACCCCGCCGCTCGCTCTGCCTCTCGCAGTGTAATCAGTGTTGTACGGGAACAGTATGTGTGAAGATGTGATTAAAATGCAGAATACATCTCATCTATCAATTCACAGATTTTTGTTATTTTTCTTTTAAAATGTTTCTGCCTACTAAAATGGCCCCGTGATGTACCACGGTTTTTAGGGTCGAGTGGTTTATCTTGCCCCTCTCGTATCTTTGAGCGACAACGCAAGTGCACAGCCAATGGGGGCCGCGGCCAATGAGGGGACGCAGCCAATGTGGGGGTGGCGGGGGCCAACTCCGCAGCCAATGGGAGCGGTGAACCAACAGCCAATGGGAGTGGGAGGACCGCGGGCAAGAGGAGGTGAATCAGGCAAGGACTGCTGTCGAGTCACTGCCGTGGGCTTCACGGAGACCTGGCTGTGTGAGTCGACCCCGGACAGTGCGCTGCAACTGGCTGGCTTTCAACTGCACAGAGCGGACCGCGACGCAGAGGCAGCGGGGACATCAAGAGGTGGTGGAATATGCTTCTATACTAACCAGGGCTGGTGCAGCGACATCACGGTGCTGTCTAACTTCTGTTATCCTAACCTAGAATCTTTTTTTATAAATTACAAACCTTTTTATTCTCTGAGGAAATTTACCTCTTTTTATTCTCGCTGGAGTTTACATCCCCCCCCCCCCAAGCCTGCGTACGTGAGGCACAAACGCAACTTGCTGATCAGGTAATGAGAGTAGAGACTGACTTCCCGGACTCCATGGTCATTGTTTTGGGGGATTTTAACAAGGCTAACCTCAGCTGAGAGCTTCAAAGATACAGACATCACGTTACTTGCCCCACCAAAGGGGAGAGAACACTCGATCATTGTTATACTGCAATCAACTGTTGTACTACAATCAATGTAGTCAACTGGAGCAGCAATGTGTGTGGGGCATCAAGCCAGCAGGAGTGCTGTACCTGCACCCAATGGGACAGGGTAAAGTACGACTAAACGGACACAAGAAACATAAATCTATATACTAAAACTCTCTTGTTTGTTCCTGAACTACAGCCAAAACGATGCATGATAGCATGACAATTTTAGGCCCACCTTACTCACCGTCGACCGTTTGGTGCTAATGGAAGAAGTTTCATTGAAAGCAGTGATATATTTTAAGTTATTCACATTTTAAAGTTTAAATCTATCTCCTCGGGAAGGAGGAGAGAGGGGGGGAGGAGGGAGGATAAGGGGGGTTGAGGGGGGTGGAGTGGTGAGGGAGGAGGACAGAGGAGGAGGAGGGAAGGGGAGAGGAGAGGGCTCTGCACCAATGCAGGAGAGGTTTGGCCCACTTGGTCTAGTATAAATATAAAATTATAAAAGGACTGGACAAGCTAGGTACAGAATCCCCCCCCCCCCCCCCCCCCCAATATTGTGGGAGTCTAGAACCAGGGCCACATTCTAAGAATAAAGGGGGGGGGGGGGTGGCATTTAAAACTGAGATGAGAAAAAACCTTTTCCACCCAGTTGTGAATTTGTGGAATTCTCTGCCACAGAAGGTGGATTCACTGGATGAATCTAAAAGAGAGTTAGATAGAATAGATGCTAGTGGAATCAAGGGATATGGGGAGAAGGCAGGCACAGGTTACTGATTGTGGATGATCACAATGAATGGCGGTGCCGGCTCAAAGGGCCAAATGGCCTCCTCCTGTACCTATTTTCTATGTCTAAACTGAAGGGTCTCGTCCCAAAACGTCACCCATTCCTTCTCTCCAGAGATGCTGCCTGTCCCGCTGAGTTGCTCCAGCTTTTTGTGTCTATCTTCAAGAAATTATATATGATGGAATAAAATGAAAAAATAAACTGCCAAAGGAACTCAGTAGGTCGAGTAGCATATGTGAAGCAAAAAGATCACCCCAAAGCATGTACCTGCAGTACCTACAGTACATGCTTTGACCCAAAACATCAACTTTCCTTTTGCCTCCACAGACTATCGATAGAATCAATGAACACAGCAACAGCCACAGATGTGAGAATAGGGATCAATTTGTAGCCAGTGAATTAGGATGCAAATAGCAACAGTGAAGATGAAAGCCAATGTATATATGCAAAATAGAAGCCTGCAGGAGCAGATAACTTCCGTTGAAGGGAGTCTGAAAAAAACGAAAATAGGAATGATGATCTTGAAACCAGTGGAGCAGAGAATGGAAAGTATGGCAGACATGGCCCCATAGCAGAAGCATCCACGTCGCAGGGCTGGAAAATGAAAATGTCCTGAGCTAATTCTGCTACCACCATCATCTATTGTACAAGTGGTGGCTCCCACTGGTTGTCGCCGGAAGCTTGCTCCCTTTTCAGGACGAACGGCAGCTTGCAGCCCAGCGGTATGAACAATGACTTCTCCAACTTTAGATAGCTCCTCTGTCCCTCCCTTCCCAGTTCTCCCACTGTCTTCCTGTCTCCACCTATATCCTTTCTTTGTCCCGTCGTCCCCCCCCCCGACATCAATCTGAAGAAGGGTCTCGACCCGAAACGTCACACATTCCTTCTCTCCAGAGATGCTGCCTGACCTGCTGAGTTATTCCAGCATTTTGTGATACCTTCGATTTGTACCAGCATCTGCAGTTATTGTCCTATACAACTAGGTCCAACACCCTTTGTAAGAATGGCAAGAGAAAACATTTGTTTTCAGCAGCAAAGTGGAAGCTGGGTGGGTAGAACTTCGATGGGAGGGACCAGATCAACTCTGCCCCATATTTGGATCAGGCCAGTAATTAGAATAAAGAACAGTCAGGGTCCAAAACCCATCTGGTTGTTGAGGAGGAACAGCCACTCAATGGCAATGTTAATTACATATTCCATCACTCTGCTGGTGTCAAAGTGGGCCGATTTTCATGTTCATAAGTTCCAGGAGCAGAATTAGATCAATCAACCCAACAAGTCTACTCCACCATTCAATCATGGCTGATCTATACCTTTCCCTCTCAACCCCATCCTCCTGCCTTTGCCCCATAACCTCTGACACCCTTACTAATCAAGAATCTGTCAATATCCGCCTTAAAAATATCCAATGACTTGGCCTCCACAGCCTTCTGTGGCAATGGGTTCCACAGATTCACCACCCTGATTACAGAAATGCCTCCTCATCTCCCTTCTAAAGGTACGTCCTTTTATTCTGAGGCTATGGCCTCTGGTCCTAGACTCTCCCACGGGTGGAAACATCCTCTCTACATTCACAGAGCCTTAATTTGCCCCATAGGATGCCTTGCCTTTTGTTAATGGGGTATACTTATTAGTTTATTATTGTCACATGTGCTGAGGTACAGTGAAAAGCTTTTTGTCGTGTGCCATCCAGTCAACAAAAGGACTAGACATGCTTACAATCAAATCATCCATAATGTACAGATAAATGATAACAGTATACGTAGATTCCAAACACTAACAGTGTTGGATTTGCTTGTTTAGGTGCACAGCTAATTTGGGGGATTATGGGGATATTATTTGAAATTGGAATTTAATGCTTAGTTATATCATTTCCAACTGGCTTATTCTGAAACGTTGCAAATGATGAACTGAGGAACAGCAGGGAGTGATCCACATTGGCATCCCATCACCCTTCAGCATTGATAGAGAAGATTAATTGCAGAGGTCAGTCACAATCAATTCAAAGTGTTGCAAAAAAAACATAGCTTCCCAAGAATGATGGCAGCACATTTGTGCAAAGCCAGAGAATAAAGTGGCAAATAAAGTCAACCAGTATTTTCACAACGCCATGGTTGGAGTTTTCACAATATTTATTTATACAAAATATTTCAAGCTTGGAAATCCAATGCAACTTTTAGAGAAGAGTTCAGTCAGCAAGTTGAACAAGTCTAATGAAAGCAGAAATATAATGCAAATCAGACCCGGGAGCCAACTAAGTGGCAAATTTCTTCTGTCGGACTGGCGCGGGCAGCTGTGCGTTGATCGCCATCACGGGACGCTCCACCACCACCAGAGAGCCATCAAACAACAGCTCCACATGGAGCAACGGCTGCAGAGAGAGAGGGAGAGAGAGCCAAAGGATTGTGAAATCTGATCAAACACATCCACAGCCACCCCAAGAGCAAGCTTCAAAAGTGCAGTTTGGAAAGTAGTAAACTACTGACGAAAAGTAGGGAGAGAAATAACACGGAATAATAAGCCAGGGAAACTATTGGAATGTATTCATAAAAGATATGGTAACAGTGCATTTAAGGAAAAGCATGACATGATTGAGCAGAAAGAGTTTCATGAAAGGAAATAGTGATGGATGGGAGTTTTTAATGAGATGATGGGAAGATAATGAGCAAAATGCAACTGTGGTATGCTGGGATTTTCAGATATCTTGAACAAAGTGGGGGCAGGGGATTGGGGGGAATCATACGATCAGAAGACATAGGAGCAGGATTAGGCTATTCAGCCCATCATCTCTGCTCTACCATCAGATCACGGTTGATCTATTTTTCCATCTGAATCCCATTCTACTTTCTCCCCGTAACCTTTCACACCCTTACTAATCAAGAACCTATCAATCTCCGCTTTAAAAATTAAATATCCAATGAATTGGCCTCCACCACCGTCTGTGGTAATGAATCAAAATAGGTAAAAAATATTCTTCATCTCCATTCTAAAGATACGTCCTTTTATTCGGAGGCTGCGCCCTCTGGTCCTAGACTCTCCCACCACTGGAAATATCTTCTCCACGTCCACTATTTGGTAGATTCCTTCCCCCCCCCCCCATCCTTCTAAACTCCAGCTAGTACAGGCCCAGAGCCATCAAACACTCCTCATATGTTAACCCAACTGCCCACAATACTCCAAATGTGGTCTGACCAGTGCCTGATGAAGCCTCAGCATTATATCCTTCCTTTTCTATTATAATCCTCTCAAAATGAATGCTAACATTGTATTTGCCTTCCTTCCTACCAACTCAATCTGCAAATGAACCTTTTGGCAATCCTGCTCCAGCATTCCCAAGTCCATTTGCACCTCTGATTTCCAAATCCTCTCCCCATTTAGAAAATAGCCTATATCTACATCTGGTAACTCAAATTTCACTGTACCTTAATTGGTACATGTGACAATAAACTGACCTTGAAACTACCGAAGTTCACTTTGCTATGCTGTGTTCCATTTACCACTTATTTGCAAATTTTCCCAACCTGTCCAATCCTTTTGCAGATTCTCTGTTTCCACAACACTACCTGCCCTTCCTCCCATCTCAGTATCATCCCAGATCTTACCTTGAATTTCTTACAGATTTTGAATGCATGCTCCTGGGTCTTCCGAGCATGTGCAGGCAAATGTTTCAGGAAGCTCTGGTTATAAAGCTGCGACCGGTCAGTGGGCAGGGGCTGGAAAGATTGACAGGAATTAATTCCAAACAAAAATGCATCAAAGAAAGTCAGTCACTTAGCAACAAAAACAAATCCCGCAGACAGCGAGTATCGAGGATTGGGCCATCGGAACACAGCTACCAGACGTGGAGGGCATCTACAACACACGATGCCTCAGAAAAGCCACCAGCATCCACAAAGACTCTTCACACCCCTGCAACAGTCTGTTCGAACTCCTTCCATCGGGCAGACGATACAAGGCCTTCTACGCCCGCACCTCCAGACTCAGGAACAGCTTCATCCCCAGGGCCATAGCTGCTATGAACCGGTCCTGCTGAGCCGGATGGCCACAACGCATAGATCAACTTGCACTTTACCCTGTCTAAAAAACTGTTACAATTGTTTCGTTTCGTTGGGTTGCTGTTAATTACTTAAATTATTGCATCGTATGGGAGGCGCATTCCCAATCTCGTTGTACCCCTGGGTACAATGACAATAAAGATATATTGTATTGTATTGTATTGTAAGAGTGGGGGTGGTGAGGCTGCCATGGCTGCACGGCAGAAACATATAAAATTATTAACGGATTGGACACACAGATGCTGTGTGTTCCCGATGTTGGTGGGAGTCCAAAACCAGGGGCCATAGTTTAAGAATAAGGGGGAGGCCATTTAGAACTGAGATGAGGAAAAACTTTTTCACCCAGAGAGTTGTGAATCTGTGGAATTCTCTGCCACAGAAGGCAGTGTAGGCCAATTCACTTGATGCATTCAAAAGAGAGTTAGATAGAGCTCTTAGGGCTAGTGAAGTCAAGGGATATGGAGAAGGCAGGAACGGGGTGCTGATTGTGGATGATCAGCCATGATCACATTGAATGGCGGTGCTGGCTCAAAGGGCCGACTGGCCTCATGTACCTATTGTCTATGTATCTATGCAAGACATGGTAAACAAGGGTAGTTGCTAGAAATGGAGGAGGATAGCAAACGAGGCTGTGGGATAACAGGGCTGCAAAGAGGCGGGGAGAATGTTCAGGCAGGGCCACTCACCAGCGACTGGTCAATGATACAGAACATATACGTATCATGAACGATGATCTGTGTGGGCACTCTGGGGTTGAAGGTGACATGAATGATCGGGGTGTCCCGCTCCAGCCAGAGTGTGTGCAGACCCTGTTGCTGCAGTTTACGGCTCCACTCTGTGTACCTCTTCTCAATGATGCTGAACTCAAAAATCTGACAAGACAAAAGAAACACAGTCACTGAATATTGGAAAAGATTGTAAAGGCCAGTGTGCCCATCTCACCTTTGATTGTGCATTCAGTTCCCTGCTTGCACATCTATAGCATTTACCTATTTCCCTTCAAAATCTTCCTCTGAATCCACCTCCACTCCTGTCCTTTCAGGCAGTATGGTCCTGTTTCCAAATCGCTATAATAAAACACCTTTTTGCCAAATACTTCACATCTTTAGTTATAAACCTTTGTGCCTGTTTATCAAACCGATTCTCAGCTTGGAATACTTCTATCCCACTTTCTCTCAACAAATCTGTTGAGTTATAGAGCTGGGACAGTCTGGAAACAGGCCCTTCGGCCCACCTTGGCCATGCTAACCAATCTGGTGCACTGGGCTAGCCCCATTTACATGCATTTGGCCCATATCCCTGTAAACCCTTCCTAACCATACATCGGTCCAAAAGTATTTTAAAAACCATAATGTATCTGCTTCTGCAGTTTCCTCTGGCAACTTATTCCAGGTACAAACTACCCTCAGTGGAACATTTTGCCCCCTGAAGTTCTTCTTAAAACTCTACCACTCTCTCAACTCTAAATGCCCGTGCCCTCGAGTTTTAAAATTCTCTACCCTGGGGAAAAAAAGACTGTGAGCATCCACTTTATCCAGGCCGCTTATGATCTTGCTGCTCAGCCTCCTACACTCCATTAAGAAAAATGTCTCAGTCTCCCTCTACAACCCAAGCCCACAAGCCCAGCTAACATTCTCCAACCAGAGAGCAATGCTGAACTACTATCTACCTCTTTGATCACCCTCGCACTATCCTTGATCAGACTTTGCTGGCTTTACTTTGTATTAAACGTTATTCCCTTATACATTGTAAATGAATCTCTTCTGCATCTTTTCCAACTTGATGACATCTTTACCATAGCTGGGTTTCAAGGTGAACAACACCAGCTTCTTCAGCCTGTTCACAGAACAGTCTTCGATGTGTGGGATCATTCTCACTCGCACTGACTCTGACCCTGGGGTCACCGCTGTGCTAAAATCAATCACTTTATCCTAATTTGAGGAAGGACATCCTTGCTATTGAGGGAGTGCAGCGTAGGTTCACAAGGTTAATCCCTGGGATGGCGGGACTGTCATATGAGGAAAGATTGGACTGGGCTTGTATTCACTGGAATTTAGAAGGATGAGAGGGGATCTTATAGAAATGTATAAAATTATAAAAGGACTGGACAAGCTAGATGTAGGAAAAATGTTCCCAATGTTGGGGGAGTCCAGAACCAGGGGCCAGAGTCTAAGAATAAAGGGGAGGCCATTTAAAACTGAGATGAGAAAAATACTTTTTCACCCAGAGTTGTGAATTTGTGGAATTCTCTGCCAATTCACTGGATGAATTTTAAAGAGTTAGATGGAGCTCTAGGGGCTAGCGGAATCAAGGGATCTGGGGAGAAGGCAGGCATTGATGGTGGATGATCAGCCAGGATTACAATGAATGGCGCTGCTGGCTCGATGGGCCAAATGGCCTCCTTCTGCACCCATTTTCTGTTTCTATTATGGTCAATCAATCAGCACTGGTCTGCTTTCTGACCATGCCAATTTGCAAGTCACCGTCCATCTTTCCCCCAAGGCCTTTAATGCAGGTAACAGATCCTCTACAGGAACCCCAGACAAGAGTCTACAGAAACATCACAGATTGGACTATGTCCGTCCAATAGGTGGCCTGTACGAGCACCACTTCAGTCAGACCATACCTGCTGATCTGCGTGGGCAATGACGAGGTTGTTGGTGTGTGGATTGATGGCCATTGCAGTAGGGAGGTGGTTGTACACTGGAACAGTACAGTGATGCTGTGGGAAAGAACAAAGCTTGTCACTGGATCTTGGTACACGTGACGATAATATACCAATACATTACCACGGAAACCATCATCAAATGCAAATATCTCACTCTACCCATCACCTCAGCTTGTTTCCCCTTCCCTCCCCATCCTTTCCTCTTCCCAATCATCAGGCATGTGAGTGAGGTAAAAAAAAGAGGAAAAGAGCCGAGTGCTTGCGTGAGGTGTACAACAGGGGTCAGAAAATTGGAACTTTTTTGAAAATTTACACACAAAATTACCAGTTTCAAGCCTCTTTTAGTGCATTTCAAACTAAAAAACAATCATTAAAAAATAATGTGAATATGTCACTTTACACTAATAACATTGGATGAATTTAAGAGAAAGTTAGATAGAGCTCTAGGGGCTAGTGGGATCAAGGGATATGGGGAGAAGGCAGGCACAGGTTACTGATTGTGGATGATCAGCTATGATCACAATGAATGGCGGTGCTGGCTCAAAGGGCCAAATGGCCTCCTCCTGCACCTATTTTCTATGTCATGTCAGACGTTATTCAGGAGTTATACAATTATGTGGCTAGCAGGCATTAATCAAAAGGAGAACCAGTCTTAAAACAAACCTGTTCACAATTTACCTTCCCCTGATTTGTAAAGGCCAGCAAAAACCGACGATGTTTTGTGGATGGTGCAGTATGGTCAGAACACCTTGAAGCAGCAAACAGTGTTTGATTATTCAAAGGAGTCTGAGTTACCTGTCCACATTAAAGAGATTAAAGGAGGTAATTGTAACCACTGAAACTGTGGTTAATAGTTTGTCTCTGTGTTTAAGATGTATGAAACATTACTGTGTCAGGAGAGAAGTGGATTCTCCAGTTAGCATGCACGTGATGAATGGAGACCTGTGTTCACCAGCTTCCAGTCTCCAGTGACTCAGTCGCAGAACCCATGATCCTCAGCTTCTTTTCTGCCCGGGTCAAGTCCTCCCCACCTCCTCCCACCCTGCCAACATGCTCTGGCAACAGCTGCAACCCCTCCCTGCAATGTCCTCTCCCTTACCTTTAACCGTGTGAGGTTATAGACATTGATTTCACAGTTGCAACTTGCAGCCGCCAGCCAGCTCCCATCTGCACTCACCGCCAAGAGACAGACGGGCTCAAGGCAATCTGCAGGACGAGAGGGATGAAAACAGACCATGTAGAGGAAAGAAGAAACAAGGAAGCAGACGCTGCTTTACAATAATAGAAATAAAGTGCTGGAGTAACTCAGTAGGTCAGGCAGCATCTCTGAACATGGATCGGTGACACTTCACACTTATTCCTCTGAAGGGTCCCAACCTGAACCATCACGTATCCATGTTCTCCAGAGGTGCTGCCTGACCCACTGAATTAATTCAGCATTTTGGTCTTTTTTCCCCCAAATCTGGCCTCAGTAAAAGTTGCCCCCACTCTGCCCTAGCATACTCCCTTCCTCCCCCTGCCCGAGAATAGGGTGGCACGGTGGCACAGCAGTAGAGTTGCTGCCTGACAGCGAATGTAGCGCCAGAGACCTTGGTTCGATCCTGACTACGGGTGCTGTCTGTACAGAGTTTGCACGCTCTCCCCATGACCTGCGTGGGTTTTCTCCGAGATCTTCGGTTTCCTCCCACACTCCAAAGACGTATGTAGGTTAATTGGCTTGGTAAATGTAAAAATTGACCCTAGTGGGTGTAGGATAGTGTTAGTGTGTGGGGATCGCTGGTCAGCGCGGACCCGGTGGGTCAAAAGGGCCTGTTTCCGCGCTGTATCTCTAAACTAAACTAAAAATAGAGTGAGGCAGAATTCACAGGGACCATGCCACAACGAGCCAGACCCCCCCCCCCACAAATGGAAGAGTAAGAGAGGTTCCCAGTGTGACAATCAGCGGCGTTTGACCAAGAATCACAACCTCCACACAATTACACCCAGAGGCAATGACAGCTGAAGCTTTACACTCCAATCACATTGTCTTAACTGCAAAGAGACACACAAAATGCTGGAGTAACTCAGCGGGACAGGTAGCAGCATTGGATAGAAGGAATAGGTGACGTTTCGGGTCGAGACCCTTCTTCAGACTGAATCAGGGGAGAGGGAGATGCAGAGATAAGGAAAGGTAAGGTGTGAAAACTAGACAAAGGGGATGTGGATCAAGGAAAATGGAGAATAGATCATTGTAGGCTAGGAGAAGGTAGCAAAGCATACAGATATAAGATGTAAAGGAGGACAGTCAGACTAGTCGGAGAACTGAGAGGGGAGGTGGGGGTGGAGAGAGCAGGAAGACAAGGGTTACGTGAAGTTGGAGAAGTCAAGGGGGGAGGTACAGGGCCAGGTGTTGCATCTCCTGTAGTTGCAGGGGCAAGTACCTGGGGCGGGGATGGGAAGGAACTTGTTAACCAGGGAGTTGCGGAGGGAACGGTTTCTGCAGAAAGGGGTGGAGATGGGAAGGTGTGGCCAGTGGTGGGACCCCGGTGGAGGTAGCGGAAATGCTGGAGGATGCTGTGCTGTATGCGATGGCTGATGGGGTGAAAGGTGACTCTGTCCCTGGAGTGACTGGGGGGAGGGGGAAACAAGAGCGGAGCTGCGGGATATTGAGGAGACTCTAGTGAGGACCTCATCTGTGATGGAAGAGGGGAACCCCCGTTCCCTAAAGATTGAGAACATCTCAGATGTCCTGGTATTCTAGCCTTAGAGGGAGTACAGAGAAGGTTCACCAGATTGATCCCTGGGATGGCAGGACTTTCATATGAAGAAAGACTGGATAGACTAGGCTTATACTCGCTGGAATTTAGAAGACTGAGGGGGGATCTTATTGAAACATATAAAATTCTTAAGGGGTTGGAGAGGCTAGATGCGGGAAGATTGTTCCCGATGTTGGGGGAACCCAGAACAAGGGGTCACAGCTTAAGGATAAGGGGGAAGTCTTTTATCCTCAACAAGACTTTCATCCTCAACGACTTCTTCATCACCCGTGGATTGGACTTCCTACTGCTCACAGAATCCTGGCTTAACCCTGGTGAGCTTGCTCCACTCGTGGAACTCTGTCCTGATAACTGTCACTTCTTCACCTCGCCTAGGCTCTCCGGACGCGGTGGGGGCTTAGCCACTGTGTTTAAGAAACATTTCAACTGCCGCCTCCTGAACGCTGATCATTTCTCCAGTTTCGAGGTGCAACTAATTAAAGTAGGCCTAGCCTACCCCCTCTTAATTGTTCTTGTGTATCGCCCACCAAAAATGCATAAGGACTTCATCACCCAATTTGCTGATCTGATTTCTAGCATTTTGCCCAAATTTGACCGGATCATGATTCTTGGTGACTTTAATATTCATGTTTGCTGTCCCACTAAGCCTCTTGTGAGTGAATTTATGCACCTGGTTGAGTCCTTCAATCTGACTCTTCACACCACGGGACCCACTCACAAGTTAGGCCATACTCTCGACCTAGTGTTATCGTCCGGATTCCCAATCAACAACATTGAAACTACTGAAGCCTGTCTATCGGACCACAGTGCTATCATTTTTGACGCATCTCTGCCTTTATCTCCCGCAAAATCTCATCTCCCTGTTCGCTACTCCCGCGACATAAATTCATTGACTGCCAGTAAATTCTCCGAGGCTCTCACAGCTGCCCCCAACATCTGCACTATTGAGGCCTCTCCCCCCCATCTCAGCACTGAGGATCTCGCCTCTTTATTTAATATCACTTGCTCTTCCATCCTGGATTCTATCGCTCCCCTTAAAATGAAAAAGCCTAAGCCCAAAGGTCGGCCGTGGCTCAATGACACCACCAAAGCCCTAAGAAGGGAGTGCAGAAAATCAGAAAGGAGATGGAAATGTGACAAGCTTCAAATTTCATTCGAAATTCTGAGAAACAATCTTCTCAAATACCAGGAAGCAGTAAAGTCTGCTAGAGCACAATACTTCTCCGACCTTATTTCGAAAAACTCTCATAACTCCAAGGTCCTATTTAGAACAATTACCTCTGTCATATGTCCCGCCCCCAGTACCAGCTTAGTTGGGTCCCCTGCTAAGTGCGAAGAATTCGCTAAATTTTTCACCAACAAAGTTGAGAATATTAGAATGAACATTTCCCCTCCCACCCGTGACCTAGCTGTCTCACTAGTCTGTTCATCTAAATTGGACTGCTTCCAACCCGTCACTCTATCCTCCCTTGCAAAGCTTGTCTCCACTATGAAACCTGCAACCTGCCCCCTTGATCCTGCCCCCACTGCCCTTCTGAAGGATGTCATTGCAATAGCTGGTCCCAGCATCCTCTCTATTATCAACAGTTCTCTGGCCACTGGCACTGTTCCAACCAGTTTCAAGCACGCGGTGGTCCAGCCCCTACTGAAAAAACCTAACCTAGACCCCACCTTGCCTAGCAACTACAGACCCATTTCCAAACTGCCATTCCTGTCAAAAGTCCTTGAAAAGGCAATCCTTAACCAATTAGTGCCCTACCTGCACCAAAACACCATCCTGGAAAGTTTCCAGTCAGGTTTCAGAGCCCACCACAGCACAGAGTCTGCCTTGTTGAAGGTACACAACGACCTGCTTCTCGCCATCGACACCGGCGACTGTGCAATCCTGCTCCTTCTCGACCTCAGCGCAGCATTCGATACAGTGGACCACACCATCCTTATTGACCGTCTCCGGTACGCGGTTGGCATTGATGGCACTGCCCTGAGCTGGTTCGCTTCGTTCCTCAAAGATAGGAGTTTCGCCATCAACATAGGCAGTTATTCCTCTGCTCCAGCTAGCCTCTCCTGCGGAGTTCCACAAGGCTCCATCCTAGGCCCCATTCTCTTCTCTCTATACATGCTCCCCCTTGGCCAAATCATTCAAAGGCACGGCATTTCTTTCCACTGCTATGCCGATGACACTCAGCTTTACCTCCCCCTGAAACCCAACAACCAGTCAAATTTAAACAGCCTCTCACACTGCCTTGAGGACATAAAATGTTGGATGGCACAGAACTTCCTCCAATTAAATGAGAGCAAGTCTGAGGTCATCCTATTCGGCCCCCCCGACTCCATCAAATTGATAACAGGCAGTCTTGGAAGCCTATCCTGCCTAGTCAAACCGCATGTCAAAAACCTCGGCATGATATTTGACTCTGCATTAAAATTTGATAAGCAAGTCAACGCTGTGGTAAAAGCCAGCTTCTTCCAACTTCGAACCATAGCTAAAATCAAACCTTTCCTCAAATTCGACGACACAGAAAAAATCATTCACGCTTTCATTTCCTCCCGCCTAGACTACTGCAACTCCCTATACACTGGGATCAGCCAATCTTCCCTGTCCCGCCTGCAACTGGTCCAAAACGCCGCAGCGAGACTCCTGACGGGTACCCGTAAAAGGGACCACATCACCCCGATTCTGGCCTCTCTCCACTGGCTCCCTGTACGGTACAGAATCAACTTCAAGCTCCTCCTATTCACGTATAAAGCCCTAAATGGACACTCCCCCCACTACATCAAAAATCTTCTAACCCCCCTCTCTAACTCCAGGTCCCTCAGATCGGCCGACTTGGGGCTATTCACTATCCCGCGGTCTAGGCTTAAACTCAGGGGTGACCGCGCTTTTGCGGTTGCAGCTCCTAGACTGTGGAACAGCATCCCTCTCCCGATCAGAACTGCCCCCTCCATCGACTCCTTTAAGTCCAGGCTCAAAACATATTTCTACTCCCTAGCGTTTGAGGCTCATTGAGGAGGCGCTGTTTGCGTACTACTGTATGTTTTCATTTTTTTTTTCTATTGGAACCTAATCAAATGTACAGCACTTTGGTCAACGTGGGTTGTTTTTAAATGTGCTATACAAATAAAATTGACTTGACTTGACTTGACTTTTAGGACCAAGATGAGAAAACATTTCTTCACACAGAGAGTGGTGAGTCTGTGGAATTCTCTGCCACAGAAGGTAGTTGAGGCCAGTTCATTGGCTATATTTAAGAGGGAGTTAGATGTGGCCCTTATGGCTAAAGGGATCAGGGGATATGGAGAGAAGGCAGGTACAGGTTACTGAGCTGGATGATCAGCCATGATCATATTGAATGGCGGTGCAGGCTCGAATGGCCTACTCCTGCACCCAGTTTCATAGAACACCTCATCTTGGGCGCAGATGGGTGGCAGACGAAGTAGGGGATAGTCTCTACAGGGAGCAGGGTGGGAAGGTATAGTCTAGATAGCTGTGGGGGTCAGTGAGTTTATAATAGATGTCAGTCGATAGTTTATCTCCCGTGATGGAGACGGTGAGATCAAAAAACTGTAGGGAAATGTCGGAGATGGTCCAAGTAAATTTGAGGGCAGCATGAAACTTAGTAGTGAAGTTAATGAAGTCCATGAGTTCTGCATGGGTGCAGGAGGCACCGATGCAGTCGTCAATGTAGCGGAGGTAGAGTTCTGGGATTGTGCCAGTGTTAGTTCGACATACCCTACAAAGAGGCAGGCATAGCTGGGGCCCATATGGGAGCCCATGGCTACGCCTTGGACTTGGAGGAAGAGGGAGGAGTCGAGTTGTCTTCACATTAGAGCCCCAGGCAAATAGCCAAGAAGTTTATTTGTTGTAGGCACAGCCCAGTGCATCCCCCAAACCTACCCCCACGACCCATCGACTCCATGTACACTTCACGCTGCCTCAGGAAAGCAACCAACATAATCAGGGACCACTCAGCTTCCATAGGGCTGCAGGTCAAAGCAAGAAAGCACGGGGCATCAGATTCAGGAACAGCTTCTTCCCTGCTGTCATTAGATCTTAAACAGACCTCTCATAAGCCAAGGTGGGCACACAATGCTGGAGTAACTCAGTGGGTCAGGCAGCATCTCAGGAGAGAAGGAATGGGTGACATTTCGGGTCGAGACCCTTCTTCAGGCTGATGCCAGGGGAGGGGGTGGGCCAAAGATATGATGTAGTAGGAGACAGGAAGACAGTGGGAGATCTGGGAAGGGGAAGGGGAAAGAGAGGGACAGAGGAACTTTCTGAAGATAGAGAAGTCAATATTCATAACAACTTTGACTTCTCCCACTTCCTCCAAATCCGAGGCGTAGCTATGGGCACTGGCACGGGCCCTGGCTGTGCCTGCCTCCTTGAAGGGTACATCGAACAATCCCTGTTCCAGAATAATCATGCTCTCTCATAAGCCACGGGTGTCTGCATAATCTTCCAATCTAGCTACTTGTCGCCCTTGCATTTTTAAATCTACATTTTGTCTGAAGCTGTGACACTACATTCTGTACACTAGTTATCTTCACTTTTACACTGACGTGCTTGCCTATGGTACAATTTGTTTGAATAGCGTTCAAAACAAAGTCCAGTTTGTGGGACAATAATAAAGCAATATCAATTAGCAGCGTATTCCCACGGAAAACTCACCAGATTTGGGTGCTAGGGACTGTATGTTCTTGGAACCCAACATCGCCAGATCCACAACCTGAATTTGGCTGTGGTCTGAGGCAACAAACAGCCTTGCGGAATCAGCAGAGAACAGCAACCGATGAGCCGGTGGCAAAGTCTTCGTAAACCGCGAGATCTGTAAGAAAATAATTAAACTGCGTAGCTTTTCCCACCAGACTAGCCTTTAGACCTTGGAACATGGCAGCCTGTACTTGCACAGGCACTGCCTATCCGAGTATTTCCAGCCGTTCCTTTATTTCTGATTTCCTGCACCTGTTAGACCCCATCATCTTACAAACGCTCCCCTGGCCTCTCGCACTTGTGTCACACCCGTCTCCCCACACGCACCACTCTGAGCTCCATGCCACGGGACTTTTGACCACTCAGCACCCACTACTCCCACACCCTGTTCATCACCGTTTTGAAGTGAGAAGCTTCCTACCGTATTAACGTTGATGGAGTCGTTCTTGTACTGTATCCGATACAGACGGAGCCTGTAGATTGTTGAGAATGCAATCCAGGTCCCGCATGGAGACAATGCACAGCACCGGATGTGACTGCAACTCTACACAAGAGGGGTACAAAAGAAGCAACTCAGCTTGACTACAGGTTAGATGTCAACTGCCCACTATCCACTCGGTCCACACCCCTCATCATTTTACATCCTTCTGTTAAATCCCTCCTCAAATTTTGTATCTCCAAAGAAAACAGTTGCAGCCTCTCTAATGTAACCTTATAATTCAAGGACCCCCCATAGTCCTTCCAGGTGAGGCAAAGGTTCATTTGCACCTCCTCCAACCTCATCTACTGTATCCACGGTTCCAGGTGTCAACTTCTGTACGTCGGCGAGACCAAGCACAGGCGCGGCGATCGTTTCGCTCAGTCCACCTTAACCTCCTGGTTGCTCAACACTTTAACTCCCCCTCCCATTCGCAATCTGACCTTTGTCCTGGGCCTCCTCCACTATTAGAGTGAGTTCCAGTGTGAATTGGAAGAACAGCACCTCATATTTCGCTTGGGTAGCTTACACCCCAGCGGTATGAATATTGACTTCTCTAACTTCAAATTTCCCTTGCTTCCTCTCTCTCCTCTCTCCCCCCTCCCAGTTCTCCCACCAGTCTTCCTGTCTCCGACTATATTCCATCTCTGCCCCGCCCACTCCCCTGACATCAGTCTGATGAAGAATCTTAACCCGAAACATCACCCATTCCTTCTCTCCAGAGATGCTGCCTGACCCGCTGAGTTACTCCAGCATTTTGTGTCTACCTTCGATTTAAAACAGTATCTGCAATTCTTTCCTATACCTTATAATTGTAATTCTTCATCCAAGGAAACACTCTCATAAATCTCCTCTGAACCCTCTTAACAACCTTCCCATAACATGGTAACCAGGAATGAGAACAATATGCCACTGGAAGCCAGGCGGGTAAAGTATAAATGCTCAGCATGACTTCCCTGCTTTCAGATACGATGAATAAGGGTCCAGAATTGTGCGTACCCTTATTAGCTGTTTAATCAATTAGACAATTCCACAACTCCTCATTCAGAGAGCCAAGCAAGAACATAAATGCAGAATGAGTTGCCATCCAAGATTTCCATCAACACTGCATTGAATAGTCAGTTTTTAAAATACCCATTATTAATTTCAGACCCCCAAAAATATCCGTTCTCCTACACACCTTGGATTTTAACTCCAACAGTTTGTCTGGTTTCTTGCTGACAGGCAACACATCCCCTGGAGCACCTACGATGAAGGAAGAGAGAATTATCACAATGCTCACCAGCGCTTCCTGGAAATTTCTTGGGTAAACTAGTTAGGAAATGGATACGGGAGGTAATAATGTGGGAGGCACATGGGATAAACGTGTAGTGCAGGGGACTAAAAGCAAATAGACAGATTGCTGCTTCGAAATTTCCACTTAACCTGAAGATGGGGAAATCAGATGGGACCGGGCAAAGTACCTGCTCCTGTGAACACTGCACAGTGGGAATCAGCACATTTATTATGGCCAATCCACCGCCAACAATCAGTCGGATTGTCACAGGGTCAGTCATACCCTACTCTGAGCAGGTCCTTCAGCCCAACCTGTCCATTCCGCCCAAGGTGGTTTATTTGCATACTTTACATCTAAACCTTCGCTGCACTACTTCCTAAAAGTGGCGCTGCAGGTAGAAAACAATGGGCTTCATCAGCCAGGAGACTGAATGTAGAAGTTGCGAAGTGATGTGGCAGTGGTATAAGATGTTGGAATTTGGCTGCATTTGGAGGATTGTGTTCAGTTTTGGTCACCCTGCTGCAGGAAAGATGCTATTAAGCCGGGAAAAGTGCAAAGAAGATTTATGAGGACATTGCCAGGACTTGAGGGCCTGAGCTAAAGAGAGAGGTAGGGCAGGCTACGTTTATTTCTCGGGAGCACAGGATGCTGAGGGATGACGTATGGAGCATATAAAATCATGTAGGGCAGGAAGAACTAAAAATCACAAGTTTAAGGTGACAGGGGAAAGATTCAATAGGAATCTCTGGAGTAATCTTTTCCACAATGTGCTGCCAGAGAAACTTGTTGAGGTAGGTACAGTAACAACATTTTGTCTCGACTATGTCTTGCTGCTGGAGCCCGATAGGCCGGGACGAGAAAGTGAGGGTAACGATCTGCGCAACTCCCCCTCACTCAAATCCAAGTCACGCGCAAGTCATGACTTCAACCTCGGCCAGCATACGCGGCTGGCGGCGATCCCAATCAGAGGTCGAAATAATAAGATTGAAAGTGAAGTCATGATCATCTTCGAACCCGAAGGACGAACAACAATAACAACATTTTTGGACAGGTAGATGGATTAGAAAGGTTTAGAGGAATTTAGGTCAAACACACGCAAATGAGACCAGCTTAGATGAGACATCTTGGTTGGTCGGTGTCTCCAGCACCCTGGAGTAAATGTTTGGTCTATTGGCCTTGTCGCACCACACGTTGCTTTTCCAGTCCCTCGTCTGTACTTGTTAATGACCATGATGGTCCCCACTCACAAGACGCTGCCCCCCCCCCCCCCCAGATTGCTTACCTGCAGTTTGTGAGCTGCCCAAGCACCATAACTGCAGCTGCTCTGGGAAGTGAAACAGGAGCAGGTTTTCCGACCGGCTGCAGCTGACCAGGCTCCGCTGTGAGGAAGCAGAGATTTTACAGTTATTCAACATTCTTTTGTCTCCTCCTCTTCCCCACGCGATGCTCATATTATGACTGCAGATCAAGAACCTCTCAACACAAACCTTGCCACAGCTTTTCACGTTAGAACCAATGCAGCCTAATCTCACAGGGTGCCAGGAACAGGACGGAAGCAGCTCCAATCTTCCTGCTTCCTTGCCACACTCCTCCCTCTCCTCGAAGATCAGTGTCGCGTTCTTCTCCGGCATTGACTCCTGACACGTTATTACAACTTTAGTCGACTCCACAGGCAACCCCCGAGTTACAGCACTTGGGCAACAGACACGCTTCCTGACAGAGTTTACAAATCGCCACTCAAAAATTAATAAAATTCTCACTCAGTCAGAGTCATGCAGCATAGAAATAGGTCCTTTGGCCCTACCAGCCATGTCAACTGACTACGGGTGCTGTCTGTACAGTTTGTACGTTCTCCCTGTGAGCTGTACGGGTTTTCTCCAAGATCTTCGCTTTCCTCCCACACGCCAAAGATGTACAGGTTTGTAGGTTAATTGGCTTGGTGAATGTAAAAATTGTCCCTAGTGGGTATAGGATAGTGTTAATGTGTGGGGATCGCTGGTCAGCGCAGACCCGGTGGGCTGAAAGGGCCTGTTTCCGCGCTGTATCTCTAAACTAAACTAGCCTCAGATGCCCCAACAAAGCTCATCTCATTTGCCCACACAAGTCTAGTCAAGTTTATTTGTCACATACACGATGTGTAGTGAAATGAAAGTGCCAATGCCTGCGGATTGTGCACAAAAAAGAATTACAGTTACAGCATATAAATAAAGTTAATAAGTTACTATAGTGTAGACAAAAATGTAGTCTCTGGAGTTATAAAAGTTGACAGTCCTGATGGCCTGTGGGAAGAAACTCCGTCTCATCCTCTCCGTTTTCACAGCGTGACAGCGGAGGCGTTTGCCTGATCGTAGCATCTGGAACAGTCCGTTACTGGGGTGGCAGGGGTCTGCACCTCCTGATATATAGGTCCTGCAGGGGGACGAGTGTAGTTCCCATGGTGCGTTCTGCCGAACGCACTACTCTCTGCAGGGCCATCCTGTCCTGGGCAGAGCTGTTCCCAAACCAGACTGTAATGTTGCCGGACAGGATGCTCTCTACAGCCCCAGAGTAGAACCTACCCCACATCCCTCTAAACGTTTCAATTTTCCTGTTCAATTGTTTTTTAAATGTTGTACCTGCCTCAACCACCTCCTCTGGTAGCTTGTTACAGAAACCCACGACCCCCAGGGCACACTACAAGCCCATTAAACCTAGCTCCTTGCCCCAGCTTTCCAGATACGGGGTGAAAGCCACCATCGTCTTTGCTCACAAGCCCTGCAGATCACAATCTGAATGAACAGTCCGCTTGGAGTTCAGTGTGCAAAAGCAGTGACCACCACTGCAGTGACCACTCACGTGTGGGAAGAGGATCTTGCGGAGCGCGGTTTCATACGACTTGGTTTCCACTTGATCCATCAGCGGGCGAATGACGAGCTGGGAATCCACACCTTATCCGGGAAAAGAGAGCACTTTAGGGAACGTTCGCTTGCTAACCCACCGCGCAGAGAGAGGTTTAGTGCACTCACCGCCTGAGACGAGAGCAGACATGGCGTGAACAACAGCCCTCACGTCGTGAGTGTGATGCTTAAAGGTCTTCGTACGAACCCACTGAGCGCCAGCAACGTCTGATTGCACTGCAACCCGCTGGAACTGCACCACCGACCCCTCGGCTGTGCCAACAGCAATGCTGTCCTCACACTACAGAGAACAAAACGCCAGGCAGTGAGACGGTCTGTCACAGTCCCAAGTGCAACTCTGGTCTGGGCTGCGACCCCACGCAGTCCATGAACAAAGTAAGTAATGGGGAGGGCTGTGTGTTTGTGTGCGCGTGTGTACAGAGAGGTGTGCGGGTGCGTTCAGAGGCGTGTGTACAGAGGTGTGTCTGCATGTGTACAGAGGTTTGTGTGCATGTGTACCGAGGTGTGTGTGTGTGTAGAGGTGCGCGCGTGTGTACGGGTGTGCGTGCGTGTACAGAGGTGCATGGGTGAGTACAGAGGTGTGTGTACAGAGAGGTGTGCGTGCATGTACAGAGGTGTGTGTACAGAGGTGTGCGTGCATGTGGTCAGAGGTGTGTGTACAGAGGTGTATGCGGGTGTGTACAGAGCTGTGTGTGTACGCATGTGCTCACACAGTGTGCACTTAGTAGGTGAATTGTTGCTGCCCGTGACCAGAGAGCTGCTCCACTCACCTCATTCACGTTCAATGACAGCACGTCACACTTGGTGACGGGATGAGTTTTGAGCAGAGTTCCCGTTTTCCAATCCCAGAACTGCATTTTCCCTGCGGAGTCTGCACTCACGACGCTGAAGTCACTGAGGAAGCTGACGGCCCATATCACGCACTTTCTATTGCGAAATGTTATATCGCCGCGATCCACTCGAATATGGCGCTTACAGTGACCTAACGTGTGGAAATTACGCGAACAGTCAGCTACACGTGACCAATAGAACTGACTTACACTCGGATACACAGAAGAAGCATTCAGTCAAATAACTGACTGAATTTAAAGGTCTAAAAATGTCTCTTATTTTTGCTCTGAGGAACTGAGTTGTTTTAAGATTCATTAATTCTCAGGATTTGAATAATCGGACAGAGAAATGTTCACTATTCATTTGTAGGAAAAAACTGCAGATGCTGGTTAAAATCGAAGGTAGACACAAAATGCTGGAGTAACTCAGCGGGTCAGGCAGCATCTCGGGAGAGAAGGAATGGGTGACGTTTCGGGTCTCGGCCTTCTCTCCCGAGATGCTGCCTGACCCGCTGAGTTACTCCAGCATTTTATGTCTACGTTCACTGTTCATTTGCTCTGCCGCCCGGGCCACAGAGTGGGTATCGCTGCAGACTGCCGAGCTGTAGGGGGGCTTCTCCCTTCACGAGATCCACCATGTTAAACAAGTCACAGGGGGCTCTCACCAGCATCTATTCACACAAAACAAACATGCGACATACACACGCTCCCTCAAAGAACATCTGCTCAGGCCATCAGATACCATCCCAGTAACACAGCAACTTACCAGACTTCACATCCAAAACACGAATCGTGTCCAGTGATCCAGTCACAATCATTGTGCCTGATTTGTGCCAGGCTAAGGACAGCACACGACCTGCAACAGAAGAGCAGCCCATCACACACAGCCGATTTATCACCTACTCCGCTCCTTCAACAAGCTCTCTGGTTAATTCCACTACCATCAACAGTTTCTCTGGCAATTCCCCCCTCTTTCAATATATCAGAGGTGGAGTAGAAGGATGAGAGGGGATCTTATAGAAACATATAAAATTATAAAAGGACTGGACAAGCTAGATGCAGGAAAAATGTTCCCAATGTTGGGCGAGTCCAGAACCAGGGGCCACAGTCTAAGAATAAAGGGGAGGCCATTTAAAACTGAGATGAGAAAAACCTTTTTCACCCAGTTGTGAATTTGTGGAATTCTCTGCCACAGAAGGCTAATTCACTGGATGAATTTAAAAGAGAGTTAGATATTCTTTGGGCTAGCAGAATCAAGGGGTATGGGGAGAAGGCAGGCACAGGTTACTGACTGTGGATGATCAGCCATGATCACAATGAATGGCTCGAAGGGCCGAATGGCCTCCTCCTGCACCTATTATCTATGTTTCTAATGGGCATTCGCATGGGCCTGACTCTGCCTGCTCTTCACTGGCTACATTGAGCAGTCCTTGACCCTGGCACCACTCAACACTTACTCCACTACAATGACCACATTGGGTCATCCTGCACTGGATGTCTATTGTCATCCATGCTGACCAAGATGTTCCATCTGAGCTCTTCCCATTTATCTGTATTTGGTCATATATCCCATTAAACCTTTCCTATTAGCTTACAAAATGACCCGCATCATCTAGGGAAGTGGGCCAAGGAATGCCAGATGGAATTTAACTCTTGACAAGGTGTTGCATTTCGGTAAGTCAAACCAAGGTACGTGGATCAGGCCCGGAGAGGGTGTCGTAGAGTCCACAGGCCCCTGGAAGTAGCGGCACAGTTTGACATGGTGGTGATGCTTACCTTCATTGCACACACAGAAGTTGGACCGTCACGTCACAATGGTACAAGACTTGTGCTGTGTAGTTCTGATATGTCTGCTACAGGGAGGATGTCATTAAGCTAGAAAGAGTGCAGAAAAGATTCACCCGGATATTACCAGGACTCAAGAGTTTGAGTCATAAGGAGAGGCTGGGACTATTTTCCCTGGAGCATTGGAGGCTGAGGAGTGACCTTATAGAGGTATGCAGCATCACGAGAGGCAGAAAATGTGAATGGTCATACTCTTTTTCCCAGTCCAAAACTAGAGGCCATAGGTTGAATGTGAGAGGGGAGACCCAAGGGGCCATTTCTTCACCCAGAAGCTGGTGCATATGTGGAACCAGCTGTCAAATGTGGTGAGGTGGGTGCAACGCAACATTTAAAAGCATTTCTACTGTCACATGGACAGATAACATTTAAGATCAACACTGGTAAACACACTATGTTTTCATGTTCTTATTATTGGCCAGTACAGTGTAGCAGCTTGTAGAACAATTGCCTCACAGCGGCAGAGACCCGGGTTCTATCCTGACTTTGGGTGTTGTCCTTGTGGAGTTTGCACGTTCTCCCTGTGACGGCGTGGGTTTCCTCCAGGTGCTCCGGTTTCCTCCCACATCCCTGGGTGTTTGTAGGCTAATTGGCTTCTGTACATTGCCCCCTAGTGTGTAAGGAATGGATGAGAAAGTGGGATAACATGGAACTAGTGTGAACGGGTGATCGATGGTTGGCTTGGACTCGGTGGGCCGCAGGGACTGTTTCCATGCTGTATCTGAAGTGAACTATACATCTAGCTACTGTTACACGTGTCACACATGGGCTGATCACCACTCATGGGTGCCATTTAGTTTGTACTACCTACCCCAATCCACTTACAATATGTCTAATATTTAATTGATGTTTGAAACATCCTCTTGAACTGAGTCGCTGCCCTGACTGCACCCCCCCCCCCCCCCCCCCCCAGCCACAACGCCTGCTCGACTCAGAGTGCATGCCGACATGCCGACAAACACAAAACCTGGTGATTAGTTCAAAAGTGCCGTACCTTTTTGGCGATCCAAGTTTCTCTCAAACTGAAGCTTTTCAGGAACGATCTCAAACAGCTTGACTGAACCATCTTCACACCCGACCTGTGGGTAACAGACGCAGAAATCCATCAACCAGTGTGCAGATCTGCACCAGAAACACTAGAAATAATGAAGTAAGGGTATCAAACTGCTGGGGAAACTCAGCGGGCCAGGCAGCATCTGCGGAGGGAATGGACAGGTGGCAGTTTGGGTTAGGACCTTTTCAGGTTGATAAGTGTAATGGAGAGGAAGCTAGAAAAGTGGTGGGAGTGGGAGAAAGCCTTGCAACTGACAGGTGGATTCAGTGAGGTGGTGCTCATTAACAGATGGGTGGAGATGGTGACAAGGACTAAAGGTGATAAGGTGACAAAACGGGGTCAGATAAAGGAAGAAAAGCATGGGGTAGTGTCATAAATTTGATTGTTTTTTTTTTAAGAAGTAACCAAGAGGTTGATGTGGCCACGGCCATAGACATCGTCTCTATGAACTTCAGCTATGCCTTTGATAAGGTAGGGAGGCTGTTCTGGAAAGTTAGATGGCATGGGATCCAGGGAGAATTAGCCGACAGGATAGAGAATTGGCTTCATGGTAGGAAGCAGGGGTTGGCGGTTGAGGTTGTTTATCGGACAAGAAGCCTGTAACTAGCGTGTGCCTTAGGAATCGGCACTGGATTATATTACTGTTTGTCATTCTACATCAATGATTTGGATGAAATTGTTCAATGCATTATTAGTAAGCCTGATACTAAAATAGGTGGTATTGTAAACAGTATTGATGGTTAACAAGAATTACTGGATCTGATCAGTTGTTACAGTTGTACAAGACATGGGTGAGGCCATACATGGAGTGTTGGGTTCAGTTTTGGTCACCCTGCTGTAGGAAAGATGCGACCATGTTGTGAATGGTGCAGAGAAGCTTTACGAGGATGTTTCCAGGGCTCAAGGATCTAAGCTGTCAAGAAGTTGAGCAGGATGGGGCATTATTCCTTCATTCATTGGAGTGCAAGAGCCTAAGGGGCGATCTTATAGGTGTATAATGGTGTCCACTGCACTGCAGCTACCTGACAATGTCCACACCCTACAGTGTCTCCATGGATCTAGAGTCCACTGCACTCCAGCTACCCGACATGCTCCACACCGCAGTGTGCGCATGGATCCTGCTGTACTAACCGCCAGGTGCGTTTCCTCACAGTTGCAGCCCAAGCACCAAAGGGGACCACCGAAAGCATCCAGGCTGTACTTGGGGCAGAGCCTCTGCAGGTCATACTCGATGATCTCTCCACTCAATCCCACACTCACGAGTCGATCCTGACCAATCCAGTTGATTGCTTCAATTAATCTCTTCCTATCTCCAGGAATTACCTGCAAATATGAAATTACTTATCAATACCACGCTCCGAGGATGTTTCAGTTGATGCGTAGTGACACCTGGATATTTCCCGTTTCACCAACAATGATCTGTGGAGGGTTAATCGGCTGCGAGAAGTGACAAACAATGAGATGGGCAACTCCAGGGGAACAGTTGTTTGTGGCGCAATGTTCGTCAACAGCGAGCTGCTAGTAATGCATGGTCAATAGCGGGTAAGTAACCCGCAGTCAGCCAATAGTCATATGTGAGTAACCCTGATTAGTCAACCGTATCCCAGGGTCAGGCAGTGATGAGCAGCGATCAGCAATGACGGATCGACAGTGCTGTGGTTACAAGGGGTCAGTCTCAAGGCACTAAGTCCCATTCCAGGACATCAGCGCAGTTCAGAAGGATTAGGTGTCTTATGAGAAAAGATGGACAGACAAGGTTAGGATCTAGATAGGGACATGGATAGGAAAGGTTTAGAGGGATATGGGCAAAAACGCAGGTAGGTGGTACGAGTGTAGATGAGACATGTTGGTCGGCGTGGGAAAGTTGGGCCGAAGGGCCTGATTCCACGCCGTTTCACTCTAGGACTAATAATATTTCAGAAGTGTTTGGATGGGAAAGGTTTGAGAGTCCAGCCTGTATCTAAGGCTGGTTTCACGTTCAAGCGGCGCCCACGGATCCGACGCCCGGCCTCGACCACCCTCACCCCGCTGCCGCGCGTCGCCGTCCATGGAAGTGGCGGGTGAGCAGCGCGGTCGGGTCCCGGTGAGGGGGTGGGGGGCAGCGCGGTCCCGGGGAGAGCAGGTCCGTGTCCCGGTGTCGGGCGGGTTCGGGGGTCGGGGCAGCGCGGTCCGGGGGGGGGGGGGGGGGGGAGAGCAGGTCCGTGTCCCGGTGTCGGGGCAGTGCGGTCCGCGCCCCAGCGTCTCACCTTCTCCTGCACAAAGTTGCTGGCGAAGTTGAAGAGCTCGAGCGAGCCGTCGGCCCGGGCGAGTGCGAGGCGGCGGGCGGCGCGGTGCTGGGCGAGGCCGCGGATGGCGGACGGCACCAGGTCGAAGAAACGCACCCGGTGCAGGCGGAACTCGCCCATGGCGGCGCGGTGCGGTTCCCCCGGAAACGGACACGCTCACCCGGAACCAGACGCCCGCCCACCGGAAACAGACAACCGCCCACCGACCCCTCACCCGGAACCCGATTCCCCCCCCCCGAGGGGGACGGGGGAAACACCGGCGGCGCTAAAACAAAATGGTTCAAATCCCGGTGGCGCTGCCGAGGTGAGAGGGGGGAGAGAGGGACTAGGGATGGGGATGGACTAGGGGGGGGGGGGGGGGGAGATGGACTAGGGGGGGAAGGGGAGGGGGTAGTTGATGGGCGGTGGGAGTCTTTTAAAAGTCGTTGTATCCTCTGACTGAGTGAACAGGTTTAGGGATACAGCGCGGAAACAGGCCCTTCGGCCCACCGGGTCCGCGCCGACCAGCGATCCCCGCACATCAACACCATCCCACACACTGGGGACAATTTGCACTTACACTAAGCCAATTAACCTACAAACATGTACTTTGGAGTATGGGAGGAAACCGAATATCTCGGAGAAAACCCATGCAGGTCACGGGGAGAATGTACAAACTCCGTACAGACATTACCTGTGGTTGGGATTGAACCCGGGTCTCCTGTGCTGAGAGGCATCCCCTCTGAGTGAACAAGACTCTGAGGTCTCTGTTTAAAATCTCTCCCCTCTCACGCCTGTGCCCTCTAGGTTTAGAATCCTCTACGCAGAAAGTAAGGCTGTAAATGTGCACTTTATTTACGATCTTGTCTTCCTCAGTAAGGTCACCCCTCAGCTTCAAAGAAAAATGTCCCAGCCTATCCAACCTCTCATAACTCAGGCCCAGGTAACGTGTTGGTAAATCTCTTCTGCACCTTTTCCGACTTACTACAGCTGGGCAACCAGAACTGCACACAGTACTCCTAGTGTGGTCTTGCGAATGACTTGAACAGCTGCATTATGATGTCCCAACTCCTGTACTCAACCCCCATCCCAATAACCCCAAGCTTGCTGAAGCCACCTTCACCACTCTGTCCATCTGACTGGTCGCTATCAGGCAACCGTGCACCTGTACTCTCAGATCTCCAATTGGGCTCCCCAGGGTTCCACTGTTTACTGTGTAAGTCCTGCCCTAGTTTGATACACTAAAGTGTGGCACCTCACTTATCAGAGTTAAAAATCTGGTGGTGATGGAGGGGGCTGGGGTTGGAGGAGGGGGAGAGGGAGGGGTAGTAGAAGGTGGGAGTGGGGTTTGAAGATGATGGGGGAAGTGGGGGAATGTGAGAGGAGGGATGCCAATCTCTCTCCGTCTCCTCCCTCTTCCATTCCCACCTGACATGGCGGTCCGAGAGTTTAATCTTCTTGTGGCTTCCCCCAGCGCCAGAGGTGCATCGTGCCCAGAGTGGATATTGATGGAGCTGCAGGGAGAGATCGAGGCCCGGCATGAAAGGGGCCTGACTGGGAGCTTGATGGGAGATCTGCACTACAACCGGGAGGTAAACACTCTCCCCACCTCATCCCTCCTCTGCTCTATGAAAACAAGCACAGCCTGTCCAGTCTCTTCTCTTCTTTGAAATAATCCTCCCTGACAATATCTTGGTGAATCACCTGTGCAACTTCTCCAGTGTGTGGAGACCAAAGTGCACCGTATTCCACCTGTGGCTGAACCGGTATTTATAAAGTTGTACCATAATCTCCATGCTCTTATATTCAAAGCCCCGGCTGGCCCCTTGCAAACCTTATCTACTGCCTCAGTACTTCCTTGATCCTATCTTTAAGTGTGTAAGTCTTACTTTTATTAATCATTCCAAAGTACATCACGATGCACATTATCAGAATTAAATTCCATCTGATATAGCTCTGCTGATCTTACCAGCTAATCAAAGGTATTCACAAAATGCTGGAGTAACTCAGCCGGTCAGGCAGCATCTCAGGAGAGAAGGAATGGGTGACGTTTCGGGTCGAGACCCTTCTTCAGGTTCTCCGCAACAACCCGGAATCCTGAACGTGCAGCCCTCCACTCACTCCGCAACAACCCGGAACTTCTGCCTCCGCCTCCGAGCCTTTTTCCATGGGAAGGAGTCCTCACCCCCCACTGATGACCCCTTCTGTCTCCAACGGATCCCCTACTCTTGGACCCCCCCCGGTTGGCCAACTACCCTCACTAGAACTTTTCATCTCCAACTGCCGTTGTGACATTAACCGCCTCAAATACTCCACTCCCCTGACTAATTCTAACCTCTCCCCTCCTGAACGTGCAGCCCTCCACTCAATCCGCAACAACCCGGAATTTCTCCTTACCAGCTAATCAATATCATCCTATAGTCTAAAAACCAATGACAAGTGGAGTGACTATTACAAAAGAGATGGTGCTTGGGAAGCTGAAAGGTCTGAAGGTGGATGTGTCACATGGACCAAATGGACTGCACCCCAGTGGAAACGATAGGCCGGCTAGCCTCACTTCAGTGGTTGGTAAGATTTTAGAGCCCATTATAAAGGATGAGGCTACATAGTACTTAAAATGTTCATGATAAAATAGGAGAAAACAGGGACTCTGCAAAAGGACTTGGACAGGGTGGGGGAGTGGGCTGAGAAGTGGCAGATGGAATACAGCGCAGCAAAGTGTGCAGTCATGCATTTTGGTAGTGGGAATAAAGGCGTAGACTATTTTTTAAATGGGGAGAGAATCCAGATATCAGAGGTGCAAAGGGACTTGGGAGTGCTGGTGCAAGATTCCCAAAAAGTTCATTTGCAAGGTGAATCGTAGTAAGGAAGGCAAATGCAATGCTGGCATTTATTTCGAGAGGGCCACACTACAAAAACAGGGATGTAATGCTGAGGCTTTATAAAGCAGAGGTCAGACCGCATTTGGAGTATTGTGAGCTGTTTTGGGTCCCATATCTGAGGAACGATGTGCCGTCATTGGAGCGGGTCCAGAAGAGGTTTATGAGAATGACCCCAGGAATGATTGGGTTATCATATGATGAGCCTTTGAAAGCACTGGGCCTGTACTGGCTGGAGTTTAGAAAGATGAGGGGGAACCTCATTGAAACTTACCGAATAGTGAAAGGCCTGGATAGAATGAATGCGAAGAGGATGTTTCCACTAGCGGGAGAGTCTAAGATCAGAGACCATAACCTCAGAAAGGACGCACCTTTAGGAAGGAGTTGAGGAGGAATTTCTTTAGTCAGAGGATGGTGAATCTTGGAAGTCATTGCCACAGAAGGCTGTGGAGGCCAAGTCGATATATATTTTTAAGGCAGAGATTGACAGATTCTTGATTAGTAAGGGTGTTGGGTTATGGGAAGAAGGCAGGGGAATGGTGCTGAGAGGGAAAGATAGATCAGCCATGATTGAATGGCGGAGTAGACTTGAAGGGCCAAACGGTCTAATTCCACTCCTAGAACTTATGAACATGACTTTTGTGTCAACTGCAAACCTACTAGTCACAGTTCTTTTGTTCATATCCAAATAATTAATGTACATAACAAGCGGTAGGGTCCCGGCACTGATTCTTGTGGTCCGAGCCTTGCATTGAACAGGACATCACCATTACACCGCCCTCTATTACCAAGTCAGTTTTGGATCTAATTTGTTTGAATCCTATAGAATTGAACCTTTGGACCAGTCTCCCTGGTGGGACTTTGTCAAAGGCATTACCGAGGTACATGTGACAACGTCAGCTGCACTGCCCTCATCAATAGGTTTTGTTTTCTCTTTGAAAAAATAAATATAAATGGTCAGTCAGGTTCTCCACCTAATGAAGGGGCTAAACGAACTGTTTGATTTAAAATGTAAGGCCAATGTTGTAGCATTTTCAGCCATGGCTCTTTCTCCTGTCATACCTTTCAGTCGTGTGTCTCCTTTGTAGCCACCACATTCCGTTGTGCGTGCACTCCATCACATTGTGCCCCTTGTATCGGCTAAGTCCCACCTTTGTCGAATGAGGCTGCCTTGTACTCATCTTGACCCTTGCTCTTGGGCATGTTGTCCACGCTCATTCTCGCTGCTCAGTACGATTGAGACATCTTTCCTCCCACTTTGTCCACTTCCAGGGAGTTCCGATTCTGATCATCGGCCACCACATCCTATACGGCAAAGTCAGCCATTTGGAGAAGCCGTTTGCGGTACTTGTCAAGCACAGTGCCAGGAGAGATGGGGCTGAGAGCCCAGTGGAAGCTCAAGGTGCTGCCCATGGAGTTAATGAAGAGACCACCTCTGCCTGCTACATGGTGACTGCACTAATCAAGAGGAAGATCATCTTCAAAACCCGTCCAAAGCCCATCATTACCAATGTTCCCAAGAGGCTGTAGTGGCAGTGAAGCCGTGTGTACAGCGGGGATAGCCAGCCGTAACCCGCAGCTCCTCAAACTGCAGGTGAAAACTGAGCAGTGTGGTAACTGACTGGTGCAGATTTAATAGCACTCCCTGCCACACTGATCAGATCAACTCGTGCAGTGCTTGAGATTTTTCTACGGAGACTTCATGTCTGAGAAAGAAAATGTGATTTAAGTTCTGAACTGTGTTGTAAAGCAGATTTTATGACAAGCTGCTGCTTTCTGGTAATTTACAGTGACTGTGTATTTCATCACTCTCCTCGCCTACAGTATCCATTGTGAACAAGCAGTTGTAGTGGCGTTGAACCAGACAGATATCAACAAGAGGAATCATTTACAAAAAATATCCTTGTTGATTACTGGCTGAAATTAAGCATTCATCATCACAAAAGCAAGGGGTGTGGGGAAACAAGCTTCAGCCGACCAGGAGGTGGAGCCGCATCTGTGGAATGGATGGGAGTCTGTCCACCCACAGTGTAGAGGGAGGCAGTGGGCCGCAGGACAGTTCAGGTGGAAGTTGTGCCCGCAACAAGGAAGTTTGGCCCATGTAGGCAATTTAAAAGCCTAGATTAAGCTGACCTCAACACTTTGGGTCAGCAGTGGGTTTGATGGGATGAAGGTTATATTGCAGCAGGAAAGGCAAGATCGCAAACAGTACAGTGGAGGTAGACACAAAATGCTGGAGTAACTCAGCAGGACAGGCAGCATCTCTGGACAGAAGGAATGGGTGATGTTTCGGGTCAAGACGGGTGTCGCCAGCAATGGCTGCCTCACCAACAGTCTGTCTTTCCCTTCCTTTGTGTTTAAATAAGTATGTGTTAAATGTATGTTTAGTGTTCCTTAGCTTGTTTTATGAGGGGGGGTCGGGGAAAACGTTCTACTCTCGCACCTCGACGGAGATGCCATTTTTTTCCCGTATCGTATCTCTGTCCACACTGCGGCCTAACATCGAGGAGTTGGCGGCCTCTGCTGGAGACCGGCCGGGAGCTCCACCGCGGAGCCTGCGGGACTTACCATCGCGGAGCTCGCGATCCCTTTGCCAGGGTTCGACCTCGGAGCTCCAACCGTGGGTGCTTGCGGACTTAACATCACGGAGTCCGCAGTCTCTGGTTAGAGACCGACTTTCGGGAACTCCAAGCCACAGGAGTTTCGATCGCCCCGACACATGGGGCTTCGATCGCCGGCTGCGGGACCTTCGACCGCCCCAACCGCAGTTGGTACAACTGCCCCGACCGCGGGAGAATAAAGAGGAAGATTGGACTTTATTGCCTTCCATCGCAGTGAGAAATGTGGGGAATCCGCTGTGGTGGATGTTTATGTTAACTTTTATGTAGTTGCGTGTCTTGTTGCTTTTTTTTGTATGTGTGTATGGTAATTCGCATATCACTGTACTTTAATTGATACACATGACAATAAAAGACCTTTGAAACCGTCAGATGTCTCGACCCAAAACGTCACCCATTCTTTCTCTTCAGAGATGCTGCCTGTCCTGCTGAGTTACTCCAGTATTTTGTGTCGATCTTCGGTATAAACCAGCATCTGTAGTTCCTTCCTATCTTTGGTATAAACCAGCATCTGTAGTTCCTTCCTACACAAACATGGATGGTGGGGAGTGATAGGATGTGATGAAACAGCAAATGGGGGAAATGGGAAAAGAACAAAATTAAAGGCAATGTATTAATGCAAGAAGAGAGAGAAGTCTGCATGATCCTCTGGTGGCGAAGCAGCCTGGGCTAGGAACTGAGCACTCCACGGCAACATGAAAAAGGAATTAGCAAACCAAGATAAAGGGGCCGTGTAGTGCGGGATGATCTGGGCTCGGGTGGTCAGGCAGTGGCACTGGGTTGGGTGGAGATAAGGAGGATCAACAAATTGGCAGAACCCTCATAGCACTTGTGTTTCATGCGGCAATGTTGATCAATACACTGTGGCTGTGGTGAAGATGCAGTCATACTTGTGGTCATCCTTAATCTTCACGAAGATCCTTCTAAATGGTGTAAGATGGACACAAAATGCTGGAGTATCTCTGGACAGAAGGACAGAGCACCACTACCGTCTGGGCACATTGCAACCCTCTAGATACATTCAGCCACATCAGGTTAATTCATCTTTGTCTCAGTCTCCCAACTCTGTGCTAAATAGCCTGACCCACTGGGTTTTCCAGTAGTTTTGCATTTCACAATGTTTACATTGTTTGTCCTGGACTCGTCCTGGACTCGAACAATGAGATGGCTGCATCGTTTCTCATCAGATCAACCTGTTAGTGCTGTTGCCCTTGTCCTGCACCTTCCCCAACCTGTCTGCACCGTATCAGGTGGGGGAATCTCAAGGAGAAGGAGCACAGTAGCCGTGGAAAGGAAGGCTGTGAGGACAGGCTGCTTCAGAGACCTGTCACTACAATGAAGGAAGAAGGAAGCTATCTCCAAAAGTCAGGAAATGGTTGTCATCAGAATGAAGAAAGTGGATGACCGATTTCCTTGCCTGTCGCAAGGTGGGGTGTGATGGAATCCAGGTAGCTGTGGGAGGTGTGCTTGTGGTTATCGGCCATGTTCTGTGCCCTTTACTGACTTTGCTCTCCACTGTGGGGCTGGAGGTGGATCAGTGGTTGCTATGGATTAGTGTAGAGGTGGCCCTGCAACAACAGATCCTTGCGGACACTCTGTGTAATTTGGTACCAGCACATGCTGCCTGCTTTTTCTCATGTAACCATCATCCTGGTCATTCAAATGATTTGGAAAGGTTTACTGATCTCATCACATATTATAATCCTTATTTTATTATGTTTCTCCAAACCATCAGCAGTCAGTAATTACAAAGTGGATGCTGTGACCAGCCTCCTGCAGTGGGGCGACCACCATTCACCCCGAGAAGCACGAGTCAGCACCGTGACTGCCACCAAAAGTATTGTACAAATCGTAAAGGCCATGCACTCCCGGCAGGTGGAGCCGTGGCTGTAGTCTAAATACTGTGTCGTACAAGTGCATTCGTACAAAAATAAACGACTTTTTAAAAACAGCAGCATTATAAAAGGGGTGAGTGTCATGCTCAGTCCTGCAGCTGTGGGAACGCGGCTAACCATGGCTGCAAAAATGCAGATCATTTCCACAAATACTGAAAACGCCAATCCCTCCAGTACCCTGCTGGGCAGACCCCACTGCCCGACCCACCAGGCACAGACAGAGCTCTCGCCACTGGGTGCTTGGCTCCAGCTGGGCCTCAGGCCTGCAGCTGGGTCTCGGGCCTGCAGCTGGGTCTTGGGCCTGCAGCTGGGCCTCGGGCCTGCAGCTGGGTCCCGGGCCTGCAGCTGGGCCTCGGGCCCGCAGCTGGGCCTGCAGCTGGGTCCCGGGCCTCAGGCCTGCAGTAAGGCCTGGTCGGGGAGTTCTTGCTTGCGGCTACAGGGCTTGGCCACGATGGCCAGGTAGAGGACCAGCAGCAGCAGCCAGTAGCAGGCGTAGATGGCAGAGCCGGCGATGAGGAATGGCCTCTCGGTGTCGGGCAGTGGCTGCTGGCTCTCCCGGTACACGGTGTAGGCCAGGCCGCCGGCTAGCACCGCGAACCATACGGACACAGGCAGCAGCCCCACCAGGTTGAGCACCAGGCGGCGGCGGCCGGAGGTGCCCCAGCCCGGCCGGTTGATGGTGAGCAGAGCGAAGAGCTTGGCCGGCAGCAGGCTGGACATGTAGAGCAGTGAGTAGAGGGACAGGAAGAGCATGTGGGCCGAGCCACGCAGCAGGCAGGCCAGGACCGCCTTCAGCACCCCCACCCCCTGCACGGCCAGCAGGAAGAGCAGGATATTCCACAGCCGGCCTCGGTAGAACAGCTGCAGCACCGTGGCCGTCAGGAAGAAGGGGAAGAAGCCGCTGACCACAGCCTCGTACGTCATCCAGGGGTGGTGCTTGTGGAAGCAGAGGGCGCTGTATAGCCACTCGCGGAAGTACGACTTGCTCCAGCGGGTCTGCTGGTTGAGCCAGCGCAGGTACCCGCTGGGCGTCTCCGTCAGGCAGCGGGAGCGGCCCGTGAACTTGGTCTTGAAGCCCAGGTTCAGCACGCGGTTGGTGAGGTGACGGTCGTCCCCAAAGCTGCACTTGGAGCCGAGGAAATGCTGGCTGTACCAGTCATGCAGGAAGAGGCGCAGCAGCGAGTTTCGGTACAGGCCCAGGGGGCCACTGATGCACTGCACGCAGCCAAAGTAGGACTGGCAGGCTCGCTCCACATTGAAGGCCATCCAGTAACGCACGCTGCTCAGGAACGAAATCCACGAGTCATGCTGGTTCAGGATCTGTGAAACATAGAAAGCAAAGAAAATAGGTGCAGGAAGAGGTCATTTGGCCCTTCAAGCCAGCACCGCCATTCATTGTGGTCATGGCTGATCATCCACTATCAATACCCCGTGCCTGCCTTCTCATATCCCTTGATTCCACTAGCCCAGGGAGATCTATCTAACTCTCTTTTAAACCCATCCAGTGATTTGGCCTCCATTGCCCTCTGTGGCAGAGAATTCCACAAATTCACAACTCTCTGGGTGAAAAAGTTTTTTCTCAACTCAGTTTTAAATGGCCTCCCCTTTATTCTTGGACTGTGGCCCCTGGTTCTAGACTCCCCCATTCCTGCATCTAGCTTGTCCAGTCCTTTTATAATTTTATACGTTTCTATAAGATCCCCTCTCATCCTTCTAAATTCCAGTGAATACAAGCCCAGTCTTTCCAATCTTTCCACATATGGCAGTCCCGCCATCCCGGGGATTAACCTTGTGAACCTACGCTGCACTGCCTCAATAAATAACAAGGATGTCCTTCCTCAAATTAGGAGACCAAAACTGCATACAACACTCCAGATGTGGTCTCACCAGGGCCCTGTACAACTGCAGAAGGACCTATACTCAAATCCTCATCTGCTTTGTGGGCAAAGTAGAGTGGTTTGTACGGCAGTGTTGAGCTTACCACACAGGTGGTCAGTCGGAGCAGCGATCTGTCAATGGGAGCAGTGATCTGTCAGTGGGAGCAATGATCTATCAATGGGAGCAGTGATCTGTCAGTGGGAGCAGTGATCATAGCGATCTATCAATGGGAGCAGTGATCTGTCAATGGGAGCAGTGATCATAGCGATCTATCAATGGGAGCAGTGATCTGTCAGTGGGAGCAGTGATCTGTCAGTGGGAGCAGTGATCTGTCAGTGGGAGCAGTGATCTATCAATGGGAGCAGTGATCTGTCAATGGGAGCAGTGATCTGTCAATGGGAGCAGTGATCTGTCAATGGGAGCAGTGATCTATCAGTGGGAGCAGTGATCTATCAATGGGAGCAGTGATCTGTCAATGGGAGCAGTGATCTATCAGTGGGAGCAGTGATCTGTCAATGGGAGCAGTGATCTGTCAATGGGAGCAGTGATCTATCAGTGGGAGCAGTGATCTATCAATGGGAGCAGTGATCTGTCAGTGGGAGCAGTGATCTATCAATGGGAGCAGTGATCTGTCAATGGGAGCAGTGATCTATCAGTGGGAGCAGTGATCTGTCAATGCTCCTGAGATATGAGTAACACCATCACTGCAGGCCAGCAGCTCGACTCTGGCGAAATGTTTGGAAAGGACTGAGGGCGATGTTGGAACAGTTTGAGCCAATGATGGGGAATTTGTAGAAACTAGTTCAAGTAACGGTGTTTGATTGTCATGAATGTTTTGGTGAAGTAGCCATGTGGGCAGGAGGTTGGGCCTGCTCATCTCAGCCAGAGCTTCAGCTGCTGCTCGGTTCCTACTCGAGGCCGTTCACAAGAATGACACCCTTGGATGAAGTGGTCGGGGGCAGCAGCTGCAGGAGCCCTGAAGCTGCAGAAATGGATGCATTTATGGCTTCTAAAAGACACATGGATATATATAAAAATATATAACAACTACAGCATGGAAACAGGCCTGTCCGGCCCTACCAGTCCACGCCGACCATTCTCCCTGACATAGTCTCATCTACCTGCACTCAGACCATAACCCTCCAATCCCCTCCTATCCATATACCTATCCAATTTACTCTTAAATAATAAAATCGAGCCTGCCTCCACCACTTCCACCGGAAGCCCATTCCATACAGCCACAACCCTCTGAGTAAAGAAGTTCCCCCTCATGTTACCCCTAAACCTTTGTCCCTCAATTCTGAAGCTATGTCCCCGTGTTGGAATCTTCCCCACTCTCAAAGGGAAAAGCTTACCCACGTCAACTCTGTCCGTCCCTCTCAAAATGTTAAAAACCTCTATCAAGTCCCCCCTCAACCTTCTACGCTCCAAAGAATAAAGACCCAACCTGTTCAACCTCTCTCTGTAGCCTAAGTGCTGAAACCTAGGCAACATTCTAGTAAATCTCCTCTGTACCCTCTCCATTTTGTCGACATCCTTCCTATAATTTGGCGACCAGAACTGCACACCATACTCCAGATTCGGCCTCACCAATGCCCTGTACAATTTCAACATTACATCCCAACTTCTATACTCGATGCTCTGATTTATAAAGGCAAGCATACCAAACGCCTTCTTCACCACCCTATCCACATGAGATTCCACCTTCAGGGAACAATGCACAGTTATTCCCAGATCCCTCTGTTCCATTGCATTCCTCAATTCCCTACCATTTACCCTATACGTCCTATTTTGATTTGTCCTACCAAAATGCAGCACCTCACACTTATCAGCATTAAACTCCATCTGCCATCTTTCAGCCCACCCTTCCAAAAGGCCCAAGTCTCTCTGTAGACTTTGAAAATCTACCTCACTATCAACTACTCCACCTATCTTAGTATCATCTGCATATTTACTAATCCAATTTAAGAAGGGTTGGGAGGGCTGTGGGCCAAATACTAGCCCAATGTGGCAACGGTCAGCATGGACAAGCTGTGCCAGGGGCCTGTTACAATGTTGTATGCGATGCTTAGATGTAAAGCTGCTGGGGAGGCACGGAGCCCCAATCCTTGGCAGGGTGCTGGGAACGTTTTCCTTGGTCACCACTGATCAAGCATTGCCTGATTTCCAAGGCTGGAGCCGGTGGAACTCTGACAGGAGATGCACTCACCTGCACGTCACCTCCCACTGCCCCTACCCTGGGGTCTGAATCCAGGACTCGCACCATCTCTGCAGTGCAGGCTGGATCCAGCACGGTGTCTGAATCACACACCTGAGGAGAGAGGCATTGTCAAGGCCAGCTCAGTTCATACAGAACAAATATCACTCTGCTTCCAAACAGTAAAGGCATGGAGTTCTAGAGAGAGTGCTGGAAGATGGCACTGCGATATACGATCACCATATGTCTGCTCCCTCACACAAAACACACCTCATTTTCACCCATCTCCAAGAATCCTTCTCCAAGAATACAGAACAGGCCCTTTAGCCCCTGATGTCTGCACCGATATCGCAACTGGCTTCACCACTGAAGGCAGGACAATGGCAGTGGATTATTATGCTGACTGGACGTCTATAATCAGTGGTGTACCACAGGGATCATTGCTGGACCTTGGCTCTTGCTTTTTTTAACATTTTATTTTTATATATATTGTTACGGGTGGCACGATGGTGCAGCGGTAGAGTTGCTGCCTTACAGCGTCCAAAAGCCAGGTTTAATCCTGACCACAGGTGCTATCTGTACGGAGTTTGTACGTTCTCCCCGTGACCGCATGGGATTTGTCCCACATCTCCGGTTTCCTCCCAAGCTCCAAAGACGTACAGATTTGTAAGTTAATTGACTTGGTGTAAATGTAAAATTGTCCTCAGTGTGTGTAGGATAGTGTTAATGTGCAAGGATCGCTGGTCGGTGTGGACTCGGTGGACCGAAGGGCCTGTTTCCGTGCTGTATCGCTAAAACTAAAACAGATATATATTTTTGTGTGTGTACATAATATATACAAGATCGGATGAAACTGTAGGTGGTATGATTAATAAGTTGCAGTTAGCACAAAAATTAGCAGAGTTCATGAGGAAAGTTGCCAAAAGATGGGAAAATGGGCGCTGTAAAATGTAAAAATATCCAATGATGGCCTCCACAGATTGCACAGATTCACCACCCGCTGACGAAAGAAATTCCGCCTCATCTCCTTCCTAAAGGACCGTCCTTTAATTCTGAGGTTATGACCTCTTGGACCGAGATTCTCCCATTAGTGGAAACATCCTCTTCACATCCACTCTACCCAAACCTTACACTATTCAGTAAGTTTCAATGAGGTCATCCTAAACTCCAGCGAGTACAGGCCAAGTGCTGTCAAACGCTCATCAAATGTTAACCTACTCATTCCTGGGATCATTCTTGTAAACCTCCTCTGGACCCTCTCCAGAGCCAGCACATCCTTCCTCAGATATGGTGCCCAAAATTGCTCACAATACTCCAAATGCGGCCTAACCAGTGCATAACGGTATAGCAGTAAAAGGATTGGTCCAAGTCAGCATGGATTTATGAAGGGAAATCATGCTTGACTAATCTTCTGGAATTTTTTGAGGATGTGACAAGTAAATTGGATGAAGGAGAGCCAGTGGATGTAGTGTATCTGGACTTTAAGAAAGCCTTTGATAAGGTCCCACATGGGTGAGCAAAATTAGAGCACATGGTATTGGGGGTAGGGTATTGACATGGATAGAGAATTGGTTGGCAGACAGGAAGCAAAGCGTACGAATAAACGGGTCCTTTTCAGAATGGCAGGCAGTGGAGTGGAGTGCCGCAAGGCTCGGTGTTGGGGCCGCAACTATTTACAATATAAATGATTTGGATGATGGAATTAGAAGTAATACTCGCAAGTTTGCGGATGACACAAAGCTGGGTGGCAGTGTGAACTGTGAAGAGGATGTTAGGAGGTTGCAGGGTGACCTGGACAGGTTGAGTGAGTGGGTAGATGCATGGCAGATGCAGTATAATGTAGATAAATGTGAGGTTATACACTTGGGCGGCAAAAACAAGGAGGCAGATTGTTATCTCAATGGTGTCAGGTTAGGTAAAGGGGAAGTGCAACGAGATCTGGGTGTCCTTGTACACCAGTCATTGAAAGTAAGCATGCAGGTACAGCAGGCAGTGAAGAAAGCTAATGGCATGTTGGCCTTCTTAACGAGAGGATTTGAGTACAGGAGCAAAGAAGTCCTTCTGCAGTTGTATGTGGGACCACATCTGGAGTATTGTGTGCAGTTTTGGTCTCCTAATTTGAGGAAGGACGTCCTTGCTATTTAGGCAGTGCAGCGTGGGTTCACGAGGTTAATCCCTGGGTTGGTGGGACTGTCATATGAGGAAAGATTGAAAAGACTAGGTTTGTATTCACTGGAGTTTAGAAGGATGAGAGGGGATCTTATTGAGACGTATAAAATTATAAAAGGACTAGACAAGCTAGATGCAGGAAAAATATTCCCAGTGTTGGGGGAGTCCAGAACCAGGGGCCACAGTCTAAGAATAAAGAGAGGCCATTTAAAATTGAGGTGAGAAGAAACGTTTTCACCCAGAGTTGTGAATTTGTGGAATTCTCTGCCACAGAGGGCAGTGGAAGCCAAATCACTGGATGGATTTAAAAGAGAGTTAGATAGAGCTCTAGGGGCTAGTGGAATCAAGGGATATGGGGAGAAGATCAGGCACAGGTTATTGATTGTAGATGATCAGCCATGATCACAATTATGGTGGTGCTGGCTCAAAGGGCCGAATGGCCTCCTCCTGCACCTATTTTCGATGTTTCTAGAGCCTCAGCATTACATCCTTGTTTTTGTATTCTAGCCCTCTTGAAATAATTGCTTTTGCCTTGACTTGCAAATTAACCTTTTGTGAATCCTGCACCACGATCTCCTTTCCCATTGCACCTCCGATTTCTGGATTCTCATCCCATTTAGAAAATAGTCTTTGCCTTTATTCCTACAACCAAAATCCACACTTTGCTACACTATATTCCATCTGCCACTTCTCTGCCCACTCTCCCAACCTGTCCAAGTCCTTCTGCAGAGTCCCTGCTTTCTCTACACTACCTGCCCCTCCACCTATTTTCGGATCATCTGCAAACTTGGCCACAAAGCCTTGGCCTTGCTCAGCAATCTCCCGTGTGGCATCTTATCAAAGGCTTTCTGAAAATCTAGGTAAATGTGCACTGGCTCTCCCTTATCTGTCCTGTGCACAGTGTCAGAATTCCAACAGATTCAGCAGGCAATATCTCCACTTCACAAAACCATGCTGACTTTGGCCCATTTTATCATGATTTTTTAAGTATTCTGTAACCTCATCCTTTATAATGGACTTTAAAATCTTAAAATCTAAAGTCAGAGTAACCGGCCAGTCGTTGCCACTGTTCTGCTTTGCTCCCTTTTTGCGCAGCGGGGTAATAGTGGCAATTTTCCAAACGTCTGGAACCATTCCTGACTCCAGTGATTCCTGAAATATCACTACACTACCTGTGCAATCTTTAAGCCACCTCTTTCAGAACCCTAGGGTGCAGTCCATCCGGTCCAGGTGACTTATCCACCTTCAGCCCTTTCAGCTTCCCAAGCACCTTCTCCCTAGTAATAGCCACTCCATTAACCTCCACCCCCTGACTCTCTTGAATATCAGGCACGTTGCTGGTGTCTTCCACTGTGAAGACTGATGCAAAAATGTTATTCAATTCCTCTGCCATTTCTTTATTCCCCATCATCACTTTTCCTGCATCATTTCCCAGCGGTCTAATGTCCACTCTTGCCTCTTTCTTGCTCTTTATATAACTGATGAAACTCTTGCTATCCTCTTTTATATTATTGGCTAGCTTACCTTCGTATTTCATCTTTTCTCCCCATATTGCCTTTTTAGTTACCTTTTGTTGTTCTGTAAGAGCGTCCCAATCCCCTGGCTTCCTACTAATCTTTGCAATGTTATAAGTCTTCTGTTTTAGTTTTATGCTGTTCTTGACCTCCCTTCTCAGCCACGGGCTCTTACTCCCCCGAGAATTTTTTCTTCCTCTTTGAAATGAAAAGATTCTGCATCTTCTGAATTATTCCCGGAAATTCCTGCCATTGTTGTTCCACCGTCATTCCTGCTAGGGTCCCTTTTCAGTCAACGTTGGCCAGCTCCTCCCTCATGCCTCTGTAGTCCCCTCTGCCCAGCTGCAATACCGACAACATCTGATTTCACCTTCTCCCCCTCAAATTGCAGGTTAAATCTTATTATATTGTGGTCGCTGTGCATGTTGCAGCTTTATAAGACTTTGGTTAAGCTGCATTTGGAGTATTGCGTGCACTTCTGGTTGTCTGATTGCAGGAAGGATATGGAGGCTTTGAAGAGGTTTACCAGAATGATAGACACAAAATGCTGGGGTTACTCGAAGGAATGGGTGATGTTTCAGGTCAAGACCCTTCTTCAGACTGAGAGTCAGGGGAGCGGGTACCTCGAGATATGGAAGAGAAAGGTGTGAAAATGACAGATCAAAGCAGATGCTGTTCAAGGAAATGTAGAATGTTTCATTGCTGACAAGCAGGCCAAATTAATCAGGACGGTGAAACTAGTCGGAGAACTAGGGTGGGGGAGGGACGGAGAGAGAAAGCAAGGGTTACTTGAATTTAGAGAAATCAAATTCATACCACTGGGTTGTAAGCTGCCCAGGCGAAATATGAATTCCTACAATTTGTGTTTGGTCTCACACTGGCAGTGGAGGAGGCCCAGGACAGAAAGGTCAGTGTGGGAATGGGAGGGGGAGTTAAAGTGTTCAGCAACCGGAAGATCACATAGGTCTAGGCGGACTGAGCGGAGGTGTTCAGCGAAACGATCACCGAGTCTGAGCTTGATCTTGCGTCCACACCTGGAACAGCGGATACAGTAGACGAGGTGCAAGTGATCCTCTGTCTTACCTGAAAGGACTGTCGGGGTCCTTGGATGGAGTCGAGGGAGGGGATATAGGGACAGGTGTTGCATCTTCTGCGGTTGCAGAGGAAGGTACCTGGGGAGGGGGTGGTGTGGGTGGGAAGGGACGAGTTAACCAGGGAATTGCGGAGGGCACGGTCTCTGCAGAAAGCAGAAAGTGGTGGAGATGGGAAGATGTGAACAGTTGTGGGATTCCGCTGGAGGTGGTAAAAATGCGGGAGGATTATGTGCTGTACGCGACGGATGATGGGGTGAAAGGTGAGGACTAGGAGACTGTCTCTTGTGACTGGGGAAGGGGGAGCAAGAGTGGAGCTGTGAGATACTCAGGAGACCCGTGTGAGGGACTCATCTATGATGGGAGCCACCGTTCCCAAAGAATGAGGAACATCTCAGATGTCCTGGTATGGAACACCTCATCTTGGGCACAAGTGCAGCGTAGACGGAGGAATTGGGAGTGGGGGATTTAGTCTTTGCAGGAAGCAGGGTAGGAAGAAGTGTCGACTAGATAGCTGTGGGTGTCAGTAGGTATATAATAGATGTCAGTCTATATCTCCTGTGAAGGCACATCGTGTATGTGACAAATAAACTTGACTTGACTTGTGAGATCAAGAACCAGAAGAGCTGGTCCAAGTGAATTTGAGTGCAGGTACTGAAAATGAAGTCCGTGGGTTCTGCATGGGTGCAGGAGATAGCCGCGATGCAGTCGTCAATGTAGCGGAGACTGGGTTCGGGGATAGGGCCAGTGTACGCCTGGAATAAGGAATGTTTGACGTACCTTACAAAGAGGCAGGCATAGCCCATGGCTATGCCTTGGATTTGGAGGAAATGGGAGGAGTCGAAGGAGAAGTTGTTGAGAGTCATGACCAGCGGAGGAGGGTGTTGGTGGAGGGAAATTGGCTGGTTCTGGTCGAGGGGGGTGGGGGTGTATAGTGACTGAACATCCAGAATGATGCCTGGGTTGGAGAATATATGATACAAGGATAGATTAGACAAACTTAGACTCTTTTCTCTTGAACATTGGAGTTTGAGCAGAGACCTAATAGAACATTATAACATGGCAGGAGACATTGATAGGAGACATGGTCAGAGTAGAAATATCAAATACCAGAGGACCTAACCTGAATGCTAGAGGGGCAATGTTTAAAGGATATTTATGAGGCAAGGTTTTGTTTACATTGAGTGGTAGGTGGTTATGGTAGCAGATACAATGGCAACATTTAAGATGCATATGGACAGGCACATGAACATGACTGGAGGAATACAGATAGGGTTGCCAACTTCCTCACTCCCAAATAAGGGACAAAAGATGATGTCACCACCCCATGTGACCTCGCCCAGCCAGCGGCCATGTGCTCACGCTCCACCAATGGCGGCCGCCCGGGCCGGGAGGCGGGTTGTTACGCAACCTCCGTTAGGCGGCACCCAGGCCTACAGTGTCCGGGCCTACAGTGACTGCGGAATATCAGCCCCAGTAACCAGCGGGATCACTGGTTGCAGCCCACAGCTGTGAAGGTGACTGGTGCATCCTGGTGACTGAGCCCAGTGCCTGCCCCAAGACCCTGGTCTTCACCCACCTGTATATAATCCACAGAGTCTTCCAGGGCAGCAAAGGCCGTGTACATGACCTCTCGCTTGCCTCCCCACAGCTGCATGATGCAGGAGAAGGCAGACTGCCCAACGATCTGCTGCACCCTGCTCTTGCCCTCGCTCTGGGTGAACTCAGTCTCTCCAGGGCCCTCCTGGTGATAGTTACTCTGCCAGATGTAGGAGCCGCTGTTCTCCACACCCATCAGCTCGTTGAATATCTCCATCATGTACATGTCCTCCTCCTGGTTGCCATCGATGACCATCACCACCTTGAGGTTGGGATAGGCGATGCGCCTCGCTGACGCCAGGCACTTCCTCAGGTAGTCAGGATCCTCCTGGTAGGCCGCGATGCACAGGGCCACGGACTTGGTGAATTTGAGGGGCCTGTTCTCCTTCCTGGCTCGCCGATGTTCCAGGCAGGCAAAGAAACTTTGGATGAAGAGATGCAAAGTGAGGAAGGCCCCATACAGCCCAAAAGATAGGTGGTAGTTTTCTGTGTAGCCAAACTGGTAGCCTTTGACGTAGGTGCAGGTAATGGCACCCAGGACAGACAAGGCAAACAGGGTGCTCGCTGTGATCCGCAAGGCAGTGCAGAGTTGCTCCCCAGGCATTCTGTGGAACAGGAAGGAGATGCAGAACTTAGGGGGTCAGGAGATTGATTAAAAAAGCAGGATGTCAGGTAGCAATGCCACGTGCTGGTGAGTGCAGCAACAGGAAAACTGACCAGGTGAAGCTCATCGCTGAGAGGTGGTGCAGGGAGGAGGGATTTTGATTCCTGTAATGCTAGTACAGTTTGGTGTGACTTGCACGTGTAATGGCTTACAACCAGGCACAGCAGTGACTACTGTCCTCACAGGGGCTTACCAGTGATGTCGGAGACAGTTAAATCAGAATGGCAGAGGCCAAGACACAAAGCAGAGTGCAGAGGGAGAGAGGAGCGAGGACAGAAATATCAACAACAGGAGAATGTGAAAGAGGGTGGTAGGGAATCAGCACCAGGGGCAATAGGTTCAGAGCACAAAAACAAGGTGAGATGATTCAAGAAGGCAAGCATCAAGGCTTTGTATCTTAATTATAAAGCATTTGTAATATAAATAAACCAACTGCTAAAGTATTGGCAAATAAATATGACAGGCAGCATCACAAAGACATGGTTGTAAGGTGATCAACTGTTGATATTCAGCGTGTTTGAGTTTGAGGAAGCTGGTTCAGAGATGGAATAGGTCAGTTCTAAGACACCTTCTCAGAAGGCGTTCGGTCATTTGGTTGGAGGTTAAACTCACCGAGGGGAAGACACCACGGAGCAGGTCAGGGCACAAAGTGCTGGAGTAACTCAACGGGACAGGCAGCATCTCGGGAGGGAAGGAATGGGTGACGTTTCAGGTCGAGACCCTTCTTCAGACTCAGTCAGGACGGGAAAAGGGAGATATGGAAAGGTAAGGTGTGAAAATGAGAGACCAAAAGGGACGTTCAACAAAAATGTAGAATAAATCATTGTTAGCTGAGGGGAAGGTGACAATGAGATTTAATCAGAAGGATAGTGAAAGTAGTCAGAGTACGAGGATGGGGGAAGGATGGAGAGAGAGGAAGCAAGGGCTAGTTGAAGTTAGAGAAGTCAATATTCATACTGCTGGGTCGTAAGCTACCCAAGCGAAATATGAGGTGCTGTTCCTCCAATTTGCATTTGACCTCATTCTGACAGTGGAGGAGGACCAGGACAGAAAGGTCAGTGTGGGAATGGGAGGGGGAGTTAAAGTGTTTAGTAACCGGGAGATCACGTGGGCCTAGAAGGACTGAGCGGAGGTGTTCAGCGAAACGATCACTGAGCCTGTGCTTGGTCTCACCGATATATAGGAGTTCACACCTGGAACAGCAGATACAGTAGATGAGGTTGGAGGAGGTGCAAGTGATCCTCTGCCTCACCTGAAAGGACTGTCAGGGTCCTTGGACGGAGTCAAGGGAGGAGGTATAGGGCCAGGTGTTGCATCTTCTGTGGTTGCAGGGGAAGGTACCTGGGGAGGGGGTGGTGTGGATGGGAAGGGATGAGTTAACCAGGGAGTGCGGAGGGAACGGTCTCTGCGGAAGGTAGAAAAGGGTGGAGATGGGAAAATGTGGGTAGTGGTGGGATCCAGTTGGAGGCGGTGGAAATGTTGGAGGATTATGTGCTGTATGCGATGGCTGATGGTGAGGACTAGGGGGACTCTGTCTCTGTTGTGACTAGGAAGAGGGGGAGCAAGGGCGGAACTGCGGGGTACTGAGGAGACCCTTGTGAGGGCCTCATCTATGATGGGAGAGGGGAACCTCCTTCCCCTAAAGAACGAGGACATCTCGGATGTCCTGGTATAGAACACCTCATCCTGAGCGCACATGCGGTGTAGACGGAGAAATTGGGAGTAGGGGATAAAGTCTTTACAGGAAGCAGGGTAGAGGAAGTGTAGTTTAGATGGCTATGGGATAGCTATGGTAGCTTTATAATAGATGTCAGTTGATAGGTTATCTCCTGTGATGGAGACGGTGAGAACTAGAAACAGAAGGTAGATGTCGGAGATGGTCCGTGCATTTGAGTGCAGGATGGAAATTAGTCGTGAAAGTTCTTGAGTTCTGCATGGGTGCAGGAAGTGGGAGGAGTCGAAGGATAAGATAAGAGGATCAGCTCTGCGAGGCGGAGTAGAATGTTGGTAGAGGGAAATTGGCTGGTTCTGCATGTCGAGGAAGAAACGGGGCTTTAAACCTTCCTGGTGGGGGATGGAGGTGTAGAGTGACTGGACATCCATGGTAAAGAGTGGAGGCCTGGAAAACGTAAGTCATTGAAGAGCGTGTGAGGTGTCTAGGGAGGGATAGGTAGGGGGATAGGGTGGAGTCAAGGTATGTGGAAATAAGTTCAGTGAGACAGGAGCAAGCAGAAACAATGGGTGCTAGGGCAGTTCTGTTTATGGATTTTGTGGAGAAGATAAAACCGGGCCTTGCTGGGCTGGAGAATGATACGGTTGGAGACTGTGGAGGACAGACAGCTGGAAGTGATAAAATCTGAAATTGTGTGTGATATTATGGCCTAGTGCTCATCTGTGGGATCATGGTCCAAGGACAAGTGGGAGGTGTCAGAGTTGGCACTTGGCTACACTTCTACACTTCTTCCCACCCTGCCTCCTGCAAAGACTCTACCCCCTACTCCCAATTCCTCCGTCTAACCCACTTCTGTGCCCAATATGAGGTGTTCCATATGGTTTTAAGGACACCTTACATTCACAACGCTTCAATCTTTTTGTCTTGCACCGTGTCCTTATAGCCACCTCTTATCCCCTTACTCAGGACATCCGAGATGTCCTCATTCTTTAGGGAACAGGGGTTCCCCTCTCCCATCATAGATGAGGCTCTCACTCATGTCTCCTCGGTACCCCGCAGCTCCGCCCTTGCTCCCCCTCCACCCACGTCACAACAGAGACAGAGTCCCCCTAGTCCTCACCTTCCACATCATCAGCCGTCACATACAACAGATAATCCTCCGATATTTTCGCCACCTCCAACGGAATCCCACCACTAGTCACATCTTTTCATCTCTTCCGCCTTCTGCAGAGACTGTTCCCTCCGCAACTCCCAGTGGTATGAATATTAACTGCCCTAACATCAAGTAACCCTTGCTTTCCCTCTCTTCATCCCTTCCCCATCCTTGTTCTCCAATTAGTTTCACTTGATCACATCCCCATTGATCTCTCCTTCTCACACCTTACCCAATGTCTCCTTTTCCCGTCAGTCTGAAGTAGGGTCTAGACACGAAATTTCACCTCTTTTGAGATATGGCCTGTCCCACTGAGTTACTCCAGCATTTTGTGTCCATCTTCGGTGTAAACCAGAATCTGCTGTTTCTTCCTACATGTATAGGTGACGTTTCCGTCGGAATTCTTCTTCAGTGGGGGGGGGGGGAGATTGCTGGAAGAGAGGAGGGGCAGGACAAAGCTTGTCGGGTAATGGGCTGTTACAGGTAAGGAGGGTTTTAGATAGGCAGATGTTAGGCAGAAGGCAGTGGAGGCCAATTCTCTGAATGCATTGAAGAGAGAGCTAGATAGAGCTCTTAAGGATAGCGGAGTCAGGGAGTATGGGGAGAAGGCAGGAACGGGGTACTGATTGAGAATGATCAGCCATGATCACATTGAATGGCGGTGCTGGCTCGAAAGGCCGAATGGCCTCCTCCTGCACCTATTGTCAATTGTCTATTGGACAAACGCCAGAGATAAAAAAGACAGAAATGTGTGAGACAAAAAGATTGAAGAGTTGTGAATTGTGATGATGGAATGTAGTTGAAAGGGGAGGGGAGAAATAGATGTGTCAGGTGGGACACAGGGGGGGGGGGGGGGGGGGGGATGGGGGGGGGGAAAGAAGGGGAGGGTTTAGTGATGACCTAAAATTGGAGGATTCAGCGTTATACTGTTGGGTTGTACACAAGCGGAATACGAAGGGCTGTTCCTCCAGTTTGTGTGTGGCATCACTCTGGCAATGGAGGTGAGGGAGGAGGTATAGGGACAGGTGTTGCATCTCTTGCGGTTGCTGGGCAAAGTGCCCGGGGTTTGCGTGGGAAGAGATGAGCGAACAAGGAGTAGCGGAGGGAGTGAGTGGTCTTTATGTGATCCCACCACCAGTCACATCTTCCCATCCCTACCTCTTTCCACCTCCCATAAAGACCGCTCCCTCCACAACAGGAAGTTGTTGAGTGTTAGTAGAGGAAAATTAATTGGGTCACTGTTCAAGTAAAAACTGGGCGGTCATGAGACATTTGTGGTGGGCGATGGAGGTGTGATCCAGGAACTGGATATCCGTGGTGAAGATGAGGTAATAGGGACCTGGAAACTGACAGTTACTGAAGAGGTGACGGGGATGTGCGGTGTCTCAGATGGAGGTCGGGAGGGACTGAACAAGGGGGGTTCGGATGGAATCAAGGTGTTTGAAGATGAGTTCTGTGGGGCAGCGGCAGAGTAGCGCTGAGTGTGGATTTCTGGGAGGCGGTAGAAGTGGTCAGTGTGGGGCTGGGGGATAATAAGGTCGCAGGCTGCGGAGGGGAGATGGCTAGGTTTGATGAGATCAGAAACAGTCTGGGAGATGATCTGAGTCTGATCCTGGTCCAAGGTGTCTGGTCAGCAGGGCAAGGGTCTGTCGGCCAGACTACAACTTGTCTTGGCGGCTTCAATAACAAGCTGGGGTGAGCGGACGGCTGAGTGCTCAGAGTGAGATTGGAGAGAGAAGTCAAGACGGTTGATGTTGCACCAGCAGTTAAATAAACAGGACAGAGGGCTAGAAGGTCGGGACCACGTGGTGGCTCCACGAGGAGGTGGGATGTTGGAGATTGGAGAAGGGGGTCATCACTCTCCGTCCCAGAGAACAATGTCCGGAGACAGAGGCGAACAGGAGAAGCTCCACATCATGACAGGCTCAGGACTCGTTGAGGTACAACGGTCAGGCCACTGTCAACGACTGGCAATTCTGCTTCAGAAAGAGGGTGGGGGGGGGGGGTTGAAAACTTCCAGATGTGGCAAAGGGGAGGGGGAGAAATATGGGCAGCGTTTGTCTTAGACCTGTTTTTTCATCTCTGGCTGCCTATTAGGTCGGTCGGGGACGAGCTGTTGTCTGTCCTTGGGCGTGGGGAAGAGAGTGGAAGTTTTGTTGCCTCCATCACAGTGAGGGGTCACTGTGATGGATGTTTGTGTTGGGGTCATGTGTCTTGTGTTCTTTTTTTTTTGTGTGTGACTGCAATGTAATTTCGTTCGGTACCTCGGTACCGAATGACAAATAAAGCTCTGTATTCTGTATTACCTGCCTCCTCGCCTGTGTTAACCTTTTACCCGCCCCCGCTTCCAGCTCCCTCAACCCAACAATGTCTGAAGAAGGGTCTCGACCCGAAACATTCAGAGATGCTGCCTGACCCGCTGAATCTCTCCGCCACTTTGTGTCTTTTTTAGATAACCCGCCCTTTCTCTGTGATCGTGGGGATTTATCCATCCTGGGGCGTTTTACACATTTAATGCCTCCTCTATTGATGTTAATACGTTCTAGAATTTCACCTGAATTCTGCAAGCACACAATGTCCTTCAGTAAAGACCCATGAGAAATATTCACCGGCATTACTGCACTGCTTTATAGCGGTGTGCGCATTTCTGCTCCGTGCCTCTGCGCTGATACTGCAGTCTCTGCTCTGAACTTTCTGCCTTGTCTCTTGCATTCTGACCATCACTGCACCGTCACACAATCTCTCTGTTACTGCTGTGCATCACTTTGTTCTGTGTTACTGCATCGTGTGGTTATTCTGTGAAGTCCCGTGTCACTGCGGGTCTGTCACTTCACCTTCTATAATCTGTGTTACCGTCCTGTCTGCGCAGTTTCCCGCGCACAACCTCTACTCTAAGATGTGCTTGATATCTTTGTTCTGTGTTAGCGCTGAAATCCCAATCACAGTGTGGAAAAGTGGCCAATCGGCCCTTCCAGTCCTTCCCGACTCTACATGTGATAAACCCTGAATTTCGCTCAGATGTGGGCTCCCGGTGGAGAGGACAGGTGAACTCACCTCCGCCCCTCACCTCAGCACCATCTCCTGTCACCTCCCGCTCTGCGGGCTGGAGAGCCGGGCTAAGACCGCAGCGCCGTCTCTTTGTCTGCCTGTCATTGTTTGCGGGCGGTACCTGGGTGAATGCGCTGCTCCGGTCCGTCCCGATCCTCCTCTGCAAACGGGAATCCCACTGAAGCTGAGCGGTGAACCGTGGGCTCCGCACTCCCCGCTAGCAGCCAGCGGCTCCGACTTATGTACCCGGAGCAGAGGCGGAAAATGGCTCAGTCAGAGGTAGGGGAGGGGGAAGGAGCGGGGGAGGGGCAGGAGAAGTGGCAGAGAGAGAGGGGGAACGAGACAGAGAACGTGGGGAGGGCGGGGAGAGGATGGAGCGAGAGAGTCATTGAGTTGCCGGCAGCCAGTGGGATGTTGCGACATTGTTCAGGTTGGGCAGCGAGGAGATGGAGGCAGGTGCGATGGAGTCGGTGCATGAGGGGGCGAGAGGTCGCAGGGCACCGGGTGGGAGAGAGAGAGAGAGAGAGAGAGAGGCAGCACGGCACCGGGTGCAGGGCTGGGGCGCAGAGTGATCCCCGGCTCAGGGTCTCGGTCAGGCCGCTGACGGCCAGGGTCACCCCGAGGGTCAGGTCACCCTGTAACCCCCAGACCGTCCCTGAATGCAAACTTCAGGGGGTCTGATCTTTCTCTTGGTGTTTTCTCTGGTCAGTACCAGACATTAATTACTTGCATCCTCTTTTTTCCGGACTTTCAGGTTTTATTTTAAAACTTCATTTCAGTTCCCTAATTTGTCCAATGTCCATGTCACGCGTCGGGATAAACTGGCTCTCAGCAACCCCCGCTGACTTGTTCAGCACACGCTGTCTCTGCCCGGGACCACATGATGATTTAACTCGATATCCCTTCAGTAACTAGAAACCCAGCAGCCTTGGATGGGACGTGCTGTGCTGTGCTGTGGGGTGAATGCTGGTGTGAAACACCTTCCACACACCGACCATTTCCCGAAGATAGAAACAAAAAAACTGGAGTTTGTCCGCGGGACAGACAGACAGCGGGTCTGGGCGACACTTCGACTCGAGTTTCCACAACTGCCCTCCTGCCTGGTGTGATGGCAGCCGCTGTGGTGCCGCTCGTCCCCACAACGCCTTACATCCCAGCTTTGAGCTGCCATACTCCCCACCTGATAACAGGAGGGTGGCCTTGGCGTGAGAGCGCTGGTCCTCCCCGCCAAATGACAGCTGCATCTTAGATACATAGACAACAGGAGCAGGAAGCCATTCGGCCCTTCGAGTCAGCACCGCCATTCACCGTGATCATGGCTGATCATCCACAATCAGTACCCCGTTCATGCCTTCTCCCCATACCCCATGATTCCACTAGCTCCTAGAGCTCTATCTAACTCTCTCTTGAATGCATTCAGAGAATTGGCCTCCACTGCCTTCTGAGGCAGAGAATTCCACAAATTCACAACTCTATGGGTGAAAAAGTTTTTCCTCATCTCAGTTCTAAATGACCTACCCATGATTCTTAAATTGTGGGCCCTAGTTTTGGACTCCCCCAACATCGGGAACATGGTTCCAGCCTGTCCAATCCCTTAATGATTTTATGTTTCAATAGATCCCCTCTCATCCGTCTAAATTCCAGTGCATACAAGCCCAGTCGTTCCATTCTTTAATCATATGACAGTCCCGCCATCCCGGGAATTAACCTTGTGAACCTACGCTGCATTCCCTCAATAGCAAGAATGCCCTCCCTCAAATTAGGAGATCAAAACTGCACACAGTACTCCAGGTGCGGTCTCACTAGGGCCCTGTACAACTGCAGAAGGACCTCTTTTTTCCTGTACTCAAATCCTCTCATTATGAAGGCCAACATGCCATTAGCTTTCTTCACTGCCTGCTGTACCTGCCTGCTTACTTTCAGAGACTGATGTACAAGGACACCCACGTCTCGTATACCTCCTTTTCCTAATCTGACAACATTCAAATAATAATCTGCCTTCTTGTTCTTACCACCAAAGTGGATAACCTCACATTTATCCATATTAAACTGCATCTGCCATGCATCTGCCCACTCACCCAATCTGTCCAAGTCACACTGCAACCTCATAGCATCTTCCTCACAGTTCACACTGCCACCCAGCTTTGTGTCATCTGCAAATTTGCTCATGTTACTTTTAATTCCTTCATCTAAATCATTTATATTGTGAATAGCTGCGGTCCCAACACCGAGCCTTGCGGTACCCCACTAGTCACTGCCTGCCATTGTGTCAGGGACCCATTTATCCCTACTCTTTGTTTCCTGTCTGCCAACCAATTTTCTATCCATGTCAAAACCCTACCCCCAATACCATGTGCTCCAATTTTGCCCACTAATCTCCTATGTGGGACCTTATCAAAGGGCTTTCTGAAAGTCCAGATACACTACATCGACTGGCTCTCCCTTATCCATTTTACTTGTTATATCCTCAAAAAATCCCAGATTAGTCAAGCATGATTTCCCCTTCGTAAATCCAACGATCCTGTTACTGCTATCCCAATGCACTATTACATCTTTGATAATTGACTCCAGCATCTTCCCCACCACCGATGTCAGGCTAACTGGTCTATAATTCCCTGCTTTCTCTCCCCCTCCTTTCTTAAAAGTGGGACATTAGCCACCCTCCAATCTACAGGAACTGATCCTGAATCTATATATAGCACATTGGAAAATGATCACCAATGCGTCCACGATTTCTCGAGCCACCTCCTTGAGTACCCTGGGATGCAGACCATCAGGCCCTGGGGATTTATCACCTTCAGTCCCATCTTGCATGGCTGTGTGTGATTTCCTCCAGTTCACCGTGCCAGGACTTGGAACATTGTTCTCAGTTTCGATACCAGTCCACAGATGTGGGAATAGGCTGGATTACCTTTGCCACGTCCAACCCCGGCACATTGACCGTGCTGGCTGCTTTTACCCTTTCTGTGGTACAGTAATCTGCAGTAGAGCCATTAGGCTCCAGTGGGGTTCTTCCAACAGTGCCTGGATAGACAAAAAGCTGGAGTAACTCCATGGGCCGGGCACCATCTCTGGGGAGGGAGATGGTGCCTCTCCAGGTGATGTTCCAGGTGAGAACCCTTCCTCAAACGGCCCATCACTGACAGCACAAGGTCCACAATGTGAAAAGTACAAAACACACTCGCAACTCACCTCCACCGCACTCAGATACATTCCTCTGTCACCGAGACAAAGCATTTCCATACATAGGAACAGCACCACCTGCAGGTCCTTCTCCAAGTCCCCCACAGCCTGGCCTGGAAACAGCTTGTCCCATCGTCACTGGGTCCAGCACGATAGGGGTTTACCGACCAGACCAGGCTGGCAACTCACCGCGCCGGCCTTGCCATGCAACCGGAGCACTGCAAATACATTTATTTCCAAGGGAGTATTGTGTGCAGTCTAGTCTCCGCGCAGCAGGACGTGGTTACACCGGAGAACCTGGTTTTCAGGCGGAGGGGTGGCCTGATGGAAGTGCATACGATTATGAAAGGCATTGATAGAAGAGATGAAATCTTCTTCATGTCTAAGTCATGCATCAGGATTAATAGTCCCTCAGTAACCCTACCCGTGGTAAAGGATCAAAACCTAGAGACACAGGCGAAAGGAATTTTAAAGGGGATCTGAGGGAAGCATTCTGTTGTACACTGAGAGTAGTTGATATTTGAAATGCACTGTTGGAGGATGTTCAGGAATCAGATACAATGACCAGGTTGAAGAGACGTTCAACGGGGCGAGGCAGGGAGCATGCAGAGCTGATTTGGCCAAATGGGATGAGTGTGTGGGCAAAAAGGTCATCATGGTCGTGGTGGGCCGAAGGGCCTGGATATGTCAGATGAATCTGTGACATTCTTTTTAGTTTAGGTTAGTTTAATCAACTGAATTAAATTCACATCTGCACAGGTGGTCCCAAACATCCGACTACTAATCCAGGTCACAACCATAACACATGGGTACATTTCAAACAAGGGCTCACATACTCATGGACTCGTCCACACATTCCATCCTTGTCCATCTGATGGAGAGGTGGAAACTCCGTGCAGGGTTGTCTGCAGGGAGAGGAGCAGCCTGTAGTTTGGGTGACAGGTCAGGCTGCTCTGACTCTGCCCTCTGCCATCTGAGACAAGCTCCAGCCAGCTCTTCACCACGTCCTCAGCAGATTACTGTCCTGCTCACACTCACTGAGGCTGCTTCATGCCCAGCTTACGGCCACTGCCTCCTGCTGGAGGAGGTGGAAACACACAAGCATTCAGTGATGGATGTCCACGGTGCAACACGGAGGCATCACTGAGGCCTTAACATTCAGGGTGTGTGTGAGGCCAGGGAAGGGTCACCAGCTTCAGTGAGGGCAACAGGTGCCAGTGAGTGGGGAATAGAAGCCCAGTGCTGGGGACAGTGGCAGGGCTGGCGATCAGCTCGCACGCTGCAGAGTAACAGCAGCACCCACTGCCTCTGCAGGGCAGACTCACCATGGGCTCAACACTGGTTGAAACCACTGCACCACCTGATAACATGGTCAACATTTCTCAGTAATTCAGGAAGAACACTGCAATCCCCCGCCCTCCTCCTCCCCACCCACACCATCGTAGCCCCACCCTGCAGGATCAGTCAGCACCACACCACAGGACCGCTCAGTCACGGGCTAAAGCCAACAGTGCTGCCACAATCCTTGTACTTGCAGCACTATGAAGCAAGCTGGAACATGCTACGGAAGGACAGTGATTTTCTTTTCCAGTTTTTCCTCTGGAAACAGGATGCCTCTGACGACACAGTCCAACTCCTGCAGCGCCAGCTGTGCGTGCAGCTGCACTAGCTGGTCCACATCTGTCCGCACCGCAAACTTCAGCAAGCGGTAGAGCTCCAGCAGAACATCACTCAGCACCTGTGGGGGAGGACAGGTGCATATTGGTGCGTTATCCTCACGTACCGAGATACCGCAGAGCTTTGTGTGATCCAGTCACATCATACTGTACGTCAGGCCAATCAAGCCTTACACAAATACAACAGGTGAGCAAAGAGTGCAGAATATAGCGTTGGAGAGAAAAGTCCAAGGTCCCCAATGAGGTTGTTGAGAAGATCGCGACTACACCCTCGTTTGTAGGATGACCCCCTTCAATAGTCTGCTAACATTGTGGAGAAACTGTTTCTGAATCTGGTGGTATGTGCTTTTGTCATCATGTGCCTGACGGGAGCAGGGAGAGAGGGAATAGCCGGGGGTGGGAGTGAGTGGTTCTTGATTATGTTGCTTGCTTTCCTGAGGCAGCGTGAAACGTCTGCAACACGTCCAGAGAGTCGAGTTTGAGTGCGTGGTGCAGTGCGTGGTGCGGTGCGTGGTGCGGTGCATGGTGCGGTGCAGTGCGTGGTGCAGTGTGTGGTGCGTTGCGTGGTGCGGTGCAGTGCGTGGTGCGGTGCAGTGCGTGGTGCAGTGTGCGGTGCGTGGTGCGGTGCGTGGTGCGGTGCAGTGCGTGGTGCAGTGTGCGGTGCGGTGCGTGGTGCGGTGCGTGGTGCGGTGCAGTGTGTGGTGCAGTGTGTGGTGCTGTGCGTGGTCTCAGAGCCCTCGCCCGCCTCGCCGGCCTCCATCCTGTCCTGCCTTGTTGCTGCAAGAGGAGGACTATTTACCTGCAGAGTCTTCTCACAGAGTCCTCGGAGCAGGAGCGTGACAACATGAACAGCAGCTCGCCGCACCACAGCCTCCCGCTCGGTCTTCACAATGGCAGAAAGACACGCAGTCACCTGGTGGAAGCAGAGTGAACAGGAGATGAGGCCAGCACCCTGCTCCTGTACTTTCATCCAAACTGCTTTCTTCCCAGAATTCCAGACCTAACCCATGGTAAATACAGACAAGTATTCGTGTAAGTCCTCACCCATCTTCTGTGGCTCCATATACGGACGGCCACACTATTCTCCCCTTAGCTACCCGTTTTCTCTTAATATACTTAAAGAATCTCTTGGGAGTCTCCATAACCTTATCAGAGAGAGAGTGGGACCCCTTAGGAATCAAAGCGGTCAACTCTGTGTTGAGCCACAGGAGATTGGCAAGGTCCTCAATGAGTATTTCTCGTCTGTTTTTACTGAGTGAGAGACAGGAGGAACTTAGGGCAGTCACTGGAAATGTCTTGAGAGGAGTCAATGAGGTGTTTACGGCCCTGACGCGTATAAACGTAGACAAATCTCCCGGGCCTGATCATATATATCGAAGGACATTATGGGAAGCCAGAGAGGAAATTGCAGGAGCCCTGGCTGAGATTTGCAAGTTGTCATTAAATCCAGGTGAGGTGTCAGGGGATTGAAGGATGGCAAATGTTGTGCCTCCATTCAAGAAGGGTTGCGGTGAAAAGGCTGGTGTCTAAGGTAGACACACAATGCTGGAGTAACTCAGCGGGCCAGGCAGCATCTCGGGAGAGAAAGAATGGGTGACGCTCTGGGTCTCGACCCGAAGCATCACCTGTTCCTTCTCTCCCGAGATGAGATTCCTTAACTCCCGCTGAGTTACTCGAGCATTTTGTGTCTACCTTCGATAGGTAAGTATCAGTATCTGCAGTTTTTTCCTACACAGGCTGGTGTCTAAACCAGCTGACACACAAGTTGCAATCCAATGTGTGGGGGAAGTTGTAAAACCAGAAACTCCATCAGGGCGCAGCATTGTGAAGCCCACGGCCTGGGCTTACCTCGTGAACGACTGGGCCCAGAGCAAAGTCCAGCCAGGTGCAGAGCTCCCCCAAGTTCGACAGGCTACTGGCTCGCACACAACTATCCACATCCTTGCTCCCCATCAAATAGACATGGATCAGCTGGTCACGATAGTGAGACGCCATCCCACCTAGCGGCAGAGAGAAGTGAGGGTGAGGTGAGAGGCACAGAGAGCAGGAGAAAGAACAGCAAGGGGCTTGAGGAATAGAGCTGGGGCAGGTGAAGAGGAGACGGTGGGGCGAAGGTCTCAGCAAGAGAATACAGTGGCTGGAAGCGAGCTGCGGCTCGCTGTCGTTTGCAACCTTGTAACGTCGGGCTATCGCAAGTCGAAGCATCGGAAGCGGAGAGCACCTGTGCAGAGGAAACAGCAGGAGGTCAGTCACACCTCCGCTGCCATTCCATACTATCAAGGCTACTCGTTAGCCCTACCCTCAACTAACCCATGTTCCTTGTTTCCCTTAATCTCCAAAAGTCTATCGACATCTGAAAATATTTAGCCAGAGTCTCCATATCCACCTTGGATTTAAACTTCTCATCCATGTGAAAAAAAAAAAAACTGCAGGTGTTGGAAAGTTAAATTTAAAACAAAAAATGCTAGGAACAGAGACAAGAGTGATGGGTGGGGACGAGTGCAGGATCTTGACATACACCTCTCGCCTCCGTAGGTGCTGCCCAACCCACTGAGTTCTTCCTCTGGTATGTTTTTTATTCTGCAGGCTCTTTTATCCGCAACCAAACCGCCTCCTATTTATATTCTGTCTGTCCAATTAAAGGTCCCTTGGCTTCTGATTCCTCTTTTGAAGCCGCCTACAATTTAGTACCCTGTGCACTTGGACCCTTAATCTCTTCAGCCATCCATCATTTTCAGTTCTTGATCCTTAAATACTGGCAGTGAGGAGGAACAGAAACAAACATGTGCTGATGCTGCATGGTGTGGGTGGCACCCAGTTCCCCCACCAGCAGTCTGCTTTAAGCAGCTGTGACCCCCGGATCCTCCACAGACACTGCCAGCATGCTGGCCTCAGGGTCTTGTCACGGCAGCCTCACCCAAAGCTCTCGTACTCCTCATCAGGACCTCTCCAATCTTCATCCGCGTCTCCACCGATCGTGTTTTCTCAGCTTCCTGCGATGATACTTGATATTCTTTGAGTAATTGTGGCAGGATTCGGGCTGGGTACACATCGGACAGCACTGACACACCTGCAGCAACAGAGGTTACACGATTTGCAGACTTTACGCAATTTAGCTCAGGGACGAGACTGAGTGGTGGGGCAGAAAAGGCAGTATTCCTTGCTGGGTTCAAAGGTACTCACAAAAACCTGTAAGCCAGTCCATCGTTTGATACCACACTTGGAGCTCAGTGTGACATTCTAGTTACCCAGCTGTAGGAAGGATGTCATCATGTGGGAAAGGATGCAGAAAGATTCAACACGATGTTACTTGGGCTTGAGCTGTGGGTGGCGTTTGGATCGGCTGAGAATTTTTGCTTTAGAGTGTAGGAGACCGAGGGGTGACTATTGAGGTGTACAAGATTATGAGGGGCATAGATTAAGTGAATGCTCACCGTTGTTTTCTTAGGATAGAGAATTCTAAAACTAGAGGACACAAGCTTAAGGTGAGACGGAGGGAATTAAGGGGGACCTCAGGGACAGCTTTTTCAGCCACAGAGACGGCCGTGTCCATGAACTGAAAGGGTGTAGTCCGCATCTGACGTGTACATCCACCCTGAGAATGTGTGATGGGGCATTGGTGGGCAAGCGTTACACTGCAGCTCCGAACGGGCTCCCCGACGGGCCGCGTGGCTAGAAGGCTTCTCGACGGGCCGCGGCTGTACACCGGCAACGTGGCCGACGGAGCCCGGGCCGGGGCCTGGGTCGGCAACATGGAGGCGTGGTGGGGCATCGACAGCGGTGAGGCCTCGGCGGCGGCGGCAATGCCTCGCGGGTGGATGAGAGCATGGAGGACTGCCGTGAGGGGGAGGGGAAGAACAATGGAGGACCCGGTTTGGGGGTCCACCGTGAAGGTGGTGGGGGGAGAACAAAGCACAATGGGGGGGAATCGCTGGGGGGGGGGGACAAAGCACAATGTGGACCCGGCGCGGGGGAACCGCTGAGGGGGGTGGGGGGGAGAACAAGAGGAGCTGGTGCGGTGGAACCGCTGAGGGGGTGGGGAACAAAGCACAACGGGGACCGGCGTGGGGATCCACTGAGGTGGGGGGGGGGAGGGGAGAACAAGAGGGGGAGCCGGCACGCTTTGTGACTTTGTCAGTGCCGTAGGTAGATGCTATTTGTAAATGTGGATGCAAGCAAAGACTTTCACTGCCTTGTCACATGTGACAATAACGTATTCCATCCCATCCCTCCATGAGGAGTGGAGAGGCTGGCGGGAGCCGATGAAGACTGGGTGCTTTCCCACAAGGTATTGCAGGGGTGCTGATTTCAATTGCTGAAGTGAAGTTGCTTTACAACACTTTGATTGATACAAGGTTACAAGGTTCAGAAATATAAGTGATAGTTTAATCAGTCAATCTTAAGCTCGAGGCAGTGAGCGGTTGAAAGGAAATTAAGGAAATTGCTTCATTCATACGTTTCATTAGTTACAAAGAACAGGGAATTCTGGTAAGAAGTATCTAGAATGTAACGTTGGTCTTGTTGAGACTTGATGGGAACTGGACTGAAATATACTATTCATAATTACAGGGAAATTTCACCACTCCACCAAATAGTGAAGAGGTTGAAAGGGAAATTTGAGGGCTAGATTCATGCTCTTTGCTTTTATTCCCACAACTTCAAAAAGCTACAGTATGTAAATTTTAGATTTTAATAATGCTGAAAGGGTTTAACAGCACAGATAGAAACAAATAGTTATACACGCAGGTGATTCACCCATTAACATAGAGCCAGGCCACGGGGGATCAAGGTGAGGAATCAGAGTCTTAAAGTCAACATGTAAACAGGCCCTTCAGCCCAACATGTCCATGCCGACCAAGATCTCCATCTGAGCAAAACCCATTTACCTCTTATCCTTCAACCCTTTCCCATCCATAGAATTGACTAAATTGTCTTTAACACATTATTATACCTGACTCTACCACTTCCCCTGGCAGCTCGTTCATTATACCTATCACCCTCTGTGTAAAAATGTTATCAGTCATTCCCTTTTCAATCTGAGGTATTTATTCACAACATGCTGGAGTAACTCAGCAGGTCAGGCAGCATCTCAGGAGAGAAGGAATGGGCGACGTTTCGGGTCGAGACTTCAGACTGATGCCGGCGCCTCCATCTTCTATTACACCCAATGTTGGGGGAGTCCAGAACAAGGGGCCACAGTTTAAGAATAAGGGGTAGGCCATTTAGAACAGAGATGAGGAAGAACTTTTTCAGTCCGAGAGTGGTGAAGGTGTGGAATTCTCTGCCTCAGAAGGCAGTGGAGGCCAGTTCGTTGGATGCTTTCAAGAGAGAGCTGGATAGAGCTCTTAAGGATAGCGGAGTGAGGGGGTATGGGGAGAAGGCAGGAACGGGGTACTGATTGAGAGTGATCAGCCATGATCGCATTGAATGGCGGTGCTGGCTCGAAGGGCTGAATGGCCTACTCCAGCACCTATTGTCTATTGTCTACACTACCCTTTTCAATCTGTACCGTCTCAAATTAAACCTATGCCCAACGATAGAACATTGACTTTCCCAATCTCAGGTAATGAGCCAAACCTGTGCCCACTGGACTCACAACCATCTCCCCCTCCCCTTCCACCCATATTCCTTCCTCTGGCTTCACAATTCACAACTTTTGTCTTCATCTCTGGCCTTTGTCCAACCATCTGCCTATCAAAACCCCATCTCACCTGTATCTACCTATCACTTGCCAGGCTTTGTCCTGCCCCAAAGACAGACATAAAATGCTGGAGTAGCTCAGCGGGCCAGGCAGCATCTCTGGAGAGAAGAAATGGGGGACGTTTTGGGTCGAGACCCTTCTTCTGACCGAGTCAGGGTAGCGGTAGTCTAGAGATATGGAAGGGTAAGGTGTGAGAACGACAGATTAAAGCAGACGATGATAAGGAAATGTAGAACGGTTCATTGATAGCTGCGGGGAAGGTGATAAGGAGACATACAATCAGAATTAATCAGGACAGTGAAACTAGTCGGAGAACTATGGTGGGGGAGGGACAGAGAGAGACTGAAAGGGTTACTTGAAGATAGAGAAATCAATATTCTCTTTGTTCTGCCTCACCTCTCTCCCCTCCCCCCCCACCCTATAATCAGTCTGATGAAGGGTTGCAACCCAAAATGGCACCTATCCCCAGAGATGCCACCTGACCTGCAGTAACTCCAACACTGTGTCTTTTTTGTAACCCAGCATCTGCAGTGCAGTTTCTACATTAAACCTTTACCCTGTAGTTTTGGACCTCGCTACACTGGGAAAACGATTGTGACAATTCACCTAACCCCTTGTGATTTTATAAACTTTTAATTAGTCACCACTCAGTCTCCTATGCTTCAGACGAAGTCCCAGTCTATCTAGTTCCTTCTTTTAATGCATGCTCTTCTGCCTTGGTAATATCCTCCCAAGTCATTGAGACTTACCAAGCCTTTCCATCTTAATGACATCCTTCCTATATATGGGTGACCAGTACTGCAAATGTACTCACCAATGAGCTGTATGGTCACACTATGATGTGCCAACTCCTGTACTCTGCCCTGACCGATGACACCAAACGTGCCATGCCTTCTTCACCTATATCACCATCTTCATGGAACTATGTACTGGTACTCTCGGTCTCTCTGTTCTCCAGACCCTATCAGTTAGTGTGCAAATTCTGCTCCAGGTTAATTAAAAATGTGAAACCTCTCACATGTCCGCGATAAATTAATCTGCCATGCTTTGGCCCACTTTCCCAGTTAATCTGGATCGTGTTCTAATATTGCATAACCTTCTTCAGTGCACAACCAATTCTAATGTCATCTGCAAACTTACTAACCCTGTTAGTAACATTGTCACCTAAATCGTAAATATTGACGACAAATCAACAGAGGACCCATCGCCAATGGACAAATGTAATTATTTTCCCCAGAGATGAACTGACAAAGTATGAAGGCGCAGAGGGTCATATACTTTCCCCAGCGTGGAAATGTCAAATATTTAGGGCATAGGTTTAAGTTAAGAACGGCAGAGATTAAGGATTTTTTTTCGGAGGTGGTTTCTAAAATATGCTTCCTGGCATTGTAAGCAGGTATAATAGTTTAGTTTTAGTTTAGTTTAGATAATAATGTTTAAGAGACATTTGTACAAACACATGAATATGCTGGCAATAGAGGGATACGGAAGACATGTAGACAGATAGGATTAGTTTAAGTTGGTGCCATGATGCAGACATTGTGGGCTGAGGGGCCTGTTCCTGTGCTGTCTTTTTCAATATTCTATGCTTTTGAATAGTCTAAATATCCTTGCCCTTTTCTTTGATTGTCAGTGAACAATCCCAGTGTTTCTAGAAGCAGGAGATAGACACAAAATGCTGGACTAACTCAGCGGGAGAAGCAGCATCTCTGGAGAAGGAATGGGTGACGTTTCAGGTCGAGACCTTCGCCGTTGGAAACTCAATTTTCAGAAGCAGAATTCTGCAGATACTGAAAATCCAAAACAACGTCTGAAGTGCAAAGTCAGTGAGTGAAACAGCTTAGTTTCTCTCTCCACACGTTGCCTGATCTCGAGGGAAGCCTCACACCAGGCTCTCCAAAGAATTTGATTCAAGTTTCTCTGGAAAGTGGGGAAGTGCTGAAGGAAACATCTGTACCTGAAGGCTGAAGACCAGAGGGCATTCCAACTACTGAAGGTGCAGCTCCAAAATCACTTAGACAATCTCACAGAAACACAGCCGTCTTTCAGGTGAACTTTGTAAATTATAAGTTGCTACTTCAAACTGAAACATAAATCTCCCAGGGTCAGGGAAACCACTTCAGGCCTCACTGAGAATAAACAAGAGGCATTATTGACGAGATACAACAAGATTACTAGTGCCGCTCAAACCACGGGCTCGTGCTTCACTGCAGCATTATGAGCAACAAGCAAAAGATTGTTGGAAATCTGAAAGAATGCTTGATATTAATGCATCATTAAAGTAACAAAGACTAACTGTAGCAAAAAGTAAAGTGCTGGAGAAAATGGAGAAAATGGAGATGCAGGGGTGAAGCAAGGCTCAGATGATAGATAGACCCAAAAAGCTGCAGTAACTCAGCGGCCCAGACAGCATCTCTGGAGAGAAGGAATAGGTGACGTTTTGGGACGGGACCCTTCTTCAGATGAACAGCATCTACACAGGTGATAGATGTATTCAGGTGAGGAGGATTTGATTGGCAGATGGGTGGAGCAAGTGACAAAGGTTGGAGGTGAAAAGAAGACAACAGGCTGTCAGATACGGAGTGAAGAGGAGGAGTGACATGTAAAGCTGGAGGGAGGGATGTGGGGGGGAAGGGTCAGATACAGAGTGAAGAGGAGGAGTGACATGTAAAGCTGGAGGGAGGGATGTGGGGGGATGGGGAGAAATGAGGGGCATAAAAGGCATTCAAGGTTGGCCGGTGTGGGCAAGATGGGTCCAAGGGCCTGTTTCCATACTATGTCACTCTATGAGTCATAGGACTTTGGGATGGGTGATGATTGATGATTGCATCAAGCAGGGGCAGGAGCAGGGGGACTATATGGGGATGTGTCTGGTGCGGACTTGCCTCAAACAAGGGAGGGACAAGACTCCAGGGGACCAGGGGGCTGTAATGATGTGGTGTGTAAGGAGAACCAGAGGTGCTAACATTAATGGTATAACACGAGCAATACTGAATGTGCAGACACTAAGTCACACGAAGAACAGATCATGAGTTTTGCATAGTTTTTGTTTTGATTATATTTTATTATGAAAAAATGATTATTATTGAAATGAAATGGTGGGAGAAGTGCGAGCACTCCAGGGTGCAGGATGAGACTACGTGCGTGCACCCCAGGGTGCAGGACGAGACTTGCCACCTGCCGTCACATTATTCAGAAGCAACTCTCAAAATTAAAAGTTGAAATATCCTTTTTCAATCTTCAGCGCTCAGATAGATTGGGATACAGTATAAAACCCAACCACTCTATAGCAATTAATGGGTGTTAAGAGTTTACACACATATTCACGGCCACAACACTACGAAAAGCAAACCTTTACCTCGACCAATATCCCGCAAGACCCCACTTTGCCACTCATGCTCACCAAACATCCACCGCTCGACCCCGACTCTCCTGGTCCTGTCACCGTGCCTGGAGCGATGGGCACGTGTCTAAATAACATTGCCACCATCCGCAAGGCAAAGCCACAGTGGTTACAGACCCCAGCTCCCCGTGTCTGCACACATATGCCCCGACTGCTGATGTGGACAAGATCAAAGATGCTCCATGTGAAGCTGATAGCAGGATGCAGATTGGCAGTGATGATACTTCCCTTCCTCCTGTGACCAGCACACACAAGGCCAGGCACCTGCCGTGACTCTGGCTACTCGCCCTGCTTGCTGCAGGGATTGCTTCCTATTCCCCCAGTCTCTCCTCCTCGGTGAAACGGTGCCAATGAAGCTGCCTGCCACCCCAGTGGGTCTGTTATTCCTCCACCACGGATCATCTTCCAGCACACGGCAGGGCTGCTCTGTACACAAGGAACGGCCTTCCTTCTCCCCTCCACCTGATGAAGGGCCTCGACCCAAAACATCACCTATTCCTTTTCACCAGAGATGCTGCCTGCCTCGCTGAGTTATTTCAGTATTTTGTTTCTATCCCCCCTCTACCCCACCTGCTTTTATATCCGAAGGTTCAAGGCATAAATTAAGAGGGCTATTGCAGGAATGTGGAGCTGAAGTAAAAGAATAGCTATGATTATTGAAGGGGCAGTCAGGAGAAGCCAAGCGGACATTTGCAATTTCCTCTGCAGTTACCATAGGCAGATCGCACATAAAACCTGGGAATATATCCCCAATCTCTCACCGTGCCAGGAACTAAACCCTGCAACTCCCTCCCCAACAACAACCTTCACCAGCGGCACTGTGCTCATTCAAGAGCTGCTTCATCAACTCCTTTCACCAATTGGGGATGGACAATGAAATGTGAAGAGACAACCAGAATCAAGCCCACCCATCCAGGCCCGGCCCAATGCCAGCACCAGCCTGCACATCACGCCATTAACTGGACTGCATTCAAATGTTCACTCAAATACTGGCCCAGAAGAAAAAGCAGCAAAACTGTTTGATGTACAGAATCTGTTTGCAGATGCAGGTTTTAAAAATTTAAACCAAGCTCTCTCTTCAAGGATCTTTATAACTAAAAGGTGCAGCATATTTAATAAAAGCCTCTCTCACACAGTGCAAACAGCTTGCCATGAAATCCAGGTTTGACTGCAGGTTTTGTTCACTATGGGGCACTTATCCTGAGGCAGAGTGATGTGGCCTTGACTCACTCTTATCCTGAGGCAGAGTGATGTGGCCTTGACTCACTCTTCACACAATGGACTGTGATGCAATGCGCAGTAATGTTGACATCAGTCAATGTCATTGCCTGATGCTCCAGGTGTGTGAAGTCTGTGGCGCCATTTCATGAGCAATGAGATTCATGATAGACCGCACTGAGGAAGCCCGCAGCTTACTCTAACATCAACACACTTTAATTTGCTTTTGTGTGCATCTCTTTAAACAGTCAGGGATGGGTGCTGGCTAGAGTTGCCAACTGTCCCGTATTTTGGGCTAAATTAGTTTGTCCCTTACAGGACCGCCCTTGTCCAGTATTAGTAGGGTTACCAACTTCCTCACTTCCAAGTAAGGGACAATGGGTGACATCACCACCCTGTGCCCCACGTGACCTCACCCAGCCAGCGGCCACATTCTCAAGCTCCACCAATGGCGGCCGCCCGGGCCGGGAGGCGGGTTGCGTAGCATTGGTGGAGCGGGAGTACGCGGCCACTGGCTGGGTGAGGTCAGGTGGGGCGCGGGGCGGTCACGTCACATTGTCCCATATTTGGGAGTGCGGAAGTTAGCAACCCCTAGTGCTGGCAAAGCCCACGCAGGCAAGGAATCATACCTCACTCAATCCTGATTTAACCCAACAGTGGTCTAAAGCTGGCACATTCAGGGTGGAATGTGGTGACCAGCCTGATGCGACATTCATCTCCTCTACAACCTCCTAGATGCCCTTTCAGCCCAGTCTCACCACCAGTCGTGACACTCAACCTCACCTTGTCTCTACTCTCACGCACGTTCTCTTTTATTCTCCTGATACCACCACTATTTTTCATTTAGAATTTCAGAATTCAGCAAAGGAAGACCAAACATTTGTAGGAGGAAGAATATAAGCGTAATCTAGCCACAGTGATGTGGAAACCTTGTGGTGAGAGCAGACAGACTAGATTGCATCTGCCCGGGACAGAAGAGGGAGAGGTACTTGATTTTAAATGCAGGATACCGAGAGGTGTTGACAAGCGGGCGTGAAGACGATGGTTCCTTTCTGGAAATAACTTGGGGCTTCTGTTTAAAAATAACAGGTCACCTATTTAAGACAGATGAAATGGAACCTTTACTCTCAGGGATTTCTGAGTCTTTATAACTCACTTCCTCCATTGGTGGTGGAGCAGAATACATCGCCACACCATTGATTTTGACAGCAGAATTAAACTGACTCAATAGACAATAGACAATAGGTGCAGGAGTAGGCCATTCAGCCCTTCGAGCCAGCACCGCCATTCAATGCGATCATGGCTGATCACTCTCAATCAGTACCCCGTTCCTGCCTTCTCCCCATACCCCCTCACTCCGCTATCCTTAAGAGCTCTATCCAGCTCTCTCTTGAAAGCATCCAACGAACTGGCCTCCACTGCCTTCTGAGGCAGAGAATTCCACACCTTCACCACTCTCTGACTGAAAAAGTTCTTCCTCATCTCCGTTCTAAATGGCCTACCCCTTATTCTTAAACTTTGGCCCCTTGTTCTGGACTCCCCCAACATTGGGAACATGTTTCCTGTCTCTAATGTGTCCAATCCCCTAATTATCTTATATGTTTCAATAAGATCCCCCCTCATCCTTCTAAATTCCAGTGTATACAAGCCTAATTGCTCCAGCCTTTCAACATATGACAGTCCCGCCATTCCGGGAATCAACCTAGTGAACCTACGCTGCATGCCCTCAATAGCAAGAATATCCTTCCTCAAATTTGGAGACCAAAACTGCACACAGTACTCCAGGTGCGGTCTCACCAGGGCACGGTACAACTGTAGAAGGACCTCTTTGCTCCTATATTCAACTCCTCTTGTTACGAAGGCCAACATTCCATTGGCTTTCTTCACTGCCTGCTGTACCTGCATGCTTCCTTTCCGTGACTGATGCACTAGGACACCCAGATCTCGTTGAACATCCCCTCTTCCTAACTTGACACCATTCAGATAATAATCTGCCTTTCTATTCTTACTTCCAAAGTGAATAACCTCACACTTATCTACATTAAACTGCATCTGCCATGTATCCGCCCATTCACACAACCTGTCCAAGTCACCCTGCAGCCTTATTGCATCTTCCTCACAATTCACACTACACCCCAGCTTAGTATCATCTGCAAATTTGCTAATGGTACTTTTAATCCCTTCATCTAAGTCATTAATGTATATCGTAAATAGCTGGGGTCCCAGCACCGAACCTTGCGGTACCCCACTGGTCACTGCCTGCCATTCCGAAAGGGACCCATTTATCCCCACTCTTTGCTTTCTGTCTGTCAACCAATTTTCTATCCATGTCAGTACCCTACCCCCAATACCATGTGCTCTAATTTTGCCCACTAATCTCCTATGTGGGACCTTGTCGAAGGCTTTCTGAAAGTCGAGGTACACCACATCCACTGACTCTCCCCTGTCAATTTTCCTAATTACATCCTCAAAAAATTCCAGTAGATTTGTCAAGCATGATTTCCCCTTCGTAAATCCATGCTGACTCGGAATGATCTTGTTACTGCTATCCAAATGCTCAGCAATTTCGTCTTTTATAATTGACTCCAGCATCTTCCCCACCACTGATGTCAGACTAACTGGTCTATAATTACCCGTTTTCTCTCTCCCTCCTTTCTTAAAAAGTGGGATAACATTTGCTATCCTCCAATCCACAGGAACTGATCCTGAATCTATAGAACATTGAAAAATGATCTCCAATGCTTCCACTATTTCTAGAGCCACCTCCTTAAGTACCCTGGGATGCAGACCATCAGGCCCTGGGGATTTATCAGCCTTCAGTCCCATCAGTCTACCCAAAACCATTTCCTGCCTAATGTGGATTTCCTTCAGTTCCTCCATCACCCTAGGTTCTCCGGCCCTTAGAACATTTGGGAGATTGTGTGTATCCTCCTCAGTAAACACAGATCCAAAGTAACGGTTTAACTCGTCTGCCATTTCTTTGTTCCCCATAATAAATTCCCCTGCTTCTGTCTTCAAGGGACCCACATTTGCCTTGACTATTTTTTTCCTCTTCACGTACCTAAAAAAACTTTTGCTATCCTCCTTTATATTATTGGCTAGTTTACCCTCGTACCTCATCTTTTCTCCCCGTATTGCCATTTTAGTTAACTTTTGTTGCTCTTTAAAAGAGTCCCAATCCTCTGTCTTCCCACTCTTCTTTGCTATGTTATACTTCCTCTCCTGAATTTTTATGCTGTCCTTGACTTCCCTTGTCAGCCACAGGTGTCTCTTACTCCCCTTAGAGTCTTTCCGCCTCTTTGGGATAAATTGATCCTGCAACCTCTGCATTATTCCCAGGAATACCTGCCATTGCTGTTCTACCGTCTTCCCTGCTAGGGCCTCCTTCCAGTCAATTTTGGCCAGCTCCTGCCTCATGCCTCTGTAATCCCCTTTGCTATACTGTAATACCGACACTTCCGATTTTCCCTTCTGCCTTTCCATTTGCAGAGTAAAACTTATCATGTTGTGATCACTGCCTCCTAATGGCTCTTTTACCTCTAGTCCCCTTATCAGATCAGGATCATTACACAACACTAAATCCAGAATTGCCTTCTCCCTGGTAGGCTCCAGTACAAGCTGTTCTAGGAATCCATCTCGAAGGCACTCTACAACTCTCTTTCCTGGGGTCCATTTCCAACCTGATTTTCCCAGTCTACCTGCATGTTGAAATCTCCCATAACCACTGTAGCATTACATTTGTGACACGCCAATTTTATCTCCTGATTCAACTTGCACCCTATGTCGAGGCTACTGTTTGGGGGCCTATAGATAACTCCCATTAGGGTATTTTTACCCTTACAATTCCTCATTTCTATCCATACTGATTCAACATCTCCTGATTCTATGTCACCCCTTGCAAGGGAATGAATATCATTCCTTACCAGCAGAGCAACCCCACCCCCTCTGCCCACCTGTCTGTCTTTTCTATACGTTGTGTACCCCTGAATATTCAGTTCCCAGCCCTGGTCCTCTTGTAGCCATGTCTCAGTGATCCCTACATCATACTTGCCCATGACTAACTGAGCCTCAAGCTCATCCACTTTATTTTTTATACTACGCGCATTTAAGTACAACACTTTAATTTCTGTATTTACCTCCCCTCTCACATCGGTCACAAATGGCCCTGTCCTTAATCTCTTTTCCCCTCTAGAACTTCTGTTCCCATTCTTCCGAGTCTTCTGCAATATCTCCTGTATTCCCTTTAACCTCATCTTCATATTCCCAATTTGTTAACCCCTCCCCCCCACTACTTAGTTTAAAGCCACAGGTGTCGCACTAGCAAACCTGCCTGCCAGAATGTTTGTCCCCCTGCTGTTAAGATGTAACCCGTCCCTTTTGTACAAGTCACCCCTAGCCCAGAAGAGATCCCAGTGGTCCAGAAATCTAAATCCCTGCTCTCTGCACCAGCCCCTCAGCCATAAATTCATACCCTCTATCTCTCTGTTCCTGACCTCACCAGCACGAGGTACCGGTAGCAGTCCAGAGATAACCACCTTCGACGTCCTACTTCTCAGTCTTTTTCCTAACTCTCTAAACTCCCGCTGTAGCACCTCCTTCCTCTTCCGCCCGACGTCATTCGTGCCCACGTGCACAACGACTTCAGGTTGATCGCCTTCCCTCACTAGGATTTTCTGAAGCCGGTCCGTGATGTGCTGAACCCTGGCACCAGGGAGGCAACAGACCATCCTCAAGTCCCTCCTGCTGCCACAGAATCTTCTGTCCGTCCCTCGGACGATGGAGTCACCCACCACTACGGCTCTCACCTGACTTCGGTCTCCCCTGTCGAGTATCCTTGCTAACAGGTCCACCACTCGGACTGGAAACGTCTTCTGCCCCGACAGTTCCCAAGAGGGTATACCTATTTGCAATAGGCACAGCCACTGGGGTTTCCTGTAGTCCACGTCCACTCCCCCCTGAAACAGTCTCCCACCTTCGCTCGACCTGGACCCTTGGCGTGACAGCCTCACAATAGGTCCTGTCGAGGAAACTCTCGCATTCCCGGATGGCCCTGAGGTCATCCAACTGCCTCTCCAACTCCACCACACGTCCATTCAGGAGCTGCACCTGGACACAGTTCTTGCAGGTGTAGCTCCCAGAAGCTCCAGCGACGTCCCTATCTTCCCACATCCTGCAGGAAACACACTGCACCAACTTTTCCGCCATTACCTTGTGTCTATAAACAGTTCTGGCTTAAAACAATTGTCACCTCACCTCACCTCAGCCTCCTCGCCGAAGACTCGCAGCCGAAGACTCGCACTTTTCTCACAGGGCACTTCCCTCACTGGGCTGCACCCTTTTGCAAGTCTTGCTTATATCACCAATTTAAATTGCCTGATTGTCCAATTTACCAGACTTCTCACTTAAATGATCAACCAATCCACTTATTCTCTTCTGACTGACTTATTGCACTGTAATTCCCACTCACTTACAGCCAATGGTCGTCCTCTCTCCAACTTCCCGACCTTTACAGACTGATAAAACATATCACAATCTTAGTCGATATGTTCGATATGTTCTGATTTCTGCTGCAGGCAAGCTTCACGAATTTAGAACTCAGCACAAATGAGATAGCATCTAGAACATAGAACAGCACAGCACAAAAACAGGCCCTTCGGCCCGCAATGCCTGCATAGTGGCAGCAGAGCTTTGTCGCTGGCAGGTCATGGAGAAAAGAAGAGTTAAAAGATGCAGGGAATGTCACAGGTACTTTCGAAAAATGAGGCATCCTATTTAAAGAAGATGGAGTAACATGGAAAGTTGCCTGATGCCAGTTTACAGACACAACATAAAGTGCTGGAGGAACAGCCAGTCAGGCAGCATCTGTGGAGGGAACAGACTCCCTGACAGAGACAGGGAACAAAGCAGGGGAGGAGAGGTGCACAAAGACAGGGCTTGTGCACGTGTTCAGTGTATAGTTTAGAATTGGACACACAAAGACCTGAGGGCAATCAGAGTCCACGCACCACATGGTGAGTGAATCTGCTTTCCTGAGGGCTCTGGAGGTCTTGTAGACACAGGATTGTGAAGCAACGCTCTTACCTTGAATTGCTGACAAATAAACAAAGGAATCTTCATGGGTCAGATTTTCCAGAAACACCTGAAACAAGGGTATGGAGGTTAGCAATCCAGAGCAACCCTCCCCATCAGCACAGTCAGGCTGCAGATGCTCAACGTGATTAACCACATCTACCAGACCATTGCTACTCACGTACATGCAGCCATGAACAAATCAACCCATTCTCCCGTGCAACGAAGTTAAGATGCAGCTCATCAGTGGTGCAGTGGCAGAGTTGCTGCCTTACAGTGCCAGAGACCCGGATTCAATCATGACTATGGGTGCTGTCTGTAGAGAGTTTATACGTTCTCCCCATGACCTGCGTGGGTTTTCTCTGAGATCTTCAGTTTCCTCCCACACTCCAAAGACCACAGGTTTGTGGGTTAATTGGCTCGGTGTAAAAGCTTGAAACGGATTCAAGCTTGAAAGGGTTCAGGGAAGATTTATGAGGATGTTGCCAGGACCAGAGGGTGTGAGCTGTAGTGAGAGGTTGAGTAGGCTGGGTCTCTATTCCATGGAGTGCCGGAGGATGAGGGATGATCTTATGGAGGTGTACAGAATCTCTTGCCCAGAGTAGGGGAATCAAGGACCAGAGGACATAGGTTCAAGGTGAAGGGGAAAGGATTTAATAGGAATCCGAGGGGTAACTTTTTCACACAAAGGGTAGTCGGTGTATGGAACAAGCTGCCATAGGAGGTGGTTGAGGCTGGGATTATCCCATCGTTTAAGAAACGGTTAGACAGGTACATGGATAGGCCAGGTTTGGAGGGATATGGACCAAGCGCAAGCAGGTGGGACTAGTGTAGCTGGGACATTGTTGGCCAGTGTGACTCTTATGACTAAATGTAAATTGTCCCTAGTGTGTGTAGGATAGTGCTAATGTGTGGGGATGCTGGTGGGTGTGGACTCGGTGGGCCGAAGGGCATGTTTCTGCGCTGTATCTCTAAACTAAATTAAACAAAAAAAATCCTGTAAATCACCCTGCAGCTGGTGGGGGTAATTTCACCCGCAGTTCACAACTGGATGCCAGCCTTGCCAGCAGTGCCCAGGTCTCGCAAAATTAATAGAAATATTTTCTGAGTACGTTTGTTCTGACCTAAATGCAGGATATGCAGTTGACAGGTGGGGTAGCACAGGGATTGTGAGGGATCCCAGCTGATCCCAGGAATATATCCAGCTGTGCATCCAGCATGTAAGTGGGTGGCTGTCTGAGCTGGGAGATGGACAGGTGAGGCAGTGGGTAGATACCTTGCAGTAGAGCGCAGATCAAGTTAAGGTTACCCACTCCAATGGCAGTAACAGGAAGACAAATTCTTGTGTGAATGTGAAAGATTCAGAGATTCGCACAGGCGGGAGTCAGGCATCAGACGAGGTTACTACGGCAACGCCCGCGACAACGTGGAAGTGAAGTGGAGACTCACGGTGAGGACCTTCTCCTGGTTACTCAGAGCATCAGGGTTGCGTTGTTGAACCATCTGAGTGAGTGTCCGCAGAGCTGCAGCCCGTGCAGACTCCTCGGGATCGAAGGCTGCCTGAAGAATCTGCTGGAAGTCGCTGGTAGAGTTGCTCCTGCACTCAGGGTTCCCAGCCCGACACAGCGACGGCACCTCTCGGTCTCTGGCCCCTGCACCTGCCTCCTCTGCCCGGCCAACACCCGGCGATGCAGACACACGCTGGGGTTTGCTGCCCATGGTGGTGTGCGCAGCTTTGGAAACGGTTTCACTGGAGAAGGCTCCACGGGTGGCGATGGTGATGCGCAGGTCAGACGCCAGCTCTTGTATCACAGGGTCACGGTGCAAAGCCCAGAGCTGCTCCAGCAGTGGCAACATTGGGCGCAGGGCCTCAAAGTCCAACGGCGTGAGCTGCAGACAATACAATACAATACAATACAATATATCTTTATTGTCATTGTACCCAGGGGTACAACGAGATTGGGAATGCGCCTCCCATACGATGCAATAATTTAGGTAATTTAGACAGCAGCAACCCAACGAAACGAAACAGTTGTAACAGTTTTGGACAAGTTTTGGACAAGCGGACAATGTGATCACAGGAGCAGGGCGAGTGTTGGGGGAGAGAGGGAGGAGACAGAGAGGGGGGAGACAAAGAGGGGGGAAAGAGGGAGGAGACAGACAGGGGAAGAGAGGGCAGAGACAGAGAGGGGGGGAGAGGGAGGAGACAGAGAGCGGGGAGAGAGGGAGGAGACAGAGAGGGGAGAGAGGGAGGAGACAGACAGGGGAAGAGAGGGCAGAGACAGAGAGGGGGAGAGAGGGAGGAGACAGAGAGGGGGGAGACAAAGAGGGGGGAAAGAGGGAGGAGACGGAGAGGGGGAGAGAGGGCAGAGACAGAGAGGGGGAGAGAGGGAGGAGACAGAGAGCGGGGAGAGAGGGAGGAGACAGAGAGGGGGGAGACAAAGAGGGGGGAAAGAGGGAGGAGACAGACAGGGGAAGAGAGGGCAGAGACAGAGAGGGGGAGAGAGGGAGGAGACAGAGAGGGGGGAGAGAGGGAGGAGACAGAGGGGAGAGAGAGAGGGGGGAGAGAGGGAGGAGACAGAGAGGGGGGAGAGAGGGAGGAGACAGAGGGGGAGAGAGGGAGGAGAGAGAGGGGGAGAGGGAGGAAACAGAGAGGGAGGAAACAGAGAGGGGAGAGGGAGGAGACAGAGGGGGAGAGAGGGAGGAAAGGGGCAGGTGGACATGTAGGCACACAGCTTGCTGCGGCTCTGTATCTATCCCACATTATCTCACTGCCCCACTTGTGCACTGAATCGTGACCCAGATCAAACATTTGTCTAATTGTTTAAAGGCTGGGACGATACCTGTTTTGGCTTAGATAAGGTGAACGTCACTGTCTTTCTCCCACATTGTAGGGTTATCTAGAACTAGATGGCACAAGTTTAAGGTGGGATGGGAAAGATTTAAAGGGATATGCTGGGCAACTTTTTCACACCGTGGATGGTGGGTATATGGAACAAACGACCAAAAGACGTTGATACAGTTACAGCATTTAAAACATATTTGGATAGGTACATAGAAAGGATGGATTTGGGCCAAATGCTGACAAACAGTATTAGTGTAAATAGGCATCTCTTTCGACATGAACTATGAATCTACTGTGCATAGTTCCAATAAGACCCACGTTGGGGCTGTGGATTAATGTGTCTCACCAATACGTGGAGGGACTCTTTGCTCAGCATAACTCGAGGCAAGTATCACTGACTGATGCCGATGCCCCACTCACCTGCACTGCTCCCCCAAGCATGGCTGCGACCAGTCCCATTCCCATACTCAGTGTCTGTGCCTCCACCACCTCCTCTGTCCCGTGGACCAAGCTGGTGCAGCAACGCCTCAGCGTGGCCATGACAAACTCAATCACCTGCAGCAACACAGCACATGTTACTCACATAGTGCCCAGACCGCACAATGACAGGCAGCAACCTCCCCAAAGCCGTCAAAACACTACTTTCCAATTACTGGATATTATAAACATTCTATCAAATCTCTTTGTGATGCAGCTTTACAATGTTGTCAGCGTTCCCCATTGTGTGGGTGCCAACACATCTCCACAATGCACAGAGTTGTGGATAGCCAGGGTCTAGGTTTATTATTGTCGCGTGTACCGAGGTACAGTGAAAAACCTTGCTGTCCCATCAGACCAGAAATATAGAAACATAATCAAGTCAAAATCAGGAACAATAGAGCAAATAGAGAGCAGAACAAAGTTCTCAGCATTGGAGCGCATCAGTTCCATATGTGAACAGATATAACAAGGTCTGTTGGAAATGTGGACTGACAGGATTTAATCCAGACATGTGTGAAATACTCCACTTTGGAATGTCAAATGTAAGAAGAAAGTACACAGTAAATGACAGGAGCTTTAACAGGACTAATGTACAGAGAGATCTTGGGGTGCAAGGCAATAGCTCCTTGAAAGTGGCAACACAATAGACACAGTGTTAAAGGTGGCGTGCAGCATGCTCGCTTAAATTACATCAATTCTCTGTTTAGGAGCCAGAGTGGGAGCAGCAGGTTAAGCTGTGAGACGTAGACACGCTGTTAGATAGAGCTCTAGGGGCTAGTGGAATCAAGGGATATGGGGAGAAGGCAGGCACAGGTTACTGATTGTGGATGATCAGCCGTGATCACAATGAATGGCGGTGCTGGCTCGAAAGGCCAAATGGCCTCCTCCTCCTATTTTATGTGTTTTTAAGTAGCTGTGGCTGCCAGTAATTACACTGCACACCTCAGCCCCATCTGCTCTGCTGCCCAGTCCCCAAGACAGCAGGGACACTGACCCCCCCCCCCCACTGGACAGCAGGGACACTGACCCCCCCCCCCCCCACTGGACAGCAGGGACACTGACCCCCCCCCCCCCCCCACTGGACAGCAGCACGCAGGGACACTGACCCCCCCCCCCCACACTGGACAGCAGCACGCAGGGACACTGACCCCCCCCCCCCCACTGGACAGCAGGGACACTGACCCCCCCCCCCCCACTGGACAGCAGGGACACTGACCCCCCCCCCCCCCACTGGACAGCAGGGACACTGACCCCCCCCCCCCCCCACTGGACAGCAGGGACACTGACCCCCCCCCCCCCCCCACTGGACAGCAGGGACACTGACCCCCCCCCCCACTGGACAGCAGGGACACTGACCCCCCCCCCCCCCCCCCCCACTGGACAGCAGCACGCAGGGACACTGACCCCCCCCCCCCCCGCACTGGACAGCAGGGACACTGACCCCCCCCGCACTGGACAGCAGGGACACTGACCCCCCCCCCCCGCACTGGACAGCAGGGACACTGACCCCCCCCCCCCCCCCACACTGGACAGCAGGGACACTGACCCCCCCCCCCCCACTGGACAGCAGCACGCAGGGACACTGACCCCCCCCCCGCACTGGACAGCAGGGACACTGCCCCCCCCCCCCCCCCACACTGGACAGCAGGGACACTGACCCCCCCCCCCCGCACTGGACAGCAGGGACACTGACCCCCCCCCCGCACTGGACAGCAGGGACACTGACCCCCCCCCACACTGGACAGCAGCACGCAGGGACACTGACCCCCCCCCACACTGGACAGCAGCACGCAGGGACACTGACCCCCCCCCACACTGGACAGCAGCACGCAGGGACACTGACCCCCCCCCACACTGGACAGCAGCACGCAGGGACACTGACCCCCCCCACCCCCCCACCACACACAGACAGCAGCATCACCACTGTGCCTCGCGGCCACAGCAGCGGGCCAAGCTGCAGGGTTTGGTGAAGAGCAGTCATGCTGCGCTCACCTGCACGGTGTTGCTGAGGACAGAGTGTCCGATTCTCTCACACATGACAGCGACCAGCTGCACCGTGATCAGCTGCTGCTGCTGCTGCTGCTCCAAGTCAGGCACAGCACCCGTGCAGCCCGGTGCAGGGCTGCAGTCGCTCTCTCCCGCCAAGCTCGCAAGGCCCTGGGGAGTGAACACAACCACTCATTGAGTCTGCACAACCACACAAAGTGTCCAACATCACAAGCTGCTCCTGTCCTTGGCTGTGCAGCTGCTGCCATTCGGAGCTGCACGGTCCCCAGCTGCAGCGCTGCGGCCTGAGCCGCTCAGCAGCGCAGGAGAAGCTGAGTGCCGGGAGTGGAGCAACACGGCCGAGGATGGCGGGGAATGCGGAGCGGGGGGGGGGTGGTGGGTGAGGGGGGCATCAGGGCTCTGGGATAGCCAGGGCTCGGATACCCGACCAGTGTTGGCGAACTCGCCAACCAGGACCAGGCCCAGGGTCCAGGGGGATGAGAGGCTGTGGTCGTTGGGGAGGGGGGCTGGATGCTGGCTCTGGTTTGCCTGATGTCTCTCCTGGAAGGTGCTGCTGATGGTGGCTAGAATTGGGCATCAGTGCAGCGGGGTCAGCCTGTGATGACTCGGCCTGGTGAACCCTCCCCACCACTCCACTGTGTGGAGCCGGGGATCCTCCCTCTGCTCAGCCCCTCTCCCCCGACCATGATCCATGCAGCACTCTCCCTCTACCTTCAAACACTCGATGAAGAAATCTCCAGCAATGCTGCTCTCCCGTAGACTGCTCAATACATCCGCCAGACACTCTGCCCGCCACTGTTCCCAGCAAACCTTCCCGTACAGAGCCTCGTCATCATCACTGAGTGAAGCAAACACAGTATCACACACCGCACAGCCAGGGTCAGGGGGACAGGAGACCAGGGGGAGACAGCCAGCAAGGACAGGCAGAGACACAGAGAAAATACATCCTCACACAGTGCACCGCCAGGCTCAGGGGGAGACAACCGGCAAGGACACGCACACGGACACAGAGCAGACACAGCATCACACACCGCACAGCCAGGCTCAGGGGTAGACAGGAGATAAGGGGGAGACAGCCGGCAAGGACAGGCACACGGACACAGAGCAAACACATCATCACACAGTGCACCGCCAGGCTCAGGGGGAGACAACCGGCAAGGACACACACACGGGCACAGAGCAGACACAGCATCACACACCGCACAGCCAGGCTCAGGGGTAGACAGGAGACAAGGGGTGACAGCCAGCAAGGACACACAGAGACACAGAGCAAACACAGCGTCACACACCGCATAGCCAGGCTCAGGGGGAGACAGCCGGCAAGGACATGCACACGGACACAGAGCAAAGTACAGTGTGCAGCGCCACCTGTCCGGTCCACAGGTCAGGGCCAGTCCACAGGTCAGAGGTCAGGGCCAGCCCACAGGTCAGAGGTCAGTGCCCTTCCAACTTAATTCACACTGCTCAAGTATCAGTGTGTTGGGACTGAAAGAGGCACAAGGACAACTGTTGCATTGCCTGCGGATGATGAGAATCCTGTGAGGTTGGAGGGAAGAGAGGAGTGGACCAGGGAATTGCAAAGGGAAATATCCTGCCACACAGTGAGAGGGGAGGAAGTTGCAATGTCCAGCCCGAAACAATCCCTGTCCATCCAAATACACTTATATCTTATCCTTCCCCACAACAGACACCAGGCTTTCTGTTAAATGAGAGTAAGTCTGAGGTCATCCTATTCGGCCCCCCCGACTCCATCAAAACGATAACAGGCAGCCTTGGAAGCCTATCGTCCCTAGTCAAACCGCATGTCAAAAACCTCGGCGTGATATTTCACTCCACTTTTACGTTTGACAAGCAAGTCAAGGCTGTGGTAAAAGCCAGCTTCTTCCAGCTTCATACCATAGCTAAAATCAAACCATTCCTCCAATTTGACGACCTAGAAAAAATCATCCACGCATTCATTTCCTCCCGCCTAGACTACTGCAACTCCCTATACACTGGGATCAGCCAATCGTCCCTGTCCCGCCTGCAATTGGTCCAAAACGCCGCAGCGAGACTCCTGACGGGTGCCCGTAAAAGGGACCACATCACCCCGATTCTGGCCTCTCTCCACTGGCTCCCAGTATGGTACAGAATCAACTTCAAGCTCCTCCTATTCACATACAAAGCCCTAAACGGGCTCCCCCCCCCCATATCAAAAATCTTCTAACCCACCACTCAAAGTCCAGGTCCCTCAGGTCGGCCGACTTGGGGCTACTGACTATCCCGCGGTCTAGGCTTAAGCTCAGGGGTGACCGCGCTTTTATGGTTGCAGCTCCGAGACTGTGGAACAGCATCCCTCTTCCCATCAGAACTGCCCCCTCCATCGACTCCTTTAAGTCCAGGCTCAAAACCTACTTCTATTAACTAGCGTTTGAGGCCCTCTGTGGGGGCGCTGTGAACAGTTTATGTATGTGTTGTTAGGTTTGTATGCTATTGTATGTTCTTTTTTAGTACCTGCACTGATGTACAGCACTTTGGTCAACGTGGGTTGTGTTATGTGCTATACAAATAAAATTGACTTGACTTGACTTTCTTTGCAGCCTTTCTTAAGTAGAGACACATTAGCCACCCTCCACCCTCCAGTCATCCAGCACCTCATACGTGTCTAATGACGATACATTATCTCAGCCGGGACTCCTGCAATCAGAGCCCGGAGATTTATCTACCTTCATACATTTTAGGACAACTAGTACCTGTTCTGTAATAGGGACTGTCCTCAAGATGCCTCATTAACACTTCCAAGTTTCATACTTCGAAATAAAGATGTATTTCTCCCTCGTAAAAGCATGTTCATTTAGGACCTTGCCCATCAACTTAATAGGAATCTGAGGGGTACCTTTTTTTGGGTGTATGGAACAAGTTGCCAGAGGAGGTAGTTGAGGCTGGGACTATCCCATCGTTTAAGAAACAGTTAGACAGGTACATGGATAGGACAGGTTTGGAGGAATATGAACCAAATGCAGGCAGGTGGGACTAGTGTGGCTGGAACATGTTGTCTGGTGTGGACAAGTTGGACCGAGGGGCCTGTTTCCACACTGTATCACTCTATGACCTGTGACTCCACATACAGATAACCAATTTGTTTTCTGAGGGCCCGATTTTCTCCTTAGCTACATTTTTCCTTAATGTGCTTAATGACGTGACTGTCATGAATTAACCCCTACCTTTACAAAATCAAGACCCTCATAACTGTTTCCAGTAATCTTCCCACTGACACCAGACAGGCTTGTAATCTGCCGGTTTCTGCATGTCCTCCTCATATGAAGCTGCCACTCTCTGCACATCAAGCTCCCTCTGTCCCTCTTCTCTCTGGCTCCTACCGTTCATTGTGTGCACCCAGGTCTCCCAAATCACCTCAACTTTGTCAGGAGTAAACTCCATCTGCCACAGCTCTGCCCGTTACCAGTTGATCAATATCATCCGGGGATCGCTGGGCGGCGCGGACCCGGTGGGCCGAAGGGCCTATTTCCGCGCTGTATCTCTAAATCTAAAAATCTAAATCCCATAGATTTGGACAATCCGCCTCACCATCTCCACCACCATAATTTCCCTACAAACTCATTAATCATACCTTCAACATTAATATCCAAATTGTCAATGTACAAACAATAAGGGCCAGTACTGATGCCACTGGTCACTGGCACCACTGGTCACTGGCACCACTGGTCATTGGTACCACAGGTCACTGGCACCACTGGTCATTGGTACCACAGGTCACTGGCACCACTGGTCACAGGCTTCCAATCACAAGTGGTCCCATCTCCCATCACCAAATCAGTTTGGATTACATTTGCCACTATGCCTGGATTCCAGACATTCTGGACCAGTTTCCAATGTAGGACCTTGTAAAATGCCTTCATGACATCCACGTAGAATATATCAATTGCATTGCCCTCAGCACAGAACAACAGAGCACAGGCCCTCCAGCCCACCATGTCTGCCTCAACCACGATGCCAAGCTAGCTGTTTCCATCTGCTTGAACATGAAAAGCATCTCTCAATTCCCTGCCTGTTCGCACTAAATGCCTCTTAAACATTGCAGTCTCCTTTGCCAGTGATCAACCTTTTGTTCCTCCCACATCACTCTAGTACCAGACTCTTAAATCATTGTTGCCACACCACTCTCACTGCCATCCCCGTCCGTCGCAACCCTGGCCCAGAGGGTTGAATTGCCAGCCCCGTCCTTCTTTCAACGCATGTATTTCAACTTGTGTCAGCTCATGTGTCAGCAGCAGCTGTGGAGGCAGAGGGATGGTTGGCGTTATAAGTCAAGACTCATGTCAGCCATCCCTGTGCCTACATACATGCTGCCTGGCCCACTGACTTCCTCCAGCACCTTGTTTTTGCTCCAGATTACAGCATCTGCAGTCTCTTGTATCTCTCTTAAGAGTCACAGAGTGTGGAAATAGGTCCTTTGGCCCACCTTGCCCACACCGGCCAACATGTCCCAGCTACACGTACCACCTGCCCGCATTTGGTCCATATCCCTCCAAGCCTGTCCAATCCATGTATCAACTTGTATCACCAAGTATCTCTTGTATCAACACTTTATCCGCCAACAAGTATAAAGATGTGATTTTCACACATTAATAATAATAATAATAATAATACATTTTATTTATATAGCGCTTTTCATATACTCAAAGACGCTTTACAGAGATTTTGGGAACATAGGGAAATTAATAAATAGATAAATAAGTAAATAAATAAATGAACAGAGAAAGGAGACAGAAGGTGAGGTGACCTTCAGTGGTTGAAGGCAGTACTGAACAGGTGAGACTTCAGCAATGTTTTGAATGTGGTGAGTGTGGGGGAGTCTCTAACGGTTTGGGGTAGTGAGTTCCATAGGGTGGGAGCAGCGATGGAGAAAGCCCTGTCCCCCCAGGATCTGAGTTTAGTCCGGATGTGGGGGGATAGGAGATTGGCAGCGGCAGAGCGGAGGGTGCAGGTGGGAGTGTGCCTGTGGAGGAGGTCGGTCAGGTAGGATGGGGCCAGGTTATGGAGGGCTTTGTAGGTTATGAGGAGGATTTTGTACTGGATTCTCTGGGGGATGGGGAGCCAGTGGAGTTTATAAAGGACGGGGGTGATATGGCCACAGATCGAGGTGTGTGTGAGTAGACGGGCAGCGGAGTTTTGAATGTATTGAAGTTTATTGATGATTTTTGAGGGTGCGCCATAGAGGAGGCTGTTGCAGTAGTCCAGACGGGAGGTGATGAAGGCGTGGATGAGGGTTTCTGCAGCTGTGGAGGAGAGGGATGGACGGAGACGGGCAATGTTTTTGAGGTGGAAGAAGGCTGTCTTTGTGATGTGTTTGATGTGTTTGTCGAAGGAGAGGGTTTGATCAAGGATGATTCCAAGATTCCGGATGTGAGGTGAGGTGGATACTGGGAGACCATCAATGTTGAGGATGAAGTTTTGGGTGGATTTGGTGAGCATTTTTGGACCAATGATGATGATTTCAGATTTGTTGCAATTGAGTTTGAGGAAGTTTGATTGAAGCCAAGATTTTATTTCAGTAATGCAGTTTGTCAGTGTAGAGTGTGTGGTGGAGGAAATTGACTTGGTGGAGATGAGGAGCTGGATATCATCGGCGAAGCAGTGGAAGTTGAGACCATGACGGCGGATTAATTGACCAAGGGGGAACAGGTAGAGGATGAAGAGGAGGGGGCCAAGGACTGAGCCTTGGGGGACACCTTGGGGGAGGGGAGCGGTGGGGGATTTACAGTTGTTAATGGAGATGAACTGGTGTCTGTCAGAGAGGTAAGATTTAAACCAGGATAGGGCTGTGCCGGTGATGTTAAGGGAGGTTTCAAGTCGGGTGAGGAGAATGGAGTGATTTATGGTGTCAAAGGCAGCGCTGAGGTCAAGTAGGATGAGGATGTTGAGGTTGCCAGCGTCGGAGGAGAGGAGAATGTCGTTTGTGATTTTGAGGAGTGCAGTTTCAGTACAGTGGTTTGAGGGGAATCCAGATTGGAAAGTTTCATACAGGTTATTGGTAGAGAGGTGGTATTTTAGTTGGGAAGCTACAGCACGTTCCAAAACTTTGGACAGAAAGGGTAGGTTGGAGATTGGTCTGAAGTTGTTTGGGGTGTCAGGGTTTAGACCAGGTTTTTTCAGAATGGGGGTGACAGCAGCGATTTTGAGGGATGGCGGGACGATGCCAGTGGACAGGGAGGAGTTTATTGTTGCAGTGATAAGTGGAGAGAGAGCAGGAAGGCAGGCCTTGACAAAGCTGGAGGGGATGGGGTCCAGAGAGCAGGTGGCAGTTTTTATTCCTGTGAAGAGGTCAGAGAGGTCGGTGGTGGAGATTGGGGAGAACTGAGGCAGGGGCTGACAGGATAAGGGGGGGCAGGTGGTTTGAGGGGGAGCAGGTGCGTTGGTGGTTAAGGTGCTGTAGATGTTGTCTATTTTGCTTTGGAAGAATGTAAGGAAAGTGGTGCATTTGTCAACTGTGAATGATTGGGAGATGGTGTCCAGGGGGCTGAGGAGTTTGTTTATTGTAGAGAAGAGTGTTTTTGGGTTTCCGGAGCCAGAGTGAATTATTTGAGAGTAGTAGGTGGAGTGGGCATGGGAGAGGGCATCTTTATAGTGCTGTATGTGGTCTTTGTAGGCTTGGGAGTGAATTGTGAGACCTGTTTTGTTGCGGAGTCTTAATAACTGCCTATTCAACATCCCAGCTGGTGCACAGGACCAATGGTTGAGCAAAGTTTGACAGTGAGTCATTCAGGATGTGGTGGGAAATTTGATCAAACAAAAGTTGGATTTAAGGAGAGGTGTGGTTTTGGTGAGATTTTGACCACATAGTTGCAGAAGTCGCTTACCTTTCCTGCTCCTTTGCAATGAGTCGCACGCCTCCCTCGCTCCCTGCTGTGAATTGGCAGAGCGGCTGCAACAAAGGGTCCATCGCCAACAGTCCTGCCAGGCGTCTCAACGTCAGGAGAGCAATCTGTTTCTCGGATTTCTGCAAGAACCACAAAATAATTTCCAGGCAAGTAGACCTGGTGAAGGTAAACAAGTGTTAGCACAGACCAAGAACAGACAGAACATTCATCAATCCAATGGACAAGGACTCAAAGCAACTTTCGATGAGAAACAGAGTGAAGGGTCTCAACCCAAAACGTCACCCATTCCTTCTCTCCTGAGATGCTGCCTGACCCGCTGAGTTATTCCAGCATTTTTTGTCTACCTTCGAGTTGAACCAGCATCTGCTGGTTCCTACACAACAGAGTGAACAGGTAACAGTTCAAGTCAATGACATGCGACCATGACTGCAGACTGTTACTCTGCCTTTGACTCTCCACAAATTTAGTTTAGTTTAGAAGGTATTTGTGCCAGCATCTGCAGTTATTTTCCTACACTAGTTTAGTTTAGAGATACACCATGGAAAGGCCATTCAGCCCATCGTCTAATCCGAACACTGATAACCCACCCATACACATTCTATACTATCCCACTTTCTCATCCACTCCCTACACCAATTAACCTACAAACCTGCACGTCCTTGGAGTGTGGGAAGAAACCGGAGCATCCAGAGGAAATCCACGTGGTCACAGGGAGAATGTGCAAACTGCACAGACAGCACGTAGTCACGGTGGAACGTGGGTCTCTGGCACTGTGAGGCAGCAGCTCTACCCGCTGCGCCACTGCGCTGACCACGGCTGAAGAACTGTTACATCTGCCTTTGTATCCCCACAAATACTCCCTGACAGACCGCAAATCTCAGGGGGATTTCTTATTTACATTACCTAATGTCTTATAAGAAAATAATTGCAGATGCTGGTACAAATTGAAGGTATTTATTCACAAAATGCTGGAGTAACTCAGCAGGTCAGGCAGCATCTCGGGAGAGAAGGAATGGGTGACATTTCGGGTTGAGACCCTTCTTCAGACTGATTAGAGTAGGAGGGCAGGAGAAATCACAGAGGGGGAGCAGCGAGAGAGCATGTTGCTAAACTCTCGTCGAAGAGAGGAGGAGAACTTCTTCAAAGTGGACATACCTTGAGGAGAAATCACAGTGGAGCAACAAGTAGTATAAGAAAATAACTGCAGATGCTGGTACAAATCGAAGGTATTTATTCACAAAATGCTGGAGTAACTCAGCAGGTCAGGCAGCATCTCGGCAGAGAAGGAATGGGTGACGTATCGGGTCGAGACCCTTCTTCAGATTGCCCAATGTCTTGCTTCCCACTGTTTTAAGAGCAGGTAATCTGATTGCAGTCAATGTTAGTTTTGGTAGCACACAGCTCCAGACCTGGGACAACCCTGACATCCAGTGCCATCCAGTGCCATCTGCAGTGAGTTTGCACATTAGAGTCATGGGTGAATGGGCTGGGTCGACGGGCACAGAAACGGGCCTCTCGACCCACCACGTCCATGCCAACCTAAACTAACAGGCAAAATCACATTACAAGTGCTCTTAAAAAGGGGTAATACGGCCAGCTACTCTTTCATCCGCGCTTCTTCCATCTCTAATTGGCTTCTCTTTTTAAGAGCACTTGTAATGTGATTTTGCCTGTTAGTCTAATCAGTTCTTCTTCCATCTCTAATTGCTGTCTTTCTTATCTAGCCCCAAAGCTGCCGTTGACGAAAGATAGGGGAAGGATATCTTCTTGACGCAAATAACCAACAATAAAGAGATCTCCACGACGATTCAATTAGTTAGTCGTTTATTTGAAGTTGCAATAAAACATATTGGCATATCTCTTGTCAATAACTTGTTATTGATTAACTTGATAAGAATCTAATATCCTACCATGGTTCCTCGTGCCTTATACAAAACTACCAGACTTTATATCCAGTAGGCACTTCTTGTATTTTCTTTGGTCACCAAAATCTTATTATTTTAGTAGGTTCTTATAGTTAAAAATCCTCCTTGTCAATCTTATCTCGGCAGGCTCTCGGCACGTACTGAAGCATTACTCTGGCTCATCTGGCTCCGCCCAGTCCATATACATAAGCATAGTATTAACCTCTTAGTGCCCAAATACAGCAGGATACAAAGTAATATAATATACTAAAATAACTAATAAACGCAAAATAGCTCCTACAAGGGGCAAGGAAGAGAATAGCAAATGTAAACAAGAAAACCCTGGAGAGTCCTAGCCTGTCAGTGAGTATTTACAGAGTAACAGTTCTTCAGTCATGGTCCAAGGTCACTGATCAGAACTGCTCTATAACCTCAATTGCCCACATTGGTCCATATTGTCTATGCCGTGTCAACTTAAGTGTCTACGTATCTCTTAAACATAGTGATTATATCTGAATCCACCACCTCCTTTGGTAGTGGGGATATCAACCACTTGCTCTTTTGAAAGAAAAACCTTCAAATCTGCTCTTCTCTCACCTTAAACCTACTTCCTCTAGCTTTAAACATCCCTGCCATGGGAAAGACTCTGGCATTGACCTGATCGCTGCCCTCCATCATTTTATATGTCCCCATCATGTCAGCCCTCAGGCTCCTTACTCCAGGACAGCTGGCTCAGCCGATTAAAGCTCTCCCGATAGTTCAAGCCCCCCAACCCAGGCAACATGCAAGTGAATCCTTCCCACGCCACCTCCAGCTGAATCACATCTATCCACAATACTCCGTGTGGCCTCATCAACGTTTTGTTCTACTGTAACGCAATGAGTTTCCCATATAACATGTGAAGGATTTTAAAGTGGGTTTTAAATTTAATGGGTGTTTGATGGTCAGGGCAGACTCACCAGGGGAGAAGGCCCCGTGTTTGTGCTCACGTGTGGCCTCACTCGTGGTTTCTGAGGCTGCACGGTAACCTTCCTGCTCTGTTGTTCTATGTGTTGTGGCAGTGTGAACAGAAAGACTTCCTGGAAATTGTTTTAACTTTACACATAAAGTTGCACTATCCCTCCACAGCCACCACCGTGCCACGCCCCGCACTGGCAACCACATCAAAACCCACCACTTCTCACAAACTGAACGGAAAAATAAGTGAAAATGGAGGGAATAACCTACCGCAAATGCGATACCCCTTGCTTGGTGAAACAGTAAAGATTAAAGACTGCTGGAATCACCGTTTGCACAGACTCCATCAGCCTGGGGACAGGATCATTTCCAACAACACAGACCTGAGAGGGAAAGGACAGACACAAGCAGCAATTAGAGTGGCATGTATATCCAGGCTGCACAACAGTACAAGCCCAGACTCATGTGATCCAGATCGCACACTGTCCCAGCCCAGACTCCACTATGCCTGGTGCCTGTAGAGTTTCAGCTGGGCTTGGATTAGAGTCCAACTGGGCCCAAAGCAGAGTACTAGACATACACACAGACCAGGCATTGTCACTGGATAGAGAAACACCCCAATCAAAGACTCAGCATCAGATCTGGGGAAGAGCTTTCACACAGGGAAGAGTGTGATCAGCATTTGTTGTTTATATTTCAGATTTACCGCATCTACAGTAGTTTGATTTTCATTTTTCGAGCTTAAAAGTCGATTGTGCTTCAGGAGCCTGAGACTTACAGTGTCAGCCTGGGGCTTGTGTGGTTTACACCGTGGGCTCAGTCTGTGTGTGCACACAAACCCACTCCTGCTACAGAGCAAGTACTGTACGCCCAGCCACCCACACTGACAGAGACCAAGAGATACTTCCAAAAAGCCAGTCACACACCAGTATAAACCACAGTGACACACTCACATACACCCAACATCTGCACTGACACTGGTTCAGGTGTTGCACGAATATCCACCAGATCACACGTTCTGATGGATATTAGTGTATTGACATGGATAGAGAATCAAGGTGTTGACATGGATAGAGAATTGGTTGGCAGACAGGAAGCAAAGAGTAGGAATAAATGGGTCCTTTTCAGAATGTCAGGCAGTGGCGAGTGGAGTGCCGCAAGGTTCGGTGTTGGGGCCGCAACTATTTACAATATATATTAATGATTTGGATGATTCGAATTAGAAGTTTGCAGATGACACAAAGCTGGGTGGCAGTGTGAACTGTGAAGAGGTTGTTAGGAGGTTGCAGGGTGACTTGGGACAGGTTGAGTGAGCGGGCACAAGCATGGCAGATGTAGTATAATGTAGATAAATGTGAGGTTATCCACTTTGGCGGCAAAAACAAGGAGGCAGATTATTATCTCAATGGTGTCAGGTTAGGTAATGGGGAAGTGCAATGAGTCCTGGGTGTCCTTGTACACCAGTCACTGAAAGTAAGCGTGTAGGTACAGCAGGCAATGAAGAAAGCTAATGGCATGTTGGCCTTCATAACAAGATGATTTGAGTATAGGGGTAAAGAGATCCTTCTGCAGTTGTGTAGGGCCCTGGTGAGAACTGGAGTATTGTGAGCAGTTTTGACAATAGACAATAGGTGCAGAAGTAGGCCATTCAGCACTTTGAGCCAGCACCGCCATTCAATGTGATCATGGCTGATCATTCTCAATCAGTATCCCATTCCTGCCTTCTCCCCATACCCCCCGACTCCGCCATCCTTAAGAGCACTATCTAGCTCTCTCTGGAAAGCATTCAGAGAACTGGCCTCCACTGCCTTCTGAGGCAGAGAATTCCACCGATTTACAACTCTCTGACTGAAAAAGCTTTTCCTCATCACCGTTCTAAATGGCCTACCCCTTATTCTTAAACTGTGGCACCTGGTTCTGGACTCCCCCAACATTGGGAACATGTTTCCTGCCTCTAACGTGTCCAATCCCTTTGGTCTCCTAATTTGAAGAAGGACATCCTTGCTATTGAGGTAGTGCGGCGTAGGTTCACGAGGTTAATCCCCAGGATGGCGGGACTGTCATATGAGGAAAGATTGGAAAGACTGGGCTTGTATTCACTGGAGTTTAGAAGGATGAGAGGGGATCTTATAGAGACGTATAAAATTATGAAAGGACTGGACAAGCTAGATGCAGGAAAAATGTTCCCAATGTTGGAGGAGTCCAGAACCAGGGGCCACAGTCTAAGAATAAAGGGGAGGCCATTTAAAACTGAGATGAGAAAAAACCTTTTTCACCCAGAGTTGTGAATTTGTGGGATTCTCTGCCACAGAAGGCAGTGGAGGCCAATTCACTGGATGAATTTAAAAGAGAGTTAGATAGAGCTCTGGGGCTAGTGGAATCAAGGGATATGGGGAGAAGGCAGGCACGGGTTACTGATTGTGGACGATCAGCCATGATCACAATGAATGGCTTCCTCCTGCACCTATTTTCTATGTTTCTATGTTTCATTTCATCCCGTATCACTAATGTAAATCTAAATTTCACACTAATATCTACATTTTACACTTGAATAAAACACATGCCTACACAAACATACACCAGTCACACTGAACAGCCCCGACTACTCAGTCACATGAGGCTATCATGGCTATTGGACAGTGTATTGGACATGGAATGCAACGCCCCAGCTCTCCCCAGCCAGGTTTCTCTGGTCTGGTCTGGTTTCCTGTCCCGCTATCCCAGGCTTTTAAGATGACGAGTGCTGATAAATCATCATGTGATTAACTTCAGCACCTCTTAGAAAAATAAATGGAACGCGAGGTAAAAGCTGTACGGTCCAAGTCAACTTGAGTTTATTGTCACAAGTAAGGTGAGGTCAAGAACGGGTCGACTGGGCTTGTATTCACTGGAATTTAGAAGGATGAGAGGGGTTCTTATAGAAACATATAAAATTCTTAAGGGATTGGACAGGCTAGAGGCAGGAAAAATGTTCCCGATGGGAGTCCAGAACCAGGGGTCACAGTTTAAGAATAAGGGGCAGGCCATTTAGGACTGAGATGAGGAAAAACTTTTTCACCCAGGGAGTTGTGAATCTGTGGAATTCTCTGCCACCGAAGGCAGTGGAGGCCAATTCACTGGATGTTTTCAAGAGAGTTAGATTTAGCTCTTAGGGCTAAAGGAATCAAGGCATATGGGGAAAAAGCAGGAAGAGCTACTGATTTTAGATGATCAGCCATGATTATATTAAATGGCGGTGCTGGCTCTAAAAGCTGAAAGGCCCACTCCTGCACCTACTTTCTATGTCTATGTCTATAATGAAACATTTGCGTGCAGCAGCATCACACACTCATAGGCAAACACACAAAACAAATTATGCATAAATGATTAAAAAAGATTAGAAAAAACAAGATATTAGTACAAAACACAATTAGAAAAAACCCCATGGTAGTTCTAGGGGTGTACCGTAGTGGTCCGTTAGGATTAACGATCTGCAGGTCAGTTCAAGAACCTAAAGGTTGCAGGAAAGTAGCTGTTCCTGAACCTGGTGCTGTGGGACTTCAGGCTCCCGTACCTCCTGCCCAACAGGAGCAGTGAGATGAGGTGGGCCTTAAGGAGAGATGCCGCTTTCTTGAGGCAGCTCCTGTGTTGATGCTTTTGATGGATGGGTGGGCTGGGCCTGGTGAGTCTCTCGCATTCCTGTGCATTGGAATTACTAAGCCAGACCCTGATACAACCGTTAGTGCATCGGCAGAGTATTCCGTGACATGCCACATCACTTTATACTTCCAGAAGGAGCCTTATACTGGCACAAATGTAACACAGCTTTACCCAAAATGACTCCTGGCGAAGGGAACTCACCCCCAGAGGTGCCATTTGAGCAGAAAACAGTATCAAACGTTTGTGGTCTTACCTTGTACAAATCCCCCACACATCTCGTCAGCTCCAGCTCTCCCACCAGTACCAGCACCACATCCACCTGCCCCGACTCCTCGCCCATCCCTGAAACACAGGAGCACAGTGCTAAACTGCAGAGTCAACGCCAACAGAGTAGAAATTGGGAATTTCATGGAAATTATTCCCAGGAGTCGAGGGCCAGAGCTGCAGGGAGAGGTTAGGACTTTATTCCCTTGGAGCACAATTATGGGAATAGAGAGTGTGAATACATGCAGTCTCTTTTCCCAGAGTAGGAGGATCAAGAACTAAAAGGCATGGGTTTAAGGTGAGAACCTGAGGGGCAACTTTTCACACTTTCACTCAGCTTTTCCTTTGCAGATTTTGGGAAAGAGGTAGATTTAATTGTGGTTCCCATCAAAAATCTATTAATAAAACATTGGATGACAATGCCAGGAAAGCTAATGAAATCCTATTCAAGAAACACCTACAGGGACTGGAAGTAATCAGCATTTCTCAATCATGTCCATCAACTAAATGAAAGTAATTAGAAATCCATTGCAATATAGACGGTGAACAGCTAATAAGGTGAAAACAATTTATTAAAATGCCAGACTGACTAGTGTTCATTTAAAGTACAATATTTCCATCTAAAAACCCCAAGGTCCTCACGTTTCAACACGCCGCTCAAATCATTGCTGCTCTCCTGGCACTCCACAATATCACACACGTGACCCCTCCACACACACGCGTGACCCCTCCACACACACGTGACTCCTCCACACACACTTGACCCCTCCACACACACGCGTGACCCCTCCACAGATCGTGACCCCTCCACAGATCGTGACCCCTCCACAGATCGTGACCCCTCCACACAGATCATGACCTCTCACAACACGTGACCTCTCCACACACCGTGACCCCTCCATACACACACATGCTTGACCCCCTCCATAAACACGCGTGACCCCTCCACACACACAGTGACCCGTCCACACACATCGTGACCCCTCCACACACACCGTGACCCTCCACAGATATCGTGACCCCCACATTGTGACCGCCTCCACACACACATGCGTGACCGCTCCACACAGATCGTGATCCGTCCACACACACGCGTGACCCCTCCACACACACATGCGTAACCCCTCCACACAGATCGTGACCCATCCACACACACACATGACCCCTCCACACACACGCACGTGACCCCTCCACACACACACGCGTCACCCCTCCACACAAGTCTGTGAGGGGAAAACATCACACTGAAATTCACACACAGATTAACAATGTGGAAGGACGTGCACAGGTGCACTGCTGAGTTGACTCACTGCTCCTGGGTAGGGAGCTGGCACATTTATGATGAGCTGGAGGGTTACGTGGTGCCAAAGGCTTTGTAGCACACATGGGAGGGAAACAGTGCAATGATGACATGGAGGCAGTGGGATGGGAAAATGTGGAACTTGCCAAAGAGATGGACCTGTTTAATCTTGTTGATTTAAGAACGTATGGGGCACTGCAGGCTTTGGCAGGCTCAAACCTTCAACTGAGAACATTTATTGGATTCTGCCCTCTCCCGCCTGACAGATTTGCATATAACCGGGTCAATTCTCAGATTTAAATCTCTCTCATGCTCTCCTGGGTGTCAACATGGACTTTATTGTTAACTTCATTCACAGGATGCAAATTAGTTTAGTTTAGTTTAGAGATACAGCGCGGAAACAGGCCCTTCGGCCCACTGAGTCTGACCAACCAGCGATCCCTGCACATTAACACTATCCTACACACACTAGGGACAATTTTATAATTATACCAAGTATACAAACCCAAGCCAATTAACCTACAAACCTGTACGTCTTTGGAGTATGGCAGGAAACCAAAGTTCTCGGAGAAAACCCACGCAGGTCACGGGGAGATCGTACAAACTCCGTACAGGCAGCACCTGTAGTCAGGATTGAACTCGGGTCTCCGGTGCTGCAAGCGCTATAAGGCAGCACCTCTACCGCTGCGCCACCGTGCAATCGCGAGCATTTGTTGCGATAGAATAATAGAGCATTTAACAAAATGCCGCTCAGCCCAGCGGCTCAGGAGGCCCTCGTACCCTCTATACCTAAACCTCGTCCACCTACCCCCTCAGCCTTCCCATTTCAAGGAAGAAAGTCCTCGTCTGTCCAACATCTCCCTATAGCTCTGGCCCTTGAGTATAGGCAACATCCTCTTAAATCTCCTTCGCTGCATTCTTTCCAGCTTAATGGCATCTTTCTAACAACATCTTGCACAATTTTTTTAATTGCTGGTATTTAAATTCCCCAGCTGCCATGGTGGGCAATGGAGTATAGTCTCCTCATCAATGGTCTAATAACCTGAGCCCTAAATACCACCCTCTACTTTACTGCAGCAGCGGCACTTCCAATGACAGGGTAGGAAGGACTGAACAACACTTTCAAAATCCAGACTTCAAACTACAATGGGTTAAAGACAAAGAAAACACTATGTCCTAACACTAACTACTAACACTATTTGTGACTAAAACTATCTACTAATACTAACTACTAATGCTATTTGTGACTAAAACTATCTACTAACACTATGTCTTGTCACTAATACGAACTACTAACAGTCACTGGGACCCCACTTTTCACATATTCTTTTTAACAAAAGCTGAAATTGTCATAAACACTCAGCCATTCAGGCAGCATCTAGGACAGAGAAACAGATTTAACATTTCAGGACAATGACTTTTCACCATAATGAAGAAAAGATTGAAATTATTCATGTCCTACAGGCAAAGGGAAGTGGAAAGCCAAGGAAATGCCAGTGACACAATGCAGACGCTGCGTGGATCCGAGACCTGGCATGGGCTAGGTCCTTATGTAGAAAAAAACTGCAAATGCTGGTTAAAATCGAAGGTAGACAATAGACAATAGACAATAGGTGCAGGAGTAGGCCATTCAGCCCTTCGAGCCAGCACCGCCATTCAATGCGATCATGGCTGATCACTCTCAATCAGTACCCCGTTCCTGCCTTCTCCCCATACCCCCTCACTCCGCTATCCTTAAGAGCTCTATCCAGCTCTCTCTTGAAAGCATCCAACGAACTGGCCTCCACTGCCTTCTGAGGCAGAGAATTCCACACCTTCACCACTCTCTGACTGAAAAAGTTCTTCCTCATCTCCGTTCTAAATGGCCTACCCCTTATTCTTAAACTGTGGCCCCTTGTTCTGGACTCCCCCAACATTGGGAACATGTTTCCTGCCTCTAATGTGTCCAATCCCCTAATTATCTTATATGTTTCAATAAGATCCCCCCTCATCCTTCTAAATTCCAGTGTATACAAGCCCAATCGCTCCAGCCTTTCTACATACGACAGTCCCGCCATTCCGGGAATCAACCTAGTGAACCTACGCTGCACGCCCTCCATAGCAAGAATATCCTTCCTCAAATTTGGAGACCAAAACTGCACAGTACTCCAGGTGCGGTCTCACCAGGGCCCGGTACAACTGTAGAAGGACCTCTTTGCTCCTATACTCAACTCCTCTTGTTACGAAGGCCAACATTCCATTGGCTTTCTTCACTGCCTGCTGTACCTGCATGCTTCCTTTCATTGACTGATGCACTAGGACACCCAGATCTCGTTGAACTCCCTCTCCTCCTAACTTGACACCATTCAGATAATAATCTGCCTTTCTATTCTTACTTCCAAAGTGAATAACCTCACACTTATCTACATTAAACTGCATCTGCCATGTATCCGCCCACTCACACAACCTGTCCAAGTCACCCTGCAGCCTTATTGCATCTTCCTCACAATTCACACTACCCCCCAGCTTAGTATCATCTGCAAATTTGCTAATGGTACTTTTAATCCCTTCGTCTAAGTCATTAATGTATATCGTAAATAGCTGGGGTCCCAGCACCAAACCTTGCGGTACCCCACTGGTCACTGCCTGCCATTCCGAAAGGGCCCCATTTATCCCCACTCTTTGCTTTCTGTCTGTCAACCAATTTTCTATCCATGTCAGTACCCTACCCCCAATACCATGTGCCCTAATTTTGCCCACTAATTTCCTATGTGGGACCTTGTCGAAGGCTTTCTGAAAGTCGAGGTACACCACATCCACTGACTCTCCCCTGTCAATTTTCCTAGTTACATCCTCAAAAAATTCCAGTAGATTTGTCAAGCATGATTTCCCCTTCGTAAATCCATGCTGACTCGGAATGATCCCGTTACTGCTATCCAAATGCTCAGCAATTTCGTCTTTTATAATTGACTCCAGCATCTTCCCCACCACTGATGTCAGACTAACTGGTCTATAATTACCCGTTTTCTCTCTCCCTCCTTTCTTAAAAAGTGGGATAACATTTGCTATCCTCCAATCCACAGGAACTGATCCTGAATCTATAGAACATTGAAAAATGATCTCCAATGCTTCCACTATTTCTAGAGCCACCTCCTTAAGTACCCTGGGATGCAGACCATCAGGCCCTGGCGATTTATCAGCCTTCAGTCCCATCAGTCTACCCAAAACCATTTCCTGCCTAATGTGGATTTCCTTCAGTTCCTCCATCACCCTAGGTTCTCTGGCCCCTAGAACATTTGGGAGATTGTGTGTATCTTCCTCAGTGAAGACAGATCCAAAGTAACGGTTTAACTCGTCTGCCATTTCTTTGTTCCCCATAATAAATTCCCCTGTTTCTGTCTTCAAGGGACCCACATTTGCCTTGACTATTTTTTTCCTCTTCACGTACCTAAAAAAACTTTTGCTATCCTCCTTTATATTATTGGCTAGTTTACCCTCGTACCTCATCTTTTCTCCCCGTATTGCCTTTTTAGTTAACTTTTGTTGCTCTTTAAAAGAGTCCCAATCCTCTGTCTTCCCACTCTTCTTTGCTATGTTATACTTCCTCTCCTTAATTTTTATGCTGTCCCTGACTTCCCTTGTCAGCCACAGGTGTCTCTTACTCCCCTTAGAGTCTTTCCACCTCTTTGGAATAAATTGATCCACAAAACGCTGGAGTAACTCAGCGGGTCAGGCAGCATCTCGAAGTCTGAAGAAGGGTCTCGACCCGAAACGTCACCCATTCCTTTTATCCGAAGATGCTGCCTGACCCGCTGAGTTACTCCAGCATTTTGTATCTGCGTGGATAACCCTTGCTTTGTTCTCACCCCTGGGGACTTGTTTCAGACTTGATCATTGTTCTGTCCAGCTACACGGTGCTGCTGGACTGCTGAGTGTATCCAACATTATATCGGACTTCTGGCAATCAGTGTGCTGCCATTCTGCACAACTCTGCCATGACGTTTCTCGCTGCCCGTGTACAATGTGTAAGAGCTGCTGCTCGGTTCTCGGCCTACCTCTGGTCCTCAGGCAGGTGAAGAGTGGAGCGAGCAGAGGCCCTAGCAGATGCCCGGCTGCCAGCTCGGGCTGTTCCCTCACCATGGAGAGCAGAGTGGTCGTAGCCACTCGCTGAAACTGGCGGGCTGTCAGCGCGTCGCGGATGTGAAGCAGCTCCAGAACCTGTGTGAAGCAGGAACAGGGCAGTGTATGAGGCGCGGGAGCAGCACCTGTGAAGGGGAGAGAGGTCACAGTACACACTGGTACCAATCATGTGGGCAGAAAGAGAAACGAGATCCTGCAGTGAATTTAGCGAGCGAGGCAGAAGATGAAAAAGCAGCTCTTCTATCTGAAGCTATTCAGTCAAGTCAAACTCTGCGCGAGTACAAGTAAGTCATGCACAGTTCAACAGGTGGTGCAGAGAGAAAAATACCAGTGAGCAAGGTCCGCTTTACGGCAAGATGGAAGATCAGGTCTCCACCCTAACTGATGGCGTCCTGATAAGAGAGGGGAAGACGCAGTTCTTAAACCTGGCAGTAATGCTTTGTACCTTCTGCCTGACAGGAGAGGGGAAAGGGAATGATCGGAATATACATGGTACTTGATGTTTGCTGCTTTCCTGAGGCAGCATGAAGTGTAGGAGTCAGTGATTGGATGGGGAGGGGGAGGAATAAAAGACTTTCTTACAGATTGGCTGAAAATCTAATGCAGGAGGAAGAGATTTAGGTACTTGGAGGGGAAAAGACTGGTTTAAGCCGAGGGGGGAAAGACAAAGGTTTTTCACATGGAGGGCGGTGGGTTTATAGAATGAGCTGACACAGTATAGAGGGCTGGCACGGTAACAACGTTTAAAAAACATTTCGACAGGTAGATTGATATGAAAAGCTTAGAGGGATATGGGCCAAACACTGCAGGTGAGACCAGCTCGGCAAGGCAACTTGGTTGGTGTGATTGCGTTGGGTCGCAGGGCCTGTTTCCCTGCTGTACAGCTCTGTCCCGACAGGACAAGGGAGGGGAATACAAATGTATGAATGGATATGGGAAGTAGCTGAATGTCGGTAAATGTTAGTAGAATTATTTACTAGCAAGGAGGGCAAGGACCAACGTGGACTGGCTGGCTGAATGGTCTGTGCCTGTGTTGGAAAGACTATGTGTTAGCATGGAGTGAAGGGAGCCTTGATCAGCTCCATCTAGCGGGACAAGGATGAACTGCAGCCGCTCCATAAACCAAGAGAAAAAACTGAGGTCACCAGAAGGCTGGAGGTGAAAGAATAAAGAAAGCACAAACTACTGCTAAATTACCATTGTTTTTCCACCCAAACATTGCCCCTGGCACTCTGAGCTGCTGCACTGGAGGCCATATCCTGCTGCAGTGGTTTTGTCCCACAGCCACACCTGCCCCACACCCTGTGGTTGTGAACACTTACCTGAGGGCACACGTGCCGGTAGTAATCTGCAACACACAAGCACTGCTGCGGACATGAAGCCAGAATCCTGGCCACAGCATCGCACTTCCTCCAGTCAGCAGCGGCTGCCTCCGCACACCCCCCTCCCATGGCTCCAGCTGCAAGTAAAGGGGAATGAAAGCACGGTCCGACCCTGCAGCGCGGGCAGGGGGTGCAGGCATGGGGGGCCAGGCATGGAGGGTCTGCAGCGTGGGCATGGAGGGCAGGGGCGCCGGGTATGGAGGGCCTGCAATGTGGGCATGGAGGGCAGGGGTGCCGGGCATGGAGTGTGCGCATAGAGGGCCGGAGATGCGAGCATGGGGGCCGGGCATTGGGGGCCTGGAATGTGGGCATAGAAGGCCGGAGATGCGGGCATGGGTGCCGGGCATGGAGTGTGCGCATAGAGGGCCAGAGATGCGGGCATGGAGGGCCGGGGATGCGGGCGTGGAGGCGCGGAGGGGGATCGCGGTAGAACATGGACGAGGCCCCATGGCTTGTGCTCACAGCACTCCTGCTGCAGTAACCAATGTCCTACACACCCGGGCTGCCACAATCAGGGATCCTTGGACTGGTTCTCTGTTATGCATCTTACATTTACCAAGCCAATTAACCTACAAACAAATGAATGGAAGATATAAAAAAAAGTAACGATGATAGAAACAGGCCTTCATTAGCTGCGGGCTAGGTGAAAAGGAATTACAGACAATAAGACTGACATCAGTGGTGGGGAAGATGCTGGAGTCAATTATAAAAGACGAAATTGCTGAGCATTTGGATAGCAGTAACGGGATCATTCCGAGTCAGCATGGATTTACGAAGGGGAAATCATGCTTGACAAATCTACTGGAATTTTTTGAGGATGTAACTAGGAAAATTGACAAGGGAGAGTCAGTGGATGTGTTGTACCTCGACTTTCAGAAAGCCTTCGACAAGGTCCCACATAGGAGATTAGTGGGCAAAATTAGGGCACATGGTATTGGGGGTAGGGTACTGACATGGATAGAAAATTGGTTGACAGACAGAAAGCAAAGAGTGGGGATAAATGGGTCCCTTTCGGAATGGCAGGCAGTGACCAGTGGGGTACCGCAAGGTTCGGTGCTGGGACCCCAGCTATTCACGATATACATTAATGACTTAGACGAAGGGATTAAAAGTACCATTAGCAAATTTGCAGATGATACTAAGTTGGGGGGTAGTGTGAATTGTGAGGAAGATGCAATAAGGCTGCAGGGTGACTTGGACAGGTTGTGTGAGTGGGCGGATACATGGCAGATGCAGTTTAATGTAGATAAGTGTGAGGTTATTCACTTTGGAAGTAAGAATAGAAAGGCAGATTATTATCTGAATGGTGTCAAGTTAGGAGGAGGGGGAGTTCAACGAGATCTGGGTGTCCTAGTGCATCAGTCAATGAAAGGAAGCATGCAGGTTCAGCAGGCAGTGAAGAAAGCCAATGGAATGTTGGCCTTCGTAACAAGAGGAGTTGAGTATAGGAGCAAAGAGGTCCTTCTACAGTTGTACCGGGCCCTGGTGAGACCGCACCTGGAGTACTGTGTGCAGTTTTGGTCTCCAAATTTGAGGAAGGATATTCTTGCTATGGAGGGCGTGCAGCGTAGGTTCACTAGGTTAATTCCCGGAATGGCGGGACTGTCGTATGTTGAAAGGCTGGAGCGATTGGGCTTGTATACACTGGAATTTAGAAGGATGAGGGGGGATCTTATTGAAACATATAAGATAATTAGGGGATTGGACACATTAGAGGCAGATAACATGTTCCCAATGTTGGGGGAGTCCAGAACGAGGGGCCACAGTTTGAGAATAAGGGGTAGGCCATTTAGAACGGAGATGAGGAAGAACTTTTTCAGTCAGAGGGTGGTGAAGGTGTGGAATTCTCTGCCTCAGAAGGCAGTGGAGGCCAGTTCGTTGGATGCTTTCAAGAGAGAGCTGGATAGAGCTCTTAAGGATAGCGGAGTGAGGGGGTATGGGGAGAAGGCAGGAACGGGGTACTGATTGAGAGTGATCAGCCATGATCGCATTGAATGGCGGTGCTGGCTCGAAGGGCTGAATGGCCTACTCCTGCACCTATTGTCTATTGTCTAAGACTCAACAAGACGACAGTGAAACTAGTACAACGGCAAGGGTAGGGAAGGACGGAGAGAGAGGGGATGATGCATGGGTTACTTGACGTTAGAGAAATCAAATTTATACTGCTGGGTTGTAGGCTGCCCAAGCGAAATGTGAGGTGCTGTTCCACCAATACCAGCACCTCAGATTTCGCATCTGCAGCTTACAGCCCAGTGGTATGAGTATTGATTTCTCTAACATCATATAACCCTTGCATCCCCTCTCTCTCCGTCCCTCCCCATCCTTAGTCGTTGTACTAGTTTCACTGAGTTACTCCACCTTTTTATGTCTATCTTTGGATCATGATCATAAGTGATAGGCCATAAGATCATAGACCAAAACTGTGTGTTGAATATATTCAGTCTTGCGTGTATTCAATGATTCAATATCCACTGTTCTCTGCGGGATTGAATTTTACTGTCCCTAGGTGACGATGTTTACCCTACAAACAGCTTACAGCTTCCCTTTGTCATTGTTACATTTTTGCATATCTTTCATTCATTGTTCTTTATCTCTCCACATCACCGTCTATATCTCTCATTGCCCTTATCCCTAACCAGTCTGAAGGGTCTCGACCTGAAACATCACCCATTCCTTCTCTTCAGAGATGCTGCCTGTACTGCTGAGTTACTCCAGCTTTTTGTGTCTATTCTCAGCATTACATCCCTGTTTTTGTATACAAGCCCTATTGAAATAAATGCTAGTATTGCCTTTGCTTTCTTTACCACCGATTCGATTTGCAGATGAGCTTTTTGGGAATCCTGCACCAGCACTTCCAAGACCCTTTGCACCTCCGATTTGTAGATTCTCTCCCCATTTACAAAATAATCTACAGTGGTGGGTCTGGACGCGGTTGGAATGAGGCAGGACGCCAGGTAACTATTAACAGTAATTTAATCAAGCAACAGGACATCCACTCTCTCCTGAGTCTAACGCATGAGTCTCCCACTAGCCCCTTCGGGCAAACCCCGTAGCAACAGTCCCTCCCCCAGCCCAATCCAACCAGTGCCGAGGGGGATGATCCAGGGAGTGGCCTAATCCCCGGGCACCGCCACAGGACCCCCCCCCACGACCCAGAGGCACGAAACGGACAGGGGGACCTACGAGACGACCAGCCCGTGTGCGCACCACGGTGGTCGCAGAACCACACTGCCTGGCGAAGAAGGCGGCGGTGACACTGGGGGTAAGGGCCGGGACATAGGACGACCCCGAGGGCGAGGCTGCGCCAGTATGACCGGCTGGCTAACGTCCACGTGCGCCGGCTTCAGCCGCGAAATAGAGACAGTCTCAGGATGACCCCCCATGTCCAAAACGAAAGTGGCAGAGCCACGCTCAAGCACCTAGAACGGTCCTTCATACGGCCGCTGAAAGGGCATCCGGTGTGCATCCCAGCGCAGGAAAACAAACGGACAATCCTGCAAAGCGGAAGGGACATGCGACTGAACCGAACCATGCCGAGACGCCAGCTTGCCCATCGTCTCCCGAAGGCGTTGCAGGGCGGCCGAGGGCTGCTCCGCCTGACCCTGGGCTGATGGAATAAACTCACCGGGCACTGTCAGCGGGGCCCCGTACACCAACTCAGCCGAGGAGGTGGCCAAGTCCTCTTTGGGCGCAGTGCGGACGCCCAGTAACACCCACGGCAACGCGTCGACCCAGTCCAGGCCAACGAGCCGGGCCTTCAGGGCAGCCTTGAGCTGGCGGTGGAAGCGCTCCACCAGGCCGTTCGCCTGCGGATGGTACGCTGTGGTGCGGTGCAGGTTAACCCCCAGTAGCTGAGCCATGGCCGACCACAGTTCAGATGTGAACTGAGGCCCTCGGTCGGACGTGATGTCGAGCGGCACTCCGAATCTGGCAATCCAGTGTGCCGCCAAGGCACGGGCACAAGTAGAGGCAGAAGTGTCCGCCAGTGGAACTGCTTCCGGCCACCGTGTGAAACGGTCCACCACAGTCAGGAGGTGGATGAAGCCCCGAGAAGGCGGCAGCGGCCCCACGATGTCCACGTGGATGTGGTCGAACCGCTGGCGAGGGATGGGGAACTCCTGGAGCGGTGCTCGCACATGACCTGTACCTTGGCAGTTTGGCACAGGATGCAGGAGCGCGCCCAATGTCCAACCTGTTTACGCAACCCGTGCCACACGAAACGGGAAGCCACGAGGGCCGTCATCGCCCGAATGGAAGGGTGGGCCAGCCCGTGGAGCTCCTCGAACACCTTGCGCCGCCAGGCAACGGGAACGATGGGGCGCGGCTGCCCGGTGGATACATCGCAGCGTCGCGCCCCCAGCGCCACTGGGAGCGTCCTCCAACCGCAGGCCCGAAACGGCGGTACGATAGGCGGACACCTCATCGTCCGTCAGCTGGGCCGCCGCCAGGGCTCAGTAGTCGATGCCATCGGCCAATTGCAGGACGGCGTGGACCGCGGGTCGAGACAAGGTGTCGGCCACTCTGTTGTCTTTGCCCCCGATGAAACGGATGGAGGTAGTGAACTCCGAGACGAAAGCCAACTGCCGCTGCTGGCGGGCTGACCATGGGTCGGACACCTTGGCAAACGCAAAGGCGAGGGGCTTGTGATCAGTGTACGCGATGAAGGTTCACCCCTCGAGGAAGTAGCAGAAGTGGTGGACTGTGAGGTAAAGAGCGAGGAGCTCGCAGTCAAAGGCACTGTACTTCCACTGTGCGTCGCTGAAGAAAGCGAGAGGCCTCTAACACCCATCAATCTGCTGTTCTAGCTCCGCCCCAACCGCTACATCCGACGCGTCAACCGTCAGGCTGGTTGGTGCATCCGCGCGTGGGTGCAGGAACATCGTGGCCGTATCCAGGGCGTCCTTGGCGTGTTGGAACGCCGCCACCGCATCGTCAGTCCACTCGACCTCCTTGCGCTTGCCCGCCATGAGGTGGAACAGCGAGCGCATGATCCTGGACGCGGACGGCACAAATCGGTGGTGAAAGGCAACCATCCCAATGAACTCCTGGAGGCCCCTCACGGTGGTCGCGTCCACCTTGTCCGGTAGCAGCAGCGCCCCGTGCGGGGTCACGTGGTGGCCCAGGAAATTGATGGACGTCACCCCGAAACAGCATTTGGCGATGTTGATGGCCAGCCCATGATCGCTGAGACGCTGGCACAGCTGGCGGAGATGGGTAGCATGCTCCTGTCTCGAGCGGCTTGCCACCAAAATGTCATCGAGGTCAACAAACACAAAGTCCAGGCCACGGCACACACAGTCCATAAGCCGCTGAAAAGCTTGCGCAGCGTTCTTAAGTCCGAACGGCATTCGGAGGAACTCGAAAAGGCCAAATGGTGTCACGATGGCCATCTTGGGGACGTTGTCTGGGTGGACGGGAATCTGATTGTAGCCACGCACCAGATCGACCTTGGAAAACACAGTGGCCCCAGCCAGGTGTGCGTTAAAGTCCTGAATGTGGGGGACCGGATACCTGTCAGCGATGGTAGCATCGTTAAGCCAACGGTAGTCACCGCAAGGGCGCCAGCCACCGTCTGCCTTGGGGACCATATGGAGTGGGGACGCCCACGGTCTGGCTGAGCGGCGCACAATACCCAGCAACTCCATAAGGCGGAACTCCTCCAGAGCGAGACGGAGCTTGCCCGGTGGAAGGCGCTGCACCCGGGCGTGCAAGTGGTGGGAATGTGATGCTCCACCCCATGCTTCGGGGCAGAGGAGCGGAACTGGGGGTTGAGGATTTCGGGGAAGTCGGCCAGTATACGTGAGAACGTAGCGTCCACGATCGACAGGGGCCCATCAGGCAGCAGCCCACTCGGACGTCCATGAGCAGGGAATGTGTCCGTAGAAAGTCCATGCCCAGCAGCAGCTGGGACACATCCGCAATGACGAATGGCCATGAGAAGCAACCATCTCCGAAGTTGAGGGAGAACGTGTGCACCCCACACGAGCGGATTGGAGTCCCATTTGCCGCGGTGAGGAGGGGGCCGTGTTTACCACAGCGGATGTCATCATTCAAAGGGGGAAGAACGCTCACCTCAGCCCCGGTGTCCACAAGGAAACGAACCCCGGTGCGGCGATCCCACACAAACAGGCGATGAATCTGGCCGGCCGCCGACGCAATCACTGACAGCCTGCGTTTCCCGGGAACGGACTGCAGGTCCCCCGCGGCAGTGATAGTAGCGCCAGTCATCCGTAAGATTTGGGCCGCTCGGCTTCGCTGAGGCTGAACTTCCGTAAGAGAAGGGCCTTGAGGCCCTCGTACTTATTAACCGTCGGGGGTTGCAGAGGAAAGGTTTGACCCGTCGCGCAGAGGCCTGGTCGAGGGCGCTGATAACATCAAAGTATTTGGTTGCGTCGGCTGTCACTCCCCGCAGTGCAACCTGCGCCTCGGCCTGGTCAAACCAGATATCAGGCTAGTCGGTCCACAAGGGAGGCAGCTTCAGTGCCATGGAGAGCGGTGCAGCCAGCAGGGTCCAAGGAGTGTAGGCCAGCAGGGTCCAAAGGGTGTGGGCCGGCAGGGTCCAAGGGGTGTGGGCCAGCAGGGTCCAAGGGGTGTGGGCCGGCAGGGTCCAAGGGGTGTGGGCCGGCAGGGTCCAAGGGGTGTGGGCCGGCAGGGTCCAAGGAGTGTGGGCCGGCAGGGTCCAAGGGGTGTGGGTCGGCAGGGTCCAAGGGGTGTGGGTCGGCAGGGTCCAAGGGGTGTGGGCCGGCAGGGTCCAAGGGGTGTGGGCCGGCAGGGTCCAAGGGCGGTTGACCGGGTTGTGCGTCTTGAGGAACATTCGGGTCCATCGCGACTTGCGATTAAATGTCGAGGGTCACCAGTGTAGTGGGTCTGTGCGCGATCGGAATAAGGCAAGATGCCAGGTAACTATTAACAGTAATTTAATCAAGCAACAGAGCATCCACTCTCTCCTGAGTCTCTCACTAGCCCCTTCGGCCACCCCCGTAGCAACAGTCCCCCCCCCCAGCCCTGTCCAACCAGTGCAGAGGGGGATGATCCAGGGAGTGGCCTAATCCCCGGGTACCGCCATACTTTGCCTTTATTCCTACTACCAAAATGCATGACTCCACACTTTGCTACACTATATTCCATCTGCCACTTCTCAACCCACTCTCCCAACCTGTCCAAATCCTTCTGCAAAGTACCGGGGAGGGGGTGGGAGGCGATGTAAAATACAGGTTCTGTTGGATAGGTGTGTGGAGTAAGATAGATGGTGGAAGAGAAGCGGATGAAAGGACCTCCTCTCTCAGTGAGAGTAGTGATTGAGGCAGATGCAATCGTGGCATTTATCTTTTGGTTAGGCACATAAATATACATTGAATGGAGGGATATGGATCAAGTGCAGGCAGATTAGAGCTGGTCCTGACAACAGGTCTGAAACAGACTTTGCGAGCTGAAGGTAGACACAAAATGCTGGAGTAGCTCAGCGGGTCACACAGCATCTCTGGAGAAACGGAATAGGTGACGTTTCAGGTCAAAACTCCTTTCAGGGCTGAAAGGCCAGTTCTTGAGCCCTGCTGCTCCCTGTTTTAACATTTAGATTTTTTTTAGATTTAGAGATACAGCGCAGAAACAGGCCCTTCGGCCTACCGAGTCCACGCCGCCCAGCCATCCCTGCACACTAACACTATCCTACACCCACTAGGGACAATTTTTACATTTGCCCAGCCAATTAACCTACATACCTATATGTTTTTGAAGTGTGGGAGGAAACCGATGATCTCGGAGAAAACCCACGTAGGTCACGGGGAGAACGTACAAACTCCGTACAGACGGCGCCCGAAGTCAGGATCGAACCTGAGTCTCCGGCACTGCATTCGCTGTAAGGCAGCAACTCTACCGCTGCGCCCCCTCTAACTTGCACTATTCCCCACTCCACCATATATATGTCTAGAACTGCTGCATCAATTCCTGATGATCAACGCCTTCCAAACCCCTGCCTCAGCACTGGGCTGTGGTGATCTGATCACTTACCACCAGCTCCTTCCACAATTCCTCTTACCACGGCCTGGACACCATGAGGCTTCATCAGTGCCTGGGACAAGAACTGGCCACAAAGGCGTCGCAGCCAGGCCGGAGCCTTCAGCCTGGCTTGTGCAGAGCCACCGCTCGCTCTGACCACCTGCAAACACACACAACACTCAACAAGTCATGTAACTAACCCTCCCGGAACTCCCCACCACAGCCTTCCTTGCTGTCTATTCATGTCCATGGACGGCATTGCTGGCAAGACTAGCCTGCACTGCCCAGCACTGGGCACTGGGTGACATCCGGGGTCACACCAGATTATGGATTTGGGGTCCGATAAATGTCAGAATCAACAAGTGAGGTAGAAGTCCTTCAGTGAAGGACACGAGTAAACATGAGCCATTTGTTGCCCATCGCTGACCACCCCTGAACTGAGTTGCTTGCTGGGCCATTGAGTCATAGAGCATGAGAACAGGCCCTTCAGCCCACCTTGCCTGCTAGGCTGAACAAGTTGGCATTCTGGTTAGTCCTATCTACCTGCATTTGGCAGATAGCCTCTAAACCCCTCCTCTCCATATATCTGTCAAAATGTCTTTTGAAAGTCGAAATTATATCTGTTTCTATAAGTTCATCTGGAGTCTACTCTAATTAGACTAAAAATGTCGCCTGAGGTCCCTCTTAAATCTCTCCCCTCTCACCTTCAGCATGTGTCCTCTAGCTTTAGAATGCTCTAATCAATGAGCGTTCACTTTATCCATGCCTCTCATGGTCTTGTGCACCTCTATAATTCAAGCCAACAAGTCTAGGTAACATCCTGGAGAATCTCTTCTGCACCCGTTCCAATTTAAAGTAGAGCATTGCAAAACTAGTGGGCATAGGCCTGAGATGAAAGGACCGGACAAGCTAGATGCAGGAAAAATGTTCTCAATGTTGGGGGAAGTCCAGAACCAGGGGCCACATTTTAACAATAAAGAGGAGGCCATTTAAAACCGCGGTGAGAAAAAACCTTTTCACCCAGAGAGTTGTGAATTTGTGGAATTCTCTGCCACAGAGGGCAGTGGAGGCCTATGGAATCAAGGGATATGGGGAGAAGGCAGGCACAGGCGATGATCAGCCATGATCACAATGAATGGCGGTGCTGGCTTGAAGGGCCAAATGGTCACCTCCTGCACCTATTTTATATGCCCATAGGCTTAAGATGTGGAGTAAGAGGGTTAGAGGAGTTTCTTTTTCACCCTGGTAATTGGAGTGTGGAATACACTGCCTGAGAAAGTGGTGGAGGCAGGTAGACTCGCAACATTTAACAAGGTGTCGCAAGCTACAGACCAAGAGCTGGTAAATGGGATTTGTATAGATGCGCACTTGATGGTCAACCAGGACATGGTGGGCTGAATGGCCTGTTTCTGTGATTACCAGCCCATGACTATGTTGACATCACAGGCAAGGCCAACATCTATTGCCCACATAAGAAACCGTTACCTTAGCTCCTCCCTGAAGAATCAGCAGTTCCTTAATGACATTCGGCTGATAGACTTGATCCAAAACTTTCCGTAGGGCTTCCTGACAGCCGCGCCGCTCTTCCTCAGTGAGGTCCTGACAGAAACACATCAGTGTTACGTGCGTAAAACATAACATGGTTCCCTGGGACATAACCCACAGCATGTACCCCCAGTCACCAGCTACACACTCAGATGGTTGTGTCCATAATCTGCCCCCTCCCTTAGCAGCCTGCAGTTGAACAAATCACACTGCTACCCACTCACTCCCACAGCTATCTGGACTACACTTCTTCCCACCCGGTCCCCTGCAAAAAGTCTATCCCCATCTCCCAATTCCTCCGTCTACGCCGCATCTGCGCCCGGGATGAGGTGTTTCACACTAGGGCTTCTGAGATGTCCTCGTTCTTCAGAAAACGGGGCTTCCCCTCCTCCATTATAGATGAGGCTCTCACTAGGGTCTCTTCTACATCCCGCAGCTCCGCTCTTGCTCCCCCTCCCCCCACTCGCAACAAGGACAGAATCCCCCTCGTTCTCACCTTCCACCCCACCAGCCAGCGGATCCAACATATCATCCACCAACATTTCCGTCACCTACAACGGGACCCCACCACTGGCCATATCTTCCCATCCCCTCCCCTCTCTGCGTTCCGCAGAGACCGTTCCCTCCGTAACTCCCTGGTCCACTCGTCCCTTCCTACCCAAACCACCCCAACCCCGGGCACTTTCCCCTGCAACTGCACGAGATGCAACACCTGTCCCTTTACCTCCCCCCTCAACTCCATCCAAGGACCCAAACAGTCTTTCCAGGTGAGACAAAGGTTCACCTGCACCTCCTCTAACCTCATCTATTGCATCCGCTGCTCTAGATGCCAACTTATTTACATCGGCGAAACCAAGCGCAGGCTCGCCGATCGCTTCGCTGAACACCTGCGCTCGGTCCGCATTAACAAAACTGATCTCCCGGTGGCCGAGAACTTTAACTCCCCCTCCCATTCCCAGTCTGACCTTTCTGTCATGGGCCTCCTCCAGTGCCATAGTGAGGCCCACCGGAAATTGGAGGAACAGCACCTCATATTTCGCCTGGGCAGTTTGCAGCCCGGTGGTATGAACGTCGACTTCTCCAACTTTAGATAGCTCCTCTGTCCCTCCCTTCCCCTCCTCCTTCCCAAATCTCCCTCTATCTTCCTGTCTCCACCTATATCCTTCCTTTGTCCCGCCCCCGACATCAGTCTGAAGAAGGGTCTCGACCCGAAACGTCACCCATTCCTTCTCTCCCGAGATGCTGCCTGACCTGCTGAGTTACTCCAGCATTTTGTGAATAAATCACACTGCTACATTGCTCTACACAGAAGGAGCAAGACCTGGTTGAATGCAGCTTGTGATCAAACAACACAGCAGTGAGATGGCACTAATGCAAAACAGTCCAACTCTCTCTGCCCCAACGCCCTTCTCTCCCAGTCAGCATATGCTAATGGATTGCTCAACACAAATCTGTAAATCCTATACATGGAGAAACAGTCCATATTGTTGGGACAACGGAGGAAACAGCACAGGCGCTTGCTGTGGGTTCAGAATGGTCTTTAACCGAAGAACTAGGTTGGTAATTGGCAGTTATTTAGAATATGGAGAGTGTAGTTGGGATAGCTGCAAGATAGCTGGTTGTTGTAAAATTGGTTACTGTACCTTCCGAGGAGCACCGTGCCCTGGTGAGGCTTTCCGTTGATCTTTGGTTGAGGAATAACCCAGTTGGCAGAGACTGGCCATGAGATCTCCGAGGTGCCTGGTGAACACGAGACTCTCCAGGGATGGGTGTTCAGCAATGCTGAGGAGCACCTGGGTGACGGTGTGCAGTCGCCATGTCCCACTCACAGTCCCATGTCCCATGTCACCAACCACCTTCTCAACCGTTGCTGCAAACTCTGACCTGCAGCCAAGGGGAATCCCAACCCCGGGCAGCAGGTGAGAGCAGATGCCAAGAGTCACAACAAACTGCAGAGCGGATTGGACGGTCTTCTGCTGCAAGATGCTGAGCGTGTCAGGAGAGAGAGGCGGAGCACACTCTGGGCTCTTGGGATTTGGTTTTGGGGGTGCGAATTGTGCCAACACATCAATCATTGTCTGCTTCAAACACAAGAGCAGCACGAGTACCTCAGCAACAAAGCTCCACACAACGTCATCACAGCTCAGCGGCCAAGCTAACTGGGCCAGCATGCCATTCCTCAGCTGCCCCAGAGCCAGTCTGGCTGGATCCTGCTGCAGCTTCTCATGATGGGCAGCGAGGTTGCGGGAGAGAGTCTGTAGAAGCACATCCTCACGACTGGCCTGTGACACCGCAGTCACTTCTGAAAAGAATCACATCAGCTGCAGTATAGATCCTGGACAAGAATTTGTCCCACATCAGATTCCCCCCCCCACCCACACCCCCCCCCCCCCACCCACACACCCCCCCCCCCCCCCCCACCCCCCCCACCCCCACCCCAATGGCCACAGGTGAACAATCCGAAGCGGTGAAAACCCTTATACCCTGCTCCAAAAGCTGCAGATATCACAAATCTGGAGTAAAAAAGGTTCTGGGGACAATCAGCACATCCCGTGGAGAAACAAGGGGATTAAAGATTCAATTGGAGGAGCTTTCACTTGAAATGAATGATGCCTGAGCTGCAGAGTACTTCCAGCCATTTCTGCTTTTATTGGAATCATAGAAAATGCACCACAATAACAGGCCCTTCAGCCCAACTCATCCATGCTGACCAAGTTGACCACCTAAGCTGGTCACATTTTCCTGTTTGGCCCGTATCACTAACTGTTCCTATCCACAAACCTGTCCGATGACTTCTAAACATGTCACCCAGCACTCAGCCTTCTCCAATGGTCTGTTCCATATACCCACCACCCTTGATGTTCCTCAGGTTCCTATTAAATCTTTCCCCTCCCAACTTAAACCTATGTCTTTTAGTTTTCCCCTCAACCATGGGAAAAAAAAGATTGACCATTCACCCGTCAACACCTCTTAAAATTTGATAAGTCGCTACGTTCACCTCTTCAGCCTCCTTTGCTCCAAGGGAAACAGTGCTTGTCCAGTCTCTCCTTACAACACGGTGGCGCAGCGGTAGAGTTACTGCCTTAAAGTGCTTTCAGCGCCAGACACCCAGATTTGATCCCGACTATAGGTGCTGTCTGTGCGGAGTTTGTACATTCTCCCCGTGACTTCGTGGGCTTACTCCGAGATCTTCGGTTTCCCCCCACACTCCAAAGTATAGGTATGCAGGTTAATTGGCTTGGTTTATGCGCAAATTGTCCCTTGTGTGTGGGGGATAGTACTGATGTGCAGGGATCGCTGCGGACTCGGTGCAACGAAGGTCCTGTTTCTGCACTGTATCACTAAACTATACTAAACTCAAGTCCTCCAGTCCCAGGAACATGCTTGTGAATCTTTTCTACTCCCTCTATCTTAATGACATCTTTCTGACAGTGCTGTGACCAAAACTACACCTAGTGCCCCAGGTGTGGTCTCACTAACAGCAGCTCGAGCATCACATCTCAACTCGTGTACTTAATGCCGACACCAATGAAGGCCAGTCTTAAGAAGGGTCTTGACCCGAAACGTTACCCATTCCATCTCTCCAGAGATGCTGCCTGTCCCACTGAGTTCCTCCAGCATTTTGTGAAACCTTCGATTTGTACCAGCATCTGCAGTTATTTTCCTACCAATGAAGGCCAGCGTGCCAATGCCCAAAGGCCACTAGTGTCACCGCCTCCAGCACCCCGAGGTGTCCGCTCTCCAGGTACTATCCCCGGGTACAGGTGCAGCCCTCGTTCATTTACCCGAGAGCAGCACCTCACACTTGTCAGTTACTCCGGGGACAGCACACGGGCGGCGGTTACCCTCCCCCTCACGCACGGTTATCTGCTCCGGGCCCCTCGGCCGTGTCCGCCCCCCTCACCCCGCGGCCACTCGTCCCCTCACCCCGACCCTTCCCCTTCCCCCCGCGGCCACTCGTCCTCTCACCCGCCGGCACCGTCAGCTCCCTCAGCGCCTTCGTCACCGCACACAGACTGGCCGCCATCTTGGGCAGCTGTACGCACGCGCCAGCACGCAGGCGGGAGCCGCAGCTTCAGCTCTGCGCATGTGCACTTGGACGCCGCTGCTCCAACTACCCGGCGCCATCTTAGTAAAGGAAATAGACAGCATAAGTCCCTGTGGACGGGCATCTTGGCAAAGGAGCCAGGCAGTAGGAGCCAGGAAACATTCCTCAGAGCACCAGCAGATTGATTGCCCAGTGGCTAGATGAACAGCCCATATTTCTCAGGAGAGCCTGCAGGACAATTGCTTGAACACTGAACTTTCCAATGTTTACCCCTGCATTGCTTAACAACTCCTACCACTACACGCATTAGTCTCTACTCCCATGCATGTGAAGAAGGGTTTCAACCCCCGGGAACACCATCTGTTCATTCCCTCTGTCCCGCTGAGCTCTCCAGTAGTTTGTCTTTGTGCGTGATTCCAACATTTGCAGTCTTCTTGGCTTCCTTTGAAAATATGTACACAAGGCACTGCCTCAGCCAAAATCTACCACCAAAGATCCCCCACCATGTAGTCCATGCCTTCTTCTCACTGCTACCATCAGGCAGGAGGTACAGAAACCTGAAACTCCACACCACCAAGTTTAGGAATAGCTACCTTCCTACAACGGACTGCTACAGACCATCTCTTGCACTACCGTGGAACTTCATTCTCATCGAGTTTCCAACAAATATCTTGGGTATTTTTCTCGTCTTTTTCTTTTCGCATATGTAGAATTAATGATTAATTTATTTATAATCTATGATTTTGTGTGTGCCTGAGTTTATGTGCCTGTGATGCTGCTGCATGCAAGTTTTTTATAGGACCTCATGGTACTTGTGCAAATGACAAACTCAACGTGACTTAATCTTTCTCTTCCTTTGTTTGCATTTTCTATGTCTTCCCTGGTCTAATCATCCTTCTCCTCCACACCAGGCACTTTCTCCTGCAACCACAGGAGTGCAACACCTGTCCCTCCAGCTCCTCCCTCACCACCATCCCCGGATCTAATAGGCCCTTGAAGGCGAGACAAAGATTCACCCATCCCTCCTCCAACCAGTTGTTGCTGCACGAATGCACCCCTCACTACCCCAGCCACATCTGCCACGCTCCCCTCCTTGCAGGTACAAACAGGTACAAATATCTTGAACCCACATTGACTGCAATGTTGTCCGTGGAAGAAAAATTAGACACTTTCCAAAAGTTCTGTTTAATTAAGTCTCAGATCATAAAACTTAAATAATTCTTCCAAACAAACAATAAACAGAATTTTTATAAATTTTCTTAACATAAATATTAAAATCTTTCAATCTTAACTGTATAAACTAAGATTTAAATAATACTTTATTACCTGATATTGCATCATTGCCTCGTGTGGCTGGTGTAAAGGGAGAGGAGTTTTCAGCCAAAATACAGTCTACATTCTTAGATGTCAAATATTATCATTCTCCTCTTTCTGCTCCATTCTAAACAGCATATAACTAAATATGTTCAATACTTTGCAACAAAATTAAAGACTAATTCCCTTAAGGACAGGGTAGTGTCAAACGTTAGTGTGCAAAGTTACAGCTTCTTCCAGTCGTTGCCCTTGGCTCCCATTGACACCAGCCATGCCAACAGACAGGCAGGCAGGTGACCTCCTTACCCTCCTGCCTGGGCTTCATTCTCTGCTCACACAAGTGCCTCTAAAAGAAACTATTACAAAACCATTGCAACAAGATTACTTCGGGTAGTAGCTCAGGTGAGAGGGAGAGGGGCCAAGGTGAGCAGGAGGCATGATGTAGGTCTAGTAATGTCAAACCTCAACCTTCCTTCCCAGAGTGCATGCGTCAGTGGTTATGAGGAGGAACTGTGGCCCTGCAGCTGAGATTGCTTCATTCCTTAAGGGCTGACATTAGTCAGGACGTCCATGACTGCATGTTCTTCAGCATCAACTCAAAAGCTTCTCTGAAAGGGGCTTGTGCATTCTTCAGCGAGTCTTCAATTCGACTGTAGAGGCTGAAGGATTTCAGGTCCAGCCAGATGAAGCCGAAGCATTGCTCATTGAAGAGGATGAAGAGACCAGGCGTCCTCTCAGGGCTGGTGAAGCCGTGCCCTGCAATCAGGCCAGTGCCATAGAAACTAGCACCGGGCCAGAAACACAGTGTTCAGAATCATTGACAGTACAAACACTCCCCATGACAATCCACAGTTCCACTTCAATACAGTCACAAACACTCCCCATGACAATCCACAGCTCCACTTCAATACAGTTACAAACACTCTTGAAAAGACAAATAAACATATTCAGGAGAATCTCAATTGGTTTAGTTTTTTTTTGGTTTAGAGATATAGCATGGAAACAAGTCCGTTTTAAAAAGGGAGGGAGAGAGAAAACGGGGAATTATAGACCAGTTAGCCTAACATCGGTAGTGGGGAAAATGCTAGAGTCAGTTATTAAAGATGTGATAGCATCGCATTTGGAAAGTGGTGAAATCATCGGACAAAGTCAGCATGGATTTATGAAAGGCAAATCATGCCTGACGAATCTTATAGAATTTTTCGAGGATGTAACTAGTAGAGTGGATAAGGGAGAACCAGTCAATGTGTTATATCTGGACTTTCAGAAGGCCTTCGACAAGGTCCCACATAGGAGATTGGGGTACAAACTTAAAGCACACGGTATTGGGGGTTCAGTGTTGAGGTGGATAGAGAATTGGTTGGCGGACAGGAAGCAAAGAGTAGGAATAAACGGGTCCTTTTCGGAATGGCAGGCAGTGACTAGTGGGGTACCGCAAGGCTCAGTGCTGGGACCCCAGTTATTTACAATATATATTAATGATTTGGACGAGGGAATTGAATGTAACATCTCTAAGTTTGCGGATGACACGAAGCTGGGTGGCAGTGTTAGCCGAGGAGGATGCTGCAGAGTGACTTGGATAGATTAGGAGAGTGGGCAAATGCATGGCAGATGCAATATAATGTGGATAAATGTGAGGTTATCCACTTTAGCGGCAAGAACAGGAAAGCAGAGTATTACCTGAATGGTGGCCAATTAGGACAAGGGGAGATGCAATGTGACCTGGATGTCATGGTGCACCAGTCATTGAAAGCAAGCATGCAGGTGCAGCAGGCAGTGAAGAAAGCGAATGGTATGTTAGCATTCATAGCAAGAAGATTTGAGTATAGGAGCAGGGAGGTTCTGCTGCAGTTGTACAGGGCCTTGGTGAGACCGCACCTGGAGTATTGTGTACAGTTTTGGTCTCCTAATCTGAGGAAAGACATTCTAGCCTTAGAGGGAGTACAGAGAAGGTTCACCAGATTGATCCCTGGGATGGCAGGACTTTCATATGAAGAAAGACTGGATAGACTAGGCTTATACTCGCTGGAATTTAGAAGACTGAGGGGGGATCTTATTGAAACATATAAAATTCTTAAGGGGTTGGAGAGGCTAGATGCGGGAAGATTGTTCCCGATGTTGGGGAAGTCCAGAACCAGGGGCCACAGCTTAAGGATAAGGGGGAAGTCTTTTAGGACCGAGATGAGAAGACATTTCTTCACACAGAGAGTGGTGAGTCTGTGGAATTCTCTGCCACAGAAGGTAGTTGAGGCCAGTTCATTGGCTATATTTAAGAGGGAGTTAGATGTGGCCCTTATGGCTAGAGGGATCAGGGGGTATGCAGGCACAGGTTACTGAGCTGGATGATCAGCCCTGATCATATTGAATGTCGGTGCAGGCTCGAAGGGCCGAATGGCCTACTCCTGCACCTATTTTCTATGTTTCGTTCTTTCGGCCTACCGGGTCCGCGCCGACCAGCGATCCACGCACATTAACACTATACACATTAGGAACAATTTTTATTAAACTTTTCACCAAGCCAATTAACCTACAAACCTGTATGCCTTTGGAGCATGGGAGGAAACCGAAAATCTGGGAGAAAACACACGCAGGTCACGGGGAGAACGTATAAACTCCGTACAGACAGCACCCGTAGTTAGGATCAAACCCAGGTCTCCAGCATTGCATTCACTGTAATGGAGCAACTTTCAGATTCCAGAATGTTTAAGCCTCGTGTTGGCTACACAAACTCTAACATTTTATTATCTGAGGTAACCAGTGAAAGGAGAGTGTCAGAGAGTAATGTGCCTAGCCATCTTGTAGCCACAAAACATTTTTGTAGCATTGAACCGGGCATCGTATAATGAAATTGCAATTGTTAATTGATCATTGGGACTGCTGCTGTTGAAAGCATGTTGTTAAATCTGATGAGTATTCAGCAGGCCCCTGGAAGCTCTGAATTACTCCACTCACACACAGTGAACAAGGAATCCTGCCCGATTCTAGAGAAACAACCTAGAGAAAATAATTTACAAAATTACTTTCACTGCATCAGCAATAAAATGAAAGGAACAAAAAGACCAGTTGTGTGAGCCAAAGTGAGCCAAGTTTGAACTGGACAGGAGGCGGAGTGTGAACGTGCCCAGATGCTCCAGACTTCCTTGCTGTGCACCGAGGGAGGCACCGACTCACCAAATGGTTCCGGTACAAAAGCAAACACAGCTGCGATTAACAAGCTTAAATCACCCTTCTCAGCACCACCACCAAAACCGAGTTTTATTCAGTTTCCCTTGGTCCCGATCCTCTGGTTCCCCCCCTAACTTCCCCTTAAAACATAGCCTTTTTAAAAACTTTTCCTTGGAAGGTCATCAATCTGAAATGTTAATGCTGTTTCTCTCTCCACAGAAGCTGCCTGACTTGTCCAGCATGTCATGTTTTATATTTAAACTCCTCACCTGAAATGTTTTGCTTCGCTATTCGGGTTACTGATGTCTGTTTAATGTAAACGTTTCCCATTTGAAGTTTGCCGAGGCACATTTTGATTGGGAACGTGCTCTACGTTCAACCAAGCCAGGCCAGGTTGCCTTTAACAGTCTATTCTGCCCATCCAGTGTTATCCCACTCTCCGACAGTGGGAAGTAAAATCCTCGGCAAAGGTTCCTCCTGGTTTTCCTCTTCAATTATATCAGGCTGATTGGGCTGTATTTACAGTCTACCCTGATTCCTAGTTAGAATAGGGCAGAAAATCTTTCACCCTCCAGTCCTACGCCACCATCTCATTTACAAGGTGGAGTGGTGGTGATCAAGGCTCCAGCAATCTCCGCATCTGCCGGAGATCAAACATAACAAACAGAAACAGGGTAGACACAAAGTGCTGGAGTAACTCAGCAGGTCAGGCAGCAACTCGGGAGAGAAGGAATGGGTGACGTTTCGGGTCGAGACCCTTCTTCAGACTGATGTCAGGGAAGGGGGTGGTCCCGTCTCCTCCCCTGACATCAGTTTGAAGGGTTTCGACCCGAAACGTTACCCACTCCTTCTCTCCTGAGATGCTGCCTGACCCATTGAGTTACCCCAGCATTTTATGTCAACCGTTGATTTTAACCAGCATCTGTAGTTTTTTTCCTAAAACAGAAACAGGGTGCTGGAGATACTCGGCAGAGCGGGCCGCATATTTGCAGACGCACTGAGTCAAAGTTTCAGGTTATTGACCTTTCATCAGAACTGGCTAACAGCTGTAATTCTGATTTGTTTAGCCCAACTTTCTTTCTCCCTCTCCTCTACTGTGGCCAGTTACCCCCTCTACCTCCATACTCTTTGCGAATCTGAACTGCACGAGTGTGAATCAGTTGCTGTTGTTCAATTAGTCACAGAAACAAGCCCTTCAACCCAACTCGTCCAGGCCAAGCAATATACTCCATCTGCTTTTCCCAATTACCAGCTTTTCCCCATATCCCTCTAAATCTTTCCTGTCAATGTACTTATATTTTAAATGTTCTTATAGTACCTACCTCAACTACCTCCTCAGGCAGCTCGTTCCATATACCCACCACCCTCTAAGTGAAAAAGTTGTCCTTCAGGTTCCCATTAAATCTTTCGCCCTCTCCTTCAAACCCATGTCCTCTGGTTGTTGATTCCCGTTTCACTTACCAGGCGCGACAAGTCCTTGGATAGACCTCGTTGCGAGCCATCACCCCCACAGGAAGCACGAAGGGCAGCCCTGCAGCTCCAGGCTCCCCTGCAGCCGTTCCCTCTGCATCCATCTGCATGTCCACCCCTACAGCATTGGCCCCCTGCTCCTGTCGCTCCTGTACACCATTGCACGCAGGCTGCGAGCTGTCCACACAGTGCTGGGTGCTGGCATGGCAGTGCTCCTGGTTCTGCTGGTCACACTGCACCTGCTGGTGAATCTCCAGCACGATCCGAGAGAGTTTGTCAAAGTTGTGCAGGTGGTCAATGTCTGGCAGATGGACCCGCCGCGACATGTCGATGTGTAATGTCAGCTGCCCTGCTGGGACATTCGGGTCTCCCTGCAACAGGAATTCATCGTCACTCTCCATCTTCTGCTCTGAGCCACTGCCACTTACTCCTTCAGCTTCACCTGCACAGCCACAACATTCAACCTGTGTCGTGGGCAGACAGGGAAACCAAGCTGTGCGCACCAACAGGTTCAAGGTGAAGGGGAAACGATTATGGGTTCAAGGTGAAGGGGAAAAGGTTATGGGTTCAAGGTGAAGGGGAAAAGGTTATGGGTTCAAGGTGAAGGGGAAAAGGTTATGGGTTCAAGGTGAAGGGGAAACGATTATGGGTTCAAGGTGAAGGGGAAAAGATTTAATAGGAATCTGAGGGGTAACCTTTTGGGTGTATGGAACAAGCTGCCAGAGGAGGTAGTTGAGGCTGGGACTATCCCATTGTTTAAGAAACAGTTGGACAGGTACAAGGATAGGACAGGTTTGGAGGGATATGGACCAAGCGCAGGCAAGTGGGACTAGTGTAGCTGGGACATTGTTGGCCGGTGTGGGCAAGTTGGGCCAAAGGGCCTGTTTCCACACTGTATCACTCTGATTATGACTCTTAACAGTAACACAAGGCAATTGGTGGAGCGTTAAATGCTATGTAGGGCATCAGACCTCCTCTCTTCTCACAGAGCAGCTTGTACTGGAGCCTACCAAGGGAGAAGGCAATTCTGGATTTAGTGTTGTGTAATGAACTGGATTTATTAAGGGAACTCAAGGTTAAAGAGCCATAGAAACATCGAAAATAGGTGCAGGAGTAGGCCATTCGGCCCTTCGAGCCTGCACCGCCATTCAATATGATCATGGCTGATCATCCAACTCAGTATCCCGTACCTGCCTTCTCTCCATACCCCCTGATCCCTTTAGCCACAAGGGCCACATCTAACTCCCTCTTAAATATAGCCAATGAACTGGCCTCAACTAGGCCATTAGGAGGTAGTGATCATAATATGATCAGTTTTAATCTACAATTTGAGAGGGAGAAGGGAAAATTGGAAGTGTCAGTATTGCAGTTGAGCAAGGGGGATTATGGAGGCATGAGGGAGGAGCTGGCCAGAGTTGACTGGAAAGAGACCCTAGCAGGGAAGACAGTGGAACAACAATGGCAGGTATTATGGGAATAACACAGAAGGTGCAGGATCAGTTCATTCCAACGAGGAAGAAAGATTCTAAGGGTAGGCGACCGTGGCTGACAAGGGAAGTCAAGGACAGTATAAAAATAAAAGAGAAGTATAACATAGCAAGGATGAGCGGGAAGCCAGAGGATTGGGACTCTTTTAAAGAGCAACATAAAATAACTAAAAAGGCAATACGGGGAGAAAAGATGAGGTATGAAGGTAAGCTAGCCAAGAATATAAAGAAGGATAGTAAAAGCTTCTTTAGGTATGTGAAGAAAAAAAAAGTTAAGACAAATGTGGGTCCCTTGAAGACAGAAGCAGGTGAATTTATAATGGAGAACAAGGAAATGGCAGGCGAGTTGAACAGGTACTTTGGATCTGTCTTCACTAAGGAAGACACAAACAATCTCCCAGATGTACTAGTGGACAGAAGTCCTAGGGTGACGAAGGAACTGAAGGAAGGAAATGGTGTTGGGTAGACTGATGGGACTGAAGGCTGATAAATCCCCAGGGCCTGATGGTCTGCATCCCAGGGTACCTTAAGGAAGTGGCTCTAGAAATCATGGATTCATTGGTGATCATTTTCCAATGTTCTATAGATTCAGGATCAGTTCCTGTGGATTGTAGGGTAGCTAATGTTATCCCACTTTTTAAGAAAGGAGGGAGAGGGAAAAAGTGTAATTATCAACCAGTTAGCCTGACATCAGTGGTGGGGAAGATGCTGGAGTCAATTATAAACGAACAAATTGCAGAACATTTGGATAGCAGTAACAGGATCGTTCCGAGTCAGCATGGATTTACGAAGGGGAATTCATGCTCGACTAATCTTCTGGAATTTTTTGAGGATGTAACTAGGGAAATGGACAAGGGGGAGCCAGTGGATGTAGTGTACCCTGACTTTTAGAAAGCCTTTGATAAGGTTCCACATAGGAGATTAGTGGGCAAAATTAGAGCACATGGATAGGGTACTGACGGATAGAAAATTGGTTGGCAGACAGGAAACAAAGAGTAGGGGTTAACGGGTCCCTTTCAGAATGGCAGGCAGTGACTAGTGGGGTACCACAAGGCTCGGTGCTGGGACCGTAGCTATATATAATATACATTAATGACTTAGATGAAGGGATTAAAAGTAACATTAGCAAATTTGCAGACGACACAAAGCTGGGTGGCAGTATGAACTGTGAGGAGGATGCAGGGTGACTTGGACAGGTTGTGTGAGTGGGCAGATGCATGGCAGATACAGTTTAATGTGGATAAATGTGAGGTTATCCACTTTGGTGGTAAGAACAGGAAGGGAGATTATTATCTGAATGATGTCAAGTTAGGAATTGGGGAAGTACAAAGAGATCTGGGCGTCCTTATTCATCAGTGACTTAAAGTAAGCATGCAGGTACAGCAGGCAGTGAAGAAAGCTAAGGGCATGTTGGCCTTTATGAAAAGAGGAGTTGAGTATAGGAGCAAAGAGGTCCTTCTGCAGTTGTACAGGGCCCGAGTGAGACCACACCTGGTGTACTGTGTGCAGTTTTGGTCTCCAAATTTGAGGAAGGACATTCTTGCTATTGAGGGAGTGCAGCGTAGGTTCACTAGGTTAATTCCCAGAATGGCAAGACTGTCATATGTTGAAAGACTGGAACGACTAGGCTTGTATACACAGGAATTTAGAAGGATGAGAGGGGATCTTATTGAAACATAAGATTATTAAGGGATTGGATACACTAGAGGCAGGAAATATGTTCCCAATGTTGGGGGAGTCCAGAACCAGGGGCCACCGTTTAAGAATAAGGGGTGGGCCATTTAGAACGGAGATGAGGAAAAACTTTTTCACTCAAGAGAGTTGTAAATCTGTGGAATTCTCTGCCTCAGAAGGCAGTGGAGGCCAATTCTCTGGATGCTTTCAAGAGAGTTAGATAGCGCTCTTAATGATAGCGGAGTCAGGGGATATGGGGAAAAGGCAGAAACGGGGTACTGATTGTGAACAGGGTACTGAATGGGGTACATGATCACATTGAATGGTGGTGCTGGCTCGAAGGGCAAAATGGCCTACTCCTGCACCTATTGTCTATTACATATAAAGATATACGTTGACAGGAGTAGCTCACTTAGCCAGTTAATCCTCCTCTACTGTTTTAATAAGATCAGGAAAGATATCCCGGGAGGTTGCCTGGAATGGAGGGCAGTTGTTAGAAGCAGAGATTGGATAGACTGGGTTTATTCTCACTGGAATGTCGGAGACTTGGGGTCACCTGACAGAGGTTTGCAAAATGATAGGGGTGTGGATAGCCAGAATCTTGTTCCCCGGCGGACAGGGGAATCCAGAGGGCACAGGTTTCACATGGAAGGGGAGAGATTGAAGGGAGGTCTGAATGGTATTTCCCCACAGAAGGTGATGGATATCCGGAACAAACTGCCTCAGGTGGATACAATAGGACAGGAAGGGCAAAGAGGGAGACAAAGTCATGAAGGTAAATGGGGTGGATAGACATCACAGTCAGCAGGGACAGGTAGGCAGTAAGGGCCTGTTACTACACTGCACAATTCAACGATTGTATCATAACTGATCGGCAGCTCCACATTCCCGCCTCCCCATGGAACTGTTCACCAGATGCTACTTCAAAAGGCATGGGTTACCGTCTGCAATAGGGGACTTCCAGCAATGCAGACCTTCCTCAGCACAGCCCAATGTTGTTGTAGATCATTTTAAATCGAGAGCAAAGATTGAACTCAACCACCAGATCTATAGCTGGCACCACCACTAGAGATCCAGTCTTCATCTCCTGTGTCTGGAGTCTTCACATTCTCCATCACCTCATGAGTTTCTACCGATGTTCCAGTGTTGTCCCACACCCCATAGAGTGCCAAGGAATACTGCATCGGCGGAATGGGAATTTGGTGATGGAATGTGGGCAGAATAAAAGGAATTGTGTAAATGGGACCTGGCTGGCTGGCACTCGATGGGCCAAAGGCACTGCTCCTGTTCTGCATGACTCTAAATCTGCCAATAGCTAATACAACCTGGCACTGTACCCATGGCACCTTACAGAGTTCTCCCGATAACACAAGGAATGTCACAGTAAACATTGGGGTCAGATACCTTGCGTTGCTTTTGCCTGTGGTGAGGAGAGTGAGCACGCTGCCACTGTTCACAGGGTCCACAGCAATTGCTCCACACACCACGGATCTCCACTCAGCTCCTGCAGGTATGTTGTCAGCAGACCACTGGGTCACAGCCACCTACAGTAATCTCATGGCCCCTTGCAATAATACAATGGCCACGTGCACTAATCCCACGACCACCCGCACTAATACAATAGCCATTTACAGTAATCCCACAGCTACCCGCAGTAATACAATGGCCACGTGCACTAATCCCACGACCACCCGCACTAATGCAATGGCCACTTACAGTAATCCCACAGCTACCCGCACTAATACAATGGCCATTTACAGTAATCCCACGACCACCCGCAGTAATACAATGGCCATTTACAGTAATCCCACGGCCACCCGCAGTAATGCAATGGCCATTTACAGTAATCCCACAGCCACCCGCAGTAATGCAATGGCCACTTACAGTAATCCCACAGCTACCCGCACTAATGCAATGGCCATTTACAGTAATCCCACGGCCACCCCCACTAATACAATGGCCACCCGCACTATACAATGGCCATTTACCGTCACCCTATGGCCACGTGCACTAATCCCACGGCCATTTACAGTAATTCTATGGCCACTTACAGTGATCTTTGTCACTTTAACGTGGGTCCCATGGAAACTGAGCATGACGATCTCCAGGCCATGGCTTCCGTACGTCCCTTTGAAGAGGCCAGGGGGTATCAGGTCCTCTGGGCTGGAGGGCGGCAGGTAGATCCTGCGGTACGTCAGGCAGTTACTGAAACACAAAGCACACATGACATGAACCTCAGGCAAATAAACATGGTGCCGGTTGCAGCCGGCAGGAACAGGCACCAGATCAAGGACATCATCCAATGACAAGAACAAGAAATATACAATGCCCTCCCCCTCCTTTCTAGATCTCACAGTCACCATCACAAAAAATAGACTATTGACTGACGTCTATTACAATCCCACCAACTCCCACAACTATCTCGACTATTCTTCCCACCCTGCAAGGACTCTATCCCCTACTCCCAATTCCTCCGTCTATGCCACATCTGCGCCCTAGATGAGGTGTTCCACACCTGGACATCCGAGATGTCCTCATTCTTTATGGAACGGGGGTTCCCCTCTCCAATCATAGATGAGGCCTTCACTCGTGTCTCCAACCTACCCCGCAGTTCCGCCCTTGCTCCCCCTCCCCCCACGTCACAACAGAGACAGAGTCCCCTTGTCCTCACCTTCCACCCCATCAGCCGTCGCATACAGCACATAATCCTCCAAAATATCCGCCACCTCCAACAGGATCCCACCACTACCCACATCTTCCCCACCTTCACCCCTTTCTACCTTCTGCAGAGACCGTTCCCTCCGCAACTCCCTGGTTAGCTCATCCCTTCCCACCCAAACAACCTTCCCCTGCAACCGCAGAAGATGCAACACCTGTCCCTGTACCTCCTCCCTCGACTCTGTCCAGGAACCCCGACAGTCCTTTCAGGTTAGGCAGAGGATCACTTGCACCTCCTCCAACCTCATCTACTGTATCCGTTGTTCAAGATGTGAACTCTTATACATTGGGGAGACGTGTCCCTTATCCCTAACCAGTCTGAAGAAGGGTCTCGACCCCAAACGTCACCCATTGTTTCTCTCCAGAGATGCTGTCTATCCCGCTGAGTTTCTCCAGCTTTTTGTGTCTATCTTCGGTTTAAACCAGCATCTGCAGTTCCTTCTTATACAATATCCAATGCCCACTCACCTGCCCCGCCAGGAGCCCCAGCAAATGCTTCCAATGTCATTTTCCTTTCATTAAGTTTAGGTTTATTATCGTCACTGTACCGAGGTACAGCGAAAGCCTTATTCTTGCTGTCATCCAAACAGATCACTTAAACTATACATGAATACAATAGTCAAACTTCAGGAAATTGGATAGAGCAAAGAGGGAGATAGAGTGTGGAATATAGTTCTGAGTATTGTAGGGCGTGTAATCCATGCTGACTTGTTTTGATTATATTAAGATTCCCTTAATGTCTAGTGATTTTTTCCTTGCTTATAGGTTTCCACATCTCCCCACTTGAAGCCAGGTGGCCTGTACTCTCTACCTTTGGCTTCCGAGTCAGGTGCTGAGTCCAGTACAAAAGGAACTCCCCAAATTCCACAGGACCCACATGAGACTGAGAGAAGCTGAATTAACTTAGGTGCCTTCCATGACTCCTTCCCCCCCGCCCGCCCCCCCCCGCCAGGCCCCTGCCCCTCCCCCCGGCTGCTGCCCCCTCCCCCGGCCCCCTCCCCCCCTGCCCCCTCCACCCACGCCCCCTCCCCCGCCCACCCTGCCCCCTCCCCCCGCCCACCATGCCCTCTCCGCCCACCGCCGCACGCCCCTGCCTCCTGCCCCTCCCCCTCCGCCCCCTGCCGCCCTCCGGCCCCTCCCCCCCCGCCGCCGCCCGGCCCCCCCCGCCGCTGCCCGGCCCCCCCGCCGCCGCCCACCCCCTGCCCCCCACCGCCCGGCCCACACCCCCCGCCGCCCGGACCCACCCCCCGCCGCCCGGCCCACACCTAAGGGGCCTGCCCCAACCCCACCCTTCTCTCAGATGCTGAGCTCCGGTGGAGCTGTGCGGGCCGGAGCTGTGCGTGCTACTGCAGATGGACTGAGCTTACCCGAGCACCCCAGGCACAGACACTCACTCGTACTGACTGGTGTAGATGAATTTCATGAGGATCAGCTCCTGCATGTGCTCATGGAAAATATCCTCCAGGGTGCGGCCCCATTCCTCTGCCAGCCACGTCCGGAATTCCTGAGAGAACACAATGTAATAACAGAGGTCCTGATTGTATGGAGCCCATCGTTCTCTCCATCCACCAAACACACAGCCATCCCTGGCACACTGATGTTGGGCGGGTCCAGGGCCCAGCTAGCCTCCTGCTATATTCGTAGGCAGTATTGTATTTAAGAGGAAGCAGGATAAAGAAGAGGGAGAGGGGGAGCCGAGGGTGGATGAAAGCTGACAGAGGAAATATCCATTTTCTCCGGCCTGCTACCTGACCCGCTGGGTTACTTCACATTCTGTCTATCATGGGTAGAAACCCTTTGGGCTGAATAATCTGTTCAGTGCGAAAGTACAGAGTTCCCCACCGACATGGCGAGCGGAGGTTTAAGGATTCAAGGGAAAGGAAAGGGTGAAGGGGGAGTGGGATTGCCCTTGCATGAAGACTGGAGTGTATTGGCAGCTTGAACCATGTCCTGCCATAAATGTTGTTCACCTTCTCTTCATCAGCTCGACCCTCAAAACTCACCTCCTGTCTCCCTCCAGACATCCGGTGGAAATCCGTCTGATTGCACTTGGTTGAAAACTCGTCTTTCTTCACAATCTGCAAACAAGAGAACCTTTGTTTCCAAAACAAACATGAAATGTAGTCTGAGCAAAACACGCACATCGCACCAGGTCAGGCAGCATCTGTGGAGGGGATGGACAGATGACATTACCAGTCAGTCTGAAGAAGGGTTCTGACCCAAAATGTTCTCTGTCCTTTCCCTCCACAGATGCTGCCTGACTCGCTGAGTTCCTCCAGCATTTTGTGTTTTGCTCCATTATCTGCATTTTCTTGCCTTCATAAAACGTATCCTCATTGGTTCAAATCATTTAATATGAGGTAATCAATTACCCTAATTTTGGAATCAAAAGATAATGATCAATTATTTAGTTGACAGAATTGAAGGCTTTGTGGCCAAGTTTGCAGATGATATGAAGACAGGTGGAGGGGTAGGTAGTGTAGAGAAAGCAAGGACTCTTCAGAAGGACTCACTACCAGCGGAGCCAGCGCTGCCGTCGCAGCTGCGGCTTGCCTGCAGTCCGTCTGTCTTTTGTGTTTTTTGTTGTTTTTGTCTGAATTGTAGTTTTAATATGGTGTAGGGTTTGTATGTTATGTTTGGGGGGGTGGGGAGGGAACGGGAACTGGAACTGTAAAATTCTCTCTCCCGAACGGAGACGCGACCTTTGTTTCTGTGTCGTGTCTCCGTTCCCACTGCGGCCTACCACCGGCCATGCACCTGGGGCTCTGGTTCGCAGAGCCCACGGCCTGGACTCACCACCTGCGGCGCTGGCTGCCTGCGGATGCTGCGGGAGCAGCTGCGATTCGTCTCCGGAGGCTTCGGCGCGGGCCGCGTGGATGTCGGAAGCCCGCAGGCCCCTGGATGGGGGCCGACATCGGGAGCTCCGGCAGCGGCAGAGGCAGCGTGTTCGCCCGCCCCGAATCGCGGGGCTTGGGTCGGCCCGCCGCGGACCTTTCACCGTCCGGCGCGGCCTGAAATAGGCCGTGGACCTTTCACCGTCCAGCGGCGGCTTCAATATCGGGAGCCCCGACCGCCCCGACGTGGCAACTCCAACAGCCTGACCGCGGGAGAAGACGGCAGGGAAGAGAAAAAGACATTTTGGCCTTCCATCACAGTGAGGAGGTGACTGGAGGAGACTCACTGTGATGGATGTTTCTTTTGTTTGGTGTTAGTTGTGATTGTTTGTGTTATTGCATTTTTATTGATTATTCTTATTGGTCTTATTGTTCAACTGCGGGTAATGTTTCATTTCACTACACATTTATGTGTATGTGACAAATAAACGACTATTGACTATTGACTATTGACTTGGACAGGTTGGGAGAGTGAGCTGAATACATTGTAGCACAGTGTGGAGTCATGCATTTTGGTAGTAGGAATAAATGGGGAGAGAATGTTCATCTGCAAGTCGAATCGGTAGTAAAGACGGCAAATTCCATGCTAGCATTTATTTCGACAAGACTAGAATACAAAAACAGGGATGTAATGCTGAGGCTCTATAAGGCACTGGTCAGACCGCATTTGGAATACTGTGAGCAACATATCTGTGGGTGGGAGTGACCGGGGGGGAGTGACCGGGGGAGGGGGGGAGTGACCGGGGGAGGAGGGGAGTGACCAGGGGAGGGGTGGAATGACCCGGGGAGGGGGGGAATGACCTGGGGAGGGGGGGAGTGACCGGGGGAGGGGGGGAGTGACCGGGGGAGGGGGGGAGTGACCGGGGGAGGGGGGGAGTGATCGGGGGAGGGGGGGAGTGACCGGGGGGTTTGTGACCGGAGGGGGTGGGAGTGACCGGGGGAGGGGGGGGAGTGACCGGGGGAGGGGGGAAGTGACCGGGGGGGGGAGTGACCGGGGGGGTGAGTGACCGGGGGGGGTGGGAGTGACCGGGGGGGTGGGAGTGACCGGGGGAGGGGGGGGACTGACCGGGGGAGGGGGGGAGTGACAGGGGGAGAGTGACCGGGGGAGGGGGGAGTGACCGGGGGAGGGGGGGAGTGACCAGGGGAGGGGGGAGTGACCGGGGGGTTTGTGACCGGAGGGGGTGGGAGTGACCGGGGGAGGGGGGGAGTGACCGGGGGGGGGGGGGTGACCGGGGGAGGGGGGGAGTGACCGGGGAGGGGGGAGTGACCGGGGGTGGGGGGGAGTGACCGGGGCCGGGGGGGGAGTGACCGGGGCCGGGGGGGGGAGTGACTGGGGCCGGGGGGGGAGTGACCGGGGCCGGGGGGGAGTGACCGGGGCCGGGGGGGGAGTGACCGGGGCCGGGGGGGGAGTGACCGGGGCCGGGGGGGGGGGGGGGGGAGTGACCGGGGCCGGGGGGGGGGGGGGGGAGTGATCGGGGCCGGGGGGGGGGGGGGTGGGGAGTGGCCAGGGCCGGGTGGGGGAGTGACCGGGGCCGGGGGGACAGCTTCACAACAACAGTAGGTCATCTAACCCTAAATGAGGAGACATTTTGCCACACAGGTGGGAGGGTGGCTGCAGTGAGCATAATGGCCTGGAGTCCATTTACTGGAGAGGATTCAGAGAAAAAGAATCCATCAGCAATTGGCAAGGCAAGGCCTGATGAGCGAGAGTGTGTGGCTCAGTCTGTGGGAAGTTGTCCCTCACCAACAGCACACGATAACTTTCTGCACAAGGACTGAATGAGTGAGGAATGGCTGGAAAGACTCCTACCTGAATGTCTCCCTTGTGGGAGCCCTTGTGGCCGTACATACATTCCACCTCCGCCTTGTTCTTTTCCCACAGGTGAATTCGGAACAAGGGTTTGCAGCGCATGGCGTCATTGACACGGGGGTCGTGGGGAGGGAGGTACATCCAGCCGATGATGAACAGCCCGTCCACCTACAAACCAAAGCAAAGACGGCAGCCCAGTCAGCATCTCCCGGCAGCCCAGCCACAGAGTGGGGATGGCCCCCTCACTTCCAAACGCCCACCCGCCCGCCCCAATCCCAGCCCCCGCCCCAATCCCAGCCCCCGCCACAATCCCAGCCCCCGCCACAATCCCAGCCCCCGCCCCCAGCTCCCGCCCCAATCCTAGCCCCCAGCCCCCAGCCCCCACCCCAATCCCAGCCCCCAGCTCCTATCCCAGCCCCCAGCCCAATCCCAGCCCCCAGCTCCCGCCCCAATCCCAGCCCCCGCCCCAATCCCAGCTCCCGCCCCAATCCCAGCCCCCAGCCCCCGTCCCAATCCCAGCCCCCAGCTCCCGCCCCAACCCAGCCCCAGTCCCAGCCCCCAGCTCCCGCCCCAATCCCAGCCCCCGCCCCAATCCCAGCCCCCAGCTCCCGCCCCAATCCCAGCCCCCAGCCCAATCCCAGCCCCGCCCCAATCCCAGCACCCAGCTCCCAGCTCCCGCCCCAATCCCAGCCCCCAGCCCAATCCCAGCCCCCAGCTCCCGCCCCAATCCCAGCCCCCAGCCCAATCCCAACCCCCAGCTCCCGCCCCAATCCCAGCCCCCAGCCCCCGCCCCAATCCCAGCCCCCAGCCCCCGCCCCAATCCCAGCCCCAGCCTAATCCCAGCCCCCAGCTCCCGCCCCAATCCCAGCCCCCGCCCCCATCCCAGCCCCAATCCCAGCCCCAATCCCAGCCCCAATCCCAGCCCCCGCCCCAATCCCAGCCCCCACCCCAGCCCCCAGCTCCTATCCCAGCCCAATCCCAGCCCCCGCCCCAGACCCCGCCCCCAGCCCCCGCCCCCAGCCCCCAGCTCCCGCCCCAATCCCAGCCCCCAGCCCCGCCCCAATCCCAGCCCCCAGCCCCCGCCCCAATCCCAGCCCCCAGCCCCCGCCCCAATCCCAGCCCCCGCCCCAATCCCAGCCCCCGCCCCAATCCAAGCCCCAATCCCAGCCCCGCCCCTATCCCAGCTCCAGCCCCAATCCCAGCCCCCGCCCCAGCCCAATCCCAGCCCCCGCCCCAGCCCAATCCCAGCCCCCAGCTCCTATCCCAGCCCCCAGCCCAATCCCAGCCCCCAGCCCCCGCCCCAATCCCAGCCCCAATCCCAGCCCCAATCCCAGCCCCCAGCCCAATCCCAGCCCCCGCCCCAATCCCAGCCCCCAGCTCCCGCCCCAATCCCAGCCCCCAGCCCAATCCCAGCCCCCAGCTCCCGCCCCAATCCCAGCCCCCAGTTCCCGCCCCCAATCCCAGCCCCCCGCCCCAATCCCAGCCCCGCCCCAATCCCAGCCCCAGCACCCAGCTCCCGCCCCAATCCCAGCCCCCGCGCCAATCCCAGCCCCCAGCTCCCGCCTCAATCCCGCCCCAATCCCAGCCCCCAGCCCCCGCCCCTATCCCAGCTCCCGCCCCTATCCCAGCTCCCGCCCCAATCCCAGCCCCCGCCCCAATCCCAGCCCCCGCCCCAATCCCAGCCCCAGCCCCCAGCCCAATCCCAGCCCCCGCCCCAATCCCAATCCCAGCCCCCAGCCCAATCACAGCCCCCAGCTCCCGCCCCAATCCCAGCCCCCAGCCCCGCCCCAATCCCAGCCCCCAGCCCCGCCCGAATCCCAGCCCCCAGCCGAATCCCAGCCCCCAGCCCCGCCCCAATCCCAGCCCCCAGACCAATCCCAGCCCCCAGCTCCCGCCCCAATCCCAGCCCCCAGCCCCCAGCTCCCGCCCCAATCCCAGCCCCCAGCTCCCGCCCCAATCCCAGCCCCCAGCTCCCGCCCCAATCCCAGCCCCCAGCTCCCGCCCCAATCCCAGCCCCCAGCTCCCGCCCCAATCCCAGCCCCCAGTTCCCGCCCCAATCCCAGCCCCCGCCCCCGCCCCAATCCCAGCCACCGCCCCAGCCCCCAGCTCCCGCCCCAATCCCAGCCCCCGCGCCAATCCCAGCCCCCAGCCCCCGCCCCCAGCCCCCGCCCCCAGCCCCCAGCCCCCAGCTCCCGCCCCAATCCCAGCCCCCAGCCCCGCCCCAATCCCAGCCCCCAGCCCCCGCCCCAATCCCAGCCCCCAGCCCCCGCCCCAATCCCAGCCCCCGCCCCAATCCCAGCCCCCGCCCCAATCCAAGCCCCAATCCCAGCCCCCGCCCCTATCCCAGCTCCAGCCCCAATACCAGCCCCCGCCCCAGCCCAATCCCAGCCCCCGCCCCAGCCCAATCCCAGCCCCCAGCTCCTATCCCAGCCCCCAGCCCCCGCCCCAATCCCAGCCCCCAGCCCAATCCCAGCCCCCGCCCCCAGCTCCCAGCTCCCGCCCCAATCCCAGCCCCCAGCCCAATCCCAGCCCCCAGCTCCCGCCCCAATCCCAGCCCCCAGCTCTCGCCCCAATCCCAGCCCCCAGCCCCAATCCCAGCCCCCGCCCCAATCCCAGCCCCCAGCTCCCGCCCCAATCCCAGCCCCCAGCTCCCGCCCCAATCCCAGCCCCCAGTTCCCGCCCCAATCCCAGCCCCCGCCCCAATCCCAGCCCCCGCCCCAATCCCAGCCCCCGCCCCAATCCCAGCCCCAGCCCCAGCCCCCAGCTCCCGCCCCAATCCCAGCCCCCGCGCCAATCCCAGCCCCCAGCTCCCGCCTCAATCCCGCCCCAATCCCAGCCCCCGTCCCAATCCCAGCCCCCGCCCCTATCCCAGCTCCCGCCCCTATCCCAGCTCCCGCCCCAATCCCAGCCCCCGCCCCAATCCCAGCCCCCGCCCCAATCCCAGCCCCCGCCCCAATCCCAGCCCCCGCCCCAATCCCAGCCCCCAGCCCAATCCCAGCCCCCAGCCCCCAGCCCAATCACAGCCCCCAGCTCCCGCCCCAATCCCAGCCCCCAGCCCCGCCCCAATCCCAGCCCCCAGCCCCGCCCGAATCCCAGCCCCCAGCCGAATCCCAGCCCCGCCCCAATCCCAGCCCCCAGACCAATCCCAGCCCCCAGCTCCCGCCCCAATCCCAGCCCCCAGCCCCCAGCTCCCGCCCCAATCCCAGCCCCCAGCTCCCGCCCCAATCCCAGCCCCAATCCCAGCCCCCAGCTCCCGCCCCAATCCCAGCCCCCAGCTCCCGCCCCAATCCCAGCCCCCGCCCCAATCCCAGCCCCCAGTTCCCGCCCCAATCCCAGCCCCCGCCCCCGCCCCAATCCCAGCCACCGCCCCAGCCCCCAGCTCCCGCCCCAATCCCAGCCCCCGCGCCAATCCCAGCCCCCAGCTCCCGCCCCAATCCCAGCCCCCGTCCCAATCCCAGTCCCGTCCCAATCCCAGCCCCCGCCCCTATCCCAGCTCCCGCCCCTATCCCAGCTCCCGCCCCAATCCCAGCCCCCGCCCCAATCCCAGCCCCCGCCCCAATCCCAGCCCCCAGCCCAATCCCAGCCCCCAGCCCAATCCCAGCCCCCAGCCCCATCCCAGCCCCCGCCCCAATCCCAGCCCCCAGCCCAATCCCAATCCCAGCCCCCAGCTCCCGCCCCAATCCCAGCACCCAGCTCCCGCCCCAATCTCAGCCCCCAGCCCCGCCCCAATCCCAGCCCCCAGCCCCGCCCCAATCCCAGCCCCCAGACCGATCCCAGCCCCCAGCTCCCGCCCCAATCCCAGCCCCCAGCCCCAATCCCAGCCCCCGCCCCAATCCCAGCCCCCGCCCCCGCCCCAATCCCAGCCCCCCGCTCCCGCCCCAATCCCAGCCCCCCGCTCCCGCCCCAATCCCAGCCCCCGCCCCAATCCCAGCCCCCGCCCCAATCCCAGCCCCCCGCTCGAATCCCAGCCCCCCGCTCCCGCCCCAATCCCAGCCCCCCCGCTCCCGCCCCAATCCCAGCTCACACCCCAATCCCAGCCCCCAGACCCTGCCCCAATCCCAGCCCCCAGACCCTGCCCCAATCCCAGCCCCCGCCCCAAACCCAGCCCCCGCCCCAAACCCAGCCCCCGCCCCGCCCCCAGCCCCCCGCTCCCGCCCCAAACCCAGCCCCCGCCCCAATCCCAGCCCCCAGCCCAATCCCAGCCCCCCGCTCCCGCCCTAATCCCAGCCCACACCCCAATCCCAGCCCACACCCCAATCCCAGCCCCCGCCCCCATCCCAGCCCCCATCCCAGCCCCTGACCTAATCCCAGCCCCCGCCCCAAACCCAGCCCCCGCCCCAAACCCAGGCCCCGCCCCCATCCCAGCCCCTGACCTAATCCCAGCCCCCGCCCCAATTCACAACTCCAGTAACAATTTATGGCAATTGCCTGAAGATGAGGCAACACCAGAGTCTTGATTATAGAATTGGATTCCATTTGTAACATAATTGTCTGACAACTGCCAGATGGTGTGAGAGGGAGTATGGCTCCCCCCGGCCCCTCCCCCCAGGCCCCTGCCCCTCCCCCAGGCCCCTCCCCCGGCCCCGTCCCCTCCCCCAGGCCACGGTCACAACTTACTCACCACCACGTTGAGCAGCCCCCCGTAGGGGCCGATGTCCGGCTGCCACAGGCCGAGGATGTTCCTGTACGGATGCAGCACTGTAACACAGAGAGCTGCCGTCATAACCTCACCCAGAGACAACTCAGGGTCACAGGCAACTGAACCCAGTGTGGACTCAAGCCGGAGTCCATGGGCAGCAGCACAAATGCTGTTAAACCACTCAGTGACATGCACCTTGTTCCAAACCTCAGACCACACTCATGCCCTTTGCTGCCGTGCATTTGACCCATTGTTAATTTTGAGCATAAATTTAAGGTTTCACTTCAATAGTCACCACATTGCACTCAGCTTAAGCTTCATAACTCCACACAGCACTCTGACACACACAGCACTTCACAACTCCACACAGCACACACATAGAAACATAGAAAATAGGTGCAGGAGAAGGCCATTCGGCACCGAGCCGGCACCGCCATTCATGGTCATCATGGCTGATCATCCACAATCAGTAACCCGTGCCTGCCTTTTCCCCATATCCCTTGATTCCACTAGCCCCTAGAGATCTATCTAAATCTCTCTTGAATTCATCCAGTGATTTGGCCTCCACTGCCCTCTGTGGCAGAGAATTCCACAAATTCACAACTCTCTGGGTGAAAAAGTTCCTTCTCACCTCAATTTTATATGGCCTCCCCTTTATTCTAAGACTGTGGCCCCTGGTTCTGGACTCCCAATGTTGATTGGGAACATTTTTCCTGCATCTAGCTTGTCCAGTTCTTTTATAATTTTATATGTCTCTATAAGATCCCCTCTCATCCTTCTAAACTCCAGTGAATACAAGCCTAGTCTTTTCAATCTTTCCTCATATGACAGTCCCGCCATCCCAGGGATCAATCTCGTGAACCTACGCTGCACTGCCTCAATTACACACCCAGCACTTCATAACTCCACACAGCACTCTGACACTTGCCCCCAGCCCTGAGCTGTTGTCCCACCAACATGCTCAGCTGCAGAGAGCTGCTTCACCCACTCCTGCTGCAGCAGCTGCCACATGCAATGGGCCAGTGCAGGCAGCACCTTTTGGTTTAGTTTAGAGATACAGAGCGGAAACAGGCCCTTCAGCCTACAGAGTCTGCACCAATGACGATCCCCGCACACTTACTTAATCCTTCACACACTAGGGACAATGTGTAGTTATACCAAGCCAATTAACCTACAAACCTGGACATCTTTGTGAGAGGAAACTGAAGAAAACCCACACAGGTCCCAAGGAGAACGTACAAACTCCATCCAGATAGCACCTGTAGTCAGGATTGAACCCGGGTCTCTGGTGCCGTGCAGCAGCAACTCTAATGCTGCGCCATCGTGCACCCGTCTGATAAAGGGGGAGTCTCCATCCCGGGAGACAGCAGTACCCAAGGGTGCAGACTGCCACATTACCCAGCAAAGTAACTGAACCAGCAGAGCACTGGAGCAAACTGATTCCTGCTCAGAGGAGCTGACATGTCAGGGAAACTTCACCCAGTTCCCTCAATCCCACAGCCCCCAGAACACAGCCACTCCCCCAGCAGCTACACTGGCAATTCACAGGACAGAGCCCACGTCAGTCCCACCCCCAGACCACTGGCAGTGGATGTGGGAATAGCTCCCATCACCTCCCTCATCCCTCCCCCGTCACTACTGCTGCTAGCAGTGAAATACCAGTTGCCAACCAATGAATGTTCCAACTGACAGGGGAAGAACGGGCAGCTGGGTGAGACTGTGAATGTGGGCGAGAGGGGTAACTGCGAGCTTTAGACCAGGGACGAGGGGGGGTAACAATGAGCTGTAGAGAGGGGGTAACTGAGCTGTGGAAGGGGGTAACTCAGCTGTAGAGAGGGGGTAACTGAGCTGTGGAAGGGGGTAACTGAGCTGTAGAGAGGGGGTAACTGTGAACTGTAGACCAGGGACAAGGGGGGGTAACAATGAGCTGTGGAGAGGGGATAACTGTGAGTTGTAGACCAGGGGCGAGAGGGGGTAACTGAGCTGTAGACTGTGGGCGAGAGGGGGTAACTGTTGCCTCTAGACTGTGGGCGAGTGGGTAGTTGTGAACTGTAGATATCCTGGCAACAACTGAAACAATGTACGGAGGAGGATAGACAAAAGGCTGGAGTAACTCAGCGGCTCAGACAGCACCTCTGGAGAAAAGGAATAGCGGAGGTTTCGGCTCAAGACCTTTCTTCAGATGAGTCAGGAGAAAGCTTCTGCGGAGATGCTGTCTGACCCGCTGAGTCACTCCAACTTTTTGTGTCTATCTTCAGTTTAAAGCAGCATCTGCAGTTCCTTCCTACACAATGGGCGGAGGAAGCAGGGTCTCACCCATGGTGAGCCTCAGTGCCAGGGCCTGTGGTGAGTCTCCGTGCCAGGGCCCGTGGCGGGCCTCTTTGCCCGGGGTGGGCCTCGGTGCCCGGGGTGGGCCTCGGTGCCCGGGGTGGGTCTCGGTGCCCGGGGTGGGTCTCGGTGCCCGGGGTGGGTCTCGGTGCCCGGGGTGGGCCTCGGTGCCCGGGGTGAGTCTCGGTGCCCGGGGTGGGTCTCGGTGCCCGGGGTGGGTCTCGGTGCCCGGGGTGGGTCTCGGTGCCCGGGGTGGGTCTCTGTGCCCGGGCCCGTGGCGGGTCTCGGTCCCAACGCCAACAGCAGAGGGACCCTTGCTCTGCACTCCTCATCTCCAGCATGACACAAACTTGCTGTTAAACAGTTAGGCAGCGGCGAAACAGCACAGCTGACCGGCATGCAGCCCCAGTCACCAGGTCACGCCAGAATCATACGTACAGCGTGTGTACACGTCCCGGTAATCCACCTGCGCAGTGTCAGGAAACAACTTGACAAACCTTCTTGACTGGAACCGAGGATTAACACCTAAACACACAGTGAGTGAGAGCAGGTCAACGGGGCCACTGCACCTCCCGAGCTTCTTCAGACATTGCCAGCGCGGGACCGAGCTCCAGATGTGCCGTGGTCACAACAGCTGCCATTTTAGAGCCGAGTCCACATGCAGAGGGCACATTCCTCCCTCCGCTGCACCTCATCCACCTGACATGTAATTGGGCCCGATTACTTTCTGCTTCACTTTTGGCACAATTGTATCGTATAGAGTCATACATCACAGAAACAGGCCCTTCTGCCCACCACATCCGTGCCAACCATCAAGTGCCTATCCACACCATTTACCTCCAGTATTTGTCCAGATGCCTCTTCGGTGTTTGAGGACCTGCCACCTTCAATCTCACAGTGAATTCCAGATCGCAACCCTCCTCTGAGTGATGTGCATGTGAGAGACCCGCTTTGATTTCCTCACGGCCAGCTGTGTGTAGCTGACCCACGGTCAATGGCCTGGCCCCTCTCCAAACCCACACACCAAGGTCATGCTGGCCAGGTGAAAGGAGCGGATTTAAACACGTTCTCTCACACAGCCTCTGAAAGATTTATCAGCGAGCCATGTGATGGGACTGAGGGCAGCTCTCACACAGTGCAGTGATTGGGGTCAGGGTAACGGTCCAGTGGTTGGGTTCCCCAACTGGTCAGCAGAGAGCAGCCTTGCCACCCCCCCACACACCGTGGTCAGCAGAGGGCAGCCTTATTCCACACCAACTGGTCAGTAGGGGCAGTCTTGCCCCACACCAACTGGTCAGCAGAGGGCAGTCTTGCCCCACACCAACTGGTCAGCAGAGGGCAGCCCTTGGACAGAGAGCCTCGAGTTCAGGGAAGTGTATGGGAATGTTTCTGAGACGATGCTACTCACGCTTGACGTATAAGTCCCGGCAGGCGATTCCCATTGTCTCCAGCCGCCGCAGATTTTCCGAAACTCCGTATTCTGCAAAAGGTTTACACAAAATGTTAAGATTGTTTGACAGCGAGCTGTTCCTGTCTCTGCTGCTAACGGTTCTGCCCTCTCGCACGGCAGCAGCCAGGCCTGCCTCACCCGGGCGCCTCCCCCACCCGGGCACCTCGCTCACCCGGGCACCTCCCTCACCCGGGCACCTCCCCACCCGGGCACCACCACCACCCGGGCACCACCACCACCCGGGCACCTCCCTCACCCGGGCACCTCCCTCACCCGGGCACCTCCCCACCCGGGCACCTCCCCCACCCGGGCACCTCCCCCACCCGGGCACCACCACCACCCGGGCACCACCACCACCCGGGCACCTCCCTCACCCGGGCACCTCCCTCACCCGGGCACCTCCCCACCCGGGCACCTGCCTCACCCGGGCACCTCCCCCACCCGGGCACCTCCCCCACCCGGGCACCACCACCACCCGGGCACCACCACCACCCGGGCACCACCACCACCCGGGCACCACCACCACCCGGGCACCTCCCCCATCCGGGCACCTCCCCCACTGCAGGCCACCCTACCCCACACAGCTGTACTGCTCCTCTGCCACCCAACCCCAAACACCATCCACAGAGCAGGGGTGACCAGAGTGTTCACACTGCAGTTCAGCAAAGCGACCCTGTCCCCACACTGCTGCCGATGCACTCAATCAAAAGGAAACTGCAGAAACAAAACAGAAAATGCTGCAAACACTCTGATCAGACAGCTTCTGTGAAAAGAGAAACTTTGTTTACCTTTCACCTCCCAGACCCTGCATCAGAATTAGAAAAGAGAACAAACGAGTCCAACTGAACACTAAATGGCCAGGAGCTGGCCAGAGTTGACTGGAAAGAGACCCGAGCAGGAAAGACAGTGGAACAACAATGGCAGGTATTTACTGGGAATAATACAGAAGGTGCAGGATCAGTTCATTCAACAGGGGAAGAAAGATTCTAAGGGGAGTAAGAGGCAACCGTGGCTGACTAGGGAAGTCAAGGACAGTATAAAAATAAAAGAGAAGTATAACATAGCAAAGATGAGCGGGAAGCCAGAGGATTGGGAAACTTTTAAAGAACAACAGAAGATAACTAAAAAGGCAATACGGGGAGAAAAGATGAGGTACGAAGGTAAGCTAGCCTTTAGCTTCTTTAGGTTCTTTAGGTATGTGAAGAGGAAAATAATAGTTAAGACAAATGTGGGTCCCTTGAAGAAAGAAGCAGGTGAATTTATTATGGGGAATAAGGAAATGGCAGACGAGTTGAACAGGTACTTTGGATCTGTCTTCACTAAGGAAGGCACAAACAATCTCCCAGATGTTCTAGGGTGACGGAGGAACTGAAGGAAATACACATTTGGCAGGAAATGGTGTTGGGTAGATTGATGGGACTAAAGGCCGATAAATACCCAGGGCCTGATGGTCTGCATCCCAGGGTACTTAAGGAAGTGGCTCTAGAAATCATGGACGCATTGGTGATCATTTTCCAATGTTCTATAGATTCAGGATCAGTTCCTGTGGATTGGAGGGTAGCGAATGTTATCCCACTGTTTAAGAAAGGAGCGAGAGAGAAAACAGGAAATTATAGACGAGTTAGTCTGACATCAGTGGTGGGGAAGATGCTGGAATCAATTGTAAAAGAAGAAATTGCGGAACATTTGGATAGCAGTAACAGGATCGTTCCGTGTCAGCATGGATTTACGAAGGGAAAATCATGCTTGACTAATATTCCGGAATTTTTTGAGGATGTAACTAGGAAAATGGACAAGGGAGATCCAGTGAATGTAGTGTACCTGGACTTTCAGAAAGCTTTCGATAAGGTCCCACACAGATTAGTGGGAAAAATTGGAGCACATGGTATTGGGGGTAGGGTACTGACATGGATAGAAAATTGGTTGGCAGACAAGAAACAAAGAGTAGGGATTAACGGGTCCCTTTCAGAATGGAAGGCAGTAACTAGTGGGGTACCGCAAGGCTTGGTGCTGGGACCGCAGCTATTTACAATATACAATAATGACTTCGATGAAGGGATTAAAAGTAACATTAGCAAATTTGCAGGTGACACAAAGCTGGGTGGCAGTGTGAACTGTGAGGAGGATGCTATGAGGATGCAAGGTGACTTGGACAGGTTGTATGAGTGGGCAGATGCAGTTTAATGTGGATAAATGTGAGGTCATCCACTTTGGTGGCAAGAACAGGAAGGCAGATTATTATCTGAATGGTGTCAAGTTAGGAAAAGGGGAAGTACAACGAGATCTGGGTGTCCTTGTTTGTCAGTCACTGAAAGTAAGCATGCAGGTACAGCAGGCAGTGAAGAAAGCTAAGGGCATGTTGGCCTTCATAACGAGGAGTTGAGTACAGGAGCAAAGAGGTCCTTCTGCAGTTGTACAGGGCCCTAGTATTGTGTGCAGTTTTGGTCTCCAAATTTGAGAAAGGACATTCTTGCTATTGAGGGAGTACAGCGTGGGTTCACGAGGTTAATTCCCGGGATGGCGGGACCGTTGTATGTTGAAAGACTGGAGCGACTAGGCTTGTTTACACTGGAATTTAGAAGGATGAGAGGGGATCTTATTGAAACATAAGATTATTAAGGGATTGGACACACCAGAGGCAGGAAACATGTTCCCGATGTTGGGGGAGTCCAGAACCAAGGGCTACAGTTTAAGAATAAGGGGTAGGCCATTTAGAACGGAGATGAGGAAAAACTTTTTCACTCAGAGTTGTGAATCTGTGGAATTCTCTGCCTCAGAAGGCAGTGGAGGCCAATTCTCTGGATGCTTTCAAGAGAGTTAGATAGAGCTCTTAAAGATAGTGGAGTCAAGGGATATGGGGAGAAGGCAGGAATGGGGAACTGATCACCCATGATCACAGTGAATGGCGGTGCTGGCTCGAAGGGCTGAATGGCCTACTCCTGTCTATTGTCTATTGTTTTAGACACAAAATGCTGCAATAACTCAGCTGGACCGCTACTTCGGTCCGTCTATCTACACTAACTTATCTTATCTCCTTCCCAGTTCTCAGAATCACTCAGAAGTTGTTCATGCCAATCCATGCCCATCCCATTTGCCTGCATTAGGCCTGCATCACTCAACACGTCATAGATTCCAACTGATAAAATGGAGAAACAGGGCCTAACTCAACCCGTCTGTGCCAACCAAGATGCCTACCTGAGCTTGTCCCATTTACCTGCTTTTGTCCCATGTCCCTCCCTATCCATGCACCTTTCCAAATAAAAGACTGCAGATGATGGAATCTGGAGCAAAAGCTGCTGGGGGAACTTGGCATCCATGGAGGAAACATTTTGGGTCAAGACCCTGCATCAGGACCAAGAGCAAAGAGGGAGGAGAACCAGTATAAAGAGGTGAGAGGGGGGGTAGTTGCAGAGACTGAGAGGGGTGATGGGCCACTGGAGTTGGGTGTGGGGGGGGGGGGGGGGGAGATGGGGGGTGGGAGAAGGAAAGACAGAGGCTATGGGTGATCAGTGGAAAGACAAGGAAGAGCAAAATAGCAGGAAGAGCAAGGTGGGGAAGGCAGGTGGAGGCACTAAGCAGGGTGGGGGCGAGGGGAGAGGGCAGGGGGAGGCAGGGTGGGGGAGGGGAGGGCAGGGGGAGGCAGGGTGTGGGCGAGGGCAGGGGGTGGCAGGGTGGGGGTGAGGGGAGAGGGCAGGGGGAGGCAGGGTGGGGGTGAGGGGAGAGGGCAGGGGGAGGCAGGGGTTGGGGGAAGGCTGACAAATGAAGGCACAAGAGGTGCAAATACTGGACTCTGAGGTGAAGTGTCAGCAGATTGACACCTGGAAAGGTGGGTGAAAACAAGTAGAAAAGGGGACATTTGAATGATGGGCGTAAGAGGGAGGTAAGGAAATAAGGTGGTTGGAAGACCAAAGAGGATCATGGGGCAGTGGATAATCACAGGGGTACCTGAAGTTGGATGATTCAATGTTCAGACCATTGGGCTGTACATATAGAAACATAGAAAATAGGTGTAGGAGTAGGCCATTCGGCCCTTCAAGCCAGCACTGCCATTCAATATGATCATGGCTGATCTTCCAAAATCAGTACCCGTTCTGGCTTTTTCCCCATATCCCTTGATTCCCTTAGCCCTAAGAGCTAAATCTAACTCTCTCTTGAAAACAGCCTGACCGTGTGATCTGTCTCCAATTTATAGCTTTGACCAATTTCAATTTTGATTGCACGTCAGCCCCGAAGTTGAGACCTTCAAGTTTAATGAGCAAATAAACTTTTTCCCAACAGGCTGTCTGTTAAATGCTATTATCTCATTAAATGTCTAAAGAATCTAATCTTAAATGAAACCCACAAAATTTACATCAATCACAATGTTCTTAACTGTCAAATTGATGATCAGCAAGGCATTTAACAGCCAGTTGCTGTGCCCTTCCAGAGTTGCCTTTGTAACCTTTGTCATTCATTCTGTCAGTTAGTCCATACTGATACAAAACAATTTACATGCTTAATTGGGCCAATTTTAACTCCCTTCATTCTAAATGGCTTTTAACAGTCCAAAAATGGCATTGGGTCATTTATCATCCTATTCATAATAACATCCCAGCTAACAACGCGTAGAGTAATACAAGGCCTGCCTGTTTCAGTTTTAAGGTCGCTTATAAAATGCGGATTGATATTGTGCTTGCTAGCTATATAGAGGCAGATATGAAAGGAAGATGCAGTACCCATTCTGTCCACGTCAGCAAGGTAGCCACTAATTCCATGACTGTGGACTTCAATGCTGCGGTACTCAGAACAGAATAAAGAAAGATGCACTTATGAATGCAGCCTGGTTTCTGTTTTGGATTGGCCACACAATAGGTAACTTGAGCATATCTCAATGAACAAAAGAAAACACGTCATTAAGGTGGAAAAGGTGCAGAAGAGATTCTCCAGGATGGGTCTCCAGAAGAGATTCACCTGGAGCTGCAGGCTTGAATTATAACAAGAAGCTGGATAGACTGGGACTTTTTTCCTCGAAGCATAGGAGGCTGAGGTGGGCTTGTTTAAGAATATGTTTTGTGAATGATATTTATTATTTGAATAAAGTATTTTTTGATATTAAAAAAAAAAATTTTTTTTAAATAGGAGGCTGAGGTGAGAATATACTTATTAAAGTATACTAAATCACGAGGGGCATGGATAAAGTGAATGCTCACAGTATTTTACCCAGAGATTTAAAAGGGACCTTAGGGGCAACTTATTTGTTCAGAGAATTGGTTTAACTAGCACAAACTGCCAGAGGAAGTTACAGAGGTAGGTACAATTATGACTTTCAAATGGCATTTGGACAGATATAATGGATAGTCAGGGTTCAGAGGATTGTGGACCAAACGCAGGCAAATGGGACTAACTTAGAACGCTAACTTGGTTGGCATAGGCAAATTAGGCTGTTTCCATGCTGTGCAGATCTATGACTATTTGCATTTCCATAGTGACTTTCACCCCAACAGGACCTCTCAGTATTTTTAAAGCTCTCTCTGGAGAACAAGTAGTGCGGCTATGTTCAAGAGAATCCTTATAGTTGATAACGTTTAAACCGATTGTAATTTTAATCACTGATGGTTTTGGCATTTTCTTTCAATAACAAACATATAGGTAATGATTTTTCTTTTATTTTATAAATATATTGCACAATACATTTTAAAATAATTTTTAATTGACTTAATTGATTTTCTATTTTATATATACATTTCCCATACAAAACATAATACCCATTTTTCTAAAGAATTGGACAAAATAAAAACTACACAAAGTTAATTCTAGTTGTGACATACAGAACAAAGTTGTTCGCAATGTTAATCTGTGCAAAATCTGGGTGAGGATGTGAATATAAAATACACTGGTCAAAGTCCAAAACTGGAAAATATATTCACACATATCACAATCTTAATAGTTGTGCACCATTTGTGTCAAGTTGTAAGTCACTTTTATTATTATTATTATTATGGAGAAATTACTAATTTGATTGACTTTTTGAAATGCAACTACATTATACGATGATGTAAAACCAACAGCCAAAGGACCATGGCAGAGAAAGCCCTAAAGGAATGCAGAATGACCATCAGGATGTGATAAGTGCATCATTCACTTATGTTGGAATTAATGCGGTGATCCCCACTTATAATTTTGCGATCAAGAGGGGGCTGCAGAGCAAAGGCATTATCAAAAATAAAAATGTTGCACTCCCTCAATCAACTTAAGTGGTTTATAAATATGTGCCTCGTCATTGAATTTCTCACTTTCTTGGTGCAAGAAACCTTTTGCCCAATTCATTCTCCAGGAAAATGGCCTGAAAACACTCGAGAAATATCATTATGGCAGTTTTCAGATTAAAAGAAACACTAACATGGGTCCTAAGCTGATGCCAGCAGGGAGAGGGCTAATTGAAGGGAGTTTCTGAAAATCGCTGCCTGCTTATCTGAGACAGGCATCAGCCCTTAAGGACACACTCCCTGTGTAGCCAGATGCCATGGAGGAGAGGGAGCTCAGCTTCAGTGAAAGAGACGTGGAAATCCTCCTCAAAGGGAAACATGTGAGGAAGGCGATTCTGTGTGCCAGGAGAGCCACCAGGGGCTTCATAGGCAGAGCTTAACTCCAGCTGTCTTTTTCCAGGAATTGTAATCCCCACTCATTCAAGTAATGTAGGAATAAATTCATATCCTGACAAGATGGGGAAAAAAAACATAGTTGTAATGAAGAGGGAGAAGGTTAAATCAGAACTGTCAGTGTTGCAGTTGAACAAAGGGGACTATGAAGGCATGAGAGAGGAGCTGGCCAAGGTCGACTGGAAAAGGATCCTAGCAGGAATGACGGTGGAAGAGTAATGGCAGGAATTTCTGGGCATAATCCAAAAGATGCAGGATCATTTCATTTCAAAGAGGAAGAAAGATTCTAAGGGAGCAAGAGGCAATCGTGGCTGACAAGGGAAGTTAGGGATGGAATAAAACTAAAAGAAAAGATGTATAACATAGCAAAGAGTAGCAGGAAGCCAGAGGATTTGGAAACTTTCAAAGGACAACAGAAGGTAACAAAACGGGCAATACAGGGTGAAAAGATGACAAGGGTAAGCTGGCCAAGAATATAAAGGAAAGTAACAGCTTCTTTAGGTACGTTAAGAGATAAAGATTGGTAAAGACAAATGTGGGTCCCTTGAAGGCAGAAACGGGTGAAATTATTATGTGTAACAAGAAAATAGCAGAAGATTTGAACAGGTACTTCGGTTCTGTCTTCACTAAGGAAGACCTTCTCCCATATGTACTAGAGGACAGAGGATCTAGGGAGACAGAGGAACTGAAAGAAATTTGCATAGGGCGAGAAATAGTGTTGCGTAGACTGATGGGACTGAAGGCTGATAAATCACCAGGGCCTGATTGTGTGCATCCCAGGATGCTCAAGGAGGTGGCTCTAGAAATTGTGGACACATCGGCGATCATTTTTCAATGTTCTATAGATTCAGGACAGTGGATTGGAGGGTAAGCTAATGCTATCCCACTTTTCAAGAAAGGTGCAAGAGAGAAAACGGGGAATTATAGACCAGTTAGCCTGGTGGGGGGGGGGGAGATGCTGGAGTCAATTATTAAAGAGGTAATAACGGTGCATTTGCATAGCAGTAAAAGGATTGGTCCAAGTCAGCATGGATTTATGAAGGGGAAATCCTGCTTTGACTAATCTTCTGGAATTTTTTGAGGATGTGACAAGTAAAATGGATGAAGCAGAGCCAGTGGATGTCGTGTATCTGGACTTTCAGAAAGCCTTTGAAAAGGTCCCACACAGATTAGTGGGCAAAATTAGAGCACAATTGGAGATATGTGGAATAATATTTTTTTGTCCAAATGTTTTCAAACATTGTAATCATACTCACTTCTCCCACCTCCACTGGCAGCTCGTTCCATATACCCACCACCCTCTGTATGGAACATATGCCCCCCAGATCCCCTTTAAAATTTCCCCTCAGCTTAAACCAGCACCTAGTTTCCTACCCCCAGTGCTGCAGAAATGACAGACTAACTCTCCCCCTCATAACAACAGATCCCAATCGCACCATTATTTCACAGATATGGGATGTTTCTGTTGTAAGCCAAAGTAATTCTCCAAATTACATCCATCTGCTGCTCCCCTGCCCACGCGCCAAATTCCCTGATATTCTCTTTTCATCTTTCTTTGTATTCACAATCCCCCGGCTTAGTATCGTTGGCAAAATCAGGAAAATGGCATCTCGTCCTTCAGTTGATGGAGATCATTAATAATCACAGAGGCCAATCTCAAAGCAACCCCTGGGGAAGGGTCTTGAGCCAAATGATCACCCATTCCTTCTCTCAAGAGATGCTTCCTGCCCCGCTGAGCTACTCCAGCATTTTGTGTCTATCTTCGGCGTAAACCAGCTTCTGCAGTTCCTTCTGACACTGGTTCTGGTTGATTACTGCACAAACACCTCTGTTTTCTGTCAGTAACCAATGTCCAATCCAATTCAGTATATTATTCCCAATTCCACATGTTCTTCTCTTGTTGACCAGCCTCCTGTGTAGGACCTTATTGTGGCTGTAGTCGTGACTTCCAGTCATGTCCCTGGGCATATCGGACATTCTCCCCAAACCCACTTGGGTTTTTCCCTCAAATCCTAGACGCTTTTGTGAGATAAATGATGCTGGTGTCAGAGTGATGGATGATTCAGGGAGAAGTTGCTGAGCTGGTGAGAGTAACTTGAGGGGGGGGGGGGGGGGGGGATATAGTAATGATATGTGGAGGGGTCGGATGTAGGGATAAGACCCATATCATAGACTATTCCTTCCCCCACAGATGGTGCCAGACCTGTGGAGATCCTCCAGCTTCCCTGCCTGTGTCTCCATGGGACTGATAATGCTCTGAGCTAACACACACTACACGGGCCTTGGTTAATGGGGCAAGACAACAGTGAAAGCGGACGGACTGGCAAACACATCCCTGTCCCCCTCGCCCGGCCCCCGCTTGATGCTCCCTTCACCCCCTGGCCGAACGCCAGCCCCCTCCTCCCCCGTCAACGGGCCCCTCCCCCGGGCCTGGCCCTCCCACTCGGTCCCGGCCTGACCCCTCCTCCCTTGGACTCTCCACCCCCCCGGCCTGCCCCAGACCCCGAACCCGACCCCGGGCCCGGGCTGACCTGCGCGGCAGCGGCGCCGCCAGATGGTGTCGGTGGCGAGGATCTGGTGGAACTTGGTGCAGGAGGCGGCCAGGCCGGGCAGGCTCACCCCGGGCAGGAGGCAGAAGATCTCCACCAGCAGCTCGGGCGGCAGATCCAGCACGTTGCGGGGCGGCCCGGCGCCGGGCGCGGGATAGCGGCAGGGAACTGGGGCTGAGGTTGAGGCGGGTCCGGGGTTGGGGCCGAGACCGGGGCCTCCCGCTGCAGCCGCCGCTCCCCGCTCCATCTCACTGCTCCGCCTGACGTCATCGCCAGGCGCGCCCCCGCTGCGCCCTGACGTCATCCGCGCGCCGCGTCGTCACCACGGGGGACTGCGTCATTATCACCGTGCGCGTGTCCGTCACTCCATGACGTAAACAGTTTCCGCGTGTCCCTCACCATGACGTAGCTAGTTTAAGAGTACCAGTCCCTCCATGACGTAGACAGTTTGCGTGTGCCCTCCTACCTCCACCCCCACCTTCATCTCCACCCACCCCCACCCACAACCCCACCCTCACCTCCACACCACCCTCACCCCCACCTCCACACTACCCTCACCCCCACCCACCTTCATCTCCACCCCACCCCCTCCACCTCAGGCCATAGGGCCCTTGCACGATAAGTCATAAGGTCAAAGGCGTGAAGCACGGGGTCGCTCAAGCGTTCTGGAGGACAAGCAAGCCTCTAGCATGCACTCGTCACACACGCAACAGTCCCATGAATTACTGCAGCTTTTTGTCTACCTTCGATTTAAACCAACATCTGCACTTCTTTCCTACACATTTTGTCCGCTCCACTGCAAAATCTCCTCAAGGTATGTCTACTTTGAAGAAGTTCTCCTCCTCTCTCCGACGAATGCACCGAGTTAGCAACAGTCTGTGCCCGGGAATTGATTGCAGAGAAGGATGAATGAGATGACTGCGCGTTACAAGCCGGCTTTTGTCAGTCCAGCGGCGCCACACTGACAACGCTGAACGCTTGTGTAGGGAGGAACTGCAGACGCTGGCTTCAACCGAAGATGAGACACAAAAACCTGGAGTAACTCAGCGGGTTAGGCATCTGAAACGCTGAACGCTTACTGTACAGCGAGCCTTCAGAGTTCATTAGAGCTCCTCCTCGCTTAGACCCCCCCCCATACGTCAGCTCGACAGCGTGCCGTGGGTCACCAGGTGTCAGGTTTACACTGTGTTTCTCATCTTGATGGTTTATCTAGTACCAGGGGACACAGTCTAAGAATAAAGCGGAGGCCATTTAAAACTGAGGTGAGAAGAAACGTTTTCACCCAGAGAGTTGTGAATTTGTGGAATTCTCTGCTACAGAGGGCAGTGGAGGCCAATTCACTGGATGAATTTAAGAGAATAAGATAGAGCTCTAGGGGCTAGTGCAATCAAGGGATATGGGGAGAAGATAGGCATGGGTTACTGATTGTAGATGATCAGCCAGGATCACAATGAATGGCGGTGCTGGCTTGAAGGGCCGAATGGCCTCCTCCTGCACCTATTTTCTATGTTTCTTTGTTTACTTTATCGGCACCGCGGTCGTCACATTGGAAACAGCGCCAGTGGATACGGAGACGCCAGAGAGCAGAGAGCTTAACTTCCACGCAAAAACAAACGACTATCTCTGCTATACATTTTGGAACATTTTGACTCCTGTTCAAAATACCTCGGGTTTACACTTCCTCTGGGCTGCCAATGCCCAGGATATACTACAACGACTCTGGGCTGAGATGCCAGAAGGAGCCCAGCCAAGACATGGTACAACTCTTGATGGATGCCCCACTTAATGCCCACAACCCATCCACGCAATAATTACACGGCGTGTCCTGGAGCAAGACGGCCAGGCCCAGAGTCTGACCTCTTCTCTCTCGTGTCTTGCCATCTTTGAATTGGCAGGGAATTGTCCTCCACAATGTGTAGGGAGGAACTGCTGATGCTGATGCTGGTTTAAACCGAAGATAGACGCAAAATGCTGGAGTAACTCATCGGGACAGGCAGCATCTCTGGGGAGAAGGAATGGGTGACTTTTCTTTGGTTGGGATTGAGATGTTGCAAGTTTAGTGGCGATTTTGGCTTCAGAGTCTCTGGCAGAATTCTGGCAAAATACAGCGATAATTCAACGGCTGCTGAGACCGAAGACGGTCCCGCTCTACTGCAGCCATAGTACACCGCTTGTCCTCCAGAAGGCGTTGCGTGGCAACAGTACGAATCAAGGGTCGTGACCTCGTTTGCCGCGCAAAGGCTCTATTGAGGAGATTGGAACTGTCCATACAGGTGCAGGTCAGACCTCAGTCACTGCTGGTATCTCCAACGCCCTCGAACAAGGAAATTACAGAGTGTGGACACTGTCCGGTCTATCACGGGTGCTGACCTCCCCACCAACGAAGGGATCTACAGGAGGCGCTGCCTCAAAAAGGCAGTCAGCTTCGTCAGAGACCCACACCACCCTGGTGTACTCATCTCGCAACTACCATCGGGAAGAATGAACAGGAGTCTGAAAATCTCCAGGTTCAAGAACGTGAATCTCCAGGTTCAAGAACAGCTTTTCCCAACAACTGGACAACACCAACCTCAGGACTGTGATCTACCTATAGTGAAGAGCTTTGTTGTGCATGATAGCCAATAAAATCAGACAATACTGTACATTAATACAAGCAAGCCAAACTCAAGTACAATAGGCAGAGCAAAGAGGAAGATACAGAGTGCAGAATATAGTTCTCGGCATTGTAGTGCACCAGTTCCAGAGACAAAGTCCAATGTCCGCAATGGGGTAGAGGTGAATCAGACAGTACCCTAGCTTATGGAAGGACCGTTCAGAAGCCTGATAATGGAGATGATGAAGCTGTTCCTGAGTCTGTTATGCTTCTATGCGACGGGAGCGGGGAGTAGAAGGAATGACCGGTGTGTGACGTCTTTGTTTCAGTGAGACCCTCTCTCGCTGTTCTAACCTCTCGTGAATAGAGACCCGACCTCTCCTCCTGGCAGCTTCGTGCCGCCCCACTGAGTTCCTCCAACAGGTTGTTTGTGGTTTTCTGTCTCCTTGTGTCAGAAGACTGCGAGTCAACGGCACAGCTGGACCTGCTGTGGCCCCTCATGAGGGGGAGGGGGGACGAGTAACGGGACTGAAGCGGCAGTTGCCAGCACCCGAGGGTGCGGTGATCGGGTGCGACCCGAGGAAGCAGAATCCGTCCACGTGCCGGCTCTGTGACCTTTTCTGGATCAGCAGAGACGTTTGAGTGAATCGTTGGCGACCTCCACAGGTACTGACTGACCTGCCGAGTGTTCCAGCATTTCCCGTTGGTTCAGAGCAGGCAGCGAGTCCGTGCCCAGTTTCTGAGTCCCACCACCACCACACGACGACGAGCTGTCCATTAAACCTGCACAGGTGCAGGTCAGGCCTAGGTCACTGGTGCAGGTCAGGCTTCGGTCACTGGTGGCATCTGCAACGCCCGCGAACGTAGGAAATTACTCATCTCGCAAGTACCATCGGGAAAAATGAACAGGAGTCTGAAAACCGTGAACCTCCAGGTTCAAGAACACTTTCTCCCAACAACCATCAGGATGTTGAACACTGCACAACACAAACCTCAGGACTGTGATCTATGTCTTTGGTTGTGGCCAAGACTTTTTTTTTTTTTTTGCACTCGTAATATGGTAATTAATTTATTGCAATTTAAAAAAATGATCTTATTATCTGCATTTATTCTGTTTTTAAAGGCATGTAAGTAAACTTCTCATTATTGCGTTGTTGGTACATTTGACAATTAAACTCTGTTGGCGCTTGGGGTGCAGGCAGTGGAGATCTTGGGGTCGACCTTCATCGCTCCCTGAAAATGGCAACACAAGTGAACTTTGTTCTGATGCACTACAGACTTTGGCTTTGCATTATTATGGTCTGGTTACCTGGATTACTGATAAATATTTTATCGTGTTAGTGATTATTAGATACAGTTATGTATGCTAATTGTTTAATGGGTCAGTTAAATTGCTGCAAGTAAACATTCCATTGTTCTGATGCTGGTAAATACGCAACTAAACACTCTCCGCTTTTAAATATGAAGAGAATGAAGGGATATTAGGCCGACTGGTGCTGAGGGAGATCAGCTGTTATCCATTGACCAGGAGAGCTGGCACACGGTACCAATATCCAAGTTCCAAACGAATGAGGAACAGAGAACGATAGAAACAGAGTGGACCATTAAGCCCTTTGAACCTGTTCCTGCAAATGGCCAATCCCGTCACAAATCAAGTTCCCCTCGTGTGTTCTATTCTGTTCCAGCCTGTCCTGGGTGGTGCCGCCTGTCCCCTGTAGCCTGCCCTGGATAGTGCCGCCTGTAGGCTGTCCTGGGTGGTGCCGCCTGTAGCCTGCCCTGGGTGGTGCCGCCTGTAGGCTGCCCTGGATAGTGCTGCCTGTAGGCTGTCCTGGGTGATGCCGCCTGTAGCCTGCCCTGGATAGTGCCGCCTGTAGCCTGCCCTGGATAGTGCCGCCTGTAGCCTGCCCTGGATAGTGCCGCCTGTAGCCTGTGCTGGGTGGTGCCGCCTGTAGCCTGCCCTGGATAGTTCCGCCTGTAGGCTGTCCTGGGTAGTGCCGCCTGTAGGCTGTCCTGGGTGGTGCCGCCTGTAGCCTGTGCTGGGTGGTGCCGCCTGTAGCCTGCCTGCCGCCTGTAGCCTGTCCTGGATGGTGCCGCCAGTAGCCTGTCCCCTGTAGCCTGCCCTGGATAGTGCCGCCTGTAGCCTGTGCTGGATAGTGCCGCCTGTAGGCTGTCCTGGGTGGTGCCGCCTGTAGGTTGCCCTGGGTGGTGCCGCCTGTAGGCTGTCCTGGGTGGTGCCGCCTGTAGGCTGTCCTGGGTGGTGCCGTCTGTAGGCTGCCCTGGATGGTGCCGCCTGTAGGCTGCCCTGGATGGTGCCGCCTGTAGGCTGTGCTGGATAGTGCCGCCTGTAGGCTGTGCTGGATAGTGCCGCCTGCAGCCTGTGCTGGATAGTGGCGCCTGTAGGCTGCCCTGGGTGGTGCCGCCTGTAGGCTGCCCTTGGATAGTGCCGCCTGTAGCCTGCCATGGGCGGTGCCGCCTGTAACCTGTGCTGAGAAAGTGACTGCTCTCGCCTGTCCTGAGACCGTGACTGCTGTAGCCTCACACCCCACCTGCAGCTCTGCACTCCCTGTGTACAGTCATCGAGTCCTGTCACACCTCAGCGCCAGGTTTATTATTGTCACGCTTACCAAAGTACAATGAGAAGCTTTGTTATGCATGATACCCAATAAAATCAGACAATACTGTACATTAATACAAGCAAGCCAAACTCAAGTACAATAGGTAGAGCAAAGGGTGAGATAGAGAGTGCAGAATACAGTTCTCAGCATTGTTGTGCACCAGTTCCAGAGACAAAGTCCAAAGTAAGCGTGCAGGCAGTGAAGCAAGTTAATGGCATGTTGGCCTTCATAACGAGAGGATTTGAGTACAGGAGCAAATAGGTCCTTCTGCAGTTGTATAGGGCCCTGGTGAGACCGCATCTGGAGTATTGTGTGCAGTTTTGGTCTCCTAATTTGAGGAAGGGCGTCCTTGTAATTGAGGCAGTGCAGCGTAGGATCACGAGATTGATCCCTGGGATGGCGGGACGGTCATATGAGGAAAGATTGGAAAGTCTGGGCTTGTATTCACTGGAGTTTAGATGAGAGGGGATCTTATAGAGACGTATAAAATTATTAAAGGACTGGATAAGCTAGATGCAGGAAAACTGTTCCCAATGTCGGGGGAGTCCAGAACAGATGATACAGTCTAAAGATAAAGGGGAGGCCATTTAAAACAGGTGAGAAGAAACATTTTCACCCAGAGAGTTGTGAATTTGTGGAATTCTCTGCCACAGAAGGCAGTGGAGGCCAATTCAAAAGAGAGAAAGAGAATTTAAAAGAGAGTTAGATACAGCTCTAGGGGCTAGTGGACTCAAGGGATATGGGGAGAAGGCAGGCACGGGGTACTGATTGCGGATGATTAGCCATGATTACAATGAATGGCGGTGCTGGCTCGAAGGGCCAAATGGCCTCCTCCTGCACCTATTTTCTATGTTTCTATCTCCGCAATGGGTTAGAGGTGAATCGGACAGTACCCTAGCGGCAGTTGCCAGCACTTGCCGTTCTGTGACCTTTTCTGGATCAGCATGGACGTTTGGGTGAATCGTTGTCGACCTCCACAGGTACTGACTGAGTTGCCGAGTGTTCCTGCATTCCCCGTTGGTGCAGAGCAGGCAGCGAGTCCGTGCCCAGTTTCTGAGTCTCCTCAATGATACTAACTTTGTTTTGGGCATCAGTGGAGCACCAACATTTACAGCACATCCGTCTCCTCAGTTATTCAACACAGAAACTTCGGCCCAAACCGTCCATGCCAACCAGGATGCCCCATCTAAGTTTATCCCATACCTGCTCTTGGCCCATGTCCCTCGAAACCTTTCCTATCCATGGACGTTCATAAGTTATAGGAACAGAGTTAGGTCATTCGGCCCATCGTCTACTCTGCCATTCAATCACGGCTGATCTATCTTTCCCTCTCACCCCATTCTCCAGCCTTCTCCCCATAACCCCTGACACCCTCGCCAATCAAGAATCTCAATCTGCGCCTTAAAAATACCCAATGACGTGGCCTCCACAGTCGTCTGTATCTGTCCAGATGTTTTTTAAATTATGTTAGGGACCTGCCTCAACCACCCCCTCTGACAGCTCGTTCCTTACATAAGTGGATACGTTACCCCTCGGGTTCTCATTTAATCTTCCCCCCCTCACCTTAAACCACTGTCCTCTGGTTCTTGATTCCGTTGTTCTGGATAAAAGACGTTGCCTTCGTCCTATCTGTTCCCCTCGTTACTTCATACACCTCTATAAGATCAGGCCTCAGCTTCCTACTCTGCAAGCAGTACCGTCCTCACCTGCCCACCCTCCCCCCGCCCTTGTGCTCCCGATTCTCCTGTTGTTGCCGCAGTCAGGCGCTGTTGGGGGCTTGGAAACTACGGACACCAGGTTTCTCAGTTACCTTTATTGAATTCCTCAAACATACATTATCGCCGTGACCGTGGGGGGGGGGGGGGGGGGGGGCAGAGAATGGGAGGGAGGGGTGTGACCCAGCATCACCCGCCTGGCTGGGACAGCAGTCTGTCAGTGGGACCGCTTCATCACCGCACCGTCCACTCGGGAAGCAGCGGCAGGGCCGAGAGTAGCCAAGGAAGAGAGGGGAGGGGGCGGCGATGGCAGGGGTGGGGTCCAGACTCACCGCCCATGGGGACAGAGTGACCGCATCAATGGGCACCCAGTCTGACTGTACCCCAGCCTCCCCCCTCCCACACACAACCCCCCCCCCCCCCAACCCCCCACACACACACAGACCCCCAGCCCTCGCCCACCCACACACAGTAACGCCGTCACTCTCTGTCCACTCTGACTCAATCTCGGACTCCTCCTCACTCTCACCGTCTCCCTCTGCTCCCCCTCCTCAATCTCCGTCTCCCTCCGCCTTCTCACTCTCCGTCTCCCTCCGCCCCCCCCTCAATCACCGTCTCCCTCTGCTCCCCCTCCTCAATCTCCGTCTCCCTCCGCCCTCTCACTCTCCGTCTCCCTCTGCTCCCCCTCCTCAATCTCCGTCTCCCTCCGCTCCCCCTCAATCTCCATCTCCCTCCGCTCCCCTCCTCACTGCCTCACCCTCAGCTCTCCTCTTTGACCGCCTCTCATTCTTCCCCGACCCTCTCCCAGTGACCTATCCCCTCTCCCCACTCCCCCCCTACCTCATCCTTCGCCTCTCACCCCCCAAACCTCCCTCTCCCCCGACCCTCTCCTAGTCACCTATCCGCCGGACCTCTCCCCAACCCTACCTCCCCCCTCTCCCCAACCCTACCACCCCCTCTCCCCAACCCTACCATCCCCTGGTGCGCGCAGGGAAGGTGACAGCGACCCCACGTTCAAACCCCCCCCCCCCATCCCATCCCACCGCACCCCGTGTGCCCCCCACCCGTGGTCCCGTCCATCTCTCGGTTCACCAAACGGAATCAATTGAGAAGGTTTGTGATTTGTTCAGACGGGACAATCGCTGCAGAACTTCGTGTGTGTGGGGTCCGTGTGTGTGGGGTCCGTGTGTGGGGGGTCCGTGTGTCTCGGGTGGTCCGTGTGTCTCGGGTGGTCCGTGTGTGTGGGTCTGTGTGTGTGTGGTCCGTGTGTGTGGGTCTGTGTGTCTAGGGTCCGTGTGTGTGGGTCCGTGTGTGTGGGTCCGTGTGTGTGTGGTCCGTGTGTGTGGGTCCGTGTGTGTGGGTCCGTGTGTGTGGGTCTGTGTGTCTAGGGTCCGTGTGTGTGGGTCCGTGTGTGTGTGGTCCGTGTGTGTGGGTCCGTGTGTGTGGGTCCGTGTGTCTGTGGTCCGTGTGTGTGGGTCTGTGTGTCTAGGGTCCGTGTGTCTAGGGTCCGTGTGTGTGGGTCCGTGTGCGTGGGTCCGTGTGTCTGTGGTCCGTGTGTGTGGGTCTGTGTGTCTAGGGTCCGTGTGTGTGGGTCCGTGTGCGTGGGGTCCGTGTGTGTGTGGGTCCGTGTGTGTGGGTCCGTGTGTGTGGGTCCGTGTGTGTGTGTCTGTGTGTCTAGGGTCCGTGTGTCGTGGGTCCGTGTGTGTGTGGTCCGTGTGTGTGGGATCCGTGTGTGTGGGTCCGTGTGTGTGGGTCCGTGTGTGTGGGTCCGTGTGTGTGGGTCCGTGTGTGTGGGTCTGTGTGTCTAGGGTCCGTGTGTCTAGGGTCCGTGTGTGTGGGTCCGTGTGTGTGGGATCCGTGTGTCTGTGGTCCGTGTCTGTGGTCCGTGTGTGTGGGTCCGTGTGTGTGGGTCTGTGTGTCTAGGGTCCGTGTGTGTGGGTCCGTGTGTGTGGGTCCGTGTGTGTGTGGTCCGTGTGTGTGGGATCCGTTTGTCTGTGGTCCGTGTCTGTGGTCCGTGTGTGTGGGTCCGTGTGTGTGGGTCCATGTGTGTGGGGTCCGTGTGTGTGGGGTCCGTGTGTGTGGTCCGTGTGTGTGGGTCCGTGTGTGTGGGTCCATGTGTGTGGGGTCCGTGTGTGTGGGTCCTAGTGTGTCTGTGGTCCGTGTGTGTGGGTCCACGTGTGTGGGGTCCGTGTGTGTGGGGTCCATGTGTATGGGGTCCGTGTGTGTGGATCCGTGTGTCTGTGGTCCGTGTCTGTGGTCCGTGTGTGTGGGTCCATGTGTGTGGGGTCCGTGTGTGTGGGTCCGTGTGTGTGGGTCCGTGTGTGTGTGGTCCGTGTGTGTGGGATCCGTGTGTCTGTGGTCCGTGTCTGTGGTCCGTGTGTGTGGGTCCGTGTGTGTGGGGTCTGTGTGTGTGGGGTCTGTGTGTGTGTAGGTCCGTGTGTGTGTGGGATCCGTGTGTCTGTGGTCCGTGTCTGTGGTCCGTGTGTGTGGGGTCCGTGTGTGTGGGTCCGTGTGTGTGGAGTCCGTGTGTCTGTGGTC